>NC_090934.1:1241876373-1242484133 GCF_040938575.1 Ambystoma mexicanum
TATGCTTTTTCCCCACATATAAAGTAAACGGGGTCCCCTACGTACACGGGTTCTATTTTGTGCTTTAAAACCACTGTGTTCAGGCAGTTGCTAAACGTTCCTACTTTATAGGAACCTTTCTTCTGTAAACATACGGGAGCAGTTTCGTGGCTGTGATCCACTGTATAGGCAGGGGGCACAGCATCTTTATTCCATTCATCCCTCATTCGAAGTGTCATTTCGAGGGGATTGGGTCCTCCAACGTATTCCATATCTGACAGGTAATCACCACAGCTTTGCTGCTTCGGAAACTTTTTTCAGTGCCTGCGTCAATGACGTCGATGTGCCGTCGTCGAGGACCTCGTCCGACGTCATCCGATGTGATAAGTAGGACGCATGACGCCCGTAGCCTCAGTTCCGTTTTTTCCGCGAACGTGTTGCTTCGTGAATCTCAGTTACGCCTCGACTCTTTGGAGTTCTGTTCTTCTCGGTTCTTCGAACCTGTTCGTTTTTGTGAGAAAATCCTTCGTATGAAGATGTTTTCTACTTCGTCCTCGACCCCGCGTCCGGGCTTCAAGAAGTGCGGGGAGTGTGGGTCCAAGATGTCGGTGACGGACTCGCACGACGCCTGCCTCTGGTGCCTCGGGGAGGCCCACGACACGGATGACTATCGACTGCCAGTCGCTCACATCCAAAGCCTTACGGGAACGTAAGAAGTTGTCGGTAGGTCGGGTGTCCAAGCAACAGAAGTCGAAGTCTGCGGGGCTTTCGACAGATGATTCGAGAGGTGACTCTCCGCGTCGTCGTCTGAAGTCTCGTGGGTCTCCTTCTAGGAGTCGGTCTCGCCACACCTCGGCCTCTTCAAGGCATTCTCAGAAGCGCCGACAGCGGTCGTCTTCCAGGTCCTCTTCTGAGGACTCTGCCCGGCACGTCGCTTACCCCACCAGCCGTGCGACGCCGGAGGAATGGGCTTCCTTCGGGAAGAAAATGCTGGCGATTCTCGAGTCGCAGGGTACTAAACCGTCCGCGCCCCCGAGTGGGGTCGGCCGTGAGAGGTTGAGAGACACCGGGAGAGGTCCCGTTCAGACAAGGGCGTCGAGGGCATGAACGGGCTTTCATCGAGGCTCTGGCTCCGAGGAAGTCGTCGAAGCCGTTGACGCTCAGGTCGTCGAAGGACACGCTCGGAGCTCCGGCTTCGAGGACTGTGTCGACGCCGTCTATGCTGCCGGCGCTGCATCTGACGTCGACGCCGATTTACTCGACGCCGATCCTCTCGGCGCCGATGCCTGTTCTCTCGATGCCGGCGCCGATTCACTCGACGCCTTTCGAGGCCGGGGTGTCGGAGGTACCCCGTGGCACGGGGGAACCCCCTAGAAAGGCACTGGTTAAGAGCAAGCACTCTCGGGTGCCTTCTTTTCACCACCTGGAATATATTTCGGAGGTGGATGAGGATTCTGATGGCCTGGTTCCTAGTCAGGTTCCAGATGAGATGGTCTCGGGCCATAGCCAATTTGACGATTTGAGGCAGTCACTGCATGATGCCAGTGGACTGGACACCTCTCCGGAGGTCGAGTTTTGTAGGCATGAGCCTGGCTCTTATGCCGATTCCCCGTACCGGTGCCTTATGGCTAGGGTCTCCGAGTACTTGGGATGGTCTGCTCCCCCAGGGGAGTTTGTGCAGGATGATCTCACGGACATCCTTGATGTTGGTCCCCCAACTGACCCGGTACAGCCGTTTCATATGGCTCTACAGAGAAGGGTGGCGGCGACTTGGACTGCTCCGGAGAGTGTCCCGGCGGTGGCCAGGTCCTTGTCGCGAAAATACCGTCCAGCCAGTAGCGACCCCTGCTACTTGACCAGGCACCCCACTCCGGAGAGTTTGGTGGTGCAGGCGGCCACGGCCCCAGCAAAGCAGGCGTCATACCGTACCATCCCTCCTGATAGGGACGACAAACGTTTTGATGGCTGGGCGAAGAAAGTGTTTTCTTCGGGTGGTATGGCGCTTCAGGCGGCCAACTCCATATGTGCCTTGTCTCGTTTCACACACACTCTGTGGAACTGTATTGCGTTAGCGGGTGAACATATTCCCGAAGGGGACGAACGGGATGGTTGCCTTGCTATGGTCCAGGATGGTAAGGATGCCATGTGTGAGTCCGTTCAGTCGGGTTTGGACATGGCTGAATGCGTCAGCAGGTCCATGGCGGCGAGCACCGTAATACACAGGTTTGCGTGGTTGCAGAAGTCGGGGTTTGCTCCTGATGTGCAGTCCTGGCTCCTCAACATGCCCTTTGACGGTGAACACCTTTTTGGCAGCAAGGCTGACGAGAGCCTTGAGAGGTTGCAGACCTCCAAAGCTGCAGCGAAGTCGTTGGGCGCTGCAGTTCGCCAACCTCCGCCTTTTCGTCTTAGGGGACAGCAATGGAGGGGTGGTTCCTTTCGCTATTACTCATCCTTCAGTAAAGTGAGAGGAGCTGGCAGTCAAAGAGGCCAACGCAGGGGTACCAGAGGTGGACGACAGGGTACCCGTGGTGCTAAGGCCGCTTGGGCAGATGCCTCTTTGCCCTCAGGTAACGCTGCAGCCGCTACCACTCAGTCATGAGGCCATGTCCCATGGTTCGCCGGTTGGGGGAAGGCTGGCGCAGAATCTTGTAGAGTGGCGTGCCATTACTTCAGATGTGTGGGTTCTGGAGATCATAACCCACGGCTACTGTCTTCCCTTTCGGCAGAGGCCTCACGACAATCCACCAGGGAACCTCTCTTTGAAGAGTCCAGATCCGCTCCTTGCGCAGGAAATTCAAGCACTGCTGGAGAAAGGCGCCATAGAACTGGTGCCTGTAGCGGAGAGGAACAAGGGATGGTATTCCACTTATTTTTTGATTTTGAAGAAAGACGGGGGATTGAGACCCATCATGGTTTGAACAAACTCCTCAGGAAGGACAAGTTCAAGATGGTTACTCTCTCTCAAGTCCTCCAGGCCCTCCAGCTTCAGGACTGGTTGGTGTCTCTCGACCTCAAGGATGCTTACTTCCATGTGCCGATCCATCCCAAGCACAAGAAGAACCTGAGGTTCGCGGTTGGCGACTCGCACTTTCAGTTTCGGGTCCTGCCGTTCGGATTGACCTCAGCCCGAGGGTTTTCACCAAGCTCATGGTGGTGGTGGCAGCGCATCTCAGGCAAGGGGGGATTCACGTCTACCCCTACCTGGACGATTGGTTGATCAGGGGGAGCTCTCCCGAGCAAGTCCTGGATCATCTGTCCGTCACCTGCCACTCCCTTCACAGGCTGGGCTTCTCCCTCAATTTAAAGAAGTCCCATTTTACGCCAACACAGCGGCTCCAGTACATCGGAGCAGTGCTCGACACTTCCCTGGGGCAGTGTTTTCCTCCCCAGATGAGGGCTCTTCACATTCAGCAGATGGTACACAAGTTTCAGCATGCCCAGACGCTCCCAGCGTTCGAGTTCTTGAGGTTGCTCGGCCTCATGGCATCCTGCATTCTTCTGGTGCCAGAGGCTCGCCTGCGGATGAGATCTTTGCAGTGGGCACTCAAGAAGCAATGGTCGCAGTCCTCCGGCAGGATGTCGGACCCGGTTCAGGTGCCGCCCTCGGCGCCCAGGACCTTCTGTGGTGGCCCGTCGAAGGCAACTTGATGAAGGGGGCTCTGTTTTGGCTTCCCTGGCCGGAGGTGACGATCGTGACGGATGCATCCCTTACAGGTTGGGGAGCTCATGCCAACGAGCTGACAGTCAGCGGTCGTTGGTCTCCGTCGGAGTCCAGACTTCATATCAATCTGTTGGAGCTGAGGGCCGTCAGGCTAGCCCTGAAGGCTTTTCTGCCGACTGTGCGAGGAAAGAATGTCCTGATCCTGACGGACAACACAGTGGCCATGCACTACCTCAACAAAAAGGGGGGGGGCAGGGTCACTTCCTCTGTGCAGGGAGGCGATGCAGCTCGAGTTCTGGGCCATCCAGCAGGAAGTTTCGATCTCGGCAGTTCATCTGGCCGGAGACGAAAACGTGACGGCGGGCGCTCTGAGCAGGCAGAGCACGATCTCTCACGAGTGGGAGTTGGCTCAGGAGATTCTCCTGGAGATCTTCGCCCTTTGGGGGACCGCTCAAGTGGATCTCTTCGCCTCCAGTGTCAACCGGAAGTGCGAGAGGTTCTGCTCGCGGGAATTTCCTCCAAAAGGAGACTTAGGAGATGTGTTCGTGGTGGAGTGGTCATTCCCACTGCTGTACGCGTTTCCTCCAGTCCCCGTCATCCCGCAAGTGCTGCGGAGGTTACAGAAGTTCGGTTCCCGGATGATCCTCATTGCTCCGGTGTGGGCTCGGAGGACATGGTACCCGGACCTTCTCGACTTGTCCATCTGTCCTCCACGTCGTCTTCCCTACCGAGACGATCTGCTCTCACGGGAGGGGGGTCAGGTTCTCCATCCAGAGGTCAGATCCCTCAACCTTCACGCTTGGCTTCTGAAAGGTTGAGGTATAAGGATTGGGACCTCCCTGAAGACGTGATGGAGGTGTTGCTCTCGGCCCGACGGCCAGCAACAAAGTCTCTGTACCGTTGCTGTTGGCGTAAGTTCTGTGACTGGTGCAGAGTTCAGAATTTGGATCCTTTTGCATGTGACATCCCCATGGTTCTGTCCTTTTTTACTTTCTTTGGCCCACAGGGGCTTGCAAGTGGGTACCATTAAAGGTTACCTGGCGGCGCTGTCCATCTTTAAGCGCTTGTCTGAAGAGTGTTCCTACTTTAAAATCCCTTTTAATTTCACAGTTTCTGAAAGGGCTCACTAATGTGTTCCCTCCGTCACCTTTCCTGGTGCCCGGTTGGGATTTAAACCTTGTTCTTAAGTTTCTTATGGGTGCTCCGTTTGAGCCTTTAGATTCTTGCCCTTTGAGGCTGTTGACTCTGAAAACTGTGTTTTTAGTTGCGGTTACTTTCGCTCGCAGAGTGAGTGAGTTACAGGCACTTTCAGTTAAGCCACCCTTCACTGTATTTCACAAGGACAGGGTTGTCCTTAGAGTTTGTCCTTCTTTTCTTCCGAAGGTGGTTTCGGAATTTCATTTGAGCCAGAAGGTTGTTATTCCGGCGTTCTATCCTCCTCCACATCCTGGTAAGGAAGAGGAGAGGCTCCATAGGCTTGATCCTAGGAGAGCTTTAAGCTTTTATGTTTCACGCATGTCCCGGGTCAGAGTGGACGATCAACTCTTTATTGATTACGCTGGAAAGCGTTTGGGACAAGCTGTGACGAAACAGACTTTGTTTCGCTGGATTATTTTGGCCATCTCGGAGTGTTACCGCTTGGCGGGTAAAGACCCACCGGCTGGCTTGCGGGCCCATTCTACCAGGGGTATGGCTGCATCTACTGCCCTGCAGAGGGGTGTTCCTATTCGCAACATCTGTGATGCAGCCACCTGGGCTTCAGTACATACATTTGTACGTCACTATTCCCTCGATTCCATCCGAGGACAGGATCTGGCCTTTGGCAAGGCGGTCCTTTGCTCTGCTATTTGATTGGCAATTCTAAATTCTTTCCTTCCTCCTTGCTCTGGTACTGCTCTGGGAGTCTATCATAGATATGGAATACGTCGGAGGACCCAATCCCCTCGAAGAACAAGTTACTTTCTTACCTGGTAACGTTCTTTCGATGGGATGGTCCGACGACGTATTCCATATCGCTCCCTCCCTACCTTCCCCGCTGCAGAATTTCTTTTGCGATTGCAGCTTACGTTCCACAAGGCTTTGTGTCTGACTGGCAGTGGACTAATGTCACACGTTCTGGGGGAAAAAACTACAACTGAGGCTATGGGCGTCGTGTGTCCTACTTATCACATCGGATGACGTCGGAGGAGGTCCTCGACGACGGCGCATCGACGTCATCGACGCAGGACACAGATGCCGAAAAAAGTTTCCGAAGCAGCACAGCTGTGGTGATTACCTGTCATAGATATGGAATACGTCGTCGGACCATCGCATCGAAAGAACGTTACCAGGTAAGAAAGTAACTTGTTCTACTGATGTTTCTTCTGCTGGCGGGGTTGGTCTATTCTGCCTATGTAATCTATCTAGTCTTGTTGTCTTTCGTGTATTCTTCCTCATGGGATCTGGTGAAAACACGCGAGCTTTGTGGAATATGGAACAACCCACAGGTCTCATGATCACTTCCTCAAATTAATTCATATTTGTCTCATTTAGCTGACCCGTATTACTCTTGTTCCATTTCCCAAAGAACATTGCACTCAACGATACTTCACATGAATAAACCAATGGTAACGGTTGTACATACCAGCCTATCCCTTTCCCACCATGCTGTGGTAAATGGACACAAACCCAGCAATCTTTTTCCTTTAAAACCGCATGGGTCATGTTCATGATGAGCAACAATGTATTGTTGCCATATTGTTGCCATATCCTTCTCTGTCTTTCTTCCATTGGGGGCAAAGTACCAGTGATTACATCAACCGGGCTTTCAGTAGCTGCTTTTGGCAAAAGTGTTTCTAATGGGTGCACGGACTCCAGGAACCATAGTGTAATAGCTGTTATTGTTGGTACTATCATACTTAAACACAGGATCAATGTCCAAATCAGTACCTTATTCCTTTTACCATGCTTTTTCCCTAAATTTACAGTCTCTAAAACTATCATCTTTTCAGCAGGGGTGCAGGAGGAGGCTGAAACCGGTCTTGACTTGTTCTTCATCGTCCTTCTTCTTGCTGGCAAAGTTCGTCGTTCTTGATGCCAGAAAAGTTCAACGAAAATATCACAGTTCAATTCTGCCAGTCCTTTCACAGCCTAGATCACTTATCCACTCCGAGCAAGATTAGTTGTTCTTTCTCCCACTGCTCAGGCGATTTCTGAACAGTTTTATTTTATTTTTATTTTATTTTACATTTATAAAGCGCTCACACAGCCCGCAGGCATCGAGGCGCTGTTACAGGAATTGTTTGTTTTTCTTAGTTGCGTATTTTTTTTTATCTTAGTTACGTATTTATAACGCGCTTAAACACTCAGAGGTTTCTAAGCGCGGACCCGGGGATCGAACCTGTTGTTGTTTCGTGTCGTCTTGCTTCCAAGACGCGCACGCTGTCACTGAGCTATCCTCCCAGTTCTTTATTGATAGAGTACTATGTGCATCCAGCTTGTCCCGCTCTGGCTTAGGACACATGTACTCTATCAGCCTCAGTACTTGAGTGCGTCCAGCTTCTCCTGCTCTGGCTCCTGACACATGTACTTTTATAAGCACACCGAGGAGCCGTGAGTCTTGAATTGTCTGACTTGCACAACTCCGACACTTCTCTCCTCTACGCCCCTGGCTCCTACTCCGTCCGTGAGTGGAACCAAAGGCAAAAGAAAAGCACCAAAGATCTGTGGATTACTTTGCATGTCGAGGCCGCAAATTATATCGTTTCACTCCTGGTACTGTATGATCTGCGAGTGCCGTTGCACTTCCAGTGTCCGGCTCAGTGTCCGCCTGCGGCACAATGATGGGTAGTGATGAGCGCCGTGGCAACGATTTAGTTTCTTTCTTTGGCTTTGGTGCGTTTGCAGAGACTGCCGGGCGCCAAAGGGGTACACACGTTGTTTCTGCTCGTGTTTGCAATGCAGGGTTTGTGTCGCTCGGCAGTGATGTTGTTTCTGCTGAGCAACGTTGGGGCACTTTTTTGCCCTTTCCCCTTACTGGCAGCCTCCTCAGGCTCTGTTTCGAGTTTCACTTCTCTCTCAGGCTGATGCTGTGGCAGTGGACTGGCAACAGTTTCTTTCGTTTCCGAGACCGTTCCCTTTCTCTGGTCGTCGGAAGTTGTCAGCAGTCCTGGGAATCTTTTGGCATGTGTTGCATGGATCCATGCCTTCCGTCCGTCCACTCGAATGGCCGTTTGCGTCGCCAAAAGTACTTGGTAGGGGCCGCGCCACCTGGGTGCTAATGCTGTCTTCCGCTCAAAGTTCTTTATCAGGACCCGGCTCCCAGGCTCCAGCGAGTGCCTCGGTCCGGTGTATCGCACTGGTAACGCCTCCTGCACCTGCTGATGAATCAAACGCAACTTCTGCATTAAAAGGCCACAGTACGTGCTTAACATAGGATGCTCAACCTCACATAATCTTTTTGGCTGCGGTGCGCACCATACATTTGCCGGCCTCCCCATTATAATTTCATAGGGGGAGAGCCCAGTTTTAGCCTGCACAGACGTGCGCATGCACAATAGCGCTAGGGGTAATGCATCCACCCAACTCAACTTGCTCCCAGCACAGATTTTAGCTATCTTTGACTTTAAGATACCGTTAGGTCTCTCAACAAGCCCGGCAGAACTGGGATGCCTGGAACTATGGAATCGTTTCTCTATCTGTAGACCTGCACAGATCTGCAGTACTACTGCACCCACAAAGTGTGAGCCGTTGTCTGACCACAGGACACGGGGCAACCTGAACCGGGCGAAATACTCTTTCAACATTACTTTTGCCGTTGACATGGCAGTGCAGTCTTTTAAAGGATATGCCTCCACCCACTTGCTAAATGCACAAATCACCACTAACACATTTATAGTTCTGGCACCTTTCCATTTCTATGAAATCAAAATGGATCACCTCAAATGGCCTAGAGGGTGGGCCAAAACTACCTACTGGAGTCACAGTTCCTTTCCCTACCTTGTGTTGCAGGCACGTAATACAATTCTGCACTAGCCTTTCTGCCTTCTTTTTTATGTGCTCATTTTTCCATACTGTGGATAAATGCTGTACCATCTTCGCGCAAATGTGGGTAGGGCTATGCGCCATCGTAACCATTGCAGTCGCGTAACAATTTGGCAACATCCAGTTCTTTGTTTCCTTGTCCACCCAACATCCTTCCAAATCTAACTCAGCAGAGCCCTCAGCCCACCCCTGAATCTCTTCGTCGTGGCCTCAGCCTGCATTTCTTTGACTGCGGCAACTCCATTCTCTATCATACAAGGTACTTCCTCAGTCTGTACTGTCGTCATTTTATTTCCCAAATCTGTGGCTGTTTGCTACGCAATCCTGTCTGCAAATGCGTTTCCCTCTCCCACTTTACATGTTACTTTTTTATGCGCCTCGCATTTCACAATAGCTAGGCGCTTTGGAAACGTGAGTGCAGACAACAATCGCACAATCAAAGGCCCATGCTGAATCCTGGCCCCATGTGATGTCAAGAAACCCCTCTCAGCCCAGAGTCAGCCAAAGTTATGAACCACGCCAAAGGCGTACTGGCTGTCAGTATAAATGTTCACATTCAAATTCTCAGAGTTCACAGGCTCGGGTCAGTGCTATTATTTCTGCGGCTTGTGCCGAATTGTAGGGGATTCTTCTGCTTTCTACAACACTCGCTAGGGTAGTAATTGCATATGCGGCCGTTGATGTGCCATCAGGTAATTTAAAACAAGAGCCGTCACAAAACAACTCCCCATCTGGCTCTTTCTGTGGGATGTCGCTCAAGTCAACTCTTCCCTTTGTTTCTTCTTCAGTGACCATTAAACAATCATGGGGTAGTGATTCGTTGTCACCAATTTCTGCTATGGGCAGTGGCATTCATTCTGCAGGATTCAATGCGCTACAGCTCATAATTTGGATGTGGGGTGCAAACAAGATGAGCTCATATCTTGTTAGTCTAGCAGAGGTGAGGTGTTGCATCTGTGTTCTGTTTAATAGAATGTCTATGGCATGTGGCACCATCAGAATTAAGTGTGGAGGGACTGGCCACCAGGGGGCGCACAGATGATTACCCATCCCTTGTGAGCTCCATCTCTGAGGGTCCGCGAAGTGATCTGAGCCCCCACGTTGCGACCCTCCCCCCACGGAGACAAACCCGTGGATTGGGCGTCGGAACAATCCCCCACAGCACAGGAGAAAATCCGAGTGAAATCGGGGCTGGGAAGCCCGAGAAAAGTCTGTTTGAAACCTTGCCTCGTCTGAAGCCAGAAAGCGAAACCAAAACGACCCGGCGCGGCCGTGCTGGAGGGCGGAAGGCGGGCCTGCCTGAAGGAGAACGCTCGACTCTTGAGGTACCCGTCGGTGCGTCCTCCCCGGGCCCCCAACCCCCAGTTCTGCGGTGTCCCTGTTGGCTCCACGGCACGGACCCCACTCCCAGCCCGTGGAACGCCAGTGCGGAAGGAGGGACTCCCCGGAGGGATCGGCCGCACTTCAGACCAAACACAGCCTGCACAGTCAGCCGAGGCTGTGGTGCTCCGCAGCTCCGTGGCCTGCTACTGGAGCCCCAGTGTTCGGTGAACTGACCCGGATCCGCTCGCCCGCGAGTGCTCGGCATGGGCGTGCGGTGTACTACGCGGCTCCGGCACTGAAGAATATTACAAACGGACACACGCTCCAGTCCCTGCAGGGGTGGCGCGGGCCCAGCTGGAAACCACCCGATCCCCTCAGGGGGACTACTGCCTCCACCGCCCCACGATCCATAGGTGGCCAACACATGCAAGGAGAAGCCCTGATGCTGAACCCACCGTATTGTGACCATAAAATTGGCGTGATCCTGGAATCATTTTGAAGTCCTCTGATATCTGGCATGCCGCAGCCGTATACAAACGGCTCCCTGAGGAGAAGTACTGTCACTTGCTTGCACGGATCCCGAGCGCACAACGCTAAGGGAGTTGATGGAACCACATGACTAAAGATCTGATAATTGATACCCCCTCACAGGAACAACATTACATACAAGACCTGTTGGCCACCCTCTACTTCGTCCGTGTACACAAACGGGGACCTGTTGCGCAGTTGTTTCCAGCGCTACACCACGTACTTTGCCCTGGGCAGCTACAGCACAGGGGCGAAGACGTGTCCACTTGAGAGCACTGATGTGAATGGAAAGCGCAGTGAGGTTGCATTGTATGCATAGGTCGCCGAAGAACCTAGGGAAAGCACTCGAGGGCCCCCAGCCTGAGGGACCACTGGATGCGTACTGAGAACACCTCACAGAGCCCGGAAACCTCAAACTGCACCCAGAATTATTAACAAGCAACGAGCATCCTGAGGTGGAATCCGCCCCTCCAACCCCGTCCACGAATTGATCCCTGCTCATCAGGGAGCCCACGGATTCTCCACACCAACACCCCCCACACTCCATACTGTTATGGTGACGACACATCCCCGCCCATTGTAACCTGCACTTTGCGGTCCTTGGTGCTCCTGACGGATGTCGACAACTCCAGGTTCGAGGTACCAGATCCGGCCACAGCCGACCCTTCCTCCCACAGAGCACAACTCTGGGAGTACTGTTGGAAGGACTCGCCGCATGTCCCCACTCAATGTGCACCGCAAACCCTGATGACTATACGACGACCTGCACGAGACATCATAGTTGGGGGACAGCTTTGAACCCGCAGTCCTGTACATCTTCGAAGAGGGTAGGGCCCGCTATTTAGGGGCGTGTGCCTCCTCTGACCCGGGTTGCACTGTATGGACCCACTGCATAAGCTAGCCAGATTTGCCTACGACCCGTTCCCTCCGCTCAGCAGATCTACAGCAACTATGTCCATGGACACGTCTGAAGCGAGTGCTGCCGCCACCAAAGGAGACATCACCACGCTACTAAATGAGATAAAAAACATGGGGGGCCAATCTAGGAGGTAAAATTGACAAAATCACCCAGAGAATAGACAGATTTGAAGAACGATTGGAATGTGTGGAGAATAATCAGGCCTCGATCGACACCCTTGAAACTCAGATGGACGTACGGATCCGTAACATTGAAAAAAGAGAGGTTGAGGCGCGGCTCAAGATGGATTACTTAGAAAACAGGGAGAGGAGAAACAACCTCCGCTTTTTCAGCATTCCAGAGCGCGAAGGTGAAACTGAAAAGGACCTCAAAGACACCATCCATGACATCATAAAAATACTCAACGCTGATGAAGAAATTGATGAGCCTAAGACCGAACGTATACATAGAGCTGGCGGCCCGCCTGGTGGCCCGCGTTCCGTCCTAGCCAAATTTCATAGATACCAAGATAGAACCAGGATTTTTGAGAAGGCCAGGTCCGGGGGCCCACTCACAATGGGGAGCGCCCAAATCACGATCTTTCAGGACTTATCTTCACTAACACTGGCACTCAGACGCCTCTGCAGCCCTCTCACGAAATGGCTCAAAGAACAGGGCAACACGGTACAGATGGGGTTATCCTTTCTCGCTCACCTTTGAGCACGGGAGCAGAAAAATAGTCCTGCGCTCTGAAGACGGAATCAAAGACTGCATCGCGGACTTCCTTGGCACGGGCCCGAAAGGCAAAGAAGGCGGCGATAATGAACAGCCGGGATCACAGTGGGAGCTCCAGGGCCCCAGGCGCAATAGAGTGAAGGGGTCAAGAAAATATAGACGTCCCAACAACACGCCCGACAATGAATAAGGAACAGGAAAATGCGTACGACTCGACCTGACTACAGCCATGGCTGGAAAACGAGACACCGGCACCCGCAGGAGCTGCGAGATTGCGAGATCTGTCGAGTGGGTGCCACCGCTGGCAGGGCACCCCTCTGGAATGTGAGGCTACGAGAACTCTTGCGCGAGGACCCGGGGAACACACGTAACGTTAAACTTTTACTAGTCTGTTGTTATTGTTGAAACTGTATAAGGTTCGGAGGGGGGGGAGATTGAGATGGGGGCTCACCCTTACGTTGTGATGGTATACTGAACGGGACCATGAGGCAACGGTCCCCTCTGATGGTCCGCCAACGGACTGCACAGTGTCATCCAGTCCGTTCCGGACGCCGTCAACAGCTGCCCTTGCAGCACCTACAGTTCCCAAGCTCAAACAAGCACCACCAACGATGGCGGAACAGGAGGAAAGGGGAGAAGGGTAATAGTTACTTGGAAAAAGTACACACATCACTGGGTTCATTTCGTTACATCACAGTCAAGGTGGCACTGGGAATTTGTATGTCTCTCTGGCCGCAAGAGATGAATGATCCTCGAATACAAATCACTGATGGCATCACTTGAGAAGTCCAAAGGCAAGGGTCTCCTCAGAATTGGGACTATTAATGTGAAGGGACTGAACTCACCAACTAAGAGATCACTAGTGCACAGAGAATTCCGCAGATCTGACATGGACATGCTTCTCATCCAGGAGACTAAATTTGCAAGGGGGGGGGAGGAGTGGAGAGTGCTGGGGAGGTGGGGAGGCATGGAATTCTGGGGCTCTGGCCCGCTCAGGAAAGCAGGGGTTGGAATCCTCATCAAGAAGGGAATTGGGTTTGAATTGGAAAAGACTTGGTTGGATGTGAGTGGTCGGGCCCTTCTATTAGTGGAGAAAATTGCTAGGGTTCAGGTCACAATTGCCACAATATACTCACCCAACAGCGGACAGGCAGCATTCCTTAGGAAAACGATCCCCAAAGTGGTACTGGTAACTGCGGGTCACCTCATTCTAGGAGGCGACTTTAACCAGTGGATAGATCCTTCCGTAGACTGGAGACCAGGCAAGCCGGACACGAGGACCCAGCATAGAGGAGATCGCACTGAATTTGCTGTCATGATGGAACTATACGACCTACGGGACGTGTGGAGGACTCTGCATCCCGC
Organism: Ambystoma mexicanum; assembly: GCF_040938575.1. Taxonomy (NCBI): domain Eukaryota; kingdom Metazoa; phylum Chordata; class Amphibia; order Caudata; family Ambystomatidae; genus Ambystoma; species Ambystoma mexicanum. The sequence continues at coordinate 1,241,889,885 of NC_090934.1, forward strand.
GGACAGTTCATACGTATCGATTATATATTCCTTTCTCCAGACCTTGCAGAGTCCACAAACAATTCTGGAATTGTCCTGATAACATGGTCGGACCATGATATGGTCCTGGCAGATGTGAACTGGACCAACCTACCTGTCGCTGGGGGATCTTGGCGCTGCAACGAGTCCCTCTGGAATGATGTGGTGTTTAAAAAACGAAATGGAGACCGAGATCGAAGAATATTTCAAGATGAACAACAATGGGGAGGTCTCCAAGCAAGTGATTTGGGAAGCTGGGAAAGCTACTTGGAGGGGGATACTGATACGTGAAGGCTCCTCTAAAAAAAGGGAACGTAAGATTGTAGAAAACAAACTGCGTAATGAAATACACCAACTAGAGGCGGAAGTAAGAGATAATGCGGAGGTGGACCCCATTAAATTAGACATAGCTCACCATAAAAGAGAAGAATTGCGACTGTTGGAACATGGCCAGGTGGTGAGAAAATTGCAATTCCTCAGGCAGACATACTATGAGACGGGAGACAAGGCCGATGTGCTTTTAGCTGCCAGGCTGAGGGAACGGAGGGAGGAACGTAAGGTGAGAGAGATAAGAGACCACTAATCCCACTGTACTCCCTCCCCACTCAATACCCGAGTGCTTTGCCAACTTTTACGAAAATTTATATACCTCTGAGCTGACCTCTGCCCAATCTGACATATCCTCCTACTTGTCCTCAATCATCATGCCTACAGTAACATACACAGAGGCCGAGCTCCTTGAAACTCCAATAGTCGAACACGAGATACGCGACGCAATCAAGCGGCTGACACTAGGGAAATCCCCAGGTGAAGACGGTTTCACGGCCGGCTTCTACAAGACCTTTAGCGACCAACTGTCACCCTTCCTTATGGAACTCTTTAATGAGATAGTCGACTCTGGGGTCGCTCCGGACTCTTTCGAAAGCCCTCATTACAGTCATCCCTAAGGAGGGCAGAGACCCCAAACTATGTGGGTCATACCGCCCTATCTCGCTCCTCAACCTCGACGCCAAGATCTATGCTCGAGTATTGGCCGCGAGACTAGAAACCTTAATGACTAAACTGATCCACTCCGACCAGGTTGGGTTTATTCTTGGGAGGCAAGGTGCCGACACTATGCGTAAAACTTTACACCTCATCCACGCAGCCCACAGTCTACCAGATGATCCGATTCTTCTGTCCATTAACGCAGAAAAAGCCTTTGATAGGGTGGAGTGGGATTTCTTGGGAGCAGTCCTCCAGAAAGTAGGGATAGGTCCCAAATTCCGCGATGGGATACATGCAATCTACACCTCCCCCAAAGCATCGATATTTGTGAATGGGGAATATTCCAGGTGGTTTGCACTTCAGTGAGGGACCAGACAGGGATGTCCCCTCTCCGCGATCCTGTTTGCACTCTCCCTCGAACCCCTGGCCCAAAAAAATCAGAGAAGACCCCCAAATAGAGGGTATACGGTTGGGAGGGACGGAATATAAGGCAGCGTTGTACGCAGACAATATCCTTCTACATGTAACCAAACCTAATAACGCTATCCCCCATGCCTTAACTCTAATACAGGAATACGGCCAATACTCTGGCTTTAAAGTAAACAAATCAAAGTCCATACTCTTCCCCCTCCAAGGTACCCCCGACGAGAATGATACCAAGTTCCTCTCACTTGGGCTCAAAGTGGAGCACACAAAATTGCAATACCTGGGTATCCAGAACACCAGAACTCTAGGGGATCTTTATGAGGCTAACTTCCCCCTTCTCCTCTGACGATTTGAGTCGGATCTCGAGAAGTGGAGCAAATTGACGATTTCCTGGCTGGGGCATATCAACGCTGTCAAGATGGTGTTTCTCCCCCGCTTTCTTTATCTCTTTCAGATGCTACCAATTGAGATGCCCCAAAAATTCTTCAGACGCCCGAAAGATCATGATGCGATTCATTTGGCAGGGAAAGAGATCGAGGATCGCATACGACGCACTCATACTCCCCAAGGACAGAGGAGGTGTCTCCTTCCCGATCTAAAGACATATTATAAAGCCGCCCAGTTGCGTGTCTTAAACCCACACCTTAGAGACCACAAACACCTACAATGGGTACAGATGGATAACCATTACATGTCCCCCGTTACAGTATCGGAATGGTTATGGTCACCATACCAACGGGTCCAAAGGAAAATTAAACACCATCCCATACTGACTACCATATGGAACATATGGCGCACAGGGAAAGAGATGCGAGAAGTCACAACCTGGCCATCCCCGCTCAGTCACCTGTGGTCTCCTGGTATAAATGACCACATTCCGAATCTTGAACAATTCCAGTCATGGTATGAGGCGGGCCTGGAGAGGGTGGGACAACTCCAAAGAAAAGACTTGTTCATTACGCTACCGGACCTGACCACAGTATTAGGGATAGGCAACTTATCAACATTCCACTTCATTCAACTGAAAGGGGCTCTGACGAGACCTGAGTGGAGAGAAAAATTGAGAAGAGACCTTACCGCCTTTGAGAAACTCCTAGATTCCAGAACAGAAATGAAAGGTCTTATATCCGTTATGTACCAGACGCTAATAACAGCGGGAGGTGGATCCACAGACTCCCTTAGAGCCAGATGGGAAAAAGACCTTGGCGAAGAGATACTCCCCGACCACTGGGACCTAATGTGTAGAGCTGCACCCAAATCGTCCTTGTCCAATCAATATAAACTTCATGCCATAAAGCTTTTACATAGGTGGCATTATGATCCACTCAAACTCTCTAAAATGTCTCAGTCAATGAGCCTGAGATGCTGGAGAAATTGTGGAGAAACTGCCGACTACTGGCATATGTGGTGGAGCTGCCCACATATCAGTGTTTTGGGCCGAGGTCCTGGGATGGATCAAGGAGGTAGATGGAATCCAAAGGGAGCTTGATCCACTCATTGTACTGTTTGCCTCGAAAGGGATGAAGAGGATTGGCTCCGGGTGAAGGGCCTGACCCCCCAGCTATTGTTGGCGGCGAGAGCCCTGATAGCGATCAAATGGAAATCTCCTATATCCCCAGGAAAGAACGAATGGATCAAACTGGCTACGACCATTTACGTAATGGAAACGATCACGGCCTCCCTGCATAATAAATCAGCAAAATGTGAAACCCTATGGATGGACTTCAAGAATAAATATATCACACCTATTACGGACTCCAGTCAGAGGAGCCCTCAGGAGCTTGATCTAGTGATGCCAAACCCGAAAGAACGCTACAAGGGGTCAGAGACTCATTTCCAGTTGCCACGGTGCTGGCAGATGTTATACTGTGTCAACTACGCACTTCCAGTGCTTATGCTCAATGATTGCACCAATGATGTACACTACTCCAAGTGGGGGAGGGGGGTGGGAGTGGGTTGAGGCGAACAGCGTAAGAGACATATCCAGACCAATGGAACTGTCACAAGACTAAGTGATTCCAACAAGGGTTTTTTTTTTTCTCACTTCGCATTGCTTGCCTGACTGGTACCACTGGAAGATGTATAACTTTCTTTAATTACTGTTTGCCTCTCTTTTGTTTTTGTCTTTGTAAAAACCAATAAAGAGAAATAAAAAAAAAAGAATTAAAGTGTGCCCCAATACCATTCCTTCCGTTTGTTTCACTGACGCAGCAGCCGCTGCGACGGATCGCAAACATCGTGGTAGTGCGCGCGCTACAGGGTCCAGCGCGGAAGAATAATAGCCGCAAGGCCTATTTCTTCCACCTTGTTCCTGTGTCAAAACCGCCAATGCACATCCTTCACTCTCGCTCACAAATAGTCTAAAGATCTTTTTATAGTTAGGAGTGCCTAAAACTGGCGCAGCACACAATGCAGCTTTCAATTGCTCAAACGCTTTCTGACATTCCTCATCCCACTGTAAAGGCATCACTGCATCCTTTTTAGTTAACTTTATCATCGGCTTCACAATCAACGCAAAATTACTGATCCACTGCCGACAATAAGAGGCCATACCTATTACAGCTCTCACTCCTTTTTGAGTTTTTGGAATAGGCTTCTAGAAATACTTTCTATGCGTTCTGGTGTTAATCTTCTCCCTTCTTTCGAAAGTAGGTAACCCAAATAAGACACCTCCATTTGATTATACTGGAATTTCTTCAAACTTGCCTTGTGGCCATGGGTTGCTAGGTGTGTCAATAGTAATATAGTACTTTCTTTGCAGATCTCTTTTGTGTCAGCAGCTAGTAATAAGTCATCTATGTACTGCAAGAGTACGCAACCTTCGGGTAATTCTAACATGTCTAGCTGCTCTTTTAGCACTCTGCTGTAAATGCTCGGGCTTTCTGTGTATCCTTGTGGAATGCGTGTGAATGATCGACCTCCTAGAGTGAACGCGAACATATATCTACTGCTTTTATCCACTGGAATGCTAAAGAACGCGTTCTTCAAATCAACTACACTAAAATATTCTGCAGTGGCAGGTATCATTGTCAGTATTGTTGTGACATCTGGGACCAAAGGGAATTGTGGGTCTACCACTTAGTTCAATGCGCGCAGATCAATTATGAAACAATATGGTACTTCATTGCCTCCTTTCTTGTAAACTGGAAGAATCGGGCTGTTACACGTGCTACCTGCAATTTCTTCAACCACCCCCAATCTCACTAGGTCAGTAACAATACTTTTTAATCCTTCTCACCTTGAACAGAAATTTTATACTGGGGAATTCGTGGTAATGAAACACCTTCTTTCAAAGTTATTTTTGCTGGCTCTATTTTCAAGCATCCTACGTAGTTATCATGCATTGCCCACAGACAGGTTGGTACTCTACTTGGCTCTTCTGGTAACGCTTTTGACATAAATTCCGTCACCGGTGCATCGTGAGGCCACATCGTGAGGAACACCCCATCTGCCGTACAATGTATAACTGCCCCCAATTTTCTCAACAAATTTAATCCTAGCAAGATCTCCTCACAATTGTCTGTCAGAAGAAATGGACACTGTTCCGTAAATGGTCCTATTGTAATTGGGACAGCTTCGGACATGGGGTTAATTACTGGTGTACCTGCGAACCCTACAGAAACATTCTTTTGCCCCGACAATGGGATCTCCTGAACCAAGTGGTGGTCTATCGAACACTTCTGCGCCCCTGTATCTACAAGGAAACGGTGCTCCTTATTCCCGACTCATTTTAACGTAGGGTCCTCTCTGATTCACGGGAATAGACACTGGTTCCGACCCCTGCCGTGGGCTGTCCTATTGCGAAACTAACACATCGTCCGACGTGTAGTCACCGCTGCTGCTATAATACGTGTTTGGCTGTGTATCAAAAATATTCCCATTTCCCCTTCGGTGGCCTCCATTCTGATCATTTCTCTGTTGGCCCTGCCCGCCCTGATTTTGGTTCGGAACACTTTGGTTCAATGCCTGGTTCTGTTGCGCTTGGTTTTGACCATAGGATTGGTTTTGAGTATCTCCATTGGTATATCCCTGCTGCTGCTGCATGCTATTTCTGCTTGGGCCATTTGACCCCTGATGTCCTCTATGAGGCCTTCTCTGGCCAAACCCACCTCTATTCTGTAGGTGCGGACATTGCGCTCGCCAGTGTCCTTCCTCCTTACAGTACGCACATTGATTTACTCCCAATGACACCCCGTGCATATTATTCAAATTTCCCCTGCCTTGTGCATTTCCTCTACCTCTGTTGTATCCAATGACCTGCTGCAGTAACACTCCTATCGTTCGCATCGCTTCTTTTCTCATCTCCAATGGGTACCCATTACATATCTCACTTACTTCCTTTACTGACGTTCTTTTGTTCGACATCCATCGCATTGTTTCCCCCACCCATGCCTGCATTCTTTGTTTATCACCTATTTGTCCCGGTACCGGCAAATGCTTTGCACCACCTGAAAAAACTCTCGGCCACGATTTTTGCATATACAACCTCGACGCCTCCTTCCTTCCTTTCTTAATACACTCACTACTATATTCAGGTGTAGCAAACATTTCAGCATATCTATCTACCATTTCATTTTTCAGTTCAATGAGTTTGTACACATGTTTTCTTACATCCTCATCTCTTTGCTCACTGCATGCTAACTTATTTAAATCTAACAATCGTTGTGGCGGTAAATTCCCAAGTATCTTTTTCCATTCTCCAACCAAAATTTCCCCATGCATTCCAACACTACCTGTCTCTCGTTGTTTCTTCGGTACCCATACACTGAGGCCAATGCTGCCGTCCCATCGTTTCCTTCCATGTACATTTCTGCCTCTTGCTGTAATTCAATCTTTCTTCCTTTGCTGATCGCGCTTCGAGTTACCCGTCCAAATCCTGTTCCTTCAGCCCCGCCTCTCGCCTCCCGGTCTCAATTTCGACTTCGGGAGGGGCGGATGGTGCTGAATCTGTCTCTGGAGCGGGAGGTGCGGATTGGACAAGTGACACAGGTGGCATCTGTGAACGGCCTTCCTGGGTGCTGGGAAATTGTGCGTCTGCGGTCTGCGCTTGTGGGAGGGCTCGAGCTCTGGGTGGGGCTTGGGTTAATGCTTGCGTGAGGGGAAGTGCTTGGGCTTTGGGAGGGGGTATGAGAGCTACTGGTTGGGCCTGCGCAGTCACTACTGGCGTGTTTGGTTTCGATTCTGGTTTTGGGCCTCGACCCGTATTAGTTAACAAATGTTCCATTAATTCTTCTGCTATGTGTAGTTCCCGCTGCGGGTATACTCCTTCTATGTTCATTTGCTCACGTCTCCCTTCCCGTCTTAGACTTGCCGTCCACTCCTCCTCCTCCTTTTCTTCTTCTACCTCAAGCTTCGATTTGTGCCTACGCGCATGCTTCTCTCTACTCCTAAGTCGGAGCATTGCTTCCCTCCTCCAATCTTTGACAGTCTCAAAAGCTGCGGGTCACGCTTTTTTCCTAATCGGCACCCTTTCTAGGTTATCTATCCTCGCAATCTCAAAACTACCATTAATCGGCCACTGATGGTCCTGGTGCTTTCTAGTTTGCCTATTCCAAATTTCACAAAATATTATCGCACCCACACCATATTTTGCATACATGTCATAAGCCGGCGTTCCCCCACTCGGGGTGACAATAGCAAAACAAAAGAGTTGATGGCTGGAAGGTTTAGAATAAATCTTGATCTCTGGCATTGCTCTGGGCAACCCTCCAGACCATCGTTCTTCGCCTTCCAAGCCATTACAAAAGGGGAAAAACCATATGCAAATCAGGCTTGGTCCCACCCCCAAAGGGGTAGTCCAGCCCGAACTGCTAGGTCACATCCCTTTTGCACAAGACCAGAGCAATGCCAGAGGTTACGATTTATTCTAAACCTTCCAGCCATCACCTCTTTTGTTTTGCTATTGTCACCCCGAGTGGGACGGTATGCCCAGACGTGGGTCCCGTGCCTGCTGGGCTTAGGGACCCAAGCTACTCCTCACTGATGATACCCAACAATGTTGAAACATGTCTGGGGATGATTGTGGTCTTGTGCAGAAGGGATGTGACCTAGCAGCTCGGGCTGGACTACCCCTTTGGGGGTGGGACCAAGCCTGATTTGCATATGGTCTTTCCCCTTTTGCAATGGCTTGGCAGGCGAAGAACGATGGTCTGGAGGGCTGCCCAGAGCAATGCCAGAGGTCAAGATTTATTCTAAACCTTCCAGCCATCAACTCTTTTGTTGAGCCTTGTGGATGATGCAGAGGGACCTGAATTTGATTCTTACATATAGGTCCATGTGCCCTATAGGCCGCATCAGGCATATTATTAATGTAGGTAATATGTCAAGTCATGCATAACGCACATACCTGTCTGGAGAAACTCAAGACCTCTATAGTTGCGTGAGCTGCAGTTGCAGTGCAGATACCTCCTGGAGTTTAACTACAAAGCGCTGTAATGTCCCCAAAAAATGGTCTAAAGTCTGCCCAGTGGCAGCATATCGCGCAGCTACTTGAGGACAAAATGAATACATGAAGCACTGTGCAAGCTTACTCGTGTGGCGATGTGTGTGGCCGTGTGGTTAAGAATGATTGCTGGTGGACGGATGATTGTTATACAGACCTGTATGATTGCCACATGTAAAAAAAAAAATGGCCGTCTGATGCATATGAAGTCAGGACGTCCATAACGTCATTAGTCCCCTTCAAAAAGCACCTTGAATTCACTATAAACCATTATACATTGCCACATATTCTAAATTACTGCGTTAGCTATATTTCCAAAGATTTGCACAGTTGTAACCAACGTTATCTCTATTCTACAAACATTGTGAGCGTCTGATGTCACACGCACGCTCCGGTTTGTGTTGCTTCTAAGCTACAATGCTGCTAAATTAAATAAATGCCTCTGCATTCACTAACGGAAATCATAATGTTGTCTCAGAAGTCTCTAATAGATTACTACCGGCCTCATTGCTAGTTTGCTGGTATAAAAACAAAATTACTGGCATGCTGGTTCTACCGTGTCAGTGTAGCACTGCTGCCAGAATCACCGGTACATTCTGAGTCAGCGTGCACGCGCATTCCGGCATGCCGGAAACTATAGCACCGGCATGCCTGTAATGGCCTCAAAATCCACTGCACCGGCAACCCCCTTTGACGGTGAATTCAGCGCCGAGAACACCGGTATTACCATTTCCCGGAAATAACTTCATCGCTGGAACAGGAAATGTACCGGCAGCCATTACTAAAAACACAGTCCATTGCAATCCTCAGTGCACAGGAGGGTGAGAGAAAAGCTGAGCAGCTCCGAACACCGAGAGACATGTCGGCAAGGCAACTACAGCACGTCGCAGCAAACCTAGGTTCAGTGAACCTGAACTTAATATGCTCGCAACACCATTGTTGAGCACTCAGAAGACGTGTTTTTCACCGATCTGCGGCGCCAAACGCAAATACGTAAGAAGGAAATATGGGAGGAGGTTGCCTGTAAAGTTACTACGGTGGCGACAACACCCCAGACTGTGCGAGACTGCAAGAAGAAGTGGGACGACCTACGTCGCCCTGTCCAAAGCCTCCTTGCCACACAGCGCAACCAGGGCATGGCCACAGGAGGGAGACCACCATCCCCTATCAAACTCAAGGCGTGGCAGGAAACGTGCAGCAGTATCTTGCACATGGAGGCGATAGAGGGTGTTGGCGATGCAGAGGCGGGTGATGTGACATTGAATGATGCCGCGCAGTTCCTGTTACCCCAAAGTCACATCACACACACCTTGTAGGCCCAATGCAAATGGCTAGGTCAATATGTCAAGTTTGTGGAACCCGATCCCTGCTGCCATTCCAGCCATCGTCAACCGCGTTGCACACATGCACAATGTACTTGCCTGCAACCCAAAAACAAACACCACTGACGCATCCCACATGACCCCTGTATTGGCCACTCAAAGAGCATCTGCATGCACACTGACACACATCAGCCAGACAATGCCCAACTGCTGTCGTCATTGCGGTGCTACCACATGCCCAAAGCAACGTCATGACAAGAAGCACACATCAATGACACATGTGGCACACTTGTCACACCCACCATGTCCCATCACGCTGAATCACCATCCACACAGCAACAGACATAGGCAGCAATCACAAGTGAAACGCATCCGTTTCACAATCAAACGCAACATGTCACACAGCTTGTGTGGCATGGCCATAACACCCAAACCGGTACACACCACCACCCCAGTCAACAGACACTGCACTCACCATGGCTGCACACCAAACATGCAACCACACTGCATCCCCCACACAAGCATGTGTGCACCATGCCATGCCCTCCACCATGTCCATGACAATGCACATGATTCTGAAAGTGCTAGCATTGTTGTCTGTCTGATGGATGCACACCCATCACTGATGCCCTGCCTCACTATCCCCCACGGACACAACATCTGACAATGACGGGTAACAAGCGACCACACCCATGGGCACCAGGGCACGGCCCCGCCGCAGGGATACGACCACCTTGAGCCAGGACACCAGCACATCCACCACCAGACCAGTCCGTGCAACAAGACCTTTGGGCCAGCCCCCCCACCGGCAGGATGAACCTGCAGCTAAGCAGCCCCACCAGCAGGAGGCACCTGCTGCCAAGCAGCCCCGCCAGCAGGATGAACCTGTTTCCCCGGCCCCCAGCCAGCAGGATGAAACCTGTTTCCCTGGCCCACAGTCAGCAGGATGAACCTGCACCACTCACACAATGGTTTGGAGCCAACAGGATTGGGGAGGGCAGTGTGCACGACATACACAGCGACCCTAGCTATGGGGATGGTGCTGAATTTAGTCCCAGGGGCCCTCAAAGCACACAACCTGGAATACGTTATGTACGTGACATTGAGGGGTGCCTCACCAGGATGGAGAAACACCAGCAGGCAATGCACGGAATGATGCAGAAATACCTTGCTGAGGCACAACTCATGCGCCAGACGATGCAGGACATTCATTGGAACACTGCAAGAATGCTGGGCAGAGCCCCGGAGGTGAGTGTACCACCTCGCGATTCATGTGAGGGAGGGCAATGTTATCATGTCGTCCCTGGTGGAGTCAATCAACATGTTGGTTGAGACAATTGCCGAACAACGCCACACCACTGGCCCCATCCTCGAGCACAACACTCACGAGTTTGATGGAAAGCAGCCCTGTGCGTCGTTCCCAGTGGCTCCATCGCCTGACAGAGGGGCACCCCCCTCCTACTAGAAGGGGGCGTAAATAGGTCAAGGTTCCAGTGCATGTGGGGAGGGTGTAGTTGGGGAGGGGTTGTGGGGATAGTTTGGGAGAGGGTGTGGGGATAGTTGGGAAGGAGGGGGTGTGGGGATAGTTGGGGAGGGGGTGTGGGGATAGTTGGGGAGGAGGCATGGGGATAGTACAGGATTGTAGTGGTAGGCAATGACGATCACATTTGTACATAGATATTCATGTCACAATGCACCTGGGGTTTCAAAAATCATGACTGGACATTGCTTTCTCAGTGTGAGTGCATTTATTCATGTACAGTGTCACGTACCCAGTGTGATCCATGTCCAGTGCCCAGTGTGATCCATGTCCAGTGATGTGTCTGTAATAGTTGATCAAAAGTAGTGTTGAATTAAATCCTGCCGTGTGGCACATCCATCATTGCCATCGTGGAATAGGGCATTATCCCCATCTTCCTTATCCTCAGCATGTCCATGTCAGGGGGACGTTGTGCCGGATGCACATGTTGTGCAACATGGCACCTACCAGCACAATTTTGCCCACCGTCTCTGGGCCGTAAATGAGGGCCCCCGCTGATCTGCTGAAGCAGCGGAACCTGGCCTTCAACAGGCCAAACGTCTGCTCGATGGTGCAGCGAGTGTGTACATGTGCACGGTTGTACACCTCTTCGTGCCTGTTGTGGGGTTGCCTGGTGGGGGTCATGAGCCATGCCATCAGGGGATTCCCGGCATCACCTGCACAGGAGCAAGAGAAAAAGTACATGTCAATTTTGTCGTCATTTCATGTAGGCACAGGCTGTACAGTGTTCATTTGAGAAGACTACCATGCACAGGGAATTATTCCTTTACATGGCATAGGTTCTTTTCTACATACCCCTAAAGGGATTTAGGCCAGATGCAGGGAGTGGGGGGTTTGGGGGGTTGTGCAGTTGCTGTTACATGGACCATTCATTGTCAACCTGCCCTCTGACAAATCCTGTACAACTGACACCAATGGATGTAAATGTCCTTAATGTGTTACTAATGAAAGTGGACTGTGCCTATACAGTGGGACTTAACACATTTACATTTGTTATTTAGTGGTATTCACTGTATTCAGTCTCCATTTACAGGACCTCGTGTACACATCCATCTACATCGTAAGACATATGACGAGGACACATATGGATCGGTTGTATGTGTGAGGGCTAAAGGCTTACATAATCGCATTAAGGCTGGGCGAGTGTTTGCATGAATGATAAAGCTCACTTGGGCGAGGCCGCCATTTTTGAACAATGTATTGGTGGTAGTAAAGGATTTTTGCATTTTGAACATTTGGCCTAAACGCATTTTACTTGAAGGTGTCCCTTAATGAGACATGACAAGCGTACTGACCAGTGGTGTACTGTGACGTGTGTGCAGTGTGGTGTACTGTGACGTGTGTGCAGTCACAAATTATTTCTGTGCGGCAGATAGTTTAATCTCTGGCTGACCATCATGACTTGTGGTTTTTACTTTACTGTATTTTTGAATGCCATTCATTGACACTATTATGTGGTGCACTCTGGTACATGTGGTTTGTTTTCTGCAGGCCCAAATACATGTAGTAAAGTAAGCACTGTATTAGTTGCATGTAGACAGGGCTGTGAAGGCCTTGCGCTTTGGCATGCTACTTCTGCGTAGCACATTCAGTTACATCTACACACTAGCAAGTTCAATGCACTCACAATGCTGTGTATGGTCTTGTATCATTCTATGTGTGAGGTTTGTTGATGTGCAGATTGCGGATAAAGTTCCTTGATCTTATTCTTCATCTACCTTTGCCTTTTATTGGCCTATCCAGCCTCTGTGCACTTAAACAGATGTTTGTAAATGTTAAGGGATATTGCAGACTGAGTGATGCTGGATTAATGCATACAGTGTGCACCTCCCCTGTTAATGCATCTCATGCTGTGCTATGGTTCTACACTCCTCATTGCCTTGTGGGTGGGCTCACCCAGCAGCCAGGTTGCCTATGCCGTTTACTGCCCCCCCCCCAATGCAACACTCCTCATGGCCTTGTGGTTGGACTCGCCCAGCAGCCAGGTTGCCTATGCTGTTGATTGCCCCCATTCCCCAATACAACACTCCTCATGGCCTTGTGGTTGGACTCACCCAGCAGCCAGTTATGATGTCCAACGTGTCGTGCCATGTAGCGGTGCAGCGTGGAGTTGCGCAGCACCATGGAGTCATGTTTGGAGCCAGGGAATCTTGCACAGCAATGTGTGATTATTTTGCGGGCATCGCACACGATCTGCACATTGCGGGAATGGTACAGCTTCCTGTTGCGATACACTACCTCCATAGCATGCCGGACAACCAGCTCCACATGTCTGCAGTCGACCGCACCTATTACATTAGGCATGCCTGCGAGTTCATGGAATGCTATTTTTGTTGCATTCACCTCCTCTGCAGTCCGTGCTAAGCTGATGTGGTCGCGTACGCGGGACTGGAGTGTATCTAGCACCTGGCTGAGCACACGGGAGAAACAGGGTTGGGAGATTCTATGCAGCTGACCCACTATGTGCTAAGTGCCTGTGGCAAGGAAGTGTAGCACACACTACCTTCAGCAAGTGGGGTGGTTGTCCGGATATTTATTAGGCTCACCAGGTCAACATGTATCAAGTCCACTATAGTGGTTATGGTGTCCCTGTCCAGACAGTAAAGGGTGTGTATCTGAACGGGGGTGAGATTGAATGGGGTGGCCAGTAGGCGAGGGATTGGTGGCTGCCTGCGGGGTACAACCAACTGCACAATCGATATTTGCTGGGCCATGATGGCCTTCCTTCTCCTCATGCGCCTACGCTGTGTCATCCACCTCACTGCCTCCTCAATGAGTAGCTCTGCAGGCATGTCCTCCCAGCTCCAGTACTGCTAGTGCTAATGGTAGCAGTGTGGATTTGGAGGGGGTGAGGGGTGTGGGAGTGGTCCTTTTGGGCTGTGCCACAGAGCATTGGCTCCACCTGTGCTGATTTTGAGCACCTGTGGCAGGTTTCTACACACCAGAATCCACTTAACACCTTGTTCGCGATGCCAGTGTTTGTGTGTCCATGCACCTCTTAATGTGCCCTTCTCCAGCATGGGGTCTGGCATGGATTCACATGCTCATGAATATTCCCCGTCGTCAGGCTGGGAATCCTCGGTAAAGAAAAAACCAGTATCAGTTTCGTTTCTGATCTGTCTTTCGTAGTAATAACCAATCACTGGTCTCTGCGTCATACTGACCACAGCCAATGACTGCCCTCTACCTAAGAACCGCCTCTGGCAGCCATCTTCAGATTTTTACCGCACGTTCATGTGTTGGGATCCTCGTGCTATTGCTCTCGAGCGTTAGTGCTATTTTTTTTCACGTTTTTTCGGTCAAAAGAGCCTCAAGCTCCACCGACTCTCCATCCGATCAACGGGGACCCGTGTCGGATTCGTCTGCACCCCTCAAGGGTGAAGATTTTGTCGAGCTACGCTTTTGGAGGACTCCAGAAGTTTCTCAGGCCCGGTCATGGCCCAGGAGAAGGGAAGCTCGATGCCCGGAAAGCTGTTAAGGGTCTGCCCTGGATGCCAGCTGCAGAACATCTTCAAGGAGGACGAACACTCTTTTTGTCTTTACTGCCTACATGAGGACAAGACGCACGTGGAGAAGGACTGTGCGTTTTGCGGCAACATGTCGGAGCGGACCATGAAGGACCGCCATCAACGTCTCGCCAACTGGCTGGAAGGGAAGAGCCCGTCCGGCGAGAAGAAGAGGAAGAAATCCGAGCGGTCTTCTATGACCTTTGTGGACGCCCCGGCGACGGGGGTCCAACATAAGGCCAAGCACCTCGAGTCCGCTGGCACCGGGAGCGCCGAACGGTCGGGCTCTACGGGGGCCAGGCTGGGCGCACCCTCCCCGGCACCATCAACCACGAGCCAATGCTCTGGGTCGGGTAAGAGGAAGGCCGAGCACCCGGCGAGGCTCCTGGAGAGGCCCCGGTCGAGCTCGAAGGCGGAGGGGGAGCGAGGCAGTGTCCCCCCCCTCAAGGATAAGGCGGTGAGCGCACCTAAGGTGGTGAAGGCCTTAATCCATCCAGCCAAGCCCTCTATCGAAACTGTCGCGGCGGCTCTGGCTCAGCCTGTGGAGGCTACACCAGTGGTGGCGACCTCGGGGCTCAGAGTCTCCCTGCCACCTCGGAGGGAGTCCTCTTTTGTGCCCATCGATAGGACCCCCGTGAACTCCCCCGTGGGGAAGAAAAAGGGGGGGCAGGGCGTCGTCGTAGATTCGGCCTCAACCTCGGAGGAGGAGCTGGTCGAGGTCTTAAGCCACGGCCTCAGCGTGGAAGAAGACCGGCCCGTCGGGATGGATCCCGACGCAGGTGACGACGACATCGTCGAGAGTACCGACGGGGCCCCTGATCGCCCGTCGGATTCCCCTCTGCCAGCGCCGCGAGACAACTCGGCGGCCATTTTGTTGGCTATACAGTCCTTATGCTCAGAGATAAGGACGAGACTACCGTTGCCGACGGAACCTCTCCCGTCGGGGGACCCAGAACCGGGAACTTCTGGGGTTCCCCCTACCAAGAAAAGAAGGATCCACCCTCCGCCTCCTTTTCAGCCGTCGCGCCCCTTCCAGCCCTCCTCCCCGTCCACCCGAGGGGATGATACGGGGACTGACACGGCAGCGACGGGTACGGACGACGAGGTATACGACGAGGATGTACCGTCGTCGCCTCCCACCAGGGCTTCTCCGCCCGACGAGATTGGATCGTTCCACTCCATGATCACCAGGGCATCCGAGCTTTTCCAACTCTGCCCCGAGGAGAAGAAGGAAGGTGTCCTTTATCAGCGGCGCGAGGCCAAGAGGAAGACGGTCCTCGCAGTGCCTCTATTGGACGACATTTGGGATGAGCGCCTCACCCTCCTCAAGAACCCTTCCACGACGCCAGCTAGAAGAGGCCGGTACGAGAAAAAGTACCGGGTCCCGGACACGGCCCCCCTGTGCCTCCGGGCGCATCCTACCCCGGACTCCGTCGTCTCCGCGGCGGCCAGGAAAAAAGCGGGGGGGGGTGCGGCCTCCACATCGACTTCCCCACCGGACGGCGAGGGAAAGAAATTGGACGCTATGGGACGCAGAGTCATCTCGTCTGCAGCGACGACGATTAAAGCGGCCAACGCCTTGGCTATCGTGGCCCGCTACGACAGGGAGCTCTGGTACAAACTGGCTCCCCTGCTGGACTTCTTGCCGGACGACAAGAGGGCAGAGGCCCTGGAGATCCTGCAGGAAGGTGAGGTGGCTTCGGACCACGCCATTACCGTTGCAACGGACATCGCCGACACTGGGTTCCACCAGTTGGGCAACGGTGTTTGCCTTAGGCGGCGTGGATGGCTCAAGGCTACGGACTTCCGTCAAGACGTTCAGACCAGAGTTCTGGACATGCCCTTCGATGGGAACAACCTGTTTGGGAAAACAGTGGACGATTCCCTTCAGGCCATTAAAGCGGACACCGAGACGGCCCGGGCCCTTGGAGTTCTGCAACAACGACGGACGCCCTTTCGGAGCAGCGGAGGCAAGGGCGCCTCCAAAGGTTCCGGCGGCGGTTTCTCCACCTACCGTCAAGCGGCCCGCTCGTCGTCTCAGGAGGCCTACAGAGGACGAGGCAAGTCTGGCGGACCCCGCCGTCGTCGCCAAGGAGGTCAAGGCGGCAAAGCCTCGTCGAAGCAGGATTGAACCGGCCGTGGGGTCGGGCCCCCATCGAAGCACCCCGGTGGGAGGCCGGCTGGCGAGCTTCGTCAGCGTGTGGGAGTCCATCTCCACCGACCGTTGGGTGCTGGACGCCTTGGCCCGGGGCCACGCGCTCGAGTTTCAAAGAAGGTGTCCCCGCGTCCCCCCCGTGGCTAGGAAAGAACTTCACGTCCCTCAACTTCTCCTGGAGGTAAAGGCGATGCTCAGGAAGGACGCCATCGAACTCGTCCCAAAGAGGCTTCGGGGCTCCGGAGTTTACTCGAGATACTTCCTCGTGAAGAAGAAGACGGGGGGATGGCGCCCCATCCTGGACCTGCGACGTCTGAACAAGTTCATCAAGGCGCAAAAGTTCCGGATGGTCACCCTCCAGCACGTCCTGGGTCAGCTGGAGGAAGGAGACTTCCTGTCGTCGTTGGATTTGGAGGATGCCTACTTCCATATTCCCATCCTAAAGGGGCACCGAAAATTCCTCAGGTTTGTGGTCCACGGGCGTCATTACCAGTTCAAAGCCCTCCCCTTCGGACTACGGTCGGCACCCAGGGTGTTCACCAAGTGCCTCGCACTGGTGGCGGCGCAGCTGCGCCGCGAAGGGATCCACGTCTACCCCTACCTGGACGTCTGGCTCATCCGAGCCAAGACGAGGGAGCTCGCCGTGGTTCACACGGCAAGGACCGTCCAACTTCTCACGGACTTGGGATTCTCCGTGAACTACGCCAAATCCCACCTGGTACCCACGCAAGACGCTCTGTTTCTGGGAGCGAGGCTCAACACAGTGTCCCTTCTGGCCTCCCCGTCGGAGGAGAGGACCAGGACCATCCTGGCCAAGGTGCACCGGATGTTGGTGGCCGACGCGGCCAAGGTGAGGTCCATCAAGTCCCTCCTCGGAATGATGTCTTCCTGCATCTACCTCATTCCCATGTGCATGCTCCGGATGCGCCCGTTGCAGGAGTTCCTGGACGCGCGCTGGATCCAAATGACGGGCAGCTTCGAGGAAAGGATCACACTCGACGAGAGTTTCCGACGAGCGATCCGGTGGTGGGGCACCCGCGCGCATCTGACGGCGGGGCATGGACTTCCAGACCCCAGCCCACCAGGAGACAGTGACCACGGATGCCTCCCTGGAAGGGTGGGGAGCGCACACCGAAAATCTGCACGCAAGAGGCCTTTGGCTCCCGACGGAGAAATCCCTACATATCAACGTCCTGGAGCTCCGTGCAGTGTTTTGGGCCCTCAGGTCCTTCCTTCCGTCCCTCAAGGGCAAGGTGGTGAGGATCTTCACCGACTACACCACCACCATGTTTTACATCAGGAAACGGGGCGGAACCAGGTCCCCAGCACTGTCCAAGGAGGCGCAGGACCTGTGGCATTGGGCAGTCGCCCAAGGGATGTTTCTGGTGCCGTTTCATCTGGCAGGGATAAAAAACACCATCGCCGACTCACTCAGCAGGGAGCTGCGCTCGTGCCACGAGTGGGAACTACGGCAGGATCTAGTGGATCGCCTCTTCCGACGGTGGGGCACACCCCAGATCGACCTGTTTGCGACGGCGACGAACTCCAAGTGCCGGAGGTTCGCCAACAGGTTTCCCCAGGCGAGGAGCATGGGCGATGCTTTCTCGTTCCCCTGGGAGGGCCTGTTCCTCTACGCGTTCCCTCCTTTGCCACTGCTAATCCGGCTCGTCAACCAGCTCAAGAGGTCACGGTGCAGGATGATCCTCGTCGCACCTGCGTGGCCGAGGCAGATATGGTTCCCGGACCTTCTGGACTTGTCAGCGTCCCCGCCAATCAAGCTGCCGGTGGACGCGGATCTGCTCTCCAGGGAAGGAGGCGCCATCCTCCACCACGACCCGAAATAGCTGAACTTGCAGGCCTGGCTCCTGCAGCGCTAGAGTTTGGAGGATACGACATACCGGCCGACTGCCGAGAGGTTCTTGCAAAGGCCAGGGCGTCCTCGACTCTTAAATGCTACGGACACAAATGGAAGAGGTTTTCTGTCTGGTGCCACGCACAGAAGATTAACCCTCTACGGATTACGGCTCCCCAGGTACTGCCGTACCTGCTGACGCTGGCCAAAGCTGGACTGGCACACGCGTCCATCAAGATTCATCTTGCTGCGATCTCCCGATACACCAGAACCACGGGCCGGTCGTCCCTGTGGTCTCATCGTCTGGTGAAAGAGTTCATGAAGGGACTGTTCAGATCGTTCCCGCCGGTGAAGGCGCCGGCCCCGGCGTGGGAGCTCAACGTGGTGCTGACCAAGCTCATGGGACCTCCGTTCGAGCCTCTGCACTCGGCCCCGTTGAAGTTTCTGTCGTGGAAAACAGCGTTTCTTGTGGCCATCACCTCCGCACGATGGGTGGGAGAGATCCAGGCCCTTTCCTGCAAGGCCCCGTACTTGACTTTTCACGACACGAGGCTAGTGCTCAGGACGCACCCCTCCTTCATGCCCAAGGTACCGTCGGACTTCCATCTCAACGAACCCTTGGTGTTGCCTGTGTTCTTCCCGTCGCCTTCGTCGCCGGCTGAGAGGACTTTGCACTCGCTGGATGTGGCTAGAGCGCTGAAGTTCTACGTGGACCGCACGAAGTGTTTTCGGAAGACGTCACAACTCTTTGTGAACTTTGGACCTGTCAATCAGGGGAAGGCTCTCTCGAAGGCTTCCATTTCCAGATGGCTCTCCGGCTGTATCATGTACTGTCATCGGTTGGCAAACCGACCGCTGCCTGGCCGTCCGAGAGCCCATTCCACCAGAGCGATCGCAGCTACCACGGCGTTCCTTTCTGGTGTGCCCCTGCTGGACATATGCAGGGCTGCTACGTGGAGGTCGACGCACACCTTCACGAAATTCTACTGCGTCGATCGGGATTCCAGGGAGGAGTCCAGGGTCGGCCAAGCAGTGCTGCGCAACCTGTTCGCCTGAGGTGAGCCTGGTGAGGAGGTAAGATGCTTAATGTTGAGTTTGATGTAATGCTTAATGTTGAGCCTTTGCCACCTCCCGTGGTTGTGCATGTGTGTACTGCTATGTATTCTTTATTCATGAGCATGTGAATCCATGCCAGACCCCATGCTGGAGAAGGAACAAGTTACTTACCTGTAACTGTTGTTCTCCAGCATGGGTCTGGCATGGATTCACATGCGAACCCTCCCGCCTACCCCTCTGCGGCTCTTCACTTGGTCATACTGCCACTTCACGTGCTTCGAAATCTGAAGATGGCTGCCAGAGGCGGTTCTTAGGTAGAGGGCAGTCATTGGCTGTGGTCAGTATGACGCAGAGACCAGTGATTGGTTATTACTACGAAAGACAGATCAGAAACGAAACTGATACTGGTTTTTTCTTTACCGAGGATTCCCAGCCTGACGACGGGGAATATTCATGAGCATGTGAATCCATGCCAGACCCATGCTGGAGAACAACAGTTACAGGTAAGTAACTTGTTCCTTACGCCATGCTGGTATCACTGTCACGGCTGCCACGTATCAACGCAGATACCGGCTACGGCGCGTCCCTGGCTATGCCGGTAAAAGCCGGCATCGCGACTCGGACTACAATGGTTGGAAAAGGGTGCCGGTACGGAAATACCGGCAACGCTATTTCCGGACCGGCATACTTGTAATGAACCCCTATATCTTCTTGTGGCAATTGTATAAATATAACGGTGGTGATGTGACTATAGGGCAGAATATTTTCACACTAACAACGTGATACATATTTTTTATCTATGTTAGCTGATATTCCCTCGTCACCTTGGAATGAACGTCATCTGATTAGTTGACACTGCGTTTGTTACGCATGTGTAATGTATGTTCTACAGGATCTCAGCACGTTCTCAACTGCACCAAGAATGTTTATAATGGCTGCAGGCACAAAATGTACTGACTGAAATATTCACATTTGATCATATACATTCATGCAAACATCATGGGAATGATTTCTTTAACTGTATCAAATCATAGACAGATGGTGCTTAAATGTTTGAAAAAATTTAAGATACATGTCTGTCACAAGAAGAATGTGTTCAGAGAGCATATATTTCAGAGCACCCTCTCTGTATGGGGACTTAATTAAAGTTCATCTGCTATCCTTTAAAAAAAAAAAAAAACATGAGTATACCTTTTAACTCGTACTGAGGATCTACTGTATTTGTATTGTATTTGAATATTTATAACGCGCACGGAACAGAATAAACTGTATAGCGGCACAGATGACAAAGTTGATAGAAGGTATGGATAAAGCCATACAAGACCCCCAGAACACAAAGGGCTCTCTACCTAAACAGGAAAGTCTTTAGTGCTCGCAAAACTGAAGAAGTGAGCTCATTGTCCTTAGCTCTAGTGGTAAAGAGTTCCGCAGTTTTGGACCAAAGACAGAGAATCTTCTGTCACCCCGATATTTGAATGGGGAACAACCAGAAGATGACTATCACTGGAACGTAACTGTCTCACAGGGTGATACAGCTGAATTAGCTTTCTCAATTACAAAGGGGCAATGCCATTTACACATTTAAAAACAATGCAGGCTGTCTTGAACCTAATACGATCTTCGATTGAGAGCCAATGTAGCTCATGGAGAAATGTAAACACGTGAGCAGTTTTGCTCAACTTAAATATCAATCTGACAGCTGCATTCTGTGCTTTGTGAAGTCACTGAAGCTGTTTAGAAGGGACACCCAACAACTGACTATTCCAATAGTCTAGGTGGGCGCTAGTTAGTGCACCCACCACAGACGCATGATCTTCTTTAGGTATGTAAGAGAGTACTTGGCGCAGTAGTCTCAAGGCAAAATTCACCGCTTGAATCTTAGCTCCCACATGGGCTTCTCTACTAAGGTCCTCTTGCCATACATAACACAGATTTTTTTATTTTAGATACAAATTTTAGGTTTTTGCCTAAAAGCGTGGGGCTAGGCAGTTTCTTGGCTGTATTCAGCAAGTGCTTGGGTCCGAACAAAATAAGTTCGGTTTTAGCAGGATTAAGCTGCAAATAGTTATTTTACATTCAGCCACTTAGTTTTTCCTAGTCTGCTAAATGCTTCCTCAAAGTTAACAACTTGGATACAAATCTGGGTATCATCTGCGTACGAGTGGAAATCCAGCCCATAGCATCTCAAGATTTCCAGAAGAGGCCGAATATACAAATTAAACAGCCGCGGGGAAAGGGAGGAGGATCCCTGTGGGACCCCACAGCTTAACTTAATGAGGTCCGACAGGAACTCCCCCAGTCTCACTTGCTGTTGATGGTCGGTCAGAAAAGACCTAAACCAATTTAATGCCAAATCAGAGACTCTTCCTATCATCTGTAGTTGTTCCAAGAGGATGCTATGGTTCACTGTATCAAAGGCAGCGGACAGATCCAACATTACCAAGAGTGAAAGTTCCCCTTGTTAACTTAAGAGCATCAAGTTGAAATCGACTTCCAGACAAGTAAAGAAAGTCTCACCTTGGCAGTATGGAGATCAAGGAACAACCAATGCAGAAGGTGAGAACTACCCCGCCTACCGCAGCACCTGCTTCCCGGTAATAGAACCCCGAAAGAAAGTGTGCGACCGGCAGGGAAACCCTCTGGGGAAGAAAACCCTGATGATTCAGACTTCGGAGTATTGATCACGGAGTGAAGAGGGCGTAGTCAATGATGATGCGGGAAGGCTTCTTCTGATGGCAGTAAACAACAAGGTAAGATGATAGCGGGAGAGGAGAGCGGTAAGTAAATAAGAAAATTGAGAAATCCCTGACCACCTAGATGGCCAATCCTCGAATACCTGAAGCGATCCCTGAGAGCGGGGGGGTTCGAAGAGAGCTGCAGGGCAAGAGACCCGGAAAGAACCCCAGAGAATGGAATAGAGCTGAACTTCAGAACGGGAAGGAGGACAGGGTCCCGAATTAGTCCAGACCAGGGTGGCTGGGGAGAAATTGGAGCGTCTGCCAAGATAGTAGCGACGCGAAGTGCAGTCAAACTTCGTGCCGTATATGGGGTCACGTGAGTGACTCGCCGCGTTCTCGGTGAACGTGAAAAGACTGTAACGTTGTGTACAACGCGGACTGTTCTGTGGTCCGCCATCTTGGAAGTTCCGAACCGGGTTACCCCGCACAATCGGTTACGGGACCATAGTGACCAGCGTGATGCGTGTGTAACACCTGTTGGTCCATGGCCTTTTGCAATTCATCCTGTACAACCAGGAGGGCAGTCTCGGTTCCGTATTTTGGTCAGAATCCAGATTGGAAATTGTCCAATAATGATTCACGTTTAACAAGTTCCTGCAGCTAATTGGTAACAACCTTTTCGAGAATTTTAGCTGGCCATGATAGCCCTGCAATAGGACATAATTTTGCAGAACCTCCACATCTAATGATGGCTTTTTCAGTAGAGGCGAGACAATTGAAAGCTTTAGACTCTCCGGGACAATCCCACTTGTCAATGACTTATTAACAAAAGTCGTAATGAATGGAGTGAGTTCCTGCACCAATCTTTTGGCTGCATAAGCCGGCAGAGTAGAAAGGGAATCAATCGTGGGTTTAAGAGTCCTAATAAGTTGGAGTATATAATCTTCAGTAACTGGATGAAAATCAAAAGTAGGTGCGAACATCTGATTTTGTAAATCATCTGACTTAGCTACTGATTGATTGTGCAAATACACAGATGGATTTATAATAGCCGCCTGCTCAATATCGGCCCTTATCCATTCGATCTTGTCTACAAAGAAAGAATTAAAAAGATTACCCTGCACCGCAGAAGAATCAGGCAATGCTGCTTTGCAGTTTGGATTGCAGAATTTAGATATAATAGAAAACAGTTCCCTTGGTTGATTACTGGCAGTTTTCAACTTCTTACCCAAGAAATCTTTCTTGGCCAAATAAATAACAAACTTATATTCCAGTAGTGCACTATTAGCTTGAGTTTTGTTCTCCAGAGTTGGCGCCCTTTGCCCAAATCTGGTTGGTCCTGCTGACTAATTTACGCAAACATTGCAGATTCTGTGAAAACCAAGGTTGGGAAACTTTCTTGGCTTTTGGTTTTAAGAGGGCCATTTTATTACAAATAGTGCCCCAGACTGATGCTCCTGCTGTGAAAAAATCATTGCATGAAAGTGCAGGGTCAATAGAGGCAAGAGGCCCAGCAATTTCATTGCCAGTGATTTTATCCAGATCATTGGCTTTGCAAGAGTGAATAGCCAATCTATCCTTGGTATTGTTTTTAACCCAATTAGGAAGACTCGGTGAAAACAAACTTCACAAAATGAACAGACCAGTAGACTGGCACAATATCCTTCATGGTAGCACATTCGCATCTTGCTATAATGAAATCCAAGCAATGGCCCTTTATATGTTAATGTTAAAGGACATTTGTACCACGCACTATCACCACCGAAATGGTCCCCTGGTGCTCTGGCGGCTCTGAAAAAGGGGAGGAGAAGGGGTGGGTTAGTGGGAATAAGCTGGAACAGTGCAAGAGAGCATTGATGTGATGTTGGTAGCCTCAGCCTGGTGTGTCTGTTGGCTGGACTTGGGGTGTTTTACGGTCCGTATCGTTGTGTGCTGTTCAAGTCTGTGTGGTTTGTTTTGAAGCTTGTGCGGATTGCTGCGTTTTAGGCTTGTAGTTGTGTTTGGTTGGAGTTTGAGAGGTGTATGCAGAGGGATGGAATTATTAGTTGGTTGGTTAGATGGCATTGCTGTCCTTGCAATTATGGGATTCCATCTAGGTGCGGTACATGCTGATATTCACATTTCTATCTAGATGCGGCGTAAGCTAGGGTTCAGAATGCTAAGTGTGGTGCATGTTAAGAATCACATGTCTATCTAGATGCGACGCAAGCTAAAGTTCATTTCCCTACATGTGTGGCACTAGCATATGCATCACAAGGAAACATTTACAATCCATTAAGAGTGGTTACAAGTCTTCCTAAGTATGTATTGTTTAAGTCTATGGCAGTCTACGCTATGGAAGGTAAGGTAGAGTGACAGGGGCTTTCTGGAGTAGAGTAATTGCTCTACACCCCACCCATGACACACTCAGTTTTGTTGGTGTCTGGCTTCCTTGGCTTCCCCTGCGGACACCTGCAGACACATCTTGGAGCCGCCAATGTAGGAACCGCCCTTGGCCTTGGGGCCCTTAGCCACGGGGCTGCAACGGGCAGAGGGCTGCTCTGGGAGGGTTCGTGAAATGTGGGGAAGTAGCCAATCGGGGCACAGAGGGAGTGTTTGGGAGGTCGGATTGGGCTGAGGAAGGAAGGGGGCAAGGGGGAAGGATACCGGAGCACAGAGTGCGTGAAAAAAACGGCATTTAAACACTTTTACAGTGCTCAAATTGTTGGGAGGCATCTGGGGCAAGGCTCTGGGGGTACACTCACCTTGGCCTGCTTCCTTAGTAGTGATGGTGCCGGTGAGGACGCCGCGTGTCGCTACTTTGTTTAGGTTTGTGCAAGTAGCCAATCAGGGCGCAGAGGGAGGGTTTGGGAGGTCGGATTGGTCTGAGGAAGGAAGGGGGACAGATACCGGAGCGCCGAGTGCGTGAAAAAACGCCTTTTAAACACTTTTACAGTGCTCAAATTGTTGGGAGGCATCTGGGGCAAGGCTCTGGGGGTACACTCACCTTGGCATATGCGGATGGTTTTAATGAAAACATAATCCAAACATATATACAGCATACTAAAATACATCATTACTATTGGGTTGCAGTCTTGTACTGTAAAATAATAAAACAGCATATTCACATATGGATGTATCCAATGTAATTATATACATATAAAATAGTGTCTTGTACTGTTTACATTGTTCTGTCTATGATGCTGTGTGAATTTCCGTTATGCTTCTTAAGCGTATGAGTTAAGTGCTAATCCTCCTATGCCTCATTCTGTATTCTGTTTCAATTTAACAAATTCTTACGACAGACTTCTAGTACACAAATTGCTGGGAAGTTCAAAGCATAATGATTTTGAGCACTGATGACTCTTCTTTCATATGAAACAATAGAAGTTCAATTCTTCAATTAAATCACTAGAAATTACAGTCTCCAGTCCGTCATTCCATTAAGTTCTCTTTGTGCCTGTCTTCTATTGATCATTCATAGTTCATTGTCATCTGCTCATCTACTACCTCAAAGATCTGGAAATGCATGTGTGACACTTGATCTAAGTGTTGTGAAAAATGCCTAGCAATTGAGTTCTGGTTATGCAGTCGTACATTTGATTTGTGCTCATTCCGTCTAATGCATGCTTTCCTGCTTGTTTGACCCATGTTCAAAATTCCACATGGATACTCAATGGAATAAACAACATTTTAGGAATTACATGTTGCAAAATGTTTTAGAGGAATGTTTTCACCTGTTCCTGTATGCATACCATATTTCCCTTTAATAATAATATTGCAGCCATTGCATGTCATGACATGAAATGTTCCCTGTTGTTTAGGTTTGGGAATTTTGCATATCCGAGGTCTGGTATTCACCATTCGTGTTCCTCCTCATTGTAGCCTCACTTTTGGAATTTGTTTACAATTGTGTCTAGTTCTTTCCTACATTACTCATTAAACTCCTCCTCACTTGTAACAGTTGGCTGAATGGAAGACCTTTTAAAGTGAATGGTGGTTGGAAACTCCTCCAATGTAAAAGATTATTTTACGATCTGTATGCTTATGGTACAGAGTGGTTAGGAATACAGGTACTGCTGGTGCGATTTCTACGCCTCAGAAATGTAGTCCTGGATGCCCTATGTCGTGAGTAAATTGTATCCTTTCATCTATCGAATTTAGATGTGTCAGCAAATGTTCATGATTTGGAAGGGCAATCTTGAAAATCTAAATACATGGTCTATATAACAACCCCAGTACTTTATGTAATTGTGCCAGATGGGGTGTTGAATCACGAAGTCATTCTCAAATTTCAAAATAAAGAAATTGGCATATGTGGGTGCAATGGTAGCTCCCATGGCTGTCCCACGCATCTGCAGGTAGAATCTCGTCTTGTGACTGAAATAAGAGTTTTGTGCAAAAGCACAAGATAAATTTCTTTGATGCACCAAAGTCATTTTCTTTTAGAAGGATCCATTCTGATGCAGATTGCCTTAGTTTGTGTGGAATAGAAGTATAGAGGCTTTTAACATCTATCGTACTCAATATGTCCTCAACATCTAAACAAGATTATTCAAAATGTTTATAAAATGGGTAGTATATTTTGTGTGTGTCAAGCTTCTGGCACAGGGGCTGAATGATGGTGTCTATATACGTCCCTAGGGGTTGTAGAATTCCTCCTGTAGCTGAAACAATAGGGTGACCAGGAGGTTTGACTGTCTATGGTTTTATGAATTTTGATAATGAATAGAAATGCATTGTTTTCGGATATTTGTTCAGTAAAAATTATTTTATCATTTATCCAGTCATTGCTTTTAGCCTGTTCTAAAGAGGTTTTCAAAATCTTCTTAATATCTGCGGTAGGGTCATTTTCTACGAAAGCATATGTGCTTTGATCATTGAGATGTCTCATACATTTTTTATCATAATCTACCATATTCATTATTACCCACGTACCTCCTTTATCTGCTGGTTGTATATTTATAGATTCATCCTCTCATAGTTTCCTAATGATATTTAGTTGGTGTTTATTCAGTGCCTTGAATGGTCGTTTTTTTAGGTCTCCCAAAACCGCTTCATGACATATCTTTGGTCCCATGCGATAAGAGAGGCATAATGTTACTTTTCGGTTTTAACTCTAGGTATTCTGTCTGTCCCATCTGAAGCAATACTTCCATCTTTGTCCTTATTGTAAAAAATTGCTCTTACGGGAGTCGTTGCATTACCTCATGGAGCGGTCCCCAAGGATACGCCATACTCTAGCCCTGGACTTGTGACTTTGTCACTACACAACTGATTGCACATGAACCTAGTCATTATTTCAACTAGACATAGTTGGTCTTCGTTAATTTATTTGGATCAATAAACCAGGACAATTTGCTATGTGTTTTCACTGACGTGAACTGATCTCTGATATACTTTGCCATGTTTAATGTATCTCTCTCTTTCCTTACTAGACGAGGAGTGCGAGCTGAACCTCTCTATATTGGGACCTGTGACAATGAGTACAGAGGATTTTAAGAAGGAATCTGCTTGCCGGAGACATGAACGTTCATTAACAGGGTTTTGAGGTCTCTACTTATTACAGGGTGCACACCTGGCATCTGGAGCCTCACAAGAAGTGGAGGTTCTGGTCTCTGTACTTTACACACCTGTCTAATTTGGGATTGTGTATTGGTGTCTGGGACATCATAATAGGGTTGTTATTTTTGAGTGGGGTGTGTCCCGGGGGTCTGGGACATAGACAGGATTTCAATGTTTTTTGGGAGTAGGTTGCATATTGCTATGTAAGACCGCATTGGAATTGGTGCTTTTAGGAATGGGCTGCTTTGTGGTACGTTTGAGTTCATAGTGGGATTTTATTCTTTGAGGAAGTATGAATGCAGTATTTAACTATCGCAAGACATGAAAAACACTTTGTATGTTAATGGACACCGATAGGCATTCGGACTACTGCAGTACCCATGAGCAATGTCTGGAAACACAAATTGGCCACAAGGCAGCACACGCACACACACAAGGAACCCAGCTCATACGACAACTGCAACCCTTTGTTGTAAATATTGCATTAAAGGTCTGAGCTGTTCCCCTTAAACTTGCTTTTTTCCAGCACTTACTTTACTCTGGATTTCTTTGTTCTGGCCTCCACTGCAATATTGGCAGCATTAAAAGAATTGCACGATTTTTATGAGGGGTTGCTGGAATTCAGCATTGGTATCTTATCCAGCTAATTAATTTACTTGCAATATTGGTTCCCATGGTCCATGTCCTCATGCTTGCACACCTACTGCATTGCTATTAAATCTCTTTGAATGGAGGTGCTCAGCATATTGGGGGTATTATTTGGCTGGGCATGCCTCAACATGCTTCTCAGAAGAGACCCAGTTCTGCTTGTTTCAAGATGTGTAAATTGGGGGAGGCGCAATCCCAGGATGCTTATTACCAATTATGAAACACTCCATCTTTAACTTGGCGGATACCACTGAACTAATTTACTGTAGTAGCACTGGAAACAATGGCTAGCTCTTGGCTGGATTCAAGCCTGTGCAGATCGCGATGAATTAAAGGCTTTAAAAGACACTTCTAATTCACCTTGAGCCGCTGTGTTCCTGGTATTCTTGTGCAAGGATGCCCATGCACTCCATTTATAGATCACACCACTCTTGCTCTGTTTATCCACCTTGACTCTCCCCCACTTTGAATCCGATCCTACTGGCACCTTGCTTTGTCCCTGCCACTCTTACATTGAAACTGTGCAATCTCAGGCCCCCTAACCCTCCTGGGAAGATATACTTGTGTACCCCCTGAGTCTACCACCCTTCTGAAGCCTAACAATTCCCTGCTCTTGAAGCGAAGTATCAGATCCTCACTACTGTACTTGGGATACTTCTGAGGTATAATGCATGTTGTCGTTATGTCTCTGGTGACCAGGAAAGTTCTCAACCAATGAAGACCGCCTAAGCCAGAAGTGTAAAGCAGCTGAGCTTGTTCTTACTTCTTACTAGGAAACTAAAAAGGCAAGTAGTCAAGTCACCCATCAGCAGCATCTGGTCATCCGTATCCATGTTTTCTAACTGCCACTCTTGGAGCACGCCGCTGTGAACATTCCAGTCTCTCAACACCCACATCACTATTCTACATGCAACCAGGAAATGCAGATACCACGGTTTCCTCTGCACATTTCCTTTAGGATTCACATATTTGGCTTTCTAGCCTGGATCGTGTATGCACCCTGCATGAATTGTTGCTGTCATATTGCTGAACTATACTGAGTGGGTGTCCTTCACATGCCGCCTGCAGCCTGCTAGTGTCACTCTGCTTTACTGACATGTATGTGGGACACTGCAATGCCTCTTGCATGAGGGAGTCCCTTACTCACAGTAGCGACAATCTCTCAAACCTGTTTACTCTGAGCTGCCCATACTGGATGACCTAATTGGATAGTCGTCATGTTTAATACCCCTTTCTGCACTCTTGTTGACTGTCAAGGGTTGGACCTGCTTTTCCGGTGAGCTTCAACTACTTCTGTATCCAGGCAGTGATTGTATAGGTTTTTCAGTACCTTTAAATTCAAGGACCAATTCTTTCTGACCCCAGTGCCTGCATTAAGCTCCATGCGCTGCTTCCTTTTCCATAAAGGAACTGATGTTGCTTTGTTCTTGTCTGTGGCTGCTTGCTGGAGTAATCCTGTATTATAAACGCCAAACAGTTCTGATTTTAACAGTTCTCCTCCTTGTATTCCTCTTCATCCACTTATGGTCTGTCCAGCTCATCCCAGGGCTTTGTTTTTTCCCATTAGTCTACAAAATTGATGTATTTTCCTTTTTAACATAACTTTTTTTGTTCTTCTGAATTACACTTTTCTCGATTCTAGAAAGAGCAGGGCTGTGTGCACTGCATAAAACAAGGTGTCTGCTTGATTTAACATTTTGAGTTCACGTCCCTGCCGGTGGGTCAAAAATGTTTTCTACAGTGGATACCCTAGGCTTCAGGGGGAGGGGTGAATAGGGACCCCTTCTTAATGAAACATTGTGCCATGACAAGACCTGTTTTTAGGCCTTGTGTATAAATATAGACACCCGAAGGGCATGTCAACTTCAAAGGTATTAGTATATCTCGACGGGATGGGTAGCATAACCTCTGTGTTCTCAGTCCTCTCTCCATGTCTTGATGCAGCGTATGGCCTTTATTTGACCCCTTAAACTGGCACACAGTAAAGCCTGGTCCAAACATTTGCCAGATACTTAATGCCATCTCTTCTAGAAAGCATTCAACTTGCTTCCACAAACACACAGAGATCCGAACAAGTACTTTAAAACTAACCAGAAAAGGTATGACTGGACACCATTTTGAAATCATGGGACCTTTCTGGACCGTACTAGTACAATGTTGTACTTTAAAAACATGATTTTCTTTTATTGTGACTGTTTTTTAAATAAATCTTACATAAAGACATTTAGCAAATCATTACATAATTATTACTATACACCTTTTAGAGAATGCATACATAAAAAGAATGAATACATTCATATTAGTGGTACATTTAAAAGTTAGTTAATAAAAGCAATTTAGTATTAAAGACTTTAAAACTAAAATAGTTCATACAATTGACATAATCTGTAAAGTGCAGTTATTAACGAGAACCTTCCATTAATCTCGACCACAAGCTTCCTCCAGCTAACATATGGATGGAACCCTTCAACCTTTCTAAGTATTTAAGTCTTAGGTCAAAGGTTTGTGGGCAGTAGATTATGAGATGTTTTATTGTCTCAAGAGCCTCCTACAATCTGCATAATCTACATCTTCTTTCTTCCTTGTTTTAAATGCATTCTTGGACCAAGACTTTGAAGTGTAGGGACTTTATTTAACATAAACCTTATCTAAAATGTCCCAATAATTCTAGAAGAATAGAAAGAGATGCATATATTGTAATAAGGCACTCCTTCCTGAAACTAGGAATAATAATTTGTTTTTTATATAGCGCTTTAATCTAAAGTGCTTTACATAGGACATATTTACATACATTACTATTATTACCCAATCGAAATGAGTACTCATTTATCTACCTTGCTGGGATTTGAACCTGCAACCTGCAGATCAAACACGTCACAGCAACGAGCGTATAACCCGCTTAGCCATTTTACTGGCAAAAGAACTTAATTGGTCAACTGTTAACTTCCAATCTCTCTCATAGAATTTCTTGACTTTTTAAGGATTGGAGATCAACTCAAACGCATCAAAACAATTTCATATAGCAACTTCTCCATTGGTTTTTAAAATTTTATTGAGGGGATGGAATTGGCTACCAAAGCTTTATTTTAAATCGACAGTTTGGAGGTGGATTAATCATTTTTGCAAAAAAATAACACTTTTTCCATACCGTTGTGTCTAACGAGATGAGACAGAATTCATGTTTGATGATACAATTTGGAATAAAGAGATCAGCCCATTGTTCTTTTTTCCAGATAGTGCCTTCGAGACAGTGAGTTTTGAAACAAACTCTTTTTAGGCACTTGGGTTTCTGTCATTGAACAAGCAGGAATTGTCGTATTTTCTGTAGGCAGTTTTTCGTATAGAAAATGTGTGGGATATAAATGAACTTTATTCAGACACTGATTGTAAAACGTTCTGTTGCCATACAGCGCATGTCCGGGTAAGCAGAGGACACGTGACTAGCATTTTCCAGAATGCAGCAAGGTACAAAACATGAATGAAGCTAGTCAGTCCAGTAGCATTTTACAAATCTGTAAACCAGTTTCGTGAAAAAGTTTTTTTTTTTCTTTTCAAATTATGGATGTTATTTATTGATTAAGGAAATCGAATGTCAATGAACTGAGTTAAGGCTGAAATTCATGTAAAACTCATCCTTCAGTATTCTGACGAGTTCCATACTCGTGTCATCAATAGCACCGAATTATTGGGCAGCAAACGCTCAAAATATGAACCTGTTTAAAATCATGTGAAATGTTCTGATAAATATGTAATAAACTTTTGTGTTAAGATTTAGTCTTATTGTGTTGCCCATTACAATGAGATTTTCAGCCTTAAATTGTGTATATTTTGTAATAATTCCACATTTTAAATAATAAAATAAAAACAGATATGTAAAATAAAATCAGCCACGTTATTTCTCACATTTGTAGTGTTCTTTTGCTTTCATTTGGAAAAATGTGTTATGGAAAGGTGACTGAGAACTTCAATTCAGATTAAGTCACGGCCGCAGCGGATTAATGGTTTTGCTCAAAGACTTTCATTAAAACAAAAGGGGGTTGGGAAATGCCTCTGTCCCTACTCTAAGTGGTGTTTCCCTACCTAAAACCAAAACTAAGTGTCTGTCCAATGCCAGGAAGTCTAAAGCAATAAATAACTCTACGCTGAAAGGGGAAAATGTCTTTAGCCTTTAGCAGTGCCGGTAAGAGGAGGGATTACAGTAGTCCATTAGGGCATGGGGAATGGCAGGGGTATCCTCAAACGAGAAAGGGGGATACCGTGTCTTGTCTGATGATGCCACAATACCCCGATAGGGGCACATCCCCCCCATGTGATCCTTCCTCATATAGCCGTCCCCAGTGTCAGGATCAGGTGTAGCAGCTGCTGTCCTCTGGGCACATGGGGAGAGGCCACCACCGGGAGAGAAGTGATGGTACCATCGTATTCATCACAGTGGGGCTTAAGGTCTGGTCTTTGTTTTAAGAGGCTCTCTGGAATTGCAGAGAGTGCAGACCTAACTCGGGAGCAGTGGAGCGCTGTACAAGATGTGGGTTGCCATAGTTTGGCCTGGAATCTTTTAACTTTATCACAGCACTGAGTTGTCTGTGCATCCGTTGAGATAAGTCCATGGTGCCAGGCACTGTTGAAACAGCCACATTTTATGGAGATTTGTGAAATTTGAGAATTGTGGGGCATTCCGAGACGATGCCAGTATAGAGTACATGCCAAAATTAGCCAGGTGCAGTGGATCACTAAAAGGCAGACACCCAGATAGGATTGGAAATCAGGGAACCAAATATTAAAAATTCCAGTCTAAGTGACACTGCTGTGCGCCATACTGCAGTCAGAGGCGCCTTATAGGTTTTGAAGAACAGGAAGCTAAGCAAGTTTGCCACTCACCTCTGATATCTCTGATATAGAGTGGAGTCGAAGATGACACCTAGATCTTTTGCCTCATTGGTGGGTGCAGGGGTAAGAGGGGCCGGCCAGTGTGAAAATGGGAAAGCTGCAGCAGGGGTCCCAATAAGGACGATCTCTGTCTTACTGGCATTCAAGCAGAGATTGTTGGCAGCACACCAAGACTGAATTGCGGATAGACAGGGATGAGCGCGGCAGAGGAGGAGGCTGAGGGTAGCCTGAAAAAGGGTTTATAGACACAATTTCGAAATCAAAAATTTTGAAAGTCAAAAAGTCGAAAATAAAATGTCGAAAAAAATGTCGAATTTATTTTTTATGACTTTTTTTTTCGAAATGGGGGGTTGCCCCCCTTTTTTATATATATATATATATATATAAACTAGAGCCAAAAAAAATATCGAAAAAAACAAAATAATTCGACATTTTTATTTTCGACATTTTTGATTCGACTTTTTTGACATTTGAAATTTTTTATTCGATATTATGACTGGACACCCTGAAAAAGAGCTGCGTGTCAAACTCATAACACTGAAAGTTGGTGGTAAATGTAGAGATCCTGTGGGCCAATGGGGCCATGTAGATATTGAAGAACCAGGGTGTTGGGTTAGATCCCTGGGGGACACCACAAGTAGAGAGTGATAGAGGAGAGAAAGGACCCAAGTTCCACCTGTGGGGGCCGGTCAGAGAGAACTGAGGCGAGTCAGGCGGAGGCCAGATCTGTGATGCCCAGGGTATCACAGAGACAGGTGATCAGGATGTTGTGGTTTACCCTATCGAAAGCAAAAGAGGTCGAGAAGAATGAGGACAGAGGGAGAGTTAGTCAGGATTTGAGAACAGGTCTTCACAGGTGTTCAGAAGAGCAGTTTCCATGCCTCTGGATGGTCTAAAGCCAGACTGGTGGTCATGGAGACAAACGGATTCAGTGTGGAGGGTAAATTGAGTGAGAGTCAGCTTCTCCATGAGTTTTCCCAGGAAAGGAGTGATGGAGATCGGGCGATAGTTTGCTGGAATAGACGGGTCGTCAGAGTTTTTTGAGCAGAGGGTGCACAAGAGAGTGATTGAGAGGAGATGGGAACACTCCAGTTGCGAAAGAGAGGTTGCAGAGGTTGGCCAAGGCTGGAGCGAGTAGTGTCAATATTGTCCAGGATGATTTTGGAGGGGCAGAGGTCCACCTGTTTGGAGGAGGCCTTCCTAGACTTAGACTGGACTTGTCTAGTGACCTTATCTGGTGTGACAGGAGAGAAGAGGGGGAGGGGTGGGGGCAGCCGATGGGGGGGGGGAGGCCAAGTGATGCTGGTGCAGAGGGGGGCACAATGCCGTATTAGCGCTCACAAGGGGAGCCGTATTTGAACATGATTTATGCATGTTTAATAATGCACAACCACTTGGTCTGCCACAATGTATATATGTGCATAGGTGTTTTTTCTCCTATTTAAAATTTGCATTGTGTGAGTGCTTAAAATTGCATTGTGAAACCTAGGCCTTTCCCCTCTATTCAGGACTCTCAAACTTAGGTGTGTTTTTTCTCTTGTTTAAAATTTGCATTGCGTGAGTGCTTAAAATTGCATTGTGAAACCTAGGCCTTTTCCCCTCTATTCAGGTCTCTGAAACTTAGGTGTGTTTTTTCTCCTGTTTTAAATTTGCATTGTGTAAGTACTTAATCCTAGTACTAGTTATCTTGCCCATCGTCCACTCTTCTCTTCTGCTCTGGCTGTCTCATCTACCTGTTCTCTGCCCTACGTCCTTTCCTAGGGTTCTCCCTTTCTCCAGCATTGGATCTTTCATGGATTCACATGCTTAGAATATTCCCCGTCGTCAGACTGGGACCCTCGGTACACATATATAGCCTTTTCCTATAGGAAAACTTCTGACACTTTTGTTTCCTATCTACGTCCTTTTAGGTCCCGCCTAAGCTTGCTCCGTAGGCCGTCCCAGTATAAGAGGCCCGCCCCCGCGTCTCCCCTTCAGATTTCAACCGTCTCTAAAGTAGTGGGATCTCCTCGCGTCGTCTTACTATTTTGTACAAGGTTGTGTGCCTGGAGTTGGAGTTCGAGGACATTTTTCCCCATGGCAGGAAAAGCGCTGTTCCGTCCATGCGCGACGTGCGGCTTGAAAAAAGTTTACGAGGGGGACGGACCTATGGATTGCATATACTGCCTCCACCCTCATCATTCGGCTGATAACTGCGACATATGCAAAGGGTTTTCTCAAAAGACCCTCAAAGACCGAAATCGTCGGCTGGTGGCATGGCTGAATGATGGAGCGGGGGCATACCCCCCTTCGGAGGTAGGCTCCACACAATCGGCAAAAATATCACACCGCGCTGCCTCGTCGGAACCACCGGCGAAGAAATCTCGACCGATGGAAAAAGAATCATCTCGCAGTCATTCAGCTAGTGAATCCTCGTCAAATAAATCGTCATCTTCATCAAAAAAGTATGACAAGAAAAGGCCGAAATCCTCCTCGGGCGATCACCATAGATCGACTTCGAGTCGAGAGTCCAGTAAAGGCAGGCCAAGTGTGGAAAAGGCGGGACCGCCTAAACCACCTGCTAAGTCACCGTCGTCGACGGCGGTCCAGTCATCGGCCACCCTGCCACTGACGCATGTGGTATCCACCGTCCCACCGTCAACGACTGCGACGGTGGCCTCGTCAACAGGGGTTCTACAGGAAGCCTGGAGGCCTGAAGTTTTTGATCCGATCCCCCCGGATACCTTACTGCAAGAACAGGCTGTGTCGCTGTCCTCGGGGGAGGACGAGAGCGGGAGAATAGCTGGCCCGGCAGACCTAGGGCTACGAGTGGTTGACAAGTAGTCGACGAGGGGATCCGGTATACCGGTATCTGCCCCTCTTCTCAATCCTCAATCTGTTTTGTCGTTGGAAATTCTGTCCACGCTTCAGTCTTTGGTACAGTCGTTGGACCAGAGACTACCTCAGGCCAACCTGCCACAGTCACCCGTCGACGAGCCGGGCCCGTCCCGTCCACCGATGCACTTACGCACGCCAACCTCAGCACTGGCACCCCAAGAGGAAGGTGAGCTGCCAGATTCGGAGTCTGACAGAGGAGCCATGTCGGATATCTCATCATCCCCCTCCAGGGATCCAACCTGGGAGTCAGAGGTGGAGTTAGAAACCCCAAGAAGCCCAGCTCACCCGTCCCCTCCAGACGACATTGCATCATTCCATTCTATGATGGAGAAGGCGTGTAAGGAATTTGGTTTGTCCCAGGAAGACCAGAAAAAGGACTGTTTTTTGTTCGACCACATGGGTAAGAGAAGGAGGTCTGTGTTCTCAATACCAATACTAGACCACGTGTGGAAGGAGGGGTTGCAGGCAATGCGTCACCCCTTTTCGGAGCCGGCAGTGAAAGGACGCCTCAAGAAAAAGTTTAAGGCTCCAGAGTCTACCCCCAAGTGTTTATCCTCCCAACCAACGCCGGAATCGGTGGTGTCGGCGGCAGCGGCGAGGAAGGCGAAGGCCCAGCACAAGTGCACGACTCCGCCTGAAAACGAAGCAAGACGCCAGGATGCCTTTGGCAAAAAAGTGCTCTCCGTGGGAGCAACCACAGTAAAGGCCGCAAACTCTCTGGCTATTGTAGCCAGGTACGACAGAGAGATGTGGCACAGGCTAGCGCCGTTGCTGGATCATCTTCCGGAAGAGCATAGGAAGGCAGCGATGTTGCTTGTCCGAGAGGGTGAGGAAGCCTCCAATCACGCAATAAACATTGCGGTGGACCTCGCTGAGTCAGGCTTCAAGCAAGTCAATAATGGGGTCGTATTACGACAGTCATGGCTTAAGTGGACCTACTTCAGACCAGAGGTACAATACAAAGTATTAGATATGCCGTTTGAGGGAGACCTTCTATTCGGAGAGAAGGTAGACGAGGCCCTAAAGGGAATGAAAGAGGACTCGGACACGGCACGTTCATTGGGTGCCCTCCAGAGTGGCCGAAGCAACAAGTCTTTTCGTCCCTTTAGAGGGGCTTCAGGTAATTCCAGATTCTCTGCGTCTGGAGACAGATCCTTTGGCAGGTCGGCTTACCCCTCCCAGGGATACAGGCGTGCTTCCCAAACGGCAAACCGACGCTGAAACTTCCAGACGTCCAGGAAGAGACCATCCTATCCGTCGTCGTCGAGAGACCAGCAAAATAAAGACCAGCAGTGACAGACAACACACCGTTCTGGGGGGAAGAGTGTCAGCATATGTCGACGAATGGGAACGAATAACGACGGATCAATGGGTGCTGGACACTATAAGGAACGGGCACTCTCTACAATTCAAGCACAGCCCTCCGCACATTAAACCTGCGTTCACCGCTCATTCCCATCTGAGGATACTGCAACAAGAGGTAACTCTCATGTTAGCAAAGGGCGTGATAGAATTAGTTCCAACATCACAGAGAGGTCCAGGAGTCTACTCAAGATACTTCGTCGTAAAAAAGCCGAACGGCAAATGGCGTCCCATTTTAGACGCGATCTCAACAAGTCTCTAAAGTCTAAAGAGCCTAAAATTCAAAATGCTCACGCTGCAGGAAGTGATCCGCGCCGTTCAAGAAGGGGATTTTCTAGCGTCCCTGGATTTACAGGACGCGTACTTCCATGTTCCAATGTGTCGGAAACACAGGAAATTCCTGAGATTTGTAATAGGGTGGACTCACTACCAGTTCACGGTTCTTCCCTTTTGGGCTCAAGACCTCCCCCAGAACGTTCACAAAATGCCTGGCCCCAGTAGCGGCCTGGCTAAGGAAGCAAGGCCACCACGTATACCCATACCTCGACGACTGGCTGGTAAGGGGATCCTCCCCAGCGTCGACCAACACAAGTTTGC
Organism: Ambystoma mexicanum; assembly: GCF_040938575.1. NCBI lineage: Eukaryota > Metazoa > Chordata > Amphibia > Caudata > Ambystomatidae > Ambystoma > Ambystoma mexicanum. The sequence continues at coordinate 1,241,927,782 of NC_090934.1, forward strand.
AAGCCACCATGCAGCTTCTACAACAGCTGGGATTTGCCATAAACTTCGAAAAATCCTCTCTGCGGCCATCGAGAACGTTGGTGTTCCTGGGGGCACAGTTCGAGACCCAGTTAGGGCTAGTGAAGCCTTCTCTCGACAGAACCTCAAAACTCAACCAGCTGGCGAGCCGATTACGACAAACCAACAGGCTCTCAGTGAGGAAATACGTTTCGGTCCTAGGGGCCATGGCATCCTGCATCCATCTAGTGGCAAACTCTCGCCTATTCATGAGGCCAGTCCAGGAATTCCTCGCGGACCGATGGACGCAGGCCCAAGAATCGTGGTCAGACAAGATAACCATCGGCGACGACAAGCTGCTTCGGACCCTTCAGTGGTGGCTGAGTTTCCACAATCTGAACAACGTGGTACCCCTACAGGAACCGGAGTTTCAGCGAACCATAGTCACGGATGCGTCCCTAAGCGGATGGGGAGCTCACAAGGGTACTCTTCAAACGCAAGGTCGCTGGTCTCCAACGGAGTCACTCCTACACATAAACGTGTTAGAGCTCAGAGCGGTACGATGGGCCTTGAAGGCATTCCTACCACACATCAAGGGATCACGAGTACGTGTACTGACCGACAATACGACGGCCATGTTTTATTTGAGAAAACAAGGAGGGACGCGATCAAGAACTCTTTCCATAGAGGCCCAGAAAACATGGCATTGGGCATTAAAGCACGAGATTTCCATCGTGGCTCACCATCTCCCGGGAGTGAGGAATTCGCAAGCAGATTCCCTCAGCAGAAGCATGGCCCAGATACACAAATGGGAAATGGACACAGTTCAGCTGATGAAAGTGTTCGAAAAATGGGGTCACCCCCCTCTGGACGCTTTCGCAACCAAGGACAACAAGAAATGCGAGCAATTCGCAAGCAGATGGCCTCAGGAGGGTTCCATGGGGGAGGCATTCTCCTTCCCATGGACGGACATGTTTCTTTATGCTTTTCCTCCGTTCCCCCTCATACGGAGGACAGTACAGTGGATACGCAGATACAGTTGCCGGGTAATTCTAGTGGCACCGTACTGGCCGCGGCAACCGTGGTTCTCCGACCTGCTTCACCTGTCGCTGGAACATCCAATAGTGTTTCCGAGAGTCCCGAACCTACTATCCCGGGACAAAGGCACGGTGTGGCACCACGACCCGGACAGTCTCAACCTTGCAGCCTGGCTGCTGACTTTTCGGAGTTCGGTGCGTTAGACGTTTCGGAGGATTGTCAAAAAATTCTGCAGGCGGCTCGAGCCCCTTCTACCAACAAATCTTACACCTATAAGTGGCGGAGGTTCTGTGAATGGTGTCGAGGACAGCAAGGCCTACAACCGTCAGACTTGTGAAACACTTCATGAGGGGTTTATTTCGAACTTTTCCCCCGGTAAAACGTTTCCCTCCAACTTGGAGTCTCAACACAGTGCTGGCAGGCTTAATGAAACCGCCCTTTGAGCCTATGGCCACGTCGGACATGAAATTCATATCGTGGACGTTGGCATTCTTAATTGCTATCACATCAGCTAGGAGAATCTCGGAACTGCAAGCGCTGGTCGTAGACCCGCCATACTTAAGATTCTTTAAGGACAAGGTGGTCCTGGCAACTAATCCTACGTTTGTCCCAAAAGTTCTGACAGTGTATCACAAACACTCGTCCATTGTTCTACCTACTTTCTTCGCGACCCCATCATCGGTAGCAGAAAAAGCTCTTCATACCTTGGACGTTAAGAGGGCTCTGAAATTTTACCTACATCGTACACAGGAACTCGGGTCTACTCGACAACTGTTCATCGCATATGGTCCGTCGACGAGGGGAAAAGCGATCTCTAAACAAGGATTGGCTCGATGGGTCTCATCGACGATTGCGTTTTGCCACTCCAAGGCCGGAAGGCCGCTGCAAGGGCATCCCAGAGCCCATTCTACAAGATCAACGTCCTCCTCAGCAGCATTATGGGCAGGAATTCCGCTAATGGATATATGCCAGGCTGCGGCATGGTCAGTGCCCCACACGTTTACCCGCCACTACTGCCTTGCCAGGCAGCATGCGGACGAGGTGCAGATGGGAAGAGCTGTCCTGCGCCATCTGTTTCAGTAAGGTAAGCTCCATACTGTGGAGAGTCTGTTTTCTACCTTTTGATGACAGTATACTTTATGTGGGAAAGGTTATATGAGTAAACTTATTCCTGCTGTACATATGCATTGTGTATTATGGTGAGGGTATATTACATTACATTCTCAACGCCGTTTCAGGTGTTACTGCTATACAATCTATTCTAAGCATGTGAATCCATGAAAGATCCAATGCTGGAGAAGGGAATAGTTTCTTACCTGTAACTCCATTTCTCCAGCATTGGTATCTTTCATGGATTCACATGCGCCCGCCAACCTCCCCGGAATGCAATGTATTTGCGTGATAAGTTTAACGCTTCCTACTTTGGAGGGGCCGAAATCTGAAGGGGAGCCGCGGGGGTGGGCCTCTTATACTGGGACGGCCTACGGAGCTTGCGTAGGCGGGTCCTAAAAGGACGTAGATAGGACACAAAAGTGTCGGAAGTTTTCCTATAGGAAAAGGCTATATATGTGTACCGAGGGTCCCAGTCTGACGACGGGGAATATTCTAAGCATGTGAATCCATGAAAGATACCAATGCTGGAGAAATGGAGTTACAGGTAAGAAACTATTCCCTTCTCACTCTTCCTCCTCTCTCCTACCTACTCTATGGTGCTCTGTCTCTCCCATCTTTTCCAACTGCTTCTCTATAGACTATCCTGCTCTCCTCACTAAATCTGGTAAGAAGAAGTTTAAAAAGGACATCCTGGTCTCCAATCCAGGCCTCCCTACCACTGACACCTATACCAGTGCCTCCTCCAGGCAAACTGTCACTGACATCCTCTTTGTGGTTCGCTCACCTGACCTATGGACTTTCACATGGTCTCTGTGCTCTCTCCTTTCTCTTCCTCCCCCATTAATGGTGGCACCTGGTGGGAGGCCCTCCTGTCCTCCTTCCACTCCTCTAAGGTCATCATTAATGTTTATGTGAATGGCACCGTCTTGGTCCAAGGCCTTGAGGCCAACCTTCTCTTCGATAGACGCATCCGCAGTCTCATCAATTTCCTTCAGCTGTTGTCCTCACTCCCCCCTCCATGGCTTCCTCGCCTATTCCCTCCTCCTTTGCTACCTTGCCCACTCCTCCCTTTCTGCCCCCAGCCGGGCTTCTTCTACACCTCCGTAGGGTGTACCTCTGATTTGTACCCCTACCCGGAAGTCTTTCAAGGATGGCAACCTTCTCCATGTTGCCACTCTAAACTCTCGCTCAGCTGTCAAACACTCCTCTGACATCTGCCACCTTCTGGAGGAACTTGACCTCGATGTCCTCGTCTCACCAAGACATGGTTCACGGCCTGCTCTGTCACAAGCTTTGACACCCTCCTCCCTGATGGCTACAAGATCCTCTCCGCGCCCAGGTCCAACCATTCCGGAGGGGGTGTAGCCCTGTTCTTCCCCGAGTGGATTCCTGCCTCTGTCATTCCTACGCAGGCCTACTCCTCTTTTGCCTCGTCAGCAGGCTCTTTCTCTCTCTCCTAGCAAGTCCCTCACAGTGGCTACTATCTATCGGCCATCTGGTCAGATCTCCTTCTTCCTCTCTGAGTGGGCAGACCTCTCCTCTTCCCTCCTGGTCTCGACCACTCAACTCCTCCTCCTTGGAGACTTCAACATCCACCTGGATGCTTCCTGTCCTTCCTCTGGACTCTTCCATGACCTTTGCAACTCTCTCTCTATTCTCCCCTCTGGCCTGACTCTCAGCAGGGCACACGCTGGATGTTCTGATCTCCTCAGACCTTCTATCCCTCTCACCACTCCTCTCTCCTGTAGTGATCACTTACTCCTTTCCTCCCAGCTCACCCGCTCTACCCCTCAGGCCAAGCCAACTCCTTCTTTGCCACCCACCTTCGTGGTCATCCGACCCATGAAGCATGTGTCAGTTGAGGCTTTCGTCGCCTATTTCTCATCCCCCTCTCCCTCTCTGGCTGACACACCCCGACGCAGCCCTTTCCATGCTCCACTCTGCTATATCTGATACTCTCGATTTTCTTGTCCCTGTCATGAGGAACTGCCTGAAGCCCAAAGCCAAGTGTAACTCCTGGCAAGACTCAGACCCCATTACCCTCAAACGCAAGTGAAGGGTGGCTGAGAGGAAATGGCATGCTTCATGTACATCCTCTGACAAACTAGCCTGCTGCATGCTCCAAAGGCAATTTCGGCTCTGTCCTCACCAAGAAGAGAGCTCACATTCAAGCCCGCTTCTCTGCAGCATCTAACAATTTGGCTGAACTCTTTAAAATCTGCAAGGAACTGGCCAATCCTGCCGCAGTCTCTACCCCTCCTGTGCCTTACCAGGCCCTCTGCACGGCACTGGCTTCTCACTTCTCCAAAACTCAGGACATCCTGTCCTCTTTCCTCCTACCCTTCCTCCCACTACTCCCTGCTCTTCCCTCGCCCTTCTCTGCCTTTCCCCAGTTTTCCCCAGACAATGTTTCTAAACAAGTCCGATCTATGAAAGTCTCTTCAAAACAGGTTCATCCCTGTTCCTCCAAAACCATCAAGGACCACATTGACTCCCTGGCTCCTGCTCTGGCCGACTTCTGCAACCACTCCTTTGCCACTGGAGTCTTCCCTTACCCCCTGAAGGACTCCCTTGTGCACCCTCTTCTTAAGAAACCCTCTGCCGACCCATCCTGACCGGCTAACTATCGCCCAATCTACATAACTCCCTTCCTGGGCAAACTCTTGGAAAAGCTGGCCATCTCCCAGGTCAATCTTCACACTGAATCTGTTGGTTGTCGCCATGATCATCAGTCTGGCTTCAGAGCTGCCAGAAGCACGGAAACTGCTCTCCTGAACATTTGTGAAGACCTGCTCTCCAACCTTGATCCCAACACCCCTTGTTTGTGTCCTCATCCTACTTGAGCTCTCTTCTGCTTTTGACAAAGGTAACCATGTCATCCTGCTCAACCGTCTGTGACAACCTGGGTATCACCGGTCAGGCCCTGGCGTGGCTGACTTCTTTCCTCTCCTATCGACCCCCGTAGGTGCAACTCGGGTCCTTCCTCTCCTCCATCTCTACCTGTGGTGTTCCCCAGGGGTCTAACCTCTCTCTCTGGCTATTCAACCTGTACCTGGCACTTCTTGCCCGCCGCATTGCTGCTCTCTGCCCCAACTTCCAGTGCTATGCAGATGACACTCAGCTAATTTTCAGGCTACCTTCAGCCACCTCTTCGCCCTCTCTCATCTTTGACTGCCTGTTCGCCATCCAGGAGTGGTGTGCTGCCAATGATCTCTGCCTTAATGCCAGTAAGACCGAGATTCTCCTCATTGGAACACCTGCGCCCTCCTTTCCTGTCACTCTCTGGCAGGCCTCCTTTGGCACTCCTCCTACTCCCACCTGTGAGGGTAAAAACCTCGGGGTTATCTTCGACTCCACACTCTCCTTCTCTCCTCACATCTCTGACATCGCTAAGAAGTCACACTACCAGCTGCACCTCCTCAGAGGTATTGTTGTATTGTTCCTTTCCTCTCCTTCCCCCAGAAGCTCACTGTCTCCAGATCTCTGGTTCTCTCTAGGCTGGACTATTGCAACAGCCTCTTTCTAAATCTGCCTGCTTCTACCCTCCGCCCTCTACAACTCATCCAGAACAAGACTGCAAGACTTGTCCTTGGCCTCAAGCACAGGGATCTTCTCTCTCCAGGACTAAAATCTCTGCACTGGCTCCCAGTGGCTGCGAGGATTAAGTTCAAAACCCTCTGCATTGTCCACAAGGCCTTCTGGGGCTGGGGCCTCATTGCCATCAGCTCTCTCTTCCTAAATATCTTCCTTCCTGAGCTCTCCGCTCATCAGCCTCCAACTCCCTCAGGGTCAGTCACTTCTCCAAGCAACAAGTTGGTGGTAATCTTTCCTTGGCTGCGGCCTCCCTCTAGAACAGCCTCCCTTCCTCCCTGAAACTTGAGGAGAACCATCTCTGGTTCCGTAAACACCTCAAAACCTTTCTCTTTGCTTCTGCTTTTTCTCCTTTGCTCCCCTGCTGACTTCCTGGCTGTTACTGAAACTGCACTGGTAACCTGGCCACCCCCTGATCTCGGGCCCAGGTCCCATCCTGCCATTCGTGCACCTGCACTGCCTTCCTGGCAACACCCGCACTTAGGGACTGTTTCTGTATCCCTGCAGTTCCACTACCAGCGCTGACACCTGATGTCTGCACTTACACCTGCACTTGCCCTCAGCTGGCCGTACGCTACTTATTATTATTCTTTATCCCATGCACTGCACTTTCCCCCTCCTCCTTCCCATGCACTTGTGCAATCTGATTGACACCTGGCCTAGTAGGATCGTTGTCTGTATTCCCTCTGTTCCCCCTCCCTTGCTGCGTTGCACCTCGAAACACTTGTCTATAGGTGCGTTATAAATGCCATATATCATATCATATGTCGTATGACACTTTCAATATGCATGTGCAGGGAGCCTTCACTTGGCCAGCATGTTGACAGTATACAGAGCATGTGCGGAAAAGGTAGTGTCCTAGGCAAGTAAAGAGCATGCGCGCAGCACATCGGCTCCTTTGTGATTCAACGCACTAGGTAGGAGTTATAGGACCTTCGCATTGTCAATCATGACTATCGAGAGGACGCGGACACTGCGACAGCGCTCGGCTATCCAGGTACATTTTGGAGGCCCACTCCACTAGGCGTCTATCCTTCTTTAAATATTTGCTTAGCACAATGGTTTATTATCTGCAGGACTGACTGAAATGTTCCAATTGATCACTTTTTGTAACAATTATTGGCCATAATCTCTCAGCACAATCAGCTAACCACGCGGTTGGGGTCTCAAGACAAAACTGATTGGTCATTCATAATTGATCTTGCTTTCTCACATCTATTGCCCACTTTCCCATGGCATAATGAGCATTAGTGGGAGCTCCTGCTCAAAAATATTTAGATATATATTTTTTAAACTGGGCTACACCTATGAGAACGCTGCAGCACTCCCTGTTGCACAGACCCACTACCAGGCACAGCCGGTGCAAACATTCATTTAGCCAAAACCAGTATCTTGTTAGTCCGTTCTCTCTTTAGTGCACCATAACAAAACCTCTCATTGTTTCAATTAGTCAACCTCCACTTGGGGGTAGAAAATCAATTCTACAAATTTAAGGGCGTCAAGTGTCCGGCCAATTTTGTCAGCCATCATTAATCTTTCCCAGTATTCCTCCTCTGTAATTGGATCAACTTGGGCCACACAGCCGCCCAGGTACTTTCTCCTTTGGGATGAACGTGTCGGGCAAGACAAAGTCAAATGCCTAGTTGTCGCCAGAATTTCAGGGTTCGAGGGGATTGGGTCCTCCGACGTAATCCATATCTATGACGGGTAATGTCCACAGCTGTGCTGCTTCGGAACATTTTCGGCGTCTGCGTCCTGCGTCGATGATGTCGATGCGCCGTCCCCGAGGACCACCTCCGACGGCCGACGTCACCCGATGTGATAAGTAGGACGCACGACGCCCGTTGCCTCAGTTGTGTTTTTTCCGCGAACATGTCCGCTTCGTGAATCTCGGTACGCCTCGACTCTTTGGAGTTTGTTGTATTCTTCTCGGTTCCTTTGAACCTGTTCGTTTTTTGTGAAAACCTGTTTGTGAAACGATGTCTACCTCGTCTTCCACCCCGCGTCCGTGCTTCAAGAAATGCGGGGACTGTGGGTCCAAGATGTCGGTCACGGACTCGCACGACACCTGCCTCTGGTGCCTCGGGGAGGCCCACGATACGGACGACTGTCGACTGCCAGTCGCTCACGGCCAAGGCCTTGCGGGAGCGCAAGAAGTTGTTGTCGGTAGGTCGGGTGTCTAAGCGCCGGAAGACGAGGTCTACGGGGCTTTCGACAGATTACTCGAGAGGCGACTCTCCGCATCATCGTCGGAAGTCCAGTGGGTCTCCTTCCAGGAGTCAGTCTCGCCACTCCTCTGCCTCTTCAAGGCATTCCCGGAAGCGCCGGCATCGGTCGCCTTCCCCGTCCTTCTTCCGAGGACTCTGCCAGTCGGTGGGTCGCTTATCCCACCATGCAAGCGACACCGGAGGAATGGGAATGTTGGCGATTCTCGAATCGCAGGGCACTGGTCCGTCCGCGCCTCCGAGTGCGATCGGTCGGCACCGGTCGAGAGACACCGCCCGTACGCCTTCGGGCTCGGGTGGTCGGCACGGCTCGCGGGAGAGGTCCCGCTCGGACAAGGGTAGCCATTCTCGCCATGCCTGTTCCAGGTCCCGGTCCTCGAGACCGCGTGATCCTGTGCCATCTTCGAGGAAGACGTCGACGCCTGTGGCGCCGAGGTCGTCGACGATCTCTCTCGAGGCTCCGCCTCCGAGGGGGTCGTCGACGCTGTCGGTGCCTAGGTCGTCGAGAGACACGCTCAGAGCTCCGGCTTCCAGGCCTGTGTTGACGCTGTTGATGCTGGCGGCGCTGCAGCTGATGTCGACGCCGATTCACTCGACGTTGATTCTCTCGACGCCGGTGCCGACTCGTTCAGCGCCCTCAACGCCTTTCGAGGTGGTGGTGTCAGAGGGGCCCCGTAGTATGGGGTTAGCCCCTAGAAAGGCTCTGGCTAAGGTCAGGCATAGCTTTGGTCCCCAGGTGTCTTCCTCTCACCGCCTGGAGTACATTTCAGAGGGTGATGAAGGCTCTGATGAAGGCTTGGTTCCGGTTACGGTGCCAGATGAGCTTCTCTCGGGCCATAGCCAGTTTGATGACCTGAGACAGTCACTGCATGATGCCAGTGAACTGGACACCTCTCCGGAGGTGGAGTTTTGTAGGCCGGAGCCTGGCACTCATGCCGATTCTTCGTACCGGCGACTTATGTCTCGGGTCACCGAGTACTTGGGATGGTCGGCTCCCCCAGGGGAGTTTGTTCAGGATGATCTCACGGACATCCTTGATCTTGGTCCCCCCACTGACCCGATACTGCCGTTTCATATGGCTCTGCAGAGAAGGGTGGCGGCGGTTTGGACTGCTCCGGAGAGTCTCCCAGCAGTGGGCAAGTCTTTGTCGCGAAAATACCGTCCAGCCAGTAGCGACCCCTGCTACTTGTCCAGGCACCCCACTCCGGAGAGTTTGGTGGTGCAGGCGGCTACGGCCCCGGCAAAGCAGGCGTCGTACCCTACCATCCCTCCAGATAGGGACGACAAACATTTTATGGCTGGGCAAAGAAAGTGTTTTCTGCTGGGGGTATGGCGCTTCAGACAGCCAACTCCGTATGTGCCTTGTCTCGTTTCACACACACTCTGTGGAACTGTGTTGCATTAGTGGCTGAACATATTCCCGAAGGGGCCGAACGGGATGGTTTCCTTGCTATGGTTCAGGATGGCAAGGATGCCATGTTTGAGGCCGTTAAATCGGGTTTGGACATGGAAGATTGTGTCAGCCGGTCCATGGCGGCGAGCATCGTAATACGCAGGTTTGCGTGGTTGCGGAAGTCTGGGTTTGCTCCTGATGTGCAGCCCCGGCTCCTCAACATGCCCTTTGACTGTGAACATCGTTTTGGCAGCAAGGCTGACGAGAGCCTTGAAAGGTTGCAGACCTCCAAAGCTGCAGCGAAGTCGTTGGGCGCTGCAGTTCGACAACCTCCGCCTTTTTATCCTAGGGGACAACAATGGAGGGGAGGTTCCTTTTGCTATTACTCGTCCTTCAGTAAAGCGAGAGGAGCTGTCAGTCAACGAGGCCACTCTAAGAGTGCCCTAGGTGGAAAACGGGGTACTCGACGTGCCAAGGCCGCTCGGGCAGTTGCCTCTTTGCCGCAGCCACTACCACTCAGTCATGAGGCCAGGTCCCATGGTTCGCCAGTTGGGGGAAGGCTGGCGCAGCATCTTGTAGAGTGGCGTGCCATTACTTCAGATGTGTGGGTTCTGGAGATCATAACCCACGGCTACTGTCTTCCCTTTCGGCAGAGGCCTCACGACAATCCACCGGGGAACCTATCTTTGAAGAGTCCGGATCCGCTCCTTGCGCAGGAAATTCAAGCCCTGCTGGAGAAAGACGCCATAGAACTGGTGCCTGTAGCGGAGAGGAACAAGGGATGGTATTCCCCTTATTTTTTGATTTCGAAGAAAGACGGGGGATTGAGACCCATCATGGACTTGCGCGGTTTGAACAAACTCCTCAGGAAGGACAAGTTCAAGATGGTTACTCTCTCTCAAGTCCTCCAGGCCCTTCAACTTCAGGACTGGTTGGTGTCTCTCGACCTCAAGGACGCTTCCTTCCATGTGCCGATCCATCCCAAGCACAAGAAGTACCTGAGGTTTGCGGTTGGCGACTCGCACTTTCAGTTTCGGGTCCTGCCGTTCGGATTGACCTCCGCCCGAGGGTTTTCACCAAGCTCATTCTGGGGGTTGCCAGCGCATCTCAGGAAAGGGGGGATTTACGTCTACCGCTACCTGGACGATTGGTTGATCAGGGGGTGCTCTCCCGAGCAAGTCCTGGATCTGTCCGTCGCCTCCCACTCCCTTCACAGGCTGGGCTTCTCCCTCAATTTAAAGAAGTCCCATCTGACGCCAACACAGCGGCTCCAGTACATCGGAGCAGTGCTCGACACATCCCTGGGGCTGTGTTTTCCTCCCGAGGTGAGGGCTCTTCACATTCAGCAGATGGTGCACAAGTTTCACCTTGCCCAGACTCTCCCAGCGTCCGAGTTCTTGAGACTGCTCGGCCTCATGGCATCCTGCATTCTTCTGGTGCCAGAGGCCAGGTTGCGGATGAGATCTCTTCAATGGGCACTCAAACTCCAGTGGTCTGTCCTCCGGCAGGATGTCGGACCCTGTTCAGGTGCCGCCCTCGGTCGCCCAGGACCTTCTGTGGTGGGCCGTCGAAGGCAATCTGATGAAGGGGGCCCCATTTTGGCTGCCTTGGCTGGAGGTGACTATCGTGATGGACGCATCCCTCACGGGATGGGGAGCTCATGCCAACGAGTTGACAGTCAGCGGTCGTTGGTCTCCGTCGGAGTCCAGACTCCATATCAATCTGTTGGAGCTGAGGGCCGTCAGGCTAGCCCTGAAGGTTTTTCTACCGACTGTGCGAGGAAAGAGTGTCATGATTCTAACAGACAACACGGTGGCCATGCACTACCTCAACAAAAAGGGGGGGGGGCGGCAGGGTCACTTCCCCTGTGCAGGGAGGCGATGCAGCTCGAGTTCTGGGCCATCCAGCAGGAAGTTTCGATCTCGGCTGTTCATCTGGCCGGAGACGACAACGAGACGGCGGACGCTCTGAGCAGGCAGAGCACGATCTCTCACGAGTGGGAGCTGGCTCAGGAGATTCTCCCTGAGATCTTCGCCCTTTGGGGGACCCCTCAAGTGGATCTCTTCGCCTCCAGTGTCAACCGGAAGTGAGAAAGGTTCTGCTCGCGCGAATTTCCTCCAAAAGGAGCCTTGGGAGACGCGTTCGTGGTGGAGTGGTCATTTCCACTGCTGTACGCGTTTCCTCCAGTCCCCGTCATCTCGCGAGTACTGCGGAGGTTATGGAGGTTCGGTTCCCGGATGATCCTCATTGCTCCGGCGTGGGCCCGGAGGACGTGGTACCCGGACCTTCTCGACTTGTCCATCTGCCCTCTACGTCGTCTTCCCTACCGAGATGATCTGCTCTCATGGGAGGGGGGGGTCAGGTTCTCCATCCAGAGGTCGGATCCCTCAACCTTCACGCTTGGCTTCTGAAAGGTTGAGGTATAAAGATTGGGACCTCCCTGAAGACGTAATGGAGGTGTTGCTCTCGGCCAGGCGGCCGGCACCAAAGTCTCTGTACCGTTGCCGTTGGCAGAAGTTCTGCGACTGGTGCAGAGTTAAGAATGTGGATCCTTTTGAGTGTGACATTCCCATGGTTCTGTCTTTTTTGCTTTCCTTGGCCCACAGGGGCTTGCAAGTGGGGACAATTAAAGGTTACCTGGCGGCGCTGTCCATATCTAAGCGCTCGTCTGAAGAATGTTCCTATTTTAAGATTCCTTTAATTTCTCAGTTTTTGAAAGGGATCACTAATGTGTTCCCTCCGTCACCTTTTCTGGTGCCCGGTTGGGATTTGAACCTTGTTAAGTTTCTTATGGGTGCTCCGTTTGAGCCTTTGCATTCTTGCCCTTTGAGACTGTTAACTCTGAAAACTGTGTTTTTTGGTTGCGGTTACTTCCGCTCGCAGAGTGAGTGAGTTTACAGGCACTTTCAGTTAAGCCACCCTTCACTGTGTTTCATAAGGACAGGGTTGTCCTTGGAGTTCGTCCTTCCTTTCTTCCGAAGGTGGTTTCGGAATTTCATTTGAGCCAGAAGGTTGTTCTTCTGGTGTTCTATCCTCCTCCACATCCTGGTAAGGAAGAGGAGAGGCTCCATAGGCTTGATCCTAGAAGAGCATTGAGCTTTTATATTTCGCGCTGGAAAGCGTTTGGGACAAGCTGTGACGAAACACTTTGTCTCGGATTATTTTAGCTATCTCAGAGTGTTACCGCTTTGCGGGTAAGGACCCTCTGGCTGGCTTGTGAGCCCATTCTACCAGGGGAGTGGCTGCGTCTACTGCCCTGCAGAGGGGTGTTCCTATTCGTCACATCTGTGATGCAGCCACCTGGGCTTCGGTACATACTTTTGTACGTCACTACTCCTTCGATTCCATCCGAGGGCAGGATCTGGCCTTTGGCAAGGCAGTCCTTTATTCCGCAATTTGATTGTGCATGCTAAATTTGTGTTCTAAATTCTTTTCCCACCTCCTTGCTTGGTACTGCTTTGGGAGTCTGTCATAGATATGGAATACGTCGGAGGACCCTGTTGCAGAATTTCTTATGCGATTGCAGCTTGCGGTCCGCAAGGCCTTGTGTGTCTGACTGGCAGAAAACTGGTGTCACACGTTCTGGGGGAAAAAACTACAACTGAGGCTACGGGCGTCGTGCGTCCTACTTATCACATCGGGTGACGTCGGCCGTCGGAGGAGGTCCTCGGGGATGGCGCATCGACGTCATTGACGCAGGACGCAGATACCGAAAAGTTTCCGAAGCAGCACAGCTGTGGACATTACCTGTCATAGATATGGAATACGTCGTCGGACCATCCCATCGAAAGAACGTTACCAGGTAAGAGATTAACTTGTTCTTTCCACAGAACCGACATCTGGCTTCTTGGGCTGTGATCTGTTTTCTTAGGAATTGTACCTCCTTGTATGGCAAGATATTAAGCCTACATCGCATCAATAAGTCCCTGTATCGAGATGATGGAAACCTTCTCAAATATGGGGTAGGATCATTCAGTGTTTTACATTCGTATATGATGTTATGACAATATTTATTCTGTCTCTTCAAGGTTTGTTTCGTCCCAGTGTTTCTCTCGAATTTTCTTTGCTTTGTCAGGGCTTCTTTTGAGCGTCTCCGTTTTGATGTTATAATATGTTTTGGCATTTCCGTTTCCAAGTTGTTATCCCCCTTCCTCACATTTGTGTTTGCCAAAATCTCAAAAGGGATTTGGGGGTACCTCCAGAATACATTTGCGGTAGAAAGAGATGATCTTCCACAATACTATCGATACCAGGGATTGTAGTCTAAGAAGTATGTGCCTTATTGTTGCGACTGGTAGGCAGTTTGGGAGCCCAAGGACTTTCCGCCAGAAAAAGGCCTCACATATACCCCATGTTTCCCATGGAAAATTTAGCAGACTCCATAGGTCAGGACAGCTACGATCTTTTGCTTATAGAATATTATTGGCATCACTGAGTAAGTCCCATATCTCAGATGAAGAGCTCTACCTTGGTTTGAGAGTTTTACTAGTCGCACCCTAATGAGATTGTATTGAGCATGTTCATTAATGTTTTTGTTAATACTGACTCCAAGGTAAATTATTGAATCCACTATTTCCAGGGTCTGGTTTTTGATTGTCCATGTAAATGGATTCTTTTTTGTCTTTGGTCCTTGGGCAGATTGCATGATTAAGATTATTGATTTTTTTTGTTGATCTTCATATTATTAATGTCCAGATAGTTCTTAAATTCAGCAATTCGTCTCTGGAAGCCTATAGCAGTTTGGTCTATAAACGCTACATCATCTGCGTATAGGATCCAGGATAGCTCGTAGTCTTCAAATACCGGAGGGAAAGCTCGTATTTTTCTCTGGGACTCTTCCATATTGGCCAGGTAAAGGGCAAACAAGAAGGGAGCCAAAGCACATCCTTGTTTAATACCCTTAACGGTCAAGATCTTTTCAGTGGTGTCACCACCCTTTGAGACTTGAATTTGGATTGATGTATTTGTGTAGAGCTCCTGAATGGCTTCTAGAAGATCTTCCGGACAGTGCAATTTTTTCAGATTAGCCCAGAGGAGTTCTCTGCTGACGCTGTCAAAGGCCTGTTCTAAGTCAATGAAGCCCAAATGGATGTTCCTTTTCGTTTGCAGTGCATGCAGTTTTAACATATTTAGAGCAAATAAGTTCAAGGAGGTGCCGATGCCACTCATAAATGCAGTTTGTCGTTTATCCAAAACTCCTACCTTTGTGGCCCAGCTTTTAAGGTCCCTCAGGAGGATAGAGGAGAACAACTTCCCAATAGACTCCAAAAGGGCGATCGCCCTGTAGTTCCTAGGGTTACCTCGATCCCCTTTCTTAAAGATGGGTACTATCAAGGCCTCCTTCCATGATTGCGGTATAGTTCTAGTTTTTATTACCTGCTGGAAGAGTGCCAAGATGAAATCAGTCCAAGCTTCCCCATTCTCTTTAAGCATGTAGTTTGAGATACCATCTGGGCCGGCCGCTCTTGAGGAACTCAGTTTTTTGATCCTCTACAATACGTCCTCACAATCTAATTCAACTACAGAGTTCTCCTGGAAGACGGCAGTGTAGTATTTTACCCATTCATCTTTTGGAACTTGATTAATGGTTAATGCGGACTCTAAGTCATCGCCTTTATTTATAATCTCCCAAAGGGATCTTGCATTAGATGTTCTAATTGCTGCAAGCATTAGCTTTGCATCTCCCTGAGCTCTCCAAGCCCTTGAGGATATCAGCGATTTTTTTTTTTTTTTTTTTTTATATGACTGTTCGCATTGCCTCAAAAGTTCCTCTTTATTAGGAAGGGTACTTCTTTGTAGTCAAAGCAGTTCGGCTCGATGTTTCTTCCTTTTCTCCACCAAATCTATATTGTATGCGTGTTTCCTTACAATTGTTTTGTTTTTGTTCACGTCACACTTAACTTCATACTCCTTAAGTAGCCACCTGTACTCCACTACATCTCGGTTACTTTTGACATTGAAAACAAGGTGATCCACTAATTTTAGTCTGTTCCTTCCCCACGATAATTCCAGTGGGGGTACAGTACACTGGTCCGCCTCTCTGGCCTTCCAAAGAAATTCAATTTCCAATAGCGCATGGTCACTAACATTCTGTTTCTTTAGTGTGATGGAATTGGTCCACTTTAAGGTGTTCCCTGCAACGAAACAATCTAAACATGCGCTGCTCGAATTACAAGACCACATAGCAGCCCCTTGGAGATCACCTTTTGTCTGGTCGTTTAGCAGCCATCTCTCTAATATCCATTTCATCAAGCCATCATTTTTCGTTAGTTTCCAGATGTGAACTTAATTTCAACTGACCTCTTTTATCCAGGAGCTTTATATTAAGGTCACCACAAATTAGGATAAATTGTTTTTTATTAATCCAACATAGACATATCTATAGCCACCATAATATCTGATAAGTACTTTTCCATTTCACAATCCTTTGTACTCCAGTACATATTAATTAAGAGAAGCCTAATCTCATGTATCCCCATGTTTTTCACTATTTTTAACACCTGGACATATGGGTTTGGAGTCTGGTGTTCCAACACATGTAGATCACTATCACCTTTAACCAGGGTCAACAGGCCAGCACGAGGTCTGCCCAAGGGCCTTTCCTGGCAGGATTAATGAACACTTCATATCCCTCGCACACAGGGGTTGAGCTTATCCAAGATTCCTGTAGACAAATTAATTCAAAGTTCCCCAGAAAATCACTTTCTCCAGAGTAAAGGTGGCCAAATCCCCTAGTGTTCCATGAAGCCAGTAATGACCTTCTTTCGGCTCCTTCGGTATTCATCTATTGGCTCTTTTTTTCCATCCAGATACTAGGCGTCGGTCATCCACTTTCACAGTGCAGCCGTTTCATGTTCCCTAATCCAGATGGTTTGGCCTTCGATCTAGAGTTGTCTACGGTGAACCTTAACTTTCACAATGTGTAGTCGGGAGGTTTCAATGAAGATTTTTTCTTACTTTGTGTATCTGAGATGTCTCTGCGAACTTCCTTGGATCGGTCATTATTGCTGGCCCTAGGTTTTAAATGGTCCCTTTGCGGATGTTTAGAGTATTAACTCTACTGGTTTCATTTTTATTTCACTTCGCTCTTTTCTGGGCTGTGAAAGGTAATTTTCCTGTCTCCTCCCATCCGGTACCTCTGGATCACTAAGCCCAAAACCTAATTCTGCCAACTTGTCCTTTGTGCTCATCACCATATCTTTTACTTCGTGCGATCTTAGATGTAATGTGATCACGTCAGTCCTTTTTTCATCAACAAATTCGACAATTACGGTGGCATCAGGTGATATCCGTAAGGTTGAAAGCTGGTTGAATAAAGACGTCTGATTTTTTTTTTCTGTTTAAAAGTATCCTCTTGTTGTCTTTCGAGGTCCTCTTCAATTTTAGTTTGTAAGTTTGACGGGTGGATTTTTTCCCCTTTGTACTCTCCAGTGGGTTTTCGCCAGCTGTTGGATTTTTTATGTTCCTTTGTCCTTCTTTATCGTTCTTGTTAGTCAGCTGTGGTGTTTCTACTCGGGCTTGCAGTCTCGATCTTCTATCTTCCAGTCGTCTGAAGAGATCTGGGTTTTTTGTATTCCTTTGTTGTTCTTTATCATTCCTGGTAGGCACCGGTGATGTTTCAACTCGGGCCTGCAGTCTCGGTCGTCTTCCATCTTCCAGTTGTCTAAGAAGATCTGTCCTCTTTTTTTCTTCACTAGTTGCTCTTTTACTATGAATATAGTTACTCGACTTTCACCTTTTGCATCCATGTGCAATTTCTTTCTTTCTGTGATCGTTCTTCCCTTTTTATCCTTTTGATGTGGATTTGATTGATTATCTATGGCTTGCCAATCTGACAGGCTGATATTATCCCAAATCTCCTCCTCTTTATTATTTTCAATTATTTCAATAAGGTCGCTCAGACATGCATTAGACTCCAGGTCCATTTCGTTGGCTGGTTCATTATCAATCCCACTTTTGGGAGGATTTTCTAGTGTAACCTGCTCTTTAGATGGATAATTTTAATTTAATAATCTTCGCTGGGTGGACCGTCTCTTCACACAGTGGTGTTTTTAATGTTCCTTAAAAAGGATCTAGAGTCATTTGCTTTTCGTTTTGTTGCTTGATCTTTTTTGTTTTCTTTTGTGGTTTCACTAGACAGTCTTTCTGTGACTTAGTTTCCGAGCTCAGTTATTTGCTTGGCTTGGAGGTTAGGATCTTAAAACATTGCATAACTCAATTTTGTCTCTTCACCCGATATTAGGATGCAATCAGCTTTAGCCGGTCTGGGGTTACCAAGTCCCTTTCCGAGGACTAGAGGGCCCTCTGTTTGTTGCGTCAACGTCTTAATTTCCGAGCAATTGTTCACCTTTCTTTTCCGATCTATATTAATCGAAAGGCCATAATGGTTGGCTTGAGCCAAAGAGCAAAAGGACTTTTAGCTGGTTGGTCTGCCTTTATCCATTTATGATCTTCCAAAATGGCCTCCATAAGGAGTTGTTTATCATTCGATTCCTGTCGTGCCAGATCGCATAAGTGATTTTGCCATTGGTAGGTTAAGTTCGATTCCTTGTCCATTCTCACATCTAATCTTTTCATAAAACCTTCAATTTCATTTAACTGCTCCTTTGTTTTCAGATTCAGCGTATAGACTGACTGCAGAGATTTGTTAATGTTCTCATATAATTTGAGGAAAGGGGCAATCGCGATGTTCAAGGCTGCCATCACAAAATTCTGGGTATGGACAAAGTCATCCATCCTCCCCTTAGTGCATAAGTCACTTATTTTCCCTAAGGAAATCTCGTCAATGATCATCCGCCGCTGCTCTATTATCGCAGAGGAAGAGTCCCCACGTAGTGTATCAGCCACGTTCTTGTTGGAGATGTTTAAGCCCCTTCCCCGTAGCCACTTCCGATTCTGATTCAAGTTGTCCAATGGTCCTCACACAGATCTACTACCGATGCATACATATTTTGATGATAGAGGATACAGCGAGAATGGGCTCCTACCAATATCAGTTCACTGCACGCATGAACTTAGCATTTACATGCATTAATATGCATTTCAGCTAACAATCACACCATCGTACTAGGTACAACCACCCTTTGAAACATTAAGGACAAGAATTGGCCAACGCATTCCAACCCCCAGACAAACCAAATTGGTCTCTGAGACAACATAATTCTACAAACTATCTGGTTCCTCTCCCCAGACTCAGCCTTACGAAGCCAGCAGGAATACTTCCAGCCCATGAGCCA
Organism: Ambystoma mexicanum; assembly: GCF_040938575.1. NCBI lineage: Eukaryota > Metazoa > Chordata > Amphibia > Caudata > Ambystomatidae > Ambystoma > Ambystoma mexicanum. The sequence goes on from NC_090934.1 coordinate 1,241,946,375, forward strand.
TAAAACATGGCAATTTATTTAAAAAAAATCTAGGTAAGAGCCTACCCATACTATGACCAGCATGTACTCGCAACTGCTGTAATTAACCCACCCCGAGACTACCAGGGAATTAACACCCAAACCTTCTTTTTTCTTCTCTCCTTTCAATGGATCTGTTTTAACGTTAATACACTCTTTGATAAGAACTGATCAATGCATATGCTAACTATGTGTATATATTATGTTCAATATATGACTCAAACAAATGTCAATCATGTAACAAAAATGAATATGTAACGAATGTCTCACTTTAATAACCACTCTTGTCACCATCACCTTATGTCACAACAATCACTTACACGTGTCTGTAAATGTAACAGCCTTGAAAAGGACCCGGTGGGGTCGAAACACATGTCGGCTGGCCACCTATGACCACTTGTTAAAGACCAATAAAGCCACACTAGAGTTAAAACCTTTGTGAAGATAACAAACAATCTAAATAATCAGAGCAAGGTATCCGGGTTCAAACTAGCTTCTGATTAAAAACAAAAAAAAGAGGTGTGGGCAGCGCCTCTACCCACCCGTGACCATGCTGCTAGAATCTAACCTTTAAAGCAAGTAAACAATGGAGTGAAGCGCAAGAGGAGTTTTAGACCTAGTGCCCAATTGTTCTGTATTTGTACAATGCTAAGGCTGTAGAAAGTGCTACAGTAATTGGACTGAATATAAGCTTTGGTACATCTGTCTGGTTGCTTAGGTCTTTTGGCCATGACCGCAGGTGTTATATTGCATAGCACACTCAGTTGCTGAATGCTGTCGACCGAGGATTCTAGTCTAGGTGTCCTTCTGCGGTCATGGTGTGTGTGTGTCGGCAATTAGCACCCCTCTTAGTCATTGAGAGGAGCGGTTATGAAATCTGGGGAGGTAATCATGGTGCAGATAAAGCCAGCATTTAGTGGTTTGTTGCCTGTGGTCTTTGGGACACACTTTGCAATGGCTGTTAACTACATGAGGTACTTCAGAGAACCTGCTGCCAAGTTGGGCATTTGCAGAATCTGTACTGTAATTGGTGGGAAACTGAAAGAATCAGAAATTGGGCATGCATAGGAGATGTGTGTATGGGTGGGGTTGTCTAATACACAAGCTTATCTAGCGAGCAACTATTCACTATATAGGTGTGTATGTGGATATATTTGTCATGGGTATGACTTTCTTGTTTGGAAGAATGGCTGATTGTAATAAATATATTGGATTGTACAGTTTGATTTTCTCTTCTAGAGAACATAATACATGCATGTTAATCAGCAATTATTAACATACAGCTTTGATAAATAATAAGCACAGACGTTTAAAGCAAATATTTTGTAAAAGGAAAAAAGTAGAAAACGATGTGTTCATGTTTTTGAAGACAGACACCTAAAACAGAAACGATCATGTGGTGCTATGAAAATTGGCGTACAACCGTATAGTGATTTACAGTTTTATATACATAATAGAAAATGTGCAAAAACTTGCTGCTAAGTCCATGTGAATTTAAAAACATAATTTCTCCTGTGTTAAGCCAAAAAACCCTTTAGTCCCAAGTCCAATATGCAATGCTGTGATTTCTTCTATAGATCCGAGATCAACTTCAGTTTGAGCCTTTATTGGTGAAGCTCAGATCACTTGGCCTTCTTCAGGATAAAAATTTATTTTGACTATCAAAAGGCATGAATCTGCAAAATTGTATTGAACAAAAATTAGTGTTTAAGAAAAACCTATTCTTTATAGCAAAGTTCAATGTATTCCTAACAGTAGTCTGAGTAAGACTACTCACTAACCTGATTTAGAAATGGTGAGCTTTCATCCTTATTTAGCACTGTAGCTCGATAGGTCATTGTAAAACTACATCTGAGGTGCACAGTGAAGACTAGAAATGAAAAGGTAAATGCACATGACAGAGAATCCGTGAACTGCTTTGGCATTGGTCTGAAGCCAATTGAATAGATCAAATGGTTTTGAGGACAACCAAGGAAAGTATGAAAACGTCAATGTAGAGTGGAAAGCGCAGTGGCCACAATGCCTTCCTCTGAAGATGTATGCTGTTGTTTGTTACTGTTTTTTTTTGTCGGAGTAAGGCAAGGGCAAAACCTATTTCAAGACTGTGAAATAAATGAATGTTAAAAATAAAAGATGGTTAAGTCCTGAGCTGCGAAGAAGAGGGGGGATGGGAGGCACAACAGTGGGTAAATGGTTGTTCTATGAGGTCAATATGGAGTCAAAACGTCTCCTTCTAAATGATTAAATTGGTCAGTTAGTTGTACTTCAGGTGCAGCAGGGTTAACCTTGAGGCCAATCGAGGTCCAAAACAGAACAAACACAGAACACGCATCGGGTGTTGCCACCCGATAGCCCTATGCTGCACTCCTTTTGAGACACCGTCCCAGGTATATTTATAACCAATTGTGAAGAGGGGTCTCCCTATAGAATGGAAAACACAGCCCACTTCAGTGTATTTGGTCTTCTTGGTTATGAAAAAAAGGCAAACATATACTGTTCTTTCTTGTTCATTGGATGCACATCTGTGCATAAAACTAAAAGCAATGTCCACCTGATCAAGTACAATCAAGAGCCACCAAGACCATACACATATATTTGAGTAACACTGTAAAACCTCAGTGTGTACAAAATAAATCAATATAGATCAAACATACATGAATACTGATTCAAAGATCAAAGGCAGATTCAAAAAACAGAAATTAGAGCTGCATATTTGCACACTCCAAAAACATATTCAGTTAAGATTGAACATTAAACAAATTAATCAATTAACAATTTGACAACATAATGTGTATATCAGTATGAGCAGTGTAATTCCGTCTGCTCTATACTTTGTCGTAAACACTCCTAAAGGTGCCAATGCGTTTCGGATTCCGATGAACCCATCTTCAGGGCAGGATGTGTAAAGTTTCATAGGTTGGTAAGGGGTTTTCCTAAAAATAACAAAGATAAACTAATTAACTCTGAGATGTGTACTAGTAATTAGGGATGGTAGATATAAATCTGAGTCACTAACCTTATAGTTGAAGCAATAACGAAAACACCTCAACCTGCATTGAGAGCAAAAATAACATTTCTCAGCTCATAGGTACATTAGATTCTACACTAAGTCATGAGCTGCATCATTATTGCACAGGGCGGGCAGTTGTGAAGCCAACACAAATTAATGTGACACCCGGCTCCCAAAGGTTATAGTATGTAAAACACTAAGACCATCTAGGTTTTACTCAAGCAAACAATAGAAAAGATGACACCATTGCGCATCGAGCGTGGTTTGGTTTCTACGGTTGCATCATGATGTACTAACTGGAAGTTAACGTCTTGGAATTGTGGGACATGCTCCTCATATGATTCATGGTAGGGGGCAAAATTTGAAGTTGCAAGCTGCTAGCCAGGTATGAAAAGGCACTCGCCAGCTCAATTCTCCATATACACAACACATCAGTTCTTACTTCCCAAGAGTACATTATCACTAGCCGGTGGTTAGTGGAAATGTTGAGCCCTGTTCATGGGAATTGGCATGTAGTTTTAGAATTAACCTGTTGGGCGAATATACATATATATGTATATAAACAGATCCTAATTAAAACAGCAGACGAGACGAGTTAACCATTGATAAATCTAAGGAAGGCAACAGCACTCTGCATGGCTATAAATGCAACTAATTATCATAGTAACAGCTGCAAAAACGTGTTGTTGTTTTGTACAAATGGCGCCGGTAGGTAAAGTGACATGAACATCATGGTGAAACAGTCTCTTGCAAACCAAGACGCTTAAAAGACTGCTATATTGAGCCATCTGCTTAAGTGGTGATCACTCGCACATGTCGATTTTTGCACCTGCATGAAGTGGTATGAAAAATGACTGCAATGATGTGCCATAATTGGGGTCACGGCTCCTGAATTATGTCAGACCCACAATATGACTGAGTGCGATGGATCCAATGTTGTTCAGGTTTTTGCAATCGCTTTTTTGTGAGAAAGCAGAATTGACGGCTTAATTCATTCAATGACACACCAAGAAATATAGTCTTCAGAGTGATGACATTGGAGGTAATGAGCTACCATGGGAGCTTGTATGTTGTTGGTTCGAATTTTGGCCCGCTGTTTATTAACATTTACATTTTTTCTTATGGCATTGGCACAGCGAGTCTGTGCAGACATGAGTCGCCAGATTATTCCACAGCACTCAAACAGCAAGTTTGCTGAAACTGACACCCTGTCTGTTTCCCACCTGCAAAAGCTAAATAGCGCACGCGAGAGGACAGCGCTGAATTTTTTAAAAATGGTTTCTCCAGCATGGGGTCTGGCATGGATTCACATGCTCATGAATATTCCCCGTCGTCAGGCTGGGAATCCTCGGTAAAGCAAAAACCAGTATCAGTTTCGTTTCTGATCTGTCTTTCGTAGTAATAACCAATCACTGGTCTCTGTGTCATACTGACCACAGCCAATGACTGCCCTCTACCTAAGCACCGCCTCTGGCAGCCATCTTCAGATTTTTACCGCACGTTCATGTGTTGGGATCCTCATGCTATTGCTCTCGAGCGTTAGTGATATTTTTTTCACGTTTTTTCTCAAAACTTCGTTTTTTCCGGTCAAAAGAGCCTCAAGCTCCACCGACTCTCCATCCGATCAACGGGGACCCGTGTCGGATTCGTCTGTGCCCCTCAAGGGTGAAGATTTCGTCGAGCTATGTTTTGGAGGACTCCAGAAGCTTCTCAGGCCCGGACATGGCCCAGGAGAAGGGAAGCTCGACGCCCGGAAAGCTGTTCAGGGTCTGCCCTGGATGCCAGCTGCAGAACGTCTTCAAGGAGGACGAACACTCCTTTTGTCTCTACTGCTTACATGAGGACAAGACGCACGTGGAGAAGGACTGTCCGTTTTGCGGCAATATGTCGGAGCGGACCATGAAGGACCGCCACCAACGCCTCGCCAACTGGCTGGAAGGGAAGAGCCCGTCAGGCGAGAAGAAGAGGAAGAAATCCAAGCGGTCTTCTAAGACCTTTGAGGATGCCCCGGCGACGGGGGTCCAACACAAGGCCAAGCACTGCGAGTCCGCTGGCACCGGGAGCGCCGAACGGTCGGGCTCTACGGGCGCCAGGCAGGGCGCACCCTCCCCGGCACCTTCAGCCACGAGCCAACGCTCTGGGTCGGATAAGAGGAAGGGCGAGCACCCGGCGAAGCTCCTGGAGAGGCCCCGTCGAGCTCGAAGGCCCCATCGGAGGGGGAGCGAGGCAGTGTCCCCCCCCCTCAAGGATAAGGCGGTGAGCGCACCTAAGGTGGTGAAGGCTTTAATCCATCCGGCCAAGCCCTCTATCGATACTGTCGCGGTGGTCCTGGCTCAGCCTGTGGAGGCTACCCCAGTGGTGGCGACCTCGGGGCTCAGAGTCTCCCTGCCACCTCGGAGGGAGTCCTCTTTTGTGCCCATCGATAGGACCCCCGTGAAATCCTCGGCGGGGAAGAAAAAGGGGGGGCAGGGCGTCGTCGTAGATTCGGCTTCAGAGGAAGAGCTGATCGAGGTCTTAAGCCACGGCCTTGGCGTGGATGAAGACCGGCCCGTCGGGATGGATCCCGACGCAGGTGACGACGACAGCATCGAGGGTGCCGACGGGGCCCCTGATCGCCCGTCGGATTCCCCTCTGCCAGCGCCGCAAGACAACTCGGCGGCCATTTTGTTGGCTATACAGTCCTTATGCTCAGAGATAAGGACGAGACTACCGTTGCCGACGGAGGAGCCTCTCCCGTCGGGGGATCCTGAACCGGGACCTTCGGGTGTTCCCCCTCCCAAGAAAAGAAGGATTCACCCTCCACCTCCTTTTCAGCCGTCGCGACCCGTCCAGCCCTCCTCTCCGTCCACCCGAGGGGATGATACGGGGACTGACACGGCAGCGACGGGTACGGACGACGAGGTATACGACGAGGATCTCCCGTCGTCACCTCCCACCAGGGCCTCTCCGCCCGACGAGATTGGATCGTTCCACTCCATGATCGCCAGGGCATCCAAGCTTTTCCAACTCTGCCCTGAGGAGAAGAAAAAGGAAGGATTCCTTTATCAACGGCGCGAGGCCAAGAGGAAGACGGTCCTCGCGGTGCCTCTACTGGATGACATTTGGGATGAGGGCCTCGCCCTCCTCAAGAACCCTTCCACGATGCCAGCTAGAAGAGACCGGTACGAAAAGAAGTACCGGGTCCCGGACGCGGCCCCCCTGTGCCTCCGGGCGCAGCCTACCCCGGACTCCGTCGTCTCCGCGGCGGCCAGGAAGAAAGCGGGGGGGGGTGCGGCCTCCACATCGACTTCCCCACCGGACGGCGAGGGAAAGAAATTGGAAGCTATGGGACGCAGGGTCATCTCGTCTGCAGCGACGACGATTAAAGCAGCCAACGCCTTGGCTATCGTGGCCCGCTACGACAGGGAGCTATGGTACAAACTGGCTCCCCTGCTGGACTTCCTACCGGACGACAAGAGGGCGGATGCCCTGGAGATCCTACAGGAAGGTGAGGTGGCGTCGGACCACGCCATCACTATTGCGAAGGACATCGCCGACACTGGATTTCGCCAGTTGGGCAACGGCGTGTGCCTTAGGCGGCGTGGATGGCTCAAGGCTACGGACTTTCGTCAAGACGTACAGACCAGAGTCCTGGACATGCCGTTCGATGGGAATAACCTGTTTGGGAAAACAGTGGACGATTCCCTTCAGGCCATTAAAGCGGACACTGAGACGGCCCGGGCCCTTGGGGTTCTACAGCAACGACGGACGCTCTTTCGGAGCAGCGGAGGCAAGGGTGCCTCCAAAGGTTCCGGCGGCCGTTTTTCTACCTACCGTCAAGCGGCCCGCTCGTCGTCTCAAGAGGCCTACAGAGGACGAGGCAAGTCTGGAGGACCCCGCCGTCGTCGCCAAGGAGGTCAAGGCGGCAAAGCCTCGTCGAAACAGGATTGAACCGGCCGTGGGGTCGGGCCCCCACCGAAGCACCCCGGTGGGAGGCCGGCTGGCGAGCTTCGTCAGCGTGTGGGAGTCCATCTCCACCGACCGTTGGGTGCTGGACGCCTTGGCCCGGGGCCACGCGCTCGAGTTTCAAAGAAGGTGCCCGCGCGTCCCCCCCGTGGCCAGGAGAGAGCTTCACGTCCCTCAGCTTCTCCTGGAGGTAAAGGCGTTGCTCAGGAAGGGCGCCATCGAACTCGTCCCAAAGAGGCTTCGGGGCTCCGGAGTTTACTCGAGATACTTCCTCGTGAAGAAGAAGACGGGAGGATGGCGCCCCATCCTAGACCTGCGACGTCTGAACAAGTTCATCAAGGCGCAGAAGTTCCGGATGGTCACCCTCCAGCACGTCCTGGGTCAGCTGGAGGAAGGAGACTTCCTGTCGTCGTTGGATTTGGAAGATGCCTACTTCCATATTCCCATCCTAAAGGGGCACCGAAAATTCCTCAGGTTTGTGGTCCAAGGGCGTCACTACCAGTTCAAAGCCCTCCCCTTCGGACTACGGTCGGCACCCAGGGTATTTACCAAGTGCCTTGCACCGGTGGCGGCGCAGCTGCGCCGCGAGGGGATCCACGTCTACCCCTACCTGGACGACTGGCTCATCCGAGCCAAGACGAGGGAGCTCGCCGTGGACCACACGGCAAGGACCGTCCAACTTCTCACGGACCTGGGATTCTCCGTGAACTACGCCAAGTCCCACCTGGTACCCGCGCAAAACGCACTGTTTCTGGGAGCGAAGCTCGACACAGTGTCCCTTCTGGCCTCCCCGTCGGAGGAAAGGACCAGGTCCATCCTGGGCAAGGTACAGCGGATGTTGGTTTCCGACGCGGCCAAGGTGAGGTCCATCAAGTCCCTCCTCGGAATGATGTCTTCTTGCATCTACCTCATTCCCATGTGCAGGCTCCGGATGCGCCCGTTGCAGGAGTTCCTGGACGCGCGCTGGATCCAAACGACGGGCGGCTTCGAGGAGAGGATCACACTCGACGAGAGTTTCCGCCGAGCGGTCCGGTGGTGGGGAACCCGCGCTTATCTGACGGCAGGCATGGACTTCCAGACCCCAGACCACCAGGAGACAGTGACCACGGATGCCTCCCTGGAAGGGTGGGGAGCGCACACCGAAAATCTGTACGCGAGAGGCCTCTGGCTCCCGACGGAGAAGTCCCTCCATATCAACGTCCTGGAGCTCCGTGCAGTGTTCTGGGCCCTCAGGTCCTTCCTTCCGTCCCTCAAGGGCAAGGTGGTGAGGATCTTCACCGACAACACCACCACCATGTTTTACATCAGGAAACAGGGCGGAACCAGGTCCCCAGCACTGTCCAAGGAGGCGCAGGACCTGTGGCATTGGGCAGTCGCCCGAAGGATGTTTCTGGTGCCGTTTCATCTGGCAGGGATAAAAAACACCATCGCCGACTCACTCAGCAGGGAGCTGCGCTCGTGCCACGAGTGGGAACTACGGCAGGATCTAGTGGATCGCCTCTTCCGACGGTGGGGCACACCCCAGATCGACCTGTTCGCGACGGCGACGAACTCCAAGTGTCGGAGGTTCGCCAGCAGGTTTCCCCAGGCGAGGAGCATGGGCGATGCTTTCTCGTTCCCCTGGGAGGGCCTGTTCCTCTACGCGTTCCCTCCTTTGCCACTGCTAATCCGGCTCATCAACCAGCTCAAGAGGTCACGGTGCAGGATGATCCTCGTCGCACCTGCGTGGCCGAGGCAGATATGGTTCCCGGACCTTCTGGACTTGTCAGCGTCCCCGCCAATCAAGCTGCCGGTGGACGCGGATCTACTCTCCAGGGAAGGAGGCGCCATCCTCCACCATGACCCGAAATCGCTGAACTTGCAGGCCTGGCTCCTGCAGCGCTAGAGTTTGGAGGATACGACATACCGGCCGACTGCAGAGAGGTTCTTGCAAAGGCCAGGGCGTCCTCGACTCTTAAATGCTACGGACACAAATGGAAGAGGTTCTCTGTCTGGTGCCACGCACAGAAGATTAACCCTCTATGGATTACGGCTCCCCAGGTACTGCCGTACCTGCTGACGCTGGCCAAAGCTGGACTGGCACACGCGTCCATCAAGATTCATCTTGCTGCGATCTCCCGATACACCAGAACCACGGGCCGGACGTCCCTGTGGTCTCATCGTCTGGTGAAAGAGTTCACGAAGGGACTGTTCAGATCGTTCCCGCCGGTGAAGGCGCCGGCCCCGGCGTGGGAGCTCAACGTGGTGCTGACCAAGCTCATGGGACCTCCGTTCGAGCCTCTGCACTCGGCCCCGTTGAAGTTTCTGTCGTGGAAAACAGCGTTTCTTGTGGCCATCACCTCCGCACGACGGGTGGGAGAGATCCAGGCCCTTTCCTGCAAGGCCCCGTACTTGACTTTTCACGACACGAGGGTAGTGCTCAGGACGCACCCCTCCTTCATGCCCAAGGTACCGTCGGACTTCCATCTCAACGAACCCTTGGTGTTGCCTGTGTTCTTCCCGTCGCCTTCGTCGCCGGCTGAGAGGACTTTGCACTCGCTGGATGTGGCTAGGGCGCTGAAGTTCTACGTGGACCGCACGAAGTGTTTTCGGAAGACGTCACAACTCTTTGTGAACTTTGGACCTGTCAATCAGGGTAAGGCTCTCTCGAAGGCTTCCATTTCCAGATGGCTCTCCGGCTGTATCATGTACTGTCATCGGTTGGCAAACCGATCGCTGCCTGGCCGTCCGAGAGCCCATTCCACCAGAGCGATCGCAGCTACCACGGCGTTCCTTTCTGGTGTGCCCCTGCTGGACATATGCAGGGCTGCTACGTGGAGGTCGACGCACACCTTCACCACGAAATTCTACTGCGTCGATCGGGATTCCAGGGAGGAGTCCAGGGTCGGCCAAGCAGTGCTGCGCAACCTGTTCGCCTGAGGTGAGCCTGGTGAGGAGGTAAGATGCTTAATGTTGAGTTTGATGTGATGCTTAATGTTGAGCCTTTGCCACCTCCCGTGGTTGTGCATGTGTGTACTGCTATGTATTCTTTATTCATGAGCATGTGAATCCATGCCAGACCCCATGCTGGAGAAGGAACAAGTTACTTACCTGTAACTGTTGTTCTCCAGCATGGGTCTGGCATGGATTCACATGCGAACCCTCCCGCCTACCCCTCTGCGGCTCTTCACTTGGTCATACTGCCACTTCACGTGCTTCCAAATCTGAAGATGGCTGCCAGAGGCGGTGTTTAGGTAGAGGGCAGTCATTGGCTGTGGTCAGTATGACGCAGAGACCAGTGATTGGTTATTACTACGAAAGACAGATCAGAAACGAAACTGATACTGGTTTTTTCTTTACCGAGGATTCCCAGCCTGACGACGGGGAATATTCATGAGCATGTGAATCCATGCCAGACCCATGCTGGAGAACAACAGTTACAGGTAAGTAACTTGTTCCTTATCTTTGCTGACCTTTTATGTAATACCTTGCAGAGCGCAGGTGCTCTCTCCCTAATGGACCGCTGTGGGGGCTGCAGCAGATGAGAAAAGAAAAATCGAAGATTGCGGATCAACCTTTTGGAGAGTTTAACAAACTAGTGAAAACGCCATTCACAAAACAACTCTTTGCCCATTCACAGGTGCAAACCCTCCCAAAACTCAGCCCCAGGGGAGAGGTCTGGCTGGGTAAGCTGAAAGCTAATCCAGAACAGAACTGTGAGACTTGTCCTTGGCCTCAAGCCCCGGGATCGTATCTCGTCAGCACTGAAATCCCTCCATTGGCTCCCAGTGTATGCAAGGATTAAATTTAAAACCCTTTGCATTGTCCACAAGGCTTTCTGGGGCCTGGGTCCAAAATACCTTCAACTTTCCCTCCGTAAATACCTCCCTTCTCGAGCCCTTCGCTCCTCTACTTCTAAATCCCTCAGGGTCAGCCGCTTCTCTAAGAAACGTGCAGGTGGCAGATCTCTGTCCTTAGCCGGAGCCTCCCTTTGGAACGGCCTCCCTGCCACCCTGAAACTGGAGGAAAACCATCTACGATTCCAGAAGCTCCTTAAAACCTTCCTCTTCGCATCTGCCTTTGCCACTCTCCTCCCCTGTTGATCTGCCTTCTCTTCTCAGCACTGCCTCACCTGGCAACGGGGCCCCCCTGACTCAGCTACCTGCCCTCCCGGGAATCCTCCGGCACTGCCTCTTGGCCACACTGGGACCTGTTATCTGTACCCTTACAGGTCCCCCACTCCTCTCCTGCACTTATCAGATGTTATCCTATCTGCACTTATCAGATGTTATCCTATATGACTTGCCCTGCACTTCTCCCCTCACTGACTGCACCTATCACTGCTCTTATCACCTTATTTATTCACTTATTTTATCCACTAACTTATATTTTTCCTATGCCTTGCACTTCTTTGCCCCCCTCCCTTTTTCCTTTGCACTTTTCCCCCTTTCCCTTCCCATGCATTTGCGCGGTCTCAATGCCACTGGGCCTAGTAAGATCGTTTTTGTTTTTGTTTTGCTCCCCTGCTCCCCCTCCCTTTGCCTGGTTGCGCTCTGAAACACCTGTGTATGGGCGCGATATAAATAAAATATCATATCATATCTATTTATCCTCACTGTCCTAGTCGGACAGTGTGGGTGTTTTGGAGTAACAGCTGGCAACAGGAAATTGGAAAGCGAGAGAAGGTAGTGGAGACGAGAGGGGAAGACGAGTGATCAGGAGCAAGTTGGTTGGAGTCCTCAGGAGGAGGTTGGTTATTTGGGGACAACCAGGGAAGTGAGAGTTGAGCTTCGGAAGAAGGTAAGAGAGAAAAGGCAGAAGGAAGTATAAATGGTTAGCATGATCATAGCTAGTATCTTCAGGTTCAGATGAGGGGTCTTGCATTGCCCAAGGCAGTGTGTAGGTAAGGTGAGACCCCTATCTGAAGGGAACAAGCCCACAGCAGGCGAGCATGTGGCATGGCATTGACGTGGAACACGATCATAGCAGGAGTAGCAAAGTGGTATGGAAGGACTGTCTTTCCCAAAAAAGGTCAAACATGGTGCTGAAACCCAACTGCCTAATTTTTAAACCCAAGAAACACAAATCTAGACTTTTAGAAGACCATAAAAAAGGGTGAGGGGCAAACCCCTTAAGCCAAGGTTTTACAGCTCAAGGGGAAATCCTTAGAAGAAAGTGGAAGAAGGGTGAAGGAACACCTGTAGGTGTTCTAGGAAATTTGAATACCCGTTAATTTTCCTTTACTTGGCATATTCTACTGCCTGCTTGCTATTTAGACTATTATATTCCTGTAATAAAGTGACCAGATGCCATCGTATTCTTGTCTTTTTCTGGCCATTGATCCCAGTCAACCATCTCGAAAGGACATGGACTCAATGTTTCAGACTGCAGAGGGGCTTTTCAGCATGCAACACATCACTGCTCTGCATTTCTCCAAGTTGCTTCGGGCCTCCCATTCTGCAGCTTTACTTCTTTGGATCTTTCCATTTCAATATTATGACCTCCCTTCCTTTGCTCTCTAAATGCTCAGGTTTATGTCTGCAGGGTTTCCATCTCTTCACCCATTTGCAGATGGATTGTCTCTCTTGGTCTACTTGGGTCTTCTGCACCAAACATCAGAGCGCATCACTTGTAAACGCTGGTTCTGGCAGTTGTGGATCCAATTGCTTGTTGTCGATCAGAGCTTGCTTGCCGTTAGTCCGTGTTCTTTGGCTGGGACCACTTCGTCTTGTTCTTTATTTACTCGGCCACTATTTGAGATCTGGTGCTGCAAGTGGCGGCTGCCTCGCCCCTCTGGTCTGCGCTATGTCTGGAGGCAGATAGGCAGCGTGCTGTTCCCACCCCCTGCATCTCACATGCACACACACAGCTACCCACCCACAGGATAACGGAAACGCAGAGGATGATGGTAACTCCGCCTCTTCCTTTTCACAAGCTTTTTTTAGGGCCACTGTCCAGGTCATGAGGTCGTGGAAAAGGAGAATAGACGCCTTTTTGTTCTTTTTTTCTAGCTTAGGGAGAACAATTCATCACATGGGAAACATTAGTGCTTCAACAAGACAGTGTACAAAAGGGGCAACGATAAGCAGAGCTATCCTGTTTTCAGGTGCTTTAGGATAATAGGGTGGTATGATAATAATAAAACATTAACTTGTTGGTGAAAAACACGTGCAGTCATGAACGAGAGACAAGATGGATTAACAGCATAGAGGTTTAGACTGTGCGTCCTGGGGCACGAATAGCTTCAATATTCCGTTATGTACAGTTGAGAACTTGAAAGATGGAAACAGCTGCAGCATTGCTACTATAGGACTCGGATGCACCTTCAAGTGGTAGGAGGTATGTTTCTAGTCCAATCTTAAAGCCCAGAATGGTGGTCATGTTTTTTATTAATTGCAATGGGACGAAACCCAGAAGAAAAAGAAACTGAAGTGGGAGGCAGAATAAATTCTGCAGGTAACGAGGTTGGAGAGGACTTCCAATCGCAGAATCTGGCTACCGGTGTTGCATGATATATTTGGCTAGATGATTGGCAGGAACATCCCCAGGGGAGATATGACGACCAGAGGAAGGAGCTTGAGTGACCAGTCCTGTACAGAGAGTCACACCTACTGAAACACTGGGGAGGTGTGAAGTCGGTTAAGGAGAGTGCGGATGACAAAGTTGAACACTTTAAGGGCGAAAAAGAGCAGAGAGCAAGAGCTGTAAGGAGTCCGGAGCCATAGTCATGTACCAAAAAAGATCAGATTGGAGATCAGGAATCTAGCATAGTAAAATGTTATGCAGAGAAACAGAGGGTGGGTGAGGTGCGCACTCTAATGCCCAGTGTTGAATACCTGCTGCATTTCAAGTTGCTATTCTCTTCCAAGCGCTTTCATGTCTCTAACAATCTTCAGGGAGGCTGTCTTTTCAGGTGTTACAGATTAGTCTCAATTGGTCTCAAGGAATTCTGGTAGCTGTATTTTAGGTAACCAGGAACCAACTCCCCTCCAAAAGCAAACATTTTTCCTGGTGGGGGCAGGGGGGAAAACCAATGATGTGGCTCTCCTGGGTAGGGCATGGTGACCCCGGTGCCACTGCCTCTAACCGCTGCCTCTAAAGCCTGGGACTTCTGAACCAATATGTAGAGAAACAGAGAGTGGGTGAGGCACGCACTCTAGGTCCCAGTGTTGAATACCTGCTGCATTTCAAGTTGCTGTTCTCCTCCAAGCACTTTCATGTCTCTAACAATCTTCAGGGAGGCTGTCTTTTCAGATGTTAGATTAGTCTCAATTGGTCTTAAGGATTTCTGGTAGCTGTAGTCTGTTTTAGGTAACCAGGAACCAACTCCACTCCAAAAGCACCATTTTTTCCTGGTGGGGGCAGGAGGTTAAACCAATGATGTGGCTCTCCTGGGTAGGGCATGGTGACCCTGGTGTGTGGATGACAAAGTTGAACCCATTAAGGGGGAAAAAGAGCAGAGAGCAAGAGCTGTAAAGAGTCTGGAGCCATAGTTGTGTACCAACAAGATCAGATTGGAGATCAGGAATCTAGCATAGTAAAAGGTTAGGTGGTGGATGAAAGTTTGGACGTTAAGTAGGTTAACATGGCTGCTGTGAAGGTGATAAACCGCTGGGAGTGAGCAAAGAGAACTCCCCAGGTTGTAAGGTTTCCAGGGTGCACATAAGTCAGTTTGACATTAAATGGGAGAGGGGCGAAGTGGTGGGACAATTTGAGCTGGGAGGAAAATCATTTCTGGTTTGGAAGAGTTAAGCATTAGGGAACAGTGTATCATTCAGTGATGGAGGGAAGAAACGAGTTGGATATGGGAGTAAATATCTCTGGGTTCGCAAACCAGTTACCTCGCTGGTACTGGGTGGAAGAGGGAAGAGGTCTCTTATTTCAGGGAGATTTTCCTCCTGACAACGCAGCTTGTGGAATCGATAGCAGAACTTCCAGGCTAGGGGCTTGGGTGAAAAGGCAGGAGGATGAGCAGGTCAAGCTACACAGAAAAACAAGAGATAATACAACACTGTTACCTATGTAAGCAATTATGAAACACTAACCTCCCCTTAGTTTCCAAGCCCCTTCCTACTTTTGTGAAGAAGGGAGGTTTGCTTCTTGGCTGCGGACAAAAACACAATTGAGATTACAATTGTAACTGAGTTTTAATTGATCTTCAAACAGCCTGACACGTGTTTCGAGCTGTAAAGCTCATCATCAGAGGCTGAAAATTATAGCACAATTATTGTGAAAATAAAATTATAAATCACAAATACATAAAATGATGAGTGCAAGAGAAACCCAAGGAAGGGGGCAAATTTGACTGTTCTGATTCCTCAGATTCTGTTGGTAAGACGCTCTTTTTACTCTGCGCTGTGGCAGAGGAGGATTTCCTCCTATAGGGTTTGCCGCCCCTTGTACCCTGGGGCTTGGGCTTGGAATTAAAATACTTGTTGTTAATGGTACTTGGAATCTGACTTTTTTCATCGATGCAATTGCAGCTTGCCGATTTCCTTTTTTTTTTTGTAGCGTATTTGCTCCAAAAAAGGTGACGGTTCAATGTTAGTGGTAGTGTCCCTTGTCAGGGATTCAGAATCTGCTGGCCTCTCAGAGTCAGGGGGATCGGAGTCACCAGTAGTTGCCACATTGGCTGGCTCCAGACATGATCCTTGTCTTTCACCATCACGATCAATGTCAGAGCTTGCAGGTGAAGATACAGCACTGCTATTCCTAGATCTGGAAACTTCATCATATTTGGCTTGATAAGTATAAACCCGATTATCCCGATAGTCTCGATCATCACGAGAGTATTTCCTGGATTTACGAAGTTTAACTTCATCTTGATGCTTACATAGTCGATTATAAAGAGTTTTGAAGTTTATTTGGAATTATAACTTGAGAGACAATACTATGGCACTAGAACGTTGCATTTTAACTAATTTTGCATTTGCCTTTTTTTTCTGTTTTTGTTTCTCTTTGACTACCTCTGCACCCACATTATTTTCGGATTTGTCAATTGGGGTTGCCCCATACAAATATCCTTTCAATGGTGCATTGATGTGAAAAATTGTGCTAATAATGTGACATTAATATGTTAATTATTGGCTGTTGCTGTTTTAATTCACCTCTTTGCCCCCTCCCTTGGGTTTCCCTTGCACTCATCATTTTATGTATTTGTGATTTATAATTTTATTTTCACAATAATTGTGCTATAATTTTCAGCGTCTGATGATGAGCTTTACAGCTCGAAACACGTGTCCGGCTGTTTGAAGATCAATTCAAACTCAGTTACAATTGTAATCTCAATTGTGTTTTTGTGCGCAGTCAAGAAGCAAACCTCCCTTCTTCACAATTCTCGACTGTAGGCAACTTTGGCAGGCTGCCCACACCTTGCTTCAATCTGCAGTCCAGCATCAACTTCTTGCACTAGTTCCCCTCTGCCAAAACACGCTTTGCACCCTTCCCACTTTTGGTGTGCTTCTCAGATGCTGTTGAATCTATATGAGAAAGATTTGCTCCTACAGTAACACCAATAGTCCATAGGCCATAAACACCGCCCGTCGCTTGTAGCCCTCGGACACACAAAGTCAAGGGGACGCAGGGACCTGTACCCTGGCGGCACAAGGACGAAAACTAATGGAAGCAATACTATAAACTCCAGAATACAAGAGATCCACCCAGCAGCAGGAAAGAGGAAGATCCGTTCCAGTCAAGCTATCCAGGGACAATCCAGCAGAAAACAAAGAAGCATGAAGAGATCAAACACCAGTAGTTTCCATCCGGACAAGGCAACCAAAACAAACAAGGGAAGTTCCAAAGCCAATCCAAAAAGCACAGCAGTAGTTATCAAAAAAACAGAATTAAAGCAATGACTTAATACAGCTACTCACTACATAAGAAGGCAGTTGAGGGGCGCCAAGCCATAACCAGTTGTTCAATTTATTGCAATGTTAAGTGGGGACCGGCGGTTCCAGGTTGCATTCAGTTCCTTTGACGTGATGACATCCTATGTGCCGTCTGGATTCTGGTTAGCACAAGTAGCCAGGAGATGCACAAGCCTGCTATGATTTGATTTGATTTTGATAGGTTATTTATAACGTGCTTAATGCCCAGAGGTCTCTAAGCGTGGACCCAGGGATTGAACCTGTGGTGCTCTGTGTCGTCTTGCTTCCAAGGTGAGCACGCTACCCCTGAGCTATCCTCCCGAGAATAGGTTTGCAGACCTGGGTGCGGGGGCCGATGAGGCTGGGACCTGACACCAGGAAGGAAGTTATTTAGGTATCACTGGCAAAAATATGAAAAGAGAAGCAAAACAATTTGCCGAAGATGGGTTGGGGATACACTGTAGAGTGTAACGAGGATGGGGCAAAGACTGATCCATGGAGTTCTCCCAAAAGAAGGTCACAGAGCAGCCACTGTTGTTCCAAGAGATGGAGATAATGGTCTAAGAGGTAATCCCTTTGAGGAAAGTGTCCTAGAAACAGTGTGTAAAAGAGAATGATGGATAACTGGGGCACAGAGGTCGAGGAGAAGAGTTTGGAGCTGCGATTAGTAAGACGTGTTGGGATGAATGTCATACATCTCACACGTGTGAGGAAATACAAACTAAGAAAATCCATGAAGCATGAGTCAGAACACACATCAAAGGGCAAAGGTCCAGGCCGCAAGCAGATTACCCTGTTATTCCCACCATATCCCTTCAACGAGAGATAAGATGAAGAACAGCAACATACACATGCATTGTAGGTGTAGGTGTGCCGAAAGATGTTAAACACAATGAACCAACAAATCTATGCGAAGAGTCAATGTGGCATGCACATGGAGATAGGTGCAAGTAAATAGGCCGAAGAGACAAGAAGCGCGATAGGAGCTAGAGTAAACATTTATTAGATACAGCATGCTGTAAAGATTCAGGCTATGAACATGACACATCAGTTGTAGGGGTAGTTCTCTTTATTACATTTGAGGGATAGCACCCAGCAGAATACACATGCATAGATAGATGCATTCATAGGTAGGCTAAGCCATGAAAGGAATGGCGATGACAGAATAATGTTGGGACAGACGTTACTCCTAACCAAACACACGTTGCACAGACGTTAGCACAGACTAAAAGAGCTGAGAAACACATCAGGTAGGTAGGAGTGTGTAGTAGCAACACTAACACAGGATATAACACATGATACATATACATGCACACATTAATGCCTTATAGGTACCTGCTACTTAGTAGGCCTCAAGACTGGAGCCAATGCATAAGCCCTTCGAATAATAGGCCTCGGGGCATTAGAAATAGTCTCACACAGGAAAAGGCAGTCAGTTCAGGACATTGCAAAGGAATGCATTGTCAAGGTCAGCAGCCTTGAGCACAGTGTTAAGTCACACAGCGATTGGTTAGAGATATGAGGTGAAGCTCTTTCCCAGGCAAAAGTTCAAGGAAGCTTGACCTAATCAGATGTTGCTAAAGGAAGCAGGGTCTGCGAGGGGAAGGGGTAAAATGCTGCAGAGGGATTGGCTATGAAGGAGAAAGCTCAATGCGGTCCCACACATCCTGCAAGTTTGTTTGTTTGTTTATTGATTTATAAAGCACACCACGCCCTAGGGTATCAGAGGCGCATTACAAGAAAACTTTGATGCATAAGGTTACATACATATAAGCATACAGGTGAAGAATAATACAAAGACAAATTTACAACACGATAAACAGTTGCAGGTAATTTTCATAGTGAAGGCAGGGAAGGTGACATATACTGCAGGATGAAGCAAGTGCATTACAAGGGGGCAGCCAGTAAGTCATCGACGTGATGTAAAACACTTTGGGGTTAGATGCCATTTATAACTAACCTCTTTTTTATACTTATCCTGAAGTTCTGGAAGGTCTGATCAATTCGCAGATGAAGTGGGAATGTGTTCCAGACTTGGGCAGCCTGACAGGGAAGCTATTGCCGCCAGCTTTTTTCAGGTTGAATCTTGGAACTGTGATGCAATGGGAGTTGGCAGACCTAGTAGGTCGTGATAAAGTTTTTTTTATGATTTTCTCTCTTAAATACTGTGGAGCAGCATTGTTGAGGCATTTATGAGTGATGGATGCAATTTTAAGTTGAATCCTGTCCTTGATGGAGAGCCATTTGTGCTTTCTTCTAGTCTCTGGGATATTTTCTCTCCTTGGGATACTCAATGCTGTTCTAAGCGCATTGTTTTGTAAAATGTGGAGTTTGTTTGTGTTTTGCTTGCTGGCTCCTGCATAGAGGGCATTACAATAACCGTGTTTAGACAGGATTAAGGCTCTCGCTAGAGTGAATCATATTACTAACAGAAGGTCTGAACGTGTTCTCAAAACTAACAAATACACGGTTATCAACCTGGTGAGAACAAACTATGTACAGAGAAATGCACAGGACAAGAGCACATCAACCCCTGTAGGAAAATATTCACCCAAGGCTAGACACACACAATGGGAGGTCAGCTTCCCGCCTAGGCAGGACTCAATATACAAAGGTTCAAAGGCCATAGATAAACACCAAGGATTCAATGAAGATTGTGCATCGATTATGACCTATTGAATGATAGGACAGATTTTAACTTGCCATTTCCCACATTCATATAGAAGTAAAACGCACATTGGGCCTCATTACGACCATGCTGGTCCGGAAAGAACGGTGGTGGTAAAACCGCCGCCACTGTTCTTTCCAGACCGGCTGATTAAGAGTCCTGCAGGCGGGAGGTGTCACTCCCGCCAGGTCTGACCTGGCGGGTTTAACACCACCCACCTGCAGGCGGACATGGAAACACCAGCTCTGTCATAGACGGAGCCGGTGTTTCCATTGTCCCTATCCCCATGGAGTTCTATGGGGCTCCATGGGAATGGCGACTTACACAATTCCGCCTCCGGAATTCCCACGTCACCAGGGTCGTAATGCCCCGTGATTCCGGGAATCACGGAGGTGGAATGGTAATACGGGTCGAACAGTAACCTGCTGTTTTTTTCTGGCTCGGTTACCACAGGACTCGTAATGAGGCCCATAGTCTCGACCAGTGTTCGGTCCAGAGCAACAGGCCTAGGAGCACAGCACATGGGGTCATACACACGAACCATGAGAAAGGAAGGAGCAGAGTTACATGTTTCCAATCAGAAGTTGCAAAAATATGCTGCCGGTTGACGCTGCTTGAAGAGGAAGAACGGTAAGTTGGTGCCAACGTTTAATTTACATGAGAATAGGATGTGAAAAATACAATTGTTGCCACACTGTTCTCACCTCACAATTTCATTGGTCAAAGTGGCCCACCCCAGGATGACCACAGGAGCTCCACCAATTAAACACCAAGGAGTGAAAGCAAAAGTATTTAACACTGACTGTCCAATACTAAGCCTAAGAAAGCAGATTGTACCACTGTGAAGTCATTATTATGAGATAAATAGCAGAATGGTCACGAGGGATAGGATAGGCCAATGGGGTTAGGCATTGTATAGATTCACCTATAGAGGAATCATGATCAACCAATCTGCAAACTACATTGTCTGAGCATTCTGAAACATTGTTTATGATGAAACGCCACTCTTCACTATAAAACGCCACCATATTGTATTGATTGTTGAATGGTGTTTCTAATTGTTCCCAACTGCAGTTGCATGTAATACATTTTTGTTTTTCTTGCTCCTGTGCACGTATTGACTCATTTGGATTACTTGTATTATTGATTTTTGGGTTTTAACCTTCATAAGGGAATTGAAGATGTGTAAATTATAGTTTTGTTGAAGTATTTACAGTGAAACCATGATTGGAGCAGTCACACAGATTGTTCTCCAAGTAGGATGTTATTCAGTTGAATACCACATACCCCAGAACTTTAGAATAGTCTGGTCTGAGATGGATAGGGCAATATTGGCTGGGTTGTTAGGGTCAGCTGATGATTTTCTTCTTTCCCCAACATGGCTACGGTGGTCATAAACATTGAGCCGTTTGGCAAAGTCTCAAAGCCATCAAAGGGGAGATGAGAGAAGGTTGGAATGAGCAGGCATAAGGTGCAGAGCCTTTATAGTCTAAGCAGCAACATTTTCAGTAGAAACGCTCTGGGTTAGCAGCTTGAATCAGAGTGTTCCAAATCCACTGAAGTGGTGGGAAAGTGTGTAAAGATGAGGGTGGAGATGGCGGGTTTTGGGGAGAAGGGGACATAGATAAAATGAGAATGCCTCTGATCTTAGTGATTTTAGATGAGAATTAGAGTGCAAACTCATCAGGAAAAGAAGTTGGAGATGGAACCGGTTTGGGTGGCATGACTGGAAGGTAGATGATAGATAGGCAGGGATAGGAGCACAGAAATACAAAGGCGGATTTAGATGTAGTGAGGCAGAGGATAGTGTAAGGAGAGTCCCTGCAGGGTGCCAGGAGAGAGGGACAGTGGGATTTCTGAAAGAAACAGAGGTGGGGGGCAAATGGCATTCCTCCACTGTTGTATCAGTGGCATGTACCAGGTTTCGGGCGAGAGTTGAGGTTCTAGCAGGATAGTGGTGTTCAATGGGCCGTGGCTAGCCATGAGCAACTCTGCAGAAGGCTTCTCAATGCTGATGACGTGGTGGGTCTGGAATTTGAAGAAAAAAACGGACTTCCTAAAGATGAGTAGCACTTGAGACTGGTTAGAATTTGTTTGTTGAAAGGGCATATGGGGCGGGAGGGGAACAGAGGAGTGCAGGTGGAATATATCGGAGGGAGATGGTTCAGTCGACGGGAGAAGGACAGAGGGAGGGAACGACCAATATGAGTTCAAGGGGAGAGGGTTGAGAGTTTAAGGAGATAGACATGGGTGTGGAAATACTCAATGGAGTTAAGTTGAAGACCGTGGCTATTGGACATGTTAGGGAGGTTGAAGTCGACCATGAGCACCATCAAAGCCTCTCAGAGAATGGGAACAGGGTAGGAGGCCGAGATGTAAGAAGGAGTTGAGCATGCCTGGGGTGGATGATAAATTAGGGTAATGGGGTAAGTAGGACGAGCTGAATGGCAATATGCTCAAGTGATTTAGGGAGAAAGTGTGAGGGGACGAATAAAGTGGCCTTGCTAAAGAAAGCTTCCCTGCCACCTCAGTTAGCTCAGGAGTGCCACCTGTTACCTCAGGAGAGTAGAAGAAAGTTGCAGATTCCATCTGGCAGGCGGCATAACGAAGTGAGCTCCAGGTTTCTGTTTTAGCCATTATGGCTAGATGTAGGAATTGAAATACCCTTTTGTTAAAGGAGGTTCTGTTATAGACTGAGCATTCCACTGCCCAAGGGGGAGGTTGATTGTAGGACAGGGGGGGGGGGGGGGGTAGGAGTGGATGGTTTTGCCGGCATGAAGGTTGGGTGAGGATCAAGTAGGTGTGGTGTTGATGACTAGAATGTTTTTATGAGAGATAGTGATGCTATAGATAGGAGGGGAGAGATAGGAGGGATGGAGTAGTTGTATGGGGTCAGGTCATGAATTGGACATCACAGAGGAACCAACTTAAAGTAGAAAGAGTGGGGAAAAGGAGTACGGACGGGATACAGAAGACCTCGTGGATATAGGTGGGATGGTAGTAGTAAAAGGGTGGTTGTCTTAAGTAGATGGAGTACAATGGCAGAAATCGCGAACTTGCAGTCTAGGCCAGTAGCACAAAATTCCTACAGTCCATGGTGGTAGGAGCCAATGAATTACAATCAGGACCGTGGCGTCTAATACGTTATGAGAAGTGTTGATACAGCACAGTAGAGTACGGGTCAAGGTGGAAGAGGGTAGTTGTAGGAAGGCTTGATAATGAAAATTATTGCAGAAGGTGGAGTACCTCGATGTGGATGATGGTGGTGGTTGCCACTTTGGTGAAAGTTTGCCAGGTGAACAGACAAACCGGCAAGATGCTTTGCCCATTGGGCCTTGCATGACCAACTGATAAAGCAATGGAGGTAGAAATTTGGGGAGGGAATCATGCCACGTGACCTGTCCGGCAATACTCAATTGCCAGTCGGCTTGTGAGGCCCAGGGCCTTTTGGGGTTCACCAGTGCCTGTGGGATCTTGATTTGGTTTTGTTAGAGAAAGAGCACTTGCCTGCTCCAATTTGGTTTTCTCGCTCAAGTTCAGTGTCTCTGTCACGTGGCCTTGGAATCTGTAGACCTTTTTTCTAATTCTGGCATCTGCCCATGACCATATTGTGGGATTTGGGGAAAATAAACTCATCTCCCTCACATTATAAATGTATAATGAAAATACTTTAATAAAATGTTTACGTAATCAAATCTCACCCGAACCTCCCAGACCATACGGTTCATACATGCTAGAGATGCTCATTATGTTTGTGAATCGCAGTTGCCCACAAGGTGCTAGATCTGCGTCATGTGATAAAAACGTCAACTTTTTATGTACGATTAATTTCTGGTACAGAACTTTTAGAGGGGAATCAAATGTCCTTAAATATTGCTGCAGTTAGTTTTAGGAACATTATTTTCTAAAGCATGATGTGTATTTTACTTGAATATTGTTTACATGTGTGACTTTTGTTTGTTTGTATTGTATGTGAAAGGTTTAATTCTAACCATATGACATTATGAAAAAGCAGCAAAGTTTTTGGGCCTCATTACACGGTAGAAGGTAACCATGGCGCTAATAGCGCCATGGCTGCCTCCAAAACCTTACCGACTCCGCCCTGGTGAATGGAGCAATGACCGGTCCATTCCGACGTTGGCGGGACCGGTAATTCCCCATTCACCAAGGCCCTTCCCCATTCCCATTTGAGCCCCCATAGGGCGCAATGGGAATGGGGAAGGCGCTAATAACGGTACCGCAAATTACGGTACCGTTATTAGCTCTAAAGTCCCTTTGCGGGTCCTGTCCTTAACGCCTGGAAAAACCAGGCGTTAAGGGAGGACCCGCAAAGGGAACTCGTAGTAGGGCAGTAGGGGATTACAGGCACCGGTGCCCTTACTGGTGCCGGTAATCCCCTACCGCCTACCGTGTAATGAGGCCCTTTATCTTTTTTTTTAAATTAAGTTTTAAATCAGTCTATAGTCTGGTATAGTGGCTTTACCTGACGTCTGTCAAGGAATTATATAAATGCTCATTGAGGCTAGTCAAAAGGATGCAGTAGGGTGCTCCTGCTATTTTCATGACTGCCTAGGTCCGTAAATGTATTCTAGTGATTGCATAACAATTATGAATAAATTTGCATAATAAAGTGAGCTTTTTAAACTTGTTTCATGATACAATCTTCCTATTTGTGAAGAATGCAAACGTTGGGTAAGTGCCCCCCTCCTCGGCCATCCATTTTCTCTTCCGTGCCCTTTTCTTTTTAGCCTCTTTCTCCTGCTCCGTTTCCCCTTGCTTCATTCTCCGTCTCCTCCCCTGCCCTCCCACTTCCCGACTCCCTTCCCTTCTAATTGTTGTGCCTGCGGTGGAAGGCTAAATTTCATGGTTTGGTCAAAGGCAAGACGATATTCCAGCTGCAGCAGGCCTGTGAGAGCAGCTGCTGCTGCTCTGTCCTGGCGTTGGGTAAGTGCCCCCCTCCTCGTCCATCCATTTTCTCCTCTTTGTTCTTTTCCTTTTGTCCTCGTCCTCCTGCTCTGCAGCCCCTTGCTTTGCTACTCTCCTACCCTCCCTCTTCCCGCCTCCGATCCTTTCTGCTTGGCTGGCCTGCGGGGCAACTGCCCTCTTATTAGCGCGAACGAGGACAGTATTGCTCGGCAGTCATTGGCTGAGGGGAAGAGGCAAAGGGCAGCTCCTTCCTAAGCAGCTCCATTCCCTGTTAGCCCCTGTGCGCCTCGGGGCGCCTGACACATACAACCTAAAGAGACAGAAAAGTTAAGTGCTGGGTGGGCAGAGAGTACAGACTCCAGCGAACCCCACCACTCTTATTACCTAAAATCATATACCTACCTGCATTTAGCCTAATTCTGTAATTTGTCCGTATTATACATGCAGTCTATTTGCATGGGGTGGCCTCTTTTACATTTAGCCTATTTGTGCAGGTTAGCCATATTCTGAATTTGGTCTAACTGTAGAGGTTAGCCATATTGTGCGTCCAGTCTGCTTGTATAGGTTACCCTTCCATGTCGTGCCCTGAGATGGGCATTGTGTAACATCTGTATTGTGTTGGGTTCTGCTCCCTGAGATGGATGGTTCAGAGCAGAAAATGTGTCGCACTTAGATGGATTGTTGGGGGTAGAAAATGTGTGACTAACCGTACTAAAAACTCACCATTCTGCATACTAACCGTCAAACTCTGAACTAAACATAACCATACCTCTACCACGCCACAAACCGCACACACTTCACAACACCCAATATGAAACCAAACCATGCACAACCATACCTTAACACCACATGACTGCTATCAACCGGAAACGCGCCTCCGCTCAGTGAGCGGTTTTTCTGAACTGAAACTTCCAACAGCACATCACAGCTCTCTTGCTCTTCCTCAAAATCCCCAAAACAACCCCCCAACCCACATTCCATTGCAAATCCACCGGAGCGCCAAGAGACCACGCAAGTGGCAACAGTGCACGGTACAAGACCCCATAACACAACATAACATTTGCAAATGCAAGCACTAGCGGGGTTCCTAATGCCCTGCACTGCATGTCCATAGCACAGGGCCAGTGAGATGAGACGCCCATGCACTGATTCATGGACAGCCTGTGAAAGGCATTAGCGAGACCTGCAGTGACACAGGCTTTCCCTTCCAAGGACCCTGGAAAATACAATGTATGGAAGGCGATAAAGCCCCTACAGTCCTCTCACCCCACCTGTCTCTGGGCAGGCGAAGGGTCAAATAGCTGACACTGCACTAGGCCCGAGCCTATAGCAGGAAAAGAATGTGGACATGGTACTGGAGGAAATCTGCACAGAAGGGAGATGTTGTCATGGTATGAGGCCCAGGTAGGTTTTAAAAACAAAGTATGTGTCTGTTTTTTTGGGCGCATGTGTTTATGTATGCGTGAATGTGCGCATGTCCGATTTCCAGGGACTGCGAGAATCTGTCCATGCATATGTGTAATGTGGTGTATGAATGAATAGATGCCTTGGGTGAGAACATAACCTCAACTGTAAAGGGGATTGTGAACAAAGTCATAGTTTCTTCTATAATGCTCAGAATTCTCAAACGTAAAAAAGCAAAATGACTGCTATTATTGCTGGCAATAAAGGCAAAGCAACATGAGTGCTCTTGTACGCGGCTACTGGCTTATGTTAGCATAAACGCCTTGAGCATGGCTTCTGACAGTGGCACTATTACAGGTATTTTGGGCAACATGAACATTCCTACTTGGGGATACTGACATACATTGGCACAGTCCGCATAGGCTTGTCTTCTTATAGTAGCATTATGGGCAAAGCCAACATTTGTATGTTCTTAATACTGGCATTTATTGGCACAGGCAACACAGCGTTGTCTTATGATGACAGTACTTGGTTTACCCGGCACAGTGGGTGTAAACATTTCTTTTTATACTGCCAGGAATACTGGCATTCACTTTGGACAAAGGCATCATAAAAATGTGTTGGAAAATGATCCTCTGTGCTGTCGAGGACCAGGCATCTTTTGGATTTTGTTCATGTGTTACCTACCCCACAAAACCAATAGTAATTGTACGGCTTTATACCGATTTTTCACAAAAAGTGACCTTTCAGAGGCCCCCTTTTTACCTATTTCAAACCCCTTATCAGGGGGATGGGACGGTGGGGGGGGGGGGGGAGGTTAGGGTTTAGTTGGGGTTGCATGGCATCATTCAATCGCTTATGCAGATTTGTGGTTAATATTTGTGGCCCTTTAAGTGGGATAGCGCTAGCCAGGGCAGAGTCCCGGCAGGATCTGAAAAATTGTCTGAGACCGGGCCATGCCAGGGCTCTCTAAAGTCTCCTGCTAACCCCAGCCCACCAGGTTGCTAAAAGGCAAGGCTTGAGAGAAAAAGATTTGCATTTTGATTGTCACACCTACCCCCCTACCAGGTACCCCTTTCATC
The DNA here is from genome assembly GCF_040938575.1 of Ambystoma mexicanum. Lineage (NCBI taxonomy): Eukaryota > Metazoa > Chordata > Amphibia > Caudata > Ambystomatidae > Ambystoma > Ambystoma mexicanum. Next base: position 1,241,973,273 of record NC_090934.1, read on the forward strand.
AGATATGCAAGGTTGAAGAGCCGCGCATCTCCAGTGAAAGGGGTGCCTGGTAGGGGATCAACGCAGCAATTAAAAGACAGGCAACACCTGACCTGAATGCTGCCTGTTAGGCCACGGCTGAACTCCTTTTGCAAAATCGAGCTGGGGCTCTTATGGGGGTGTGGCTTAACAGGCAACATTTAGGTGAGGTAAGCATTGCCTCTTAATTGCGCTGCTGACCCCCTGACGTGCCACAACCCCAAAGAGCTCTGCCTCAAGTTTCATGTCACTTAAGGCACTGCTTGTTATAGAGCCCGCCACCCCTCCTGCCTGCATGCATGACATCAACGAGCCAGCATAAATGCCAACCCTCCCAATTTAGGTGGGAGACTCCCGATTTTGCAATTAAAAAGCTTGTTTTCTCCCGCCTAAAGTAATTTTAAGTCCATTAAATCCTACGGGAAAAATACATTCTCCTGATTTCTGTGGTGAAATCTCCCTCTCAGGGGCTCCCGAATATTGGCATGTGTGGGAGCCAGTGAGTTTGTGTGATAAATGGCGCACAGCCTGTCTTCTTTCTTTCTGATAGATTTTATCCATCAGCAGTGATTTTTGGATACCGAGGCTTGAGCCTCATTACGCCATCTTCTCGATTTGAGTATATAGTCGTGGGTTAGCATTCTTCATGGTCTGTGTGGACTTGTCGCGATAGGCCCCTTTTATTGAGACCCGGACATGGTGTACCACGTGTCACCAACACGTGACAATACACGAGCCCTGGGAGAGGAAGTAAATCATAACACTGCTTATTTAGCTTGTGTTGCAAAAGATGGCCGTGTGTGTGTGACTTCCGCGGTTTATCGCCTTGCCTGCCTTTCTAGCTTTTAGTCTGATTGTGGGCCAGGAGGGGGCAGCGATGCTGCGTGTAGTCCGCCTTGCTGGACTGGTGTAGCTGCTGCAGTGTGACGAGTTTGATATACTTAGGAGTAGTTGTCGGAGGCGTAGTGCTTCTGAACCTTTTTTTTTTTTTACATTACTCACTTCGATTATTTTCCAGCGGCTGGTAATCCTCACAATTGGTGCGGTGCAAAACCCCCAAAGAAAATAAGTTAAGTAAACAAAACTTAACGCTCCCACACATTTCTTAGCTCAACCAAAATTAGACTGCTCGAAGTCCACCTTAGCAAGGCTGATTTCCAGTGATTTAATTTTGTTTAGGTCTTTGTTATGTTTCATACGTCAATACTTGTTTTTATAGTGCTTTTTATTTAGCGCCACATGTAAGCTGAAATAATTGCAGTGCAGGTGGGGAGAAATGACATATGAGGAGGGAATCAAAGCTGGAGTGTATTGGCTGGTTGGCTAATTGCCCACCCATTCACTACTCATGGCCATTCCAATCCCTGTGGCCATTCCCACCTAGTTCTTGCTCCTACCCCCCAAAACGCCTCCTCGTGGGAACCCTTTGAGCTCCCTTTAATCAAGCATCAATCTTTGTGCTGTATGTTCCTGCCAGTGTTTTTTCAAAGCAGTCTTCCGAGAGTTAATGGCTTAATTGGCTCTGTGAACTCGCCACTGGTGTAATAAAAATGTCCTAACCAGGTCTGCCTTAAGCCACTCGATTTATAAGCACTGTGCATGTCCTTCACTGAAGTCCTAGTAAAAACGAGCACTAGCAAAGACAACAGTTTTGGCTTCTGTAGAAGCATTAGACATTTGCCAGGCACTGCTGTTAGATGCTCAGGTACTCTCACCATTTGCACGTGCTACCATGTGATTACCACTATGGCAGTGCCTGGTAAGTGCCTTTCCTATACCTACACAAAATGCCAAACTGTTGGCATTGCCAATGCTTGTTAAAATCATGAATGCTACCCTCCCCTCCCTGCTGCCCCAGAAAGCCTATGTCCTATCCCTAGCTAACCCTTTGCCTTTCTTTGTTCTCCATCTTTTTAACGTGTGCATTTTACAGACTCTTTCCCTCCCTTTTGCCTTTTATTGACCTTTTTCATGTGAGGCCTACTTTTGGACCTTGTCGAACTTAGGCATGGTCAAACTTTAGAGGTATCAGTTGAAGCCGGTTCACTTTTTCCAGTCAAACTTTGAACCTTCTGCTGCTCGGGCGACTAGTTCTACCAGGCCACCAACCGGAGAAACCCTCATAGTAAAACAAGCATTCACAAAGCCAACAGTTTTAGCTGTTGTGTAGCCATATGATAGGCATGTGGCAAGGACTCCCCCCAAAGATACTAACCTGTCTATAAGATTCTAACTGCAGGAACATGGTGCAGGTACCTGGGCAGTACTTACACAAAAGCTAAAACTGTCAGCTTTGCTAGCACTCGTTTTAACAGGACTTCAGTGTGAGGAATAGATGCAAAGAAAGACATCATTTATATAAATCAAGTAGCTCAAGACACGCTTGGTTAAGGCATTTTTAATTGCACCATGAACGCCATTACAGCTGCAATTAAGTCATTGACTCTCAGAAGACTGCTTTAGAAATATATGTATATTTTATTGTATTGTTTAAAGCACGGACCTAACTAGAGAGCAGCAGAGCGCTGTTATAGAGTGTGGGTAGCCAGCATTCGGACTGGCATCTTTTAACAGTAGCACAGGTCTGTGCTACGGTATGTGCATACATTGGAATTACTCCTTGGTCGGGTGCTGTTCAAAAAGCCATATTTTGGGAGATTTAAGAAATTGGAGAATTGTGGGGGAATTCCGAGCCATCACCAGAATAGCACCGGCAGACCCTATGCTGCAGGAACTAATGTTAGATAATGCTAGCTCAAAGAGATCCAAGGAGGGTGTGTTTTGAGCAATTACTTAGTGGAATTGGTCAACGAGATTGTCATTGCCACGGGCGGTCAACATGCCAAGCACTATCCACTGTACTCCTCCTCAAATCCCATCACCCTCATATCTGTACTCCAATGCAATTGTTTTGGTTAAGTCATTGGACTCCCACACGTCCTTTTGTGGGTAAAGATGGTCACTGAAATAAGCCTGTGTGCCTCTTCTGTACCTGGCATTTAAGGAAACGCCAGGTCTCAACAATAGGGCTAAAATGGTAGAACGTCTAGCTCATGAAGCACAACTGCTTTGAGGCATTTGATATTGCGCCCACCTAGCTCCAAGAAGCAGGAAAGCGCTCTGGAAAGAACATTCTTGTAGCAGGAGCGTCTCCAACATGGGTTACTTCACAAATGACAGTGGGCCTCATTCCGGGTTTGGAGCTAACCATGGAGTAATTAGCTCCATGGTTGCCTCTGAAACCGTCCCAAATCCGGCATGGTGAATGGAGTAATTACCGGTCCATTCCAGGGTTGGAGGGACCGGTAATTCCCCATTCCCATTTCTGCCCCATAGGGCTCAATGGGAATGGGGAAAGAGGTAATTACGGCACCGTAAATTACGGTACCGTAATTACCTCCGAAGTACCTTTGCGGGTCCTGTCCATTACTCCTGCTAAAAGCAGGAGGTAAGGAAGGACCCGCAAAGGGATCTCGAAATACGGAGGTAAGGGATTACAGGCATCGGCACCCTTACCTGTGCCGGTAATTCCTTACCTCCAACCTCGGAATGACCCCCAAGTATATTTTGTGGTGTCCCCCTGAAAGCAGATCACAGAAAGCAGGATATGATAGGGAGCGGGAAACGTTTAACTGCGACAGTACCAGAGAACACAGTGAACATTTGTGGGTTTTTTTCACTTCCACTTACTTACACAGACCCATCTCTAACGGTCGGACCGCGCATGCCCAAAGCAAACCTGTGGCTCCCACCAAAAAAGAAGGCCTCTGTGGTAGACCTGACATTGTAGGGGTCGTTGGTTTTTCCACCTCTAAAGCTGGAGGCTCAGGCTCGGAGGTTCTACGATTTGCAATAAAAGTGAATTACTTTCTGCTAATTCACTTAGACAAAGTAAATGTGTGTATTTTTTTTTAAAAACATTTAATTGGGGTTCCCCCAGTAGCCATAAACCCTCAATAAATATATATGTTTTTACTTCCCCACAAAGTTATTTTGTCAAAGTGAATGACCATAAAGTCATTCACTTCGATAAAACGTCGATATACAAAAGACGGAGATATGTGTTGGCTTCCTTTGGGCAGTGATATACGCCCGGCTACATGCAAAGCACCAAATTACCACTGCAATGGTTCATATACGCCTCCAAGGGAGGTCACACACTGTTGCTCAAACAGGCTGTAAAAAATATGTGTAAGAATTTGTTTAGAATTTTTTTCCAACAGACTGCATTCTTCATTTTGCTAACATTCCAAATTCTCAAAAAATAAATTAATTTTCAAAATAAATGTAGTTTTTAAACTGAAAACTACCAGTTGATTTCTGTAACTTTATGTATGTGTACTTTCTTATGGGAATGGAACATGTATTCACATTATGCGTAACAAGGTACATGATTATCAAACAATAAATAATAGCAGGTGATGTTAACACTGATGTATAACATGGCAGTAATACCTGAGCCTGCATACAGGATTGGCTGGCTATGTTTGTGTGGGCCTATAACTTAGACCCCAGTGCCGTTCCCACCCCATCCAGCCAGCCGGCAAGGGTAATATTGCTATTAGCACCTCAGGTTTTTAATCCGGGGTGCTGATGGCAATCTGTTTGAATGAACAAATTGCGCGCCCTCGACGTTCCGCTCATTCAGACAAATACTCGCCTAAAATGGCTGCAATGGAAATGGAAGGTGGGGCTCTATGCGGAGCCCCTCTTTCATTTCTATGGCCGCTTGGGATGTGGGAGCAGCAGCTCTGGTGGTGGCAGATGAACCAGGTAAATGGGGCTGAGGGGTAGGAAGAAGTGAGGAATGGGTGGTGGTGGGAGGAGATGATGGGGTGGGCACTCTCAGCTTCCAACTTGCTTGGATCATGGGATTCAGCCCAATCTGACCAAGCTGATTAGCACCTGCAGCGGGCGCAGCCAATCAAGATTAAAGACCTCTCGAGTTGGACAATGTCAATGATAATCTCAGTCAATCTTGCCTTTTAGGATTCCATGAAATTGCATGTTGATACTTGCATTCCTGTAGGAAAATTAAACTACATATACTGTGGAATGAAACGGATTATCTTGACGTAAACTGCCTGTATATGCAAAACAACTCGACCCTTACCCAGGATAACTTGAGAGTTTCTTTTGTGCACCTTGTGTTGAAGCGAGCAATGATACATGGGAAACTGGCGGTAGTTAAACAAAAATTATTCACAGAGACCATAAAAATGGCAGTGGTGGCAGTACAAATCCCAATAACATTAGTAGCTTCAAGAGTTGCTCGTTGGAAAATGCACATAGGTTCCAGGGGGGAAACTATAATAAGGATAGGAAAGAACGGTGCTCAAGGCGCAGTAACACAGAGTGAATTTTCTCAAAGGTAGCCAACGCCCTAGTTCGTTCCGATTACAAAACCTACTCCTAACCTACTCTTGCAAATCCTTCTCTTCCGGTGAGGTACCCTCATCTACAAGGAAAAGTCTCAGAATGCATGGCCAACGTATAGTTCCAATACCATCCATTTTGCCTTCTGGCTACCTTAAACTACTAAAACAGTTTCCATGGGCCAAAGCAAACTTTCACTAATCTACCCAAGTACACCCCTATAATAACACAACAAAACAGAAGTATTCCTCTGGGGAGGTTCTTGCAACAGTTACTCAGTCTGGTCTCTTCTCCAGGCCTCTCTGCTTTACTGCTTTAATTCATTCATGAATCTCTTGTAATGCACTTAATACTGGACATCAGTCTGTAAGCACAAGACAGGGATTCGAACCTGTGTTGCTCTGCATTTTATTTCTTCAAAGACAAATGACTGGCCCGGCTTTCACCTTGCATCTCAGGCTTCTTGGTTACTGGCTGTCAGAATTTCCCTCAGTCTGGCAACACTCACTTGTAAGCTTTCCTAGCCCTTGGCCTTCTTGACGTTTTACAGCAGAACCCTCCTGGACCTCAGATGCCTAAGGATCCACAATCGGGCCCCTCCTATACCCTGGTTTTCTCAGGGAGCACAGCAAGTCATGATTCCCAACAGGTGCTTCCTAGACCTTTGGTTTCTCAGGATGCACAATAAGACCCCGTGGAACTCTGCTTTCTCAGGATTCACAACAGGTCCTTCTCCTAGACCTTGGGTTTTAGGGTTTAATGGGCATTTCACACGCTGCTAATTTTCAGGCAGCCTAAATTCCCTTGCCCTCCAGCCACGGGCTTGGGATATCTACTCTCCGGGCCAGGTGTCGCTGGTAGAAAGCTTCAGGCTCTGACTTTTAAGTTCCCCCAAGGATATGAGAGGTGCATTTGTAACCATCTGGTCAGACTTTCTTCCTGGGGCTTACATGGACTAGCACACCCGTTTCTCTTTCCAGCCTCCACATTCTTGCGTTGCATTCTTCCAGGCAACAGTTCTCCCAATATCCTCTCTCCCATTGCATCCAGGATTCCTGAGAACGTATGTCTGCTTCCTCCTGGTCCAAGACACTGAAGGAACTTTCCCAGCCCTTCTTATACTCAGGGGGTCTGCAGTACTTTCTAAACTGACTCAGACTGGTTATTCTCTATATGTTCTTGCATTTTCTCCCGGGATTGGTTAAAAGTTTTAGTTTCCCTAGTTATATGTTTATTAGTCAAAATCAGTGATTGGTTTATTGTACAATGGCTTATTTTTATTTTCATTGTTGTCCAGTGCTGGTTCTACCCAGAGGATCTCCGAGCACCTTACAAGATTCAGAAGGTGGGAGATGAAAAAGAAGTTGCAACTTTTTTTCAGGACAGTATGGTAAGAAAGGATAGACAGGTGAGGTGTTGTGGCTGGATTCCTCATGTGGAAAGGAATGTTTTGAGGCTTTTCAAAAGGTGATGCAGGGAGCAGTGCGGATGTGGAGTGGTAGGGTGTTCCAGGCTGTGGGTGCGCAATGGCTGAATGTCTATTTATTTTAATGGTTGTTTTTGTGTGCATATCAGTTTGCAGAGCAGAATGCATAGTATGTTAGCTTGTTTGGCATTTTTGTGGGCGAAGGCTTTCAGTCTGTTGTGGAGGCAGAATGGGATTTTGAGGTGGATGGCTTTGTAGAGAATGCAGAATCCTTTGAAAGCAATTCTTTGGGGTACAGTAAGCTAGTGAAGTTGGGAGAGAGCAGGGGTGATGTGTGGGTAGATGTCTCACTGCTGATTTATGTATGGCTTGCATGGGGGCAATGGAGCTGTTGCGGTGTCTGGTGCGGAGAGAACGTTCCTATAGTCCAGCTTGGACAGAACTAGTAATTTCAATGTGGTGCGGAAGTCGTTAGGAAGAAGCATATGTTTTTTCTTGTGTAGGAGGTGTAGTTGTAGATTGTGTGTTTTGTCGGCAGCAGCTATGCGGTGTGTGGAGGTAAGGTGAGTCGATGATAAAGCCTAGGGATTTGATCAGTGTTTAGAGAGATATGTGTGGGTTTTATTATATTTCATTAGGAACTGCAAGGTTCCATGAGTGTCAGTGGCATGAAGCGCCATCTAGAATTCCTCTTATCGCCTATAATGGCTCTGCTGTGTTCCGCAGTCTCCTGCATATGGTGCAGTGCCTGCTGCTGTAGGGGCACTGAACTGCATCATTGGTGAGCCTGCTGCTGTCCTCTTTTGTTTGGCTAAGTTAACTCAATGGTGTTCGCAAATTCTGTAGGTCTGCGACCAAACTTCAGCTGACTCTCGCATGTTCTGTACTCTGGTCCACAGAATTGTCTGCTTGCTTGTGGTACATTTTGGTAGATGTTGTTCCCCCGTGCAAGACAACATAAGGCGGCTCATGAGGGCAAGTTACTGCATCTCTGTGGAGACAGTGAGCCGGCTGGATGCCTCTTCATCCACCTTTTGGGAGGTACATCAGGTAGTGGCTCCACCAAAGCATTCTGTATTTGCTCGCTTCCCACATGTTAAGATGGGGAGTTTGAGTCAGTCACCACACTATTTTGTAATGCAATTAATGTACATATCCAGCCCAGTTACAGGGTTAGTATTTGCTTTTTTCCTACAGACTAATGGGATATTTGAAAAAACAGATAAAAACCCATTTATGTCCAGTCTAAAGAATTAGACTAAATTTAAACCCAGGTCTCCCTTTTCACCTACCCTTAAGTTTTTCTGGATAATTGGCCTTTTCTAGATGTAACTTCCGGCTCAGTTAAAGATTGTGCTTTAGGATTGAGCCCCTATATACAAGTGCCATTATTACTGTTGCCAACCTACTATGCAGACAACATTGCATGTCGGTGTGAAAATAAAGATCCAATGGAAACATATGGGCTACACTATTGCAACTGCAATCAGACAACCTGGGCTCATAGCCAATCCTTCACTCCAGATAAAGGGGTCTTGTTTTCTTTACCTGCCAAAATTTGAATTGCCAAGAAGTGATTGTGTTAGGTAAGCACTACATAATGCCTCTTTCATACATGGTTTAATAGAGTAAGGTTTTGGCTCCACAAATACCAGTAATGTTGACAGGTTATATAGCACACCAGAGGCTGAATTGCCCCTTTGCTAGCTAACTGCACTAACACTTGTGAGCCATAATTTTCTCTTAATAGAAAAGTGAAGTAACTTAAGTAAGTTGCGTTATTGGGTCTTATACTGCACAGCGCTGCCATTTGCCTGGTCCCCTGGCGATATGAGACCTAAAAAGGAGGCGGCTGGGTTTGTAGGGATGGAGGGCAAATGCAAGATAGCTTCTGTGGTGTGTTGGTGCTTGCATGTCAGAGGTACCTGGTTCTGCTTGCAGGTGTGTTTCTAGGTAGTTGGTGTCGAGAGAACTTGAAGTATCTTTATTCATAGGAGAGCCTCGTGTGTCCACAGTGTGATGGTGCGCTGGTTTGAAACATGTTATACAAATTAGCGGGAAAGGTGTAGTGGGGATATTTTTTAGTTTGTGTTGGGAGGTGGGGGGTTGAATCTGTGTTCATATTATGAGATGGAAAGTAGAATTTGAGAATGTTAATGAGGAGAGCAGGCAGTAGAACCCATAAAACTGGAAGGTGTGTTCGTCTGGACCATCCACTGACTGTTCCATACAATGCCACCATATTCTAGCTTCCCTGGACCATGGTCTGTCCTGCTCTGAAATACTATGCCTTCTTAGATAGGTTATGTTATGAGACTTCATGGCTTATTTAAGCTGCTTAGACATGTTTTGAAGGTGGTCTGCAGGAATGTATTTGTTATGTTCCAAAAAGCATCTTTACCAGAAATGTTAATCTGTGCATTAGATGTTAACTTTCCTTTTTTCTTTTAGGTGATGCCCCCATACACACACCGCTACATCTATTGTTTTAATTAAATGTTCCATTATTATAAGTTTTGGTAAAATACAATAATCAACTTTGTGAGGCAGTTCGGTCACTTATCAACGGAAATCAGCATTCTTTCCGCCCCGCCCCCTCCACAATACCATCCCCCCCAACTACCTCCCCACTTATCCAACCCCACCCATTTGGTACTGATTTTTCCCTTCTTAAACCACATCTTTAGACCATTAGATGACTAAAACTTCATAGACAAGGACCATTGGCACCTGGCCACCACTCAGGTGTGCATTCATGTCTGATTCCATAAACATTCCAGCCACTGCCCCTGTTCTCCTCTCACAAGAACTCAGAGATTCCCCTCTCTCATGCATTTGTATTTCTCACTGATAAGTTTGCTCCGGGACTCATATTTATCAATACATTCTCCCCAGTCCATTTCAAGAGGGCCTGCCTGTCCATGGAGCCCTGCTGTTATTCTTTCCACGATACATATGTTCATAGCAACATTATTCCATTCCTTTTTACCTGGGGGGCTGACACTTTTCCATTTGATGGATAAACAAGCTCTTTCTGCTAAAGGTAGACAGCTGGCCATTTTCGGTAGTCTGATATATTCTCCATCCTATCCTCCCCCTCCAAACCAAACAAGACCATCATGGGTCGCTGTATCCCGGGCAATCCCGTCCAGCTCTTTAATCCACCCCAGAACTTAATCCCAAAAGAATTGCATCCTGCGACACTCCCAACACATATGCCAATATTTGGCCCTCGCTCCACATTCCCGCCAACAGGAAAAGCTGACATTTTGGAAAGTCTGACCGGATCAAATTGCCACCTGTGAAGGAGCTTGATTGAATGCAGCTTATATTGATTGGCGATCGATGTCTGAGAGGCTCCCCTACAGCATCTACCACACAGAGCTGAGTCTATTCCCCCCTCCATGTCTCGTTTCGACCGTCATCTTAGTTTCTCAGTGGACCCACTCCTGGATTCCAGAGAGATCGGTCCCTTAATTTCGGCATTTTTATCTAAGAGTTTTTCAAAGGGGGTGGGGGCTCTCTGTATCTGTTCCCTCCAACCCAGTCCAGTTAACACCCCCTTTAGTTGAAGGTACGAGAAGACTGAAAGTTTACCTATGCTAAGTGCCTCCTCCAGCTAGATTATGTTGATGAACTTACCGCCCTCCAAAGTTGGCCAATCCTTTCCAGTCCTGCCTCAAACCATTTCTGGAATCTTTCTGGGTTTCTGCATGGCCTCCCTAACTCCCAGACCTAGAGGTGTCCAAGAGGTGAGGGCCATTTCGTTACTCCTTTCATTTCTACAGCTGGTCTCCAGATGTCCAAAATGGTCCCCACAATAGGATGCTCTTGAATTCTGCGGTGGAGTTTACTTCTCGGTACCCACAGCCATTCCCCCACTGTGGCAGGGTGCAATTCTAAGTTATCTAATGTCGTCTATTGGAGATCCCTTTGTGCCCTAAAATGAGGTATAAGAATTCTAAGTTGAACGGCTTTATAGTAGGGTTTCACGTCTGATAGGCCTACTCCTCCTTTGTCTTTGGGTAGGAGCAATATGTTACTTGATATCCTAGCCTTTTTCCCCTGCCAAAGAAAAGAAATCTCAAGAGAGAGCACTTTGTCTCCTGAAAGAATGAATCTGGGATCCGGATGGGGAGCATCTGGAACATATAAAGGATCCTTGGGAGGAAAACCATTTTAAGAGCATTGAGTCGACCCAACCACGATATTGTTAGTTTGCTCCATTTCTCCAAGCCTGCCTTAATTCTGGCCATCGGGGCTCAGGGGGGAGTTTGCCTCAAAAACTTCCCCAATTTCACTCTTGACATTGATTCCCAAGTATCTTAATGTTCCCAGGCTGGCCTGCATACCCAGAGTTGCGAACCTCCCCATTTCCCCATCCCTATTCCTGCCCAAGAGGAAAAGGACTGATTTAGACTTATTAATCTTAAATCTGCCTTCTTAATTTCTTCCTCTGCTGTGGGGGCCTCCAGTATATTAGTCTCCTCATCAGACATTTTGGGTAGGTGAATATCCGCTAAGTATATGTCGATGTATCCCTCTTCCAGTTTAGTCTCAGATTCGTACAGCGTTTCTTAAACGGAAGCAAAGGCCGCTTGAATCCCCATCGTCGAAGACTCATTTACTTTGTTTCTCCCTTTAATTTCTGTAACCCATCTTCGTGCTCTCTGCCCTCTCAGCCTAGCTGCCAGGAGTGCATTGGCTTTGTCCCCTTTCTCATAAAATGTCTGTTTCAGAAATTGCAAGTTTCGAATTATTTTCCGTTCCTCCAGAAGCCGCAGGTCCTCTCTTTTCCCCCTAGCCTCCATAAACCAGTCCTCCCACCCATCCAAGGACGCCTGCGCCAGTTTATCCAGTTGTTTTATCTCCTCCCTCAGCCTATTTTCAAATGAGTGTCTGATCCCTTTTTTTCATAGCCCCTTCCCTGATCAGAACGCCCATCCAGGTTGCCTTCCCCGCTTCCCAAATAATTCTCTTCTCCACTTGCCTGTGTGATTTGTATTGAAGAATTCCCCAATTTCCCTAGCCATCTCCAACTGGAATAGTGGGTCCTTCCAAACGGATTCACTGCATCTCCATTCTGGGCACCTGGGGCTCATCCCCAACCAGCTCAAATCCACCATTACCAAATTGTCGTCTGACCAGAAGATCAGGTGAATCACTGAACTGTGTGCCTCTTCCCACAAGTCCCTCGAAATATACACATAATCTATCCTAATAAAGGTTCCATGAGGGGGTGAGTAAAAGGTGTACCCGCTTTCCTGCAGGTGGAAATGACGCCATATGTCTCACAACCCATACACTTCCAATGTCTCCTGGACCTCCCAATATCCCGGCCTTGGCAATTCTTTTTCCCTAGCGTGCATCACCTCTCTGTCTAACTTGACATTCGGCCATATATTAAAGTCACTTCTTGTAATAAGATGTCCTGAGCTTTCGACCAGCATTTTCAAGAGGGTACTCTTCAGAAATCACAACTGCCCATTGTTTGGTGCGTAAATCGTGGTGAACGAAAAGCGCTTTCTTAATGGTACCTGGGACCAGAAGGGCTTCCCCTCCACTTCTGACCAGAACTTGGACACCTTCAACTTGCCCACTCCCGCTTTCTTTAAAGGACCTAATCCCCAATATTCTTGGCCAACTAATCCACATGGGTTCCTTCGTTCTTCTCCCTTACTATATTTAGTCTCCTGGAGGAACAGGACATCCAGCTCCGCTCTCCGGAGTTCCCTTGCAACCAGGAATCTTTTCATTGGTGAGTTCAGCCCTTTGACATTAAGGGTGCCAATCCTCAAACGGCCCTCCCGTGCCCCTTCCTCTGCTGCAGTCATCATGTAACCCCACTGCAGGGGGCACCATCCATGCCACCCGGTAGGTCTTCGCATGCCAATACAAATGTTGTCATAAAAAAAGGAAAAAACCTGTACTAAGGTTCCAACTTCCTCCTCCAAATCCCAGCCCCCTTCCTCCCTCCACCCCCCCCCCAAATGGCATCCGGCTCTCCCCAGTTAGCATCACTAGGTCAAAACCGATCCACCAACACAACCCATTCGATAGGATCCCTTCCATCCAAACCACTTACTCTAGCGCCCCACTTCTCACCCTGTATCAATCCCTTGTCAACCAGTAACTGTAACTCCCCACAACCCTCAACCCTGGCACCACATCTTTCCAAATGCTAAGAAGTGGTTGGATATTCAGTAAGCCACCGCCGAGTCTCCACATCCTGAGTCCCCTCTAATTGTGTCATCCCATTTCCGAGTATCCACTGCAGAGTTAAACACTAATATCTCGGCCGCCAGGGAAGTGTTAAACTTTCTAAACTTCCGGGATCCTGGCATTTGTCGTCTATGCAGACCTTTGATACACCATTGACCGTCGTCTGCCACTTTTTCTTTTGAACATCCTCCTCGGTAGTCAGTTTGTACTTGTACCCGTCCACTTCCAAAGCGATGCAGAACGGGGAATCCCACCTGTACCGGACAGAGGTCGAAGTGGGCGGGAGCGGTCGGGAGAGGTGCTCCCATACTTTTTATTTTTAAGTTTCATTGTTCCTATACTTTTATTTTAAAAAGAAACCGTTCTGGAATGGTTTTATTTTAAAATAAAAGTGTAGGAAGAAGTTTAAGCTTGAACATCAGTGCACTGCACTGCACATTCCCATAAATAGTGGGTGTGTTTGTTTGGGGGTTTGAATTGTGTATGGGAGGGGGGCTGACCAGCAGAGAACATAGCTCCACTAGTTCTTTTCGCACACTTCGACCACTGGTACCGGACCCCATTCTCATTTAACAGCTTCGTAAGAGGTGAGCACAGTCTTCCTTTGGCAAGGGTCAGAGAGGGACAGATCTTGAAAAATCGTTACTCTAGTCATGCCGTACATTACCAGGCCTTTCTTCCTTGCTTTCTTGAGCTTATCAGAATAGTTTTGGAAGCGAGCGAGGACTGATTTAGGGCCCCTTGCCCAGCCGCCTGCTTCAATTTTTCCTTCATCAATGGCGTCATCATCATAAATGAGTTTTGTGACTCAAGTCCATCTCCATCTCCCTCTCTTTGTCTGGGATTCCACAAATTCTTAGGTTGTTCTGCCTTTCACAGTTTTCAAGGTCGCCCATTTTAGGATGATCCCAGCCTCTCTCCTTTCCTTTTCCGACATTCGCACATCCATTTGGGTCTCCAGGGTGTCCATGGAGGATTGGGTATGCTCCACTTCCTCAAGTCGCTCTTCCATTTTATCGATCCTTTTGGTAATTTTAACGACCCTTCCTCCAGTGTACACCCACATGTTTCTAATCTCCTCCATTAGTGCTGCAACATCTTTTTTGGTTGCGATTGACTCATCCCCCCCGGATGACATGGTGTCGCGTGAGGCGGTCCCTCCCACGTTCTTCCTCTGTGTATATTCAAAGCTGGCTAACTTACATCTCCCATTCATGTGCCCCCACTCAATGACATGCATGCCTGAATTTATGTGGTGACGCTCCAGACGTGGACTGGTACAACTTCAACTTTGTGGTGATGCAACCAACAAGACCCATAACAGCCTCTGATGCACTGAATTAAGTCCTGTCTCAAGTCTCTTGTGCAGCTGTGACTTCTCAGTTATATCTCGTGAGTACCAGGGGGACATCTACCTGGTGTGTGTAAACATCGATTTCGAGGCGCTAACATGTGGTGGTTGTAGAGCACTCCTCAGACCGAGAACATGCTTCTAAGATCCATGAAACTTGCCCATCCACTCTCTGCCAATTGATGAACAACCTCTATACATCTAGGGGGGGGGCTCCCCTGCTGTATAATCAATTCCTTTCCCTGGTCGACCACTCCGGGACATCAACTTCCGCTTATAATGACCCAGGCCCCGGGCCGCATGAAATGCGGAAACGATAGAGGGTCTGGGAGTTTAGGCGCGGGGTGGGGGGAAAATGGCGCGAAAGCATAGGGAATGGCGTCCGAATGGCGCCACAAGAAACAAAGGCCCAGGAAGGGCAGGAAACAGCACCTCGGTAGGTGCGAAATATAACAGGAGGTCAGGGGGTAACCCGGCTGCCCCCAGGAAGGAACAAAAGGCCGGGGGGGTATAAGTAAGCCTGGATAAGGAGAGGCGGCACAAACCAGGTAAGAGCTCACCTCTCTCGGGTAGGCTCTTGGTACCTGGAGAAGGGAAAGGAAAAACGTTGCCACCCAACCCACCCTACAAGAGAAACGGAAGAGGTGGGGGTGTGCAGGCAGGAGCCAGGACGCCGAGTACTCCTTCGGTACACGGTACAAAAAAGAGGGTGCAAAAGTGGAAGTAAGAACGCTGAGTACTCTTTCGGTCCACGGTCCAAGAAAAGAAGAAATAAGCAGTAGAGAAGAACGCCGAGTACTCTTTCGGTACACGGTCCAAGAAACGTCATAGGTGGCATGTGCCCAGGAATGAAGGCTCAGGGATAACAAAGACTCAGAAGGAGCCTTGAGCGGCTTCAGAACTGGACACAAGGTGCCCAAAAGCATATGTATATGTAATGATTTGTTATAATGGATTTTCTGTAAGAAAATAAAATGCCTACGGCCTACAAATTTTCCATACACACAAAGTTGTCTGTAATTTATTATTAGGTAGGGACCTGGTAAGAGCAGCAAGGTGAACCCACACTACTCAGCCTATAGAAAGACAGGGAGTTGGCACACGCCCCTAAGTAGAGTGCCCATACCTCCCCGCCTCGCCAATGCCCAAGCAAACACAGCTTCCCCGTCAAGCTGCCAGGAGGACCTCCACTACGTGCAGCGTGCTTGGGTATCCGGGCCTGACCCCCATCTCGGGCGCTCACTCTGGGGACCCACAGGGTATTTCCCTGGTGCTGCAGCGTGGACAGCTGTCCCCCTCCACTCCCAGGGGAGCTACGGGCCACACAGAGGATGCCGGGTGTCCAACGGCGTCCACCGTGTGACTCCGTGGTTGCCGAGGACCTCGGTTGTTTCGGGGGTGTGGGGGTGTCTATGCCCCCTCCCTTCAAGTACGGGGATCGGAGAGTGACAGGGGTAACCCACCTCCATACACTGCGCTGTGTGTCTCCAGACTCCTTTCCTCTCTTCAGTTAGGCCGTCCAGTGGGGCCTCGGGGTGGGCTGGCAGGTCCTGCTCTGCCTCCTCTCCTTGCGTCTCCGGCAGGAAAAATAACTTTTATTTTCGGCTGCTGCAGGGCCGAACTCCAAAAAGACATGTCTGATTTTCACCGTTATTCTGCCCACACAGGCAGGGGAACTTCAGAGTCTGGGCGTTGGATGCCCGTGAGGAGACTTCATCTGCGCGTCCCCCCCCCGGCGGCCATCGCTGCATCTATTTTAACCCTGCTCCACACTTCTGTTTTTCCTTTTTAATTCTCCCTTCCCATTTACAAGCTTGTACCCAATTTGCTTTTCTTGGTTTTACAAGACTTTTTCTACTTTTTGTTTCTAATTATTTCCCCCTTGAGATGTTTTTTGGGACACAAGGCTGGTTTTGTTGTAGTAGGTGGTTAGGCCGTGCTGTGTCATCTTGTATTATGCCGTTTTATTTCACATTCATGTCATGATGCCCTGTACAAGGCTGGCAAATGCTTTGAAGCAGCTAGAAAGCAGCAGGAAGCCCTCTACAAAACACCCATATAAATAAATGATACACGTGAGCAGCACCCTGTCAGGAAAAGAGCCATAATGCCCAAAGCAGACCTGCATATGTAAGCTGATTCCACACCCCTCTTGGAATTAAGATCCCCAGGCAGTCCTCCTTTAACAGGAAACGCTAACTTCAGCCTGAATTGGGAAGGGTATACACGGCTGCACTATGCAGACAAACTCGAGTCCCACCCTTGGCCTTGGAGTACTCCAGACTCCCATACTGCTTTGACCATCCCCGTAAAGTTCCTAACGGACCTCAAGAGTTTCCAGTAAGCCGGGTCTATGGGTTTGCGAATATGAGAGCGAGAGTTCCCAACTCACCCTTTGCCTATTGTTCTCCCAGCTTTTCTGTCTATAGAATCTGGCCATTTTGAGACTTAGGGAGCAAGTAGAAGGGTGCTTGTTTTCCTCTGTCCTTCTGCATTATTTCAACTCATCGAGGCCTGTAATGACTCTCGATCCTGGTCAAACGTCTGACCACCTTGAGCCCAAGACATACTAGCGTAATTGGAAGGGAGCACACCAGCCAAATGTGCCAGATCATCACATCATGCAGAAGGACAGACATCTAGCCCTACCTACCCTGTTTGCCGCCATCCGCATTCGCCTTTCAGTTTATTCTGGACTTCGCCACTTTTGGTCAATAGGCTTAGCAGTCCCACAATTACTCTTCTGCAGTTTGTTTTGTGGGAGATATTAAACGTTCCCTTGGGCAATAAAAGCTGACCAGCTTCAAGGATATATCAACCCCATTACACAGCCACACACTACTTTTAGTAATACCTACTTATTTCTCTGAAACGGCTACCCTGCAACTACTCTCTTCTCCTTCTGGCTCTGTAGAATTTACCCTCCAAATGTTAAGCAATCTTGATCTGGGATCTACTATGGCTGGATCGACATGCACCAGACTATCAAAAACACCAATCTTCTTCCCATCCTCCATTTGTTTTATCTCTACTTCCTTTTATCCACTGCACAACCCTTCCTTTTTTCCTTCCTCCGCAGACTATGGTTTGGACACACTGGATGGGTGCAAATGATACAAACCTCAGCGCTTTGAAACCCCTATGATCGTGGTGATGTAATGCATGTATCTGCTATCCTGTACTTGGTTGGTCGTTTGGCACTGTAAGAAGGCCTACTTTATAATCTTGAGAGGACAATTAATGGATGGTGCTTATCTACTTCACCTCAAGTAGTAGTGGACACAGTGAGGGGTTCACTTAGATGAAAGGCGCAATTTGGCGGCAGGGACCCATTACGTGTAGACATATATGTAGGAGGGTCCCCGCTGCCGAATTCTCGTAATTTGCATAGCAGAGTATAAAAGTGCAGGGCACAGGGTGGCATACAAGTGTGTACGCCTCCTTTTGCCCTGCATTTTTGCAATCCGCCGTGCAAATTGAAATAATGCTGCCTGCCATATACACATGGCAGGCGCAATTTACAATGGATCCCTTTGGGGTCTGCCTGCCTTTTGCTGGCGCATAAAGCCAGGGGGCTCCATAGAGATCCCCAACATTTGCACCTACATGAACATTCATGCCAGGGCAAATGCTGGGAGTATTTGAATGGTGGACAGGAAGGGCGCGGCAGAAACGCGTTTCGCCACTCCTCTCCACCATAAAATTGAATGAAAATGGGGCATGACGTAAATGGAAGGCGTAAAATCATTACGTAAGGCTTTTACACCTTTCATTTGTTATGCCTTCACCAAAATGAGCCCCTGAGTGTGTTCCCTGTGAGTAGGTGGTCTTTTTTCTTAGGCAGCTGAACACCGCCATTATGGGGAAACTCAGAGTAGTTTTTCTCAGTATGGGTGAGTGCATAGTACTATAATTTGATAGCCTAATCCCAAGAAAGACTCCACATTTTTCTCACATAACCCAACATTGATGGGTCAATAATAACCCTCATTAAGTTGCCAAGGAGATAGATAGGGTTCTTGGAGGATCACGAATATTCCTCCCAATCCTACTCCCCCACCCCGCCCCGCGTTCTGCTGTGTTTCCTGCATTTATCTTCACATGGCCAACTCTTGATTGTGGAATTTTTGTCAGGTGGCTTAGTAACCACATATTATCCTTGTATTTTACGTGAAGGGGCGTTTCAAAATGTTCTTGTGAAGAATCCTGCATACTGAAAGGGCTCACTTGAGCAAGCTCGATTCCATCACACAACCGTGCGCTGATTCTAGTACCACAAAATAAATGTACTAGGATCAGCCATCATGAAAATTGCTCGGCATCACAGGTGGGTTTTTATTCCCTTTCTTTTCTGTCAACATTGGTTTGATGTATCCAGTGATAAAGCGCCTGGGAAAAGGTTGCCAGGGGAGACATTTCCCCAAATTTGCACTCCCACGAAAAAATCATGCACTCGCCCCAAATATATAATAGTAATAAATATCCGTCCTAGAATGTAGGGGGGAAGGCTTTGATGGGTGCAGGGAAAGAAATCGCCTTGCTAGAGACCTTTTCCCAGGGGACATTTTCACATAGAACCGTTTGTCTACCAAAGATTGCACATGTGCACCATCTACCATAAATAGGAAACCCCGCCTTCAACCCCCTGCACCGTTCTGGTTGCTTTATCCTACTTGTCTTCTCCTCTCAACCTTTTCAACAAGGACCACAGTGTGGTTCACCCATGCTGGGGGTCCAATATGCCATGCTCTGGGCAAGCCATGGTGCTGTAAGACCACCATGGTGGGTGGTGATGGGTGCTTTGTAAAAGCTTTTCAACATATTTTAAATATCTTATCCGGTATAGACATGCAGATGCCCCAGTAGTGTTGCACCTCAGATCAGAATTGATGGTAGGCAGTGGTAGAGTGCTCTGTCGTGGATGGGATACCCCGGGGAGCCTAAATCAAGCAGTACCTAGGGCAAAAGTAAATGAGTGGTGGAAGGCCTGCATGAGTTAGTAACAATAGAGTCCCTCAAGAGCACATTACAGTGAAGGAAAACAACAATGGAGAACTATGATGATGCACTACTGTGTTTGGTAGGCAACGTTGTTTGCGTGGGGTATTATCCTTTACTATGCATAGAGTCTGACATGATTTATTTTACTCCCCACCGCCCTTGGCCTAGGGACAGTGGTTATTTGTACTCCACATGCTACCCAGCTTGTGAGGGGACTGGTGGGGTGGTATTTGTCTTAGTTATTGAAGATGCCCGGAATCTGCCACATATGTTTCTCCCCTTGCGTTCACCAACCTTGACATATGAGTGTCCCCTGCTGCTCTCCCTTTTGCTAGGTGGAGACTGGGAAACGTTCCCCAGGGCTTGGGCTAATTAGCAGCTCTGTTTGCCGCATCCCCTCCTCCCCCAAGACAGGAGAGCATAAGCCCTCTCAATGTTACCTTTTTAATCGGGCTCAGAAGGTTGAAATGCTTTGCGGGCTCATCCAATATACAAACTACTCCGTGCAGCTTGCACACAGATCTCTACAGCAGGTGCATCATCCAACTGAGGAACATTAAAGGCATGGTCTAGTAAAAGTTTTTATTGTCCCTACGGGTCGGCCATGTTTTTTTAAGCCTAAGTGGCTCGATTTTAGAAAACTTTCCTATGGACCTTACCCGAGTTTTCGTCCATTAAACGCACGCGAACACAAGCACCAGGGTGCTGCCATTTTCTGATAATCCTATCTTTTCCCCCATCGCCCTGGCTGACCTGCTTTTGCGGCACTAAATCAATTCCCCTGAGCCTGACATTATCAAAACATTCATATTCCCCGCCTCTCTCCGTGATGTTACTGTGCTACGTAGGCAAACACGCCTAGTCGTCTTCTGCGCGTCTTCTGCGCCACAATTCGGAATATGAAACTGTACTTTACCAAATGTACCGTGTTGCTGTTTCATTTTAAAGTACATTTATTTGACATTCAATGTTTAGAGAATATTCAGCAATTGCCATATGAACTCCGAAAGCCATTTATTTTCTTTTATCTGTATCCGCAATAACTGTTCCGTTTCATCTTGAGTCACGCGCTGTTCCTTTATGGTACACAGGTTGTTTATTTTCGTAAAAAGATTCACTTTGGAAGCACGGTGAACCGCAAGGCTGTTCCATCAACTAGGCACTAGTCCAGCCTAAAGGTTGATATGTTGCTTCTAGCCACTAGTACAGCGTAAGGGCATGTGGGCCCTTGGGGATCGTCCCATAATATGGTGATTGTGCTCCAGTTGTTGACACGAAGCTGCAGGTGTCTGCTGAAGAATCCATCCGCCGGTGTCTCAAACAGTTGGCAGTGGCAGAATGGGATCAAATACCTCTTATGAAAACAAAAAAATTATAATTAGTCTCGCTAGCCGAACTTCATTAATATTACTCATTTTATTTATTACGGCCGATCAGAAACTATTTGCTTGCAAGGATAGTTCAATGGAGTATGTTCGTCTCTAAAATCAATGCGAAAAGTAACGAGATAAATCGAGGCAAACACACAATGATAAACGACAGTTAGTCTACATGCGTGAGGAATGATATGATATATGATAGGGCATTTGTAACGCGCCTATACTCAAGTATTTCTAGGCGTGACGAGGCAGGTGGGGAACAAGGGCAGACAGACAACGATCCTACTAGGCCAGGTGTCTTTCTGATCGCGCATGGGGAAGGGCTGTACATGGTTAGTTGAATACAAATTCATTAATAGGGCCATCTGGTGGCAAGTGCAAGGTAAATGCCGGGAGAAGGGGCTGAAGGATACAGAGACAGTCCCGTAGTGCAGGTAGGCAGTGCAGGGAAAAGTGGCTGGGCCAAGGACCGAGATCGGTGAGACCAGTGGACCTGCATGCCCATGTGCCCACTACGAACACGTTTTACTTGCTTTTCCTAGCTCTTCATTCATTAATTTATTCATGCATCCATATATTAAATCTTCATTCCGGTATAAAAGCGTGTAAAGATTTACTTACATTATATTTGAAATTTCCATTGTGTCTCTTCGTAATGCAGTCTGTAAAACGGACAGTGCTCTTGACAACGATTTTTCGTATACTGAACTAAAATGAAACTCGGTCTAGTTTCTGAATTTTCTGCCTTATCGTCTCTTACGTTATTGCGCACTCCCTTCAAATGTAGTTCTTTCGGCATGGTCCCTGTCTCAAGGTAAAAAAACAATAGACCCTTATACTTCCAGTGCGACTTGTGGGCCTCATCTGGGCGCTGTCCTTCGCATTCTTTATTTGCAACATCACGTAGTATAGGCATCTGTGAGAACTTGAAGTTTAGAATCCGTCTATGTAGTGCGCCTCAATGTGCAAATGCGAACTGGCTTCTCTCCCAAATTCCACGGTCCGCTTGGCTGGCGCGTTCTAAGTGCCCCAATTTTGTCCCCGTTGGCTGCGAGCTTTGCAGCCCAAATTGAGACATTTAATTTTTTGTGGAAGGTCAGGGAAAGTATAAAGTACCACAGGAGTTGAGTTAAAAGTGAGGTTTATTGTTTGTTTGTTTTATTATTTGCAATACGCAAGCCTCCCCTCCGTTAACAGTGCGCAGCATTTACATTTACATGAGATGAGACATGAGAAAAATATATACATACACATATGTGAGGTAAATAGAGAGAATTCAAAGATGACACCCAGCTTGTTCGCCACCCATGATGGTGAAGGTAGGGGTTAGGTTTACAGGTACACTGTACAATAACATTTATTTACAAAAAGACAATCGTATTGCAATTATTTAAACCGGGATTTGTACTTCACAATCAGCTGTGCTTCGGGTGGGCATGGCACAGTCGCAATGTTCGGGGGCAATGGATCACTGCTCTGCACAGAAACGTCCAAAATTCCACATCTGTGCTTCTCTAACACAGCAACAATAAGGCCTTTCACAAAGTCGAACTGCATTTCATCATAGACTGGCTTGATCATCCATTGCTTACTTCGTTTTGAAAACACCTTAGTGTAGCGAGGCATCCTTACTTTACCCCTAGTCCTAGATTGTT
Source organism: Ambystoma mexicanum (assembly GCF_040938575.1). NCBI lineage: Eukaryota > Metazoa > Chordata > Amphibia > Caudata > Ambystomatidae > Ambystoma > Ambystoma mexicanum. The sequence goes on from NC_090934.1 coordinate 1,241,995,701, forward strand.
CACGTCCGACATTGCTGTTATGGGCCAAGACCGCTAGTAGAGTGCGATGTTTCATGCCCCGAAAGCTAAAATGCAAGAGCTTTGGCCTGTACTTTAGGCACATATTGTGGAACACCTCCAAATCTCCTGTGTGACAGAATTCTGTCAGTCCTCTCAAATCTCTTGATAGAGTTGTGTCGAAAACAATCTTCTCAATGGCTTTGTGTGTCGGTGAAGATGGAATCAACCACTTCTTCTTCCGTGCCTCCTCTGGGGACAAAGGGCCATGTTCACATTGGTGGAAATGTTCATTTGCTGTCCAGCGGTGAACGTTGGTACAGTGGTGCATCAGTGACCGCCATTTTTCAAGTAGTATTTCCACTGACCCCTCACAAGTTTTTGAGCTCCACCAAAGATGGTTGGTGATAGAATGTGACCACAGCAAAATACTTTCAAAACCTTTTTTTTTCCCTGCAGCGGAGATTTTCTTATTGATTGATTTAGCAAGATGCCATACGTCAAATTGATGTTTAATATGTGGGAACTGCTCTCTCATTGTCTTGGCAATTGAAACGTGTCTATCCATGGCTATGAGGTCGATGTGCATTCCCCTTGATTGTAGATATTCCACTGATTTTATAAATCCTAGTTTCTCCATGGCCACTGACGATGTACATTGTGTTACCTGCACGACCACCAAACTCACAATTTTCTTACTATCCATGTCCTGAAAGTGGTAGGTGCAGTACTTGGCAGAAAATCCAGGGCTGTCGCACTGTCCATCACCGGCTAGCCTGAATCGTTTGCCTTCGAATGTACTTGCTAGAGACAATTGTTCAATTTTCCAAGCATCCCTTATGGCCGGAAACAGATAATCACGTTGGTATATGTAGTACAGTGCTTTAGAAATGAAATGGAGTCCCACAAACTGAAAGAAAGCCTCTAACTTTCTAAAACTGGAGCCACTAAAAATTGATGCAGCTGCACACAGTAGATTGCCTGCTGGCAGTTTCCCCAGCATCGGTTGTGCAGACCATGAGAACCTATGATTTAATCTACAGGCGGCATTAATTTTGATGTTACTGCCTTTTATTTGACGAGTCACATTAATCAATGGCTTCCCACATACTTTCCCTCTAATGGAATGCACACATTTCAGCATACTTATAATTTCCATCAAACAACTGTCGAATACAATGTATTTGCTCTCTTTCATTAGACTGTCATCCTGCGTCAACGTTGTTTCGGCCTGTGATGTTGTGGAGATTTCAACACATTGGAAAGTAATATCGCTGATATCAAGTTCTGATGCGTCTATTGATGCTGCGGCTGGTTCATTCTCTGTCATTTCGACATCTATTACTTCAAATTGATGGGAGAACACAACAATGTCAACAGGTTTTTTGGTGGCAAATTTTTGGCGGGTGTAGATTGTGTAAATTGATCTGCAACTACTTCAGAGCTATCTTCAATACATTCAATAACATCTTCTTGTGGTGGTGCGGTCGCACTGTAGCTATGGTCCAGTGCAACTTTGCTGGAGTCTCCAAACACATTAATTCATGTTCTGGCCATTGGACATGAGCATCTCGAGCCTGAACACGCCCCGCCTCAATTAATAGTTCCTCCATAGTGTACACGGTCTGGCAAGCCACATCTCTCATTCGCTTCACTGTCTGTGTATGTATAGTTCTGACACCCACGGGTAACTGGAGGAGAGATTGGAAAAGGGATGTTCAGTTTAAACACAAGATGGAGTGTAGTAGAATTGACTGGAAAAAAACATAAAATAGTCCCCAGCACAACCATTTTTTTAAAGTTATGAACTGTTTGTAACTAACCTTTTTTTGTTTTTTTTTCTTTGCAACTTTTTTGACTCGACCTTCAACATCTGCACGCTGTAGCTCTGATTCGTTTCCGCATGTCCTCCCTTCCTCTTGCGCTGCAACGACTATATTTTCTGTATCCGCATAGACAGCACGGAATGAGGCTCCATCGTCTCCCTGAAACATAGTACTTTCATTACTATGTATCAAAATATTGTTAGCATAAAACACACGTGAGGATGAGCACACAGGTACATCTCAATAGCCAAACACGATTTAAACATTGTGTGCAACAATCAAAGGACAAGTATTCGACCAGTGATGATCTATTTTGATGGAACTGTCAGTATCCATACCTCTGGCTCTGCATGGACTGCCATGAATGGTTGTATTGGAGAGGAGGCATCCGCATCTCCCTGAAACACAGTACTTGCATTAGTATGCTTTTCAATATTGGAAACACAACACACACTTGGGGTCGACGGCACAGGTACATATAAAGAGATAACCACAAATTATGCATTGTCCAAAAGAATCAAGGAAAATCCAAATATGATCACATTTCATCGACTTATTTCAACGATTCCTTTACATCTGCATCATCTAAATGAGATGTTGTGATTGTGGTGGAAGCTCCGTCGTCTCCCTGAAACACAGTACTTGGATTAGTATGGTTTTCAATATTGGAAACATAACACACACTTGGGGTCGAACGCACAGGTAAATATAAAGAGATAACCGCAAATGATGCGTTGTCCAAAAGAATCAAGGAAAATCTAAATATGATCACATTTCATCGACTTATTTCTCCGATTTATTTACATCTGCATCATCTAAATTGGATGTTGTGATTGTAGTGGAAGCTTCGTTGTCTCCCTGAAGCACAGCACTTGCGTTAATAGGGAAGAAAGTATAGCAAATGGAATCACGTTATATGATCACGCATGATGGAGCTGTCATTATCCACACCTCGTGCTGCTGAAGAATATCTATGGATGTTGCAAATGTAGTGCGCACTTCCGAAAGCTGTTGCGCCGATTCGTATACGCATGGTCCCGCTTTCACTTCCCCTGGAATTACTTGAATGTCAGGCTCTGCATCAAGTGCAGGGGTTGACGCTCCATCAACTGCCTGAAACCTAGTACTTGCATTAGTGAGGATTACAATAGTGAAAACATAACACACACCTGGGGTTGACAGCACAGGTACATATCAACGGCTAACCACGAATGAAACATTGTGTAGAACAATCAAACGACAAGAATTCCAGCTCTGATGATGACGCTCGATGGAGCTGTCAGTATCCATACCTCCTGCTGTTGAAGAACATCTAGAAATTTTGTAGATGTGGCGGACGCTTCAGCATCTCCATGAAAGACAGTACTTGCATTAGTATGGATAACACTAATTATAACTGAAAACAAACACCAGTGGACGATAACTAAGGTGTATATCAATTGGAAAGCACTAACCAAACATTCGGTAAAATGATTACACGATAAAATAAAAATATTACTTGACATGCATAAAACAGGTCTGTAGCAGATTAGCCGAGTGAGATTACCTGATACGCGCTAGAAGTGGTTGATAACTGCGACCACGTCAAGGATGTAGAATGTTCTTGCTTCAGATTCAAGGGACAGTCAAGAAGTTGTAAAGGTAAATTAATGATTGATAATGAAATGCCAATATTAAAAATAGACATGTAAGGCGAAAGAATACTTGTAAAATGCTCAATACAGCACAGTTCCGTGTTCCCATATATATACATTGTGTTTGTGGGTTATGAAATCGAAAAAGAATATATTGGTAAATGTCATTATTCAAAAAACTATACAATCATATCAATATCGAAATTATTACAAGGGATAGAACACGTACAATATCAATTAATCTGTTCGGATACCTACACACTACCGCAAGGCCTAAAGCTAAATCCGGACACTTGACTCACCGGTGGCGGAATGTGGACGAATAGAGTGGGAATAGCGTTTTTGAGCAATTTCCGTGTCGTTCGCATTTTATTCTTCTTTGTTACCCAAGATGTTGTGTACATGTCCAAGGAAAAGTGCCGGCTGCAGATGCGGTATCGATCACCCCTCTTGTCCTGTAAGACTTGTTGGACTCTACTTTCCAGCTCATCCAGTGGATATCCGCAATGTCTGACCCATTCTCTTATTCTATCAACAGTTTTCGGGAATACATGCATTGTAGTGCCTTCATATTTCGCATGGGTCTTCGAAGGGCAACCGCTAATCGAACAGGCAGGCATTGTTGATAAATCTGAAAAGTAAATATCGACATTATTATACAATCTTCAAGAATAAAGATTTGATACAAAAGTAAATGAATCATACAATGGTCAATGCAAGGTTTGTTTTGGTCACAGGAACTATACCAGTTCATTATGTGCGGCTTAGTATTTGCATAAATTGCAGAAATGTATAAATGATGTGACTAAAAACTGAACATGTGACTCATCCCTTGGATGTTCTGTATTGCACGAGAAGGAAACATGCTTACATCTTAGACTGGACCCCCGAAGGATGCAATTCGATGACAATTGACACAGATGAAAATAAATAGATCTATTGATAGCATAACAATGGAAATTCAAGTCAATAGCAATACGACCAATGAACATAGCACTATTGGGTACTCTACTCACAAATAGATAGAAATTTAAAAATCTGCGAAATATGACCAGGATACATGGCCTTACCTTGACCAACAAACAGTTGGATTCAGCAAGCAGAGCAGTATGTTGCGGGAGAATAGGTGGATGGCCACAGGTAACGCACTGATTGGTATGCTCGAAGCGGTCACAGAAGTTCACGGATAGCACGACGACGAGCAGATTAGCATAGATCTCAGTGGTTCCCAGGTAGCACGTTCAGGAGTTGACTTGCAAAGCACAAAGATTTTCTCATGAGACATATCGAGTGGTTTTTAAAGTATTAGAAACTTGGGTATGTTTGTGAATGAATGACGTATGTATGTCGTGGTATTAGGGGGGCGGCCTGCTTGAAGGGGAGGCCTGCATGGAGACACGGGGTCTGAGGAGGCCATGTGACCGATGGCCCCTTGGCGTGGGACACCTTTTGAAGTGTACATGTAGTTTGGCACCTTGGCCTTTCGCGCCCATGACAGCCCCCCATGCCAGAGCGCATCCACCAGCGCGAACCGCCTTTGATACAGGGGGGTGGGATGGATGGGCCTGGGGCGTGCAGATAAGGCACAGGAAGACTGCTGAATGGAGACACACTTATGTGGATTGCAGGGGGGCGGCCTGCTTCAAGGGGAGGCCTGGCTGGAGACACGGGGTCTGAGGAGGCCATGTGACCGATGGCCCTTTGGCGTGGGAAACCTTTTGAAGTGTACATGTAGTTTGGCACCTTGGCCTTTCGCGCCCCTGACAGCCCCCCATGCCAGCACTCATCCACTGGTGCGAACCGCCTTTATATCAATATATAGTATATCGCCTTTATATCAATGATAGTATATCGTTGGATATCAATAACAAATGCCACATATCGGAGATTCTTGTGAGCACAGACCCACACTTCAACCGGTGTATTATAGTGGTCAAGACCCTAAGGCCTGTATAATCCAATGGTAATTGTTAGTATAGATATATGTGTGACTTTTATAGAGACATAACCTACTGAAGGACTTTGAACAAGTGTTATTTAGTGCATGTATTATTGAGAATATGTTATGTTAGCTTAGATAGATAGTGACCACCCTGCTTCACAGCGACCAGACCTTCACCCATTCGGAGCACAGATGTCTGACGTCCATCCTTGAATGGAGACACACTTGATTCATTTAAAAAATCGAAACAAACGTTGTTAAAATATATTTGGTGTTTTATTTTGTATCTTATTTTCATGACACAAAAATACAAGACTTTAAAGATTATACAGGTCAGGTTGCAGCACAGCGAGAGAAAATCCCCTGTACTGACCGCTGTCACTCGGGAACGTTTCTCTAATGGCACGAACGGCACAGGCGGGTATCACTCTTCAAATGCGGTGTCGAAGCCTCCCGTTGAGCCACCATGTAAAGGAACGATAGGCCACCAGCCTGTACCACCTGTGAAAAGGAATGAAACAAACTGTTTTTAAATGACCAAGATATGTTTAATAAACGTTTGTTGTCAATGACAATTATTGTAACTAATGGCATTCTGCACGGACAAATGCTATCTAGACAATGCACACTATTGAACGACTTACATGCGTTACAATGATATGTAGATGTAATTTTGGATATAGTAGCAGAACATGAAATAGGATTGGCATGACAAGCAGAGTATACTTACTCGTTACTCGGATTACGAGGACGAACAGTTGCGCGAAGTTCGTGCATAAGCACCATCATTATTCTCAACACAGCCCGTGTGAGGCAGGCTGCCCTGAAGTCTGGCAGCTCGGTGATGCATTGCGGTCGTGGCTCGCCTTCCGAAATGTAGGCCAGGCATCCCGAGTTTTCTCGGCAGCAGCAGTTCTCGTCCTCAGTTGGCATTAGCTCGCACCGATTGCATGTGCACCAGGTGGAGACGCCGTCCATTCGACTAGGCCCAGGCTCTTCATCTGTTGATTCGTCCTGCCAACTGCTGTCCGAATCCCCACCGTTTTCACGTGCTTCCCTTTCCAGTAGTTCCTCCTCGGTATACTCGGGCTCGTACATGTAGGGCATTATTGTAGCCATTGTGTGGTAAACAGAGTAAAATAATTTACCGAGCTGGTACAGGTGTTCACACGGGCTACAAGCGGCGAAGGTAGCTGACCAGAGCACTGAAGCGAGTCACAGAATACTCAAAGTAGCACAGAGAGAGGAATGGAATCGAAAATCTGCTGCTGTGTGTTGTGAAACGGTCTGTTTATACTTATTGAGGAAAGAGGCGTCCTGCCATTTCCATGGCGACACATCATTAACTGAAGCGCAGCGAATGTTGACACGAGACGTGCTTTGGCGTTGGGAAATGGACGGTACGAGTCTGTTGATGACAGGCTCAGGGGCGGGGGAATTGATTTAGTGCCGCAAAAGCAGGTCAGCCAGGGCGATGGGGGAAAAGATAAGATTATCAGAAAATGGCGGCTCCCTGGTGCTTGTTTTCGCGTGCGTTTAATGGACGAAAACTCGGGTAAGGTCCATAGGAAAGTTTTCTAAAATCAAGCCACTTAGGCTTAAAAAAACATGGCCGACCCGTAGGGACAATAAACATTTTTACTAGACCATGCCTTTAAACATTACATTGAGTGCCTATTCTGTGGGCTTAACTACTGGAGTATAAGTAAAAAGAATAAGGTTGGTAATTGAGAAATGTTATTTTCGTGGGGAGAATGAAGTAAAAAAGTGATTGTAATAAGGCTTTGAATTGTTCTCTAGCACTCACTACTCTGGGCAGTATTTCCTACCATGGTTTTTTGGCATGTGTATTCTTTCAAGGGCTACAGGCAAATGAATCTTGAGGCCTGGCACCAAAAGGTGGAGTCCAGTCTTAACTGCTCGGCCACATCCCCCATGGACTGTAAAAGAAGACGCTCTAGTCATATTTGGGCCTTGTGGGCCAGCGGTCCGGGTAGGACTGCTCGCATTAGTGGTAGCACCATGGCTGCTTTACATACGTGGAAGGAAGGTTGCCTAGAGAAAGGATACTAGTTATGTTTGATCCAAAGCCTTCCATCCAACCGTTTTTGATTTTATACAAGTTGGTGTGTTGACAGTTTAATTTAGATTACATTCCCAGAAATATTTCCTCATATTCCTTTGTTACAAACATATCAGTATGTGACGTGGGTAAAATCTTAGATAGGTTCCATAGAGTTGTTATGCCTGGGCCAACAATAACCTTTGCCGCACATACTTTTATGTTTTGCCAATCCTATTGCTTTTTATAGGCTCAGTTGACTAGTATCTGTCACAGCAGTGTGTGGTCAACTGATTAGCTGTGTTACATTAATTATTTACTGATTAGAGGTTGATCATTAGTTGCTTAAATCATGTCATGGTATTACATTACGTTCACATTTGAAAAAACATACATAATTGTAATTGATATGTATGGTTGTGTTCCCTCTATGGGAGAGATTGGGGGAAAAATGACAGTTGAAAACGTGAGTGAAGTCATGGATGATTCTGTGTTTACACCTGTTTGGGTGTGTGAAAATAGGTGGTGATTAGCTGCATCGTGACCCCAATTGTGGCAATGCATTCCACAGTGTGACATGTGCATTTTGTGCAAGTTGATTTAACGTGGAAATCCGTGTACTGTGTGCCAAAATGGCTCTAGATCAGTTGGGTGAGTGCCCCGCCCTGTGTGCTGTCCATTGTGGCTATAGATTCTGGGTTGGAGCCCCTGGTGGGCTAATTATCCAGTTTATCGGGGCAGGTGGGGCATTAACGTGGTGATTTCTCTGTGGGTTGCATCCAGGTTCATGCTGCGGGAGGCAAATTCGGTTTGGTGGTTGAGGTACGACCAGAGTACGGCTGGGTTGGGTGCCTGGTGCAGTATCTATATCGCAGCTCAGATAACTGTTAATTAATTACCTGTGTGCGGTCTGTTCCAGCTTTGTTAGGTGGATTCCGATTGAAATGGAAGTTTGTAAGGAACTTGGGTCCTAACGTCAGGTGACTGTGGTTTCTATCTGGGGAAGAGAACCCTCTCCCCGCAGAGGGTGCGGTTGTCAGAGATGAGCATATGGCACTGGCAGCTGCCACAGAGTCTGGGTGCCCATATGGGTCCCGACCGGCTATGGTGGACTATATTAAACCTAAATGGGAGGTGCTGGGGATTACTTGGTAGTCCGGGGAGGGCTCACCACTGATTAGAAGGCTGATAGTTCCTGTGGTTTCTTGCATCAGGGACACCATGCATAAGTGCATTCTTATTGAGTAACTGTCAACAGTGTCTGTATGCATCAGATTTTGTGTACTACCATACATTTTTGTGAAGCCAATGTGATGCAACTGCTGGTGGTTTAGGGTACTGCAAAACCCAATGGAAATTACTTCCCTACACCTCTCTCTAATTGCACCCCAGGGCCACCCAAATAAATCCTCCTGATGCTGGGTCTGTATTTTTAAATTGAGGCAATTTGCCAAGAATCATAATATTTTTTTCCAGGTGGGTAGCTCCCGAGTCAAGTGCTTGTCTCAGACATGGGACCAGTATGCATTTTGCAAATCTGAATCCCTCGGCATGGTTAACGCAGCCCTTCATCCTTCGAAGGCCAATAAATTACGTACCTTAAACGGAGTAGTTGCTGTTCATTGCTGTTCTTTGATGGAGGATGCATCCGACATGAAGCGTTAAATAAGGAAACTATCATTATTTGATAAGGGACAGTGTTTGGATTTGAATGCAGATCTCCAGGTTCCAAAATCAGCAGCTCAGCCACCAGATCATATTTAGTGTCGCCCATTTGAAAGTTTTCCCGTTCCATGGAGCCTTTCCATTCTGGAGAGCTCAAAATTGTATTCTGAAGGACTGCACCGTTACCCACTGCAGCCAAGCACACAACATACCTCGGAGCCTGCTTAGCTTCACAGAATTCTCCCTGGAGCGAAGTTACGTTTGACTCCCAGACCCCTCGTTACTTAGAATTTAGACGGTTGTGATATTGTATCTGTGTTTGGAAAATATGCCTCTGAACTTCATTACTAATTGTGATTTTTGTTTATATACACATTATGTGACCCATATTTTTACTGTGCCCATCACCACTGTAGTGGTCTTACGGTTAGAGGACTTGTCCGAAATGTTGGATATTGTGACCCTAGCAGGGCGTCACCAGACCTTAGTTTGTGGAAAGGAAGGAGAGGTTTCAGAAGGAGGTGATAGGAAAGAGAAATGGGACAACAGAATTACCAAAATCAGAGAGGAAAAACAATTGGGATGAGTGGGAGATGATATTGTTGTCAAATTAGGGATGTGTTTTTCTCAAGTGTGATAAATTATTGGTAAGCATGAATGTAGGACTCCGGAGAGTACAGCTCGATTTAGAGAAGTGTTTTATTGAGATGGCAATATCTAGCAACAACGAAGCGTGGATATGAATGATCAAACATGTCAATCCCACCAATTTAGGAGGGAGACTTCTGATTTCTCACTTAACATTTTTGCTATTTTTTTATTTTCACTCACCTAAAATAATTTTTTCCACAATTTTAACCACCTAAAATAAATTTTACCCACTTTCTGTAATGAAATCCCCCTCCCAGATGCTCCAGAATGTTGGCAAGTATGCATTATGATGACCAAGCCAGCTGAATTGGTGTTGATCATAGTCCAAATACTGAGGACACACCCTTTCCTTACGAGAAAATGTTTGCTTTGTTAAACGTACTCCCATTTACATCCTTTGTTAATAACTCTGCTGTCACATTTGGTAGATACTATTAATGCCTTGTGCCCCAAAAGTATATGCTGCTCACCGCGCGATGTGAATCTACACTCAAGCTCTACTTAAGCAATAAGCCCCGAGCTGAGGGCGCATTACCGAGTCAGCTAAAGCCCCAGGGCTCATAGTTACAGGCCCGAGTGAATATTAGTACCCCGGCCTGCAAGACCGTGGTACTAAAAGCATTGTTTTTCTGTTCCGAAACGCTGCAGCGTTTTCGAAACAGAAAAAAAAAAAAAACATGGCCGCCGGAGAAGGGAAAACTGAGTCCTTTCCATGGCTGCCATTCAAAATCAATGTAAAAAAGTAAACAAAGAAAATGGCTGCCATGGAAAGGGAGAAGGGACTATTAAAAAATAGTTAAAATGTTTTCTTTTTAAATGGCCGCCATGGAAAGGAGAGAAGGGACTACACGTAGTCCCTTCTTCCTTTCCATGACGGCCTGTCAGGGATCGCGAGTGGATGCGCTGGGGTCAGAAGTGTTCCCAGCACGTTTGCTCCCGAAAAAGGACCAAAAAGAAGTTAAGTGGGGTTGGGAGGGCGGGGAGGGGATTGTTTGGATGAGGGTTCCAGGGGGAGGGAGAAAACACTTACCTGAAACCCAGGCGGGGGAGGATGGCAGCCTTCAACCGCGTGGCGGCTCGGAGCGGGGATTACCCTGTTACAAGCCTCCTCATCGGCTGAGGGGCTGCCACACACCCCCGCCGGGGATACGAAGGATTCTCAGTCGGGTAAAGCCGCGGCAAGGGCCAATCAGATTGCATGTAACAATCTGATTGTCTCTCACTGGGTACTAATTTTAATTAGAGCTGGGCGATACCGGTGCTGCTCGGTCTGGCCTGGGTCAGGGCTAGGGTTCTGGCCTGACCATCTTGGGTCACTGTCTACCCAAACCAGGGATTGGTAATGAGCCCCACTGGATGCCCTCTCACTCCCACAACAAACAATGAACATGCTTGCCCACCCCCCTTACTTCCTGTCCCACCCCAGCCACTCTTTGATTGGCTGAGACAGGAAGGAAAGGGGCACTTTCTGCTGCAAGAACTGCAGCAGCTAGCGGCCTAGCGTCTTTGAACGTAAGTGAGCCCAAAAGAAGCGATAAGCACTGCTTACCGCCTCTTTTGTTATCCCCTGGCCTTCCCATCTCCAATGCTCTTTTCCTTCCCCTCACCATTTAAAAAAAAAACTGGCTTTGTTCCGCACACCCCGCAAGTGCCACTGTTCGCTTGTCCCTGCTCCTGCCCACCTCCAGCACGCCATTCCCAAAACAAAGTAGTCCCTACCCCCACCTCCCTTTACAACACCACTGGCGCTACCCTTATCTTTTCACCCAGTGTCTTAATCCCCTTTTGCCCCAGTCCCAATGTGTTGCCCTTCACCCCTTTATTGCCTTTTTTTACCCAGTCCCATTTAGCCCATGTTGGTGCCCCCAGTCCGTTTAGCACTTTTTGTTGCCTCCCCAACCCTTTTCGTTCCTTTCCCAGTGGTAGCACTTAAACTGCTCTGTGGTACGCATTCTTGTCCCCAAAAACGTAGCAAAGGGTGCTTTTTTAATAATAATAATAATTAATAATAATAACACTTTTTGAAGTGTAAACACAGAGGTCTGCCTCCCTGAAAACCTAACAAAAGTTTTTGTTTTTTTCTGCATACTGCGGGTTGACACTAACCAGGATTTTGAAGTACTGTGATGGTAAAAGCCACAGCTGGGCTTCACAGGCCCCAGGCCATTCTCCAAGTCTGTTTCTTTGATGTTTTATCCTTTATTAGTACCCCAGGAGGGGGTAGGGGGGTGGAGTCACCCAGCCAATTAGGATGCCTCAGAGCGGGGGTTTTAACACACGGTACAGCCCCCGCTCCGAGCCTCCTCAGAGCGGGAGGCTGCCATCTTCCGTCGTCGGGTTCTGCAAGTAAGTGCGCTTCCCTGCATCCCATGCCCCAACCCCCTTTTCCACACAAGGAACTCACACCCCCCCCCCCCTCACTTACCTTCTGCGTGCAGGGAACAGTGGTGTTCCCGGCACAGCCCCGACGTCAGCAAGGCTGCCATGGAACGGCAGAAGGGAATAAGTACAGTCCCTTCTCCCCGATCCATGGCAGACATCTTTTTTGTTTGTTTGTTTTTTTAAGTTGTGGAACATACGTTACAAACTATAAGTATCTTAGTACAACGTGCTGGGATACAATTAGCAATAAGCACCTCACTGTGGGGGCATTACAACTTCAGGTAATGCCACGTGCCTGCTTTTAACTATGGGCCCTGGGGCATTACCTGAAGCAGTAATGCCTCCCCACCCACAGCTTGGGGCTTATTACTCAATTATTGGGCTGAGGCATACACAAGTGTGAAGTGGAAAGTGCTAATGGTCATTTCCTTGTCAAGTCACAGCTCACTGGGAAAGGGACATTAGCATGCCAAAGCCCCTCATTCTATGTATTCTCCACAGTAAATGCCTACATCACATAAGCCTCAAACCATGTAATGCATGCACACTTGCACATTTTATTAGGAAGATGCTTGTGTCAAACAATTCTGTGATCTGAAGACAAGTAGGGCAATACCAGTGCTGGCTCAAGGTGCGCTCAGGGAGTGCGGCCGCACAAGGGCTCCCCTGCCAAACCCACACAGTAAATAAAGGGTGCCTTGCCTCCAGCTCAATGGCATGTAAAATTAAGTATTGGTCTAGGGAGCGCCTATTAAAGAATCACGTTGTGCCAGGCTCAGCCCATAAACACAATTTACAAGAACAGCAGGGTGCTCAGTTCTGTTGTTCAGCTCATACTTGTTCTTGATAGGCATTTGAGGCAAATATGTGGGAGGTAACTGGGGCAGTGTGGGGCTTTCATTTGTAAATGTCCCATCACAGGTCTATTAGTTGCCTTTACATTTGTACAAATGGGCTGCTGATGACAGAGATGGGTTTTAATCGCAGCCCCTTTTTTTTAGGTGCCAACCAAACAGATCTTTGAGTCAGAGAGGAGTCTCAGGAAGGGGCCTGTGAGGTCCCTCCTGGTGCTCTCAGAATGTTGGGGCAGGGGTACACTGTAAAATCTGGCACAGGGCGCTGGCAGGCCTGGGGCCAGCAATGGGCAACACAAAGAGAGGTCTGGTTGTCTTGTGCTGGTAAGAAATGTTCAAGCATCAGATTGTTGTAATTGTTTATGGACTCCTTGATTTCAGGAATAAGGGACGTTTCAAATGAATGTTGAAAAACAAGTGACAGGATGGGGACCGGCATGAGTACAACTTTAAACTGAAGAGTGCCACCACCAGGCTCCTTTTCTGCCCCCTCTCCTTGCCCTTCCCCTGTTTCGCGCGTGCATTTACCAGGCTCGGCCTTGCCCAAAAATTCGCTTGCTCTAATAGGTCTACTTTCAACTCCTAATGTCATTCACGGGGCTAGCGCCCTTCCCATGCCTTGGAGCACGCACGCTGTACCCACGCGCAGGCACCGTTGCTCCTCGCTCCGCCCCCTTCGCGGCGTGCCAATGATCTGTGGGTTTGCAGCAGACGCGCGCCTGAGTTGACGCAGAGGCCGTGACCCCGAGCCCCTTCCGCCAGTCATTCCTGATGCGCGGCCCCGGAGGGGCATGGCAGGGAATAGAGCGAGATCATTAAGCAATAATCCGGCCGTCGCATTGATTCATGGGCATGGATTAAGTGTCAAGGCTGAATAGCTGCGCCTTCAATCGCAGTGACTCGCTTCTCCCGTAGGGCCCGGGGTGGGTTATCTGGCGGTTTGCTGCAACCATGCCTTAGTTCTATTTGTCAAAGCGCCCAAGTGTGTGCCGTTCTTTGTTGTCCTCGCGTTTAGTGGGGTCTTACTGGTAGGATTCCTTAGCGGTTGGCTGAAGTTTACAGCCCTGCTCCTGCCTGCCCTCTGGGGCCCCTGCTGCCTTTAGAGCTGGGCTACGGTTTGGGCTTTGTGCCATACCTGCTAATTTGTGTGCTTAGATTTTAGGGTGGCAAGGCCACTTTCATCCGACCTAGAAACCTGACATTTATGATAAGGTTTCGGATTGGGTAGGCTGCAATTGGGAAAACATGCCAGCATGTGCTTTCGGGGTATTGTTTTTCCGTGTGTTCTGAGAATGTGAAAACGAGAACAATGTAAAGGAAGAAACAGGACTGGCAATGCATCGCCCAAATGTAGTGGGGCACCTTGGCATGTATGCATTGTGCCCTGGCGACAATAAGCAGAATGCATGTATAACTCCTCACACTCTCTTTACCTGAAATTGCCCAGGAGCCTTCTTTCTGTTCACACACTCACCGAAAACAATTCATATTTCCACTTCCTGCTTTCAATTGCATCAAAATCTCGCGCATATTGATATCCCGCTGCATGGACTCCCACCTAGGCAGGCAAGTACAAAATATGCTCAACTTGGAATACGTAAGAAGAATGGCAATCAACCAAGAATTCATATGATGTTCAAAATCAGCTCAGTCCACCCTATCCAAAACGGGTTGAAGAGATAAAAGATGCTCTCAGAAACTGGTAAGCCGAAGAATTCTGAAATGTGCAGTGGACCATCCCTGCAGCAATGAAAATATGCTCCAGGTCAACTTTACATGCTACCCAAATATTGTTATGCCAGTTTCAACAGGGTACCTCCAGTTTCACATTAAAAGTACATAGTCAAGCCACACACCTTTCCCCTAGGTAATGACTGTACCACTTTCATATTGCCCACAGAAAATTGTTGTATGTTTGTAAACCAGGGAGAAGTTTCAATTCCACACTCTTGTGTCCAGCCTCTTTCCCCTTTCCTTCCGCCATCCTTTACCCACCAAAACGACCCTGCCAGTTCCTCATTATTAGCATTGTCCCAGGAACATTAACATTCCAGTTTCACGTTGACCCTGAAAAATTGCTTTGCCCTGTTTTCTTCATGTTCAGGGTTCTGCAGGTGCCAGTGGCACAATCACTCAGGCGTCTCTGAAGTAGGTGAAAGAAGCAGAAACCAGGTAGAGGTGACAATCTCTTTTAGGCCAGCATGCTCAAAGTACAACCAGCTAAAACCCAGATACAACCATACTACCAGCATACTCACAGGTATAGTTCTGTGAGCAAATTATGGCCCTTTGGCCTCGCAGGTTAATTCTGAGGCACATAACTCTGTTTTCATACAGCACACACCCACGTGTGGCTGGGCCAGCATTGCTGCCCACAATTTACCAGCAGTGCCAAATGTGGCTATCCATAGATAGACTGGTGTTAAGAAAGGAAGAAGGCATTGACTATGGCAAGGGGAAAAGTGCACAGAATTGCACAGTGAACAACTTTGAATCTAACAACGTGCATATAATACCCAAGACTTGTGTATATATAAAACCCAGGAGTGCAAATAAAGTAAAACAATATTACCAATATATGAAAAAAGGGATATGGGGTAAGCACTTAGGACCTCCTTATGACTGAAAGGAAAGTCAGCAAACTCTTTACCCACTAGGCTATTACAGATACTGACAGCGCTAAACCCACGTAGCGGGCAAGCAAGGACAGATTCTGTGAACTGACACTCTGTAAAATACTGAATAAGGAACTTAGAAACAGTACTCACGAGGACCGGAAAGACCACTTGAATGTCAGTAATTTCACGAACCCTGTAGATCAAACAGGGACCCAGAAGGCTGTAAAAGCAAAGGGTTAAAGATAACAAAATACATAAAACCCTAGTCAAGGGCAAGTATGAATTGTGATAATAAATTGTGAGGAAAACAAAAGGGGATACACACTGGAACTAGTTACAACAACACCCACACCTAATAATCAATGGAAAATAAATGCAGAAGTGCAATGGAAAACATGGAATGGAATCTCAATAAAGTAGGATCAGGAGCAGGGAAAATGATATCACAAAAGGAAACCTTTCCCACCATCCAAGGAGAAAAGGCAGTAAACTAATTCTACAAAAGTAAAGGTTAATTCATCAAGCTTTTCAGTAACCAGGACAGCATAAAGGGCAGAAAGCACCGGCAAACTGGGCTGCATCAAAGAGTAAAGCACAGAGAAAGGCTGTCTGCAGACAGAGGAAGACAGAAAGGGAAATTCAGAAAGCATAAATCAATTAAGCACATTAATCCGAAATCCAGGACAGAGGAACAAGATACAGGAACTAGGAACTGGGCACAAAAGCTAGGAACTGGAACTAGGTACTTGGCACAATAACTATGAACAAGGAACTGGAACTAGGTACTAGGCACAGAAACTAGGAGCAAGGAACTGGAACTAGGTATAAGGCACAGAAACTAGGAACAAGGAACTGGAACTAGGTACAAAGCACAGAAACAAGGAACAGAGACTAGTCACAACAGGAACACTGCTACAATGACCAGCGCCGGACTGAAGCAAACTGAGGCTTTTAAAGCTGCTAAACGAGCACACCCCTCAGGCGTGCCGCCTGCTGCACCTGCAGCCACAGGTGTTGCCTATCCTCCACCCAGCCTTGTGCTGCAAGGGAGGAGATGAAGCAGTGAGCCAGGCATTCTGGGAATCATAGTCATTTGATTTAAGTAACATGCTGGCTGCCAGGGAGGAGATGAAGCAGTGAGCCAGGCATTCTGGGAAGCAGGAGGTGAAGCAGTGAGCCAAGGCATTCTGGGAAGCACAGTCATTTGATTTAAGTAGCATGCTGGCTGCCAGGGAGGAGATGAAGCAGTGAGCCAGGCATTCTGGGAAGCAGGAGGTGAAGCAGTGAGCCAAGGCATTCTGGGAAGCATAGTCATTTGATTTAAGTAGCATGCTGGCTGCAAAAAACCTGGAATGGATCCGGAAGGGAAGTAACTTGGAATATAAGGTTTTAACGCTCCCAATTCATCAGAACACTGTAGCATAGGGTTTGAAGGAAATGTCCAGTAGGGAATAAACCCCAAAACATGCCCCCAAGTGGCGGGAACGGGAGCGAAGGGAGCGAGCCGTGACAACTGGTTGCTTGGGGACCAGACTGTTAGACTGAGCAGTCTGCTTTGCTCCTGATTTCTCTACAAAGTATACAAGATGTTTTTCCTTGCCGTCCATTACAGAGGAGCTGCAACTGGCAAAACAATCCTTAGGTGTGCTTACTCACAACTACATTTGAAGGCTGATCTTTGCTTGTAGAATCAGATTATCTGTAGTTTGGAACTGTTCTCCCCTAGTAATTGATCAGGTTTGAATATTTTGCTGAAGATAGATTGTAGTGGACATGTTGCCATTATTTATTCCATGACTCTAAAGGTCAAACCTTCCTAGTTACTATTTTTAAGTGTCTCTGCGAAATATGTGTACTCAAATTCTTCATAAAACGGAATTGGAGCCTTATGTTCAGGCAGTAAGCATTTGATTGCATCCATCCTGAGACCAACTTAACCCGAGTAAAGAGAAGTGAAATATTGGACAATACAGGATGTGTGCATACAATTGAATCGACAAAAGTGATGGGTGACAATAATGTAGAGAAGGTTAATGGCAATTGGTAGGGGAGATTTAGGGATAGCAAAAGGAATGCTTAAACAGGACTGGTCTTGACGATGCAATAATAGGATTAAAGAAACTGTGGTGCAGGACTGAGAAAGACTGGTACTGTCATGGTCGGGGGAATATTATTAATTTGTATCATCAGTAGATGCAGGGTTTCAGAACTCTGGGTCCTGTTAGCACTCAGCAAAAATGTTAGTCTAGAAAGGGACATGGCAAGGTTGGCAAAGTAGGGCTGAGAGGGGGATTTTTGGAGGTTTTACCGCGAGCAGAATTACCATGTGGTAAATCCACTGATTTTTAGATGTAAAGTGGAGGATTTACTTCCAGCAACAAGCTGGGCCACTATACCTCTGAAAATCGGCGGTATTATCACATGGTGTGGCAAACTGAATATCCGCCAAAATTATAATAATGTAATTACCACCACTTTATTCCTGCACCACCAAAGTTGTAATGAGGCCCCGTAGCTGCAAGCCCCACAAAGGGAGGGGCCAGACTTTAAAAGCCAGACATCTTAAATTGTCATTGTCACTCCCTGTGAGAGCTGTCAGCAAGAGAGTAGCATACCCTCTGAGACCCAAGTCTTGGAGGCCTGAGTGAGGGGAGCTTGAGAGTGACAAGCTTGCAAAAGAAGCTGTTTTTTGAGGTGAGAGAAGCGTGGAGTAGAGAGGAGGAAGATATTGTTGTACCGAAGAAGGGAGAACCTGGATTGATGTAGGCCCTGGGGAGTGGGTGAGGCCATGCAAAGAGGGACCTGTCATGGGTAAAGGCCCAAGAGGGTGGCAGAGAGGTCCAGGAAGGTGGATGAGGACAGGCAAGGGAGAATTGGATGTGGATAGAGGCTCAGGCCTGGGTGAGGCAACGGCAGGATAGACCCATTATGAATATAGATCTGGGATGGTGAAGTTCAATTATGATGGCAGCTTTAACCCAAAGCTCCTACTAATGGGGGAAGGAATTACATTAAATACTACGGATGAAAGCTATTGTGCCGTCTTTGAAAAAGGAAACCGGCAGAGGAGAATAAGCTGCCTAACCGGAGTCAGATGTGGGCTAAGCTGTGGCCGCAACCACAGACAAAGGGGCCTTTGGACCCAGGCAAAGCGATCGGTAGCACTGTATGCAGAGGCACTTGGGTGGCCTGGGAATGATAGCACCGGCCCACTCTGGTAAAGATATTTTAAGGAACCTCAGTAAGATGGTTGTGCATTGTGGGAGAGTGGGGTGCTGTGTGAAACTCATGGTGGCAACAAGTAAGACAGACACAAGTGATCACAGTTCAAGGGTGTTTATTGAACAGTAAATTCTGTATGCAGGTTGGAAAAACACCTAATCTAAACCTAAATCTAAGATGCGAGCAAGCGTCGACCATCAAATGAAAAATAAGGCAGTCCTAGTGGTGTTGTGTCAAAATAAAAAGGGCCTATACTAAGAAACCTATTGCCAAACCTCACAACAAATACAAAAAGGGGTGTGGGATAGTTCTCAAGAAAAGAAAGCAGTGTGACAACTAATATGTCTGGATGCAGTAGCCTGGGCCTCCCTTCCCCACGATTTGGACATGGGGTAAGATGGGAGTTTAGAGCACAGTACATTCTCAGGCTTCTCCAGCACGAGACTGCAGTTCCAATGGCAGTTCTCAGGACCATCGGTAGCCAAGTCTCGTTTCCTTTGAAAGTGTCTTGCCTTCAGGGGCCTTATGTGTTCAATAACAAAAACAAAAGTTCCTTTAATAAATGAAAAGTTTGCATCCAACGTTCGCTGGGTGATGAGTTCACCCCTGGGTCCCTCTCTTCTGGGCGTTGACCCTTCTTGTATTCCACAAATCTTAATGTCTTTTTAAACAATTCCAAACACACTGTTTCTTGGGATTTTAGACTTTGCCCCTCTTCGGATTCGCTTCCCTTGCTGCTTCTCACTGCGGGATTCCTTTAACCAAATTAAAGTTTGTTAGGGTGATAATGATTCACCCTTGCATCCCCCTCTTCTGAGCACTGATCCTTCTCAATTTTAATCCACAGTTCATGTATAGTGATGGTCTCACCCCTGGGTCCCCCTCTTCTGGGCGCTGACCCTTCTCAAATGTTATCCACTCCATTTATATGCCAGTTCTTTACTTGAAGTTCGGATGACAGCTTCACCCCTGGATCTCCCTCTTCCGGGCTCAGACCTCTCTTGACTGTCAGTACTCGGGTGATGGCTTTACCCCTGGATCTCCCTCTGCAGGGCTCGGACCTCTCTTGACTGCTAGTATTTGGGTGATAGCTTAATTTCTCCAGCATGGGGTCTGGCATGGATTCACATGCTCATGAATATTCCCCGTCGTCAGGCTGGGAATCCTCAGTAAAGAAAAAATCAGTATCAGTTTAGTTTCTGATCCGTCTTTCTTAGTAGTAACCAATCACTGGTCTCTGGGTCATACTGCCCCCAGCCAATGACTGCCCTCTCCCTAAGCCCCGCCCCTGGCAGCCATCTTCAGATCTTTACCGCACGCTCAAGTGTTGGGAGTCCTCGTGCTATAGCTCTCGAGGTTTTACTGCGTTTTGCGCTTTTTCAAAGAGATTTATCTAATTTTTTTGGTTAGTCGAGCCTCAAGCTCCACCGTTTCTACTTCCGATCAACAGGGACCCGTTTCGGATTTACCTACACCCTCAAGGGTGAAGTTTTCATCGAGTTACGCTTCTTGGAGGATTCCAGAAGTTTCTGAGGCCTACCTCATGGACCAGAAGAACATGGCCCAGGATAGGGGAAGCTGGACTACCGGCAAACTGTTCGGGATATGCCCTGGATGCAACCTACAAAATGTATTCAGGGAGGATGAGCATTCAAAATGCCTTTACTGCCTCCACGAGGACAAAACGCACATGGAAAAGGACTGTGCGTTTTGCTTTAACATGACGGATTGGACGATGAGGGATCGCCGGACCCGTCTTTCCAACTGGCTAGAAGGAAAGAGCCCAGCAGGTGAGAAGAAGAAGAAGAAGTACGAGCGGTCTTCTAAGTCCTGTGAGGGCGTCCCGGCGACGGGGGCCCAACAGAAGGCAAAGCACCGCAAGTCCACGGGCACCGGGAGCGCCGAACGGTTGGGCTCTTCGGCTGCCAGGCAGGGCGCGCCTTCACCGACGCCATCAACCATGAGCCAACGCTCTGGCTCGGGAAAGAGGAAATCCGAGAACCCGGCTAAGCTTCTGGAGAGGCCCCGGTCGATCTTGGAGGAACCGGCCGAGGGGGAGCGAGGCAGTGACCCTCCCCCTAAGGTGCAGACCTGAAGCACGCCCAAGGCGGCGAAGGCCTTGATCCACCCGGCTAAGGCCTCTATCGAGGGAGTCGCTGCGGCCCTGGCGAAGCCTGTGGAGGCTATCCCAGTGGAAGCAACCTCAGGGTCTTGAGTTTCCCTGCCTCCGCGGAGGGAATCCTCTTTTAAGCCCATCGAGAAGACCCCGGTGGAAAAAGAGGGGGGGTGGCCATTACGGAAACGGACACAACCTCAGAGGAGGAATTGACTGAGAATTTGGAAGAGGCCCGGTCCCACGGGAGGAATCCCAACGAGGGGGATGACGAGAGCGAGGGTGGCAAAGACGACGAGGTTCCCATGGATGAGGAGCAACCGTCATGCCCGTCGCAGCCCGAGCCGCAAGACAACTCGGCGGCCATTTTGACAGCAATCCAAGTCTTATGCACGGAGATAAGCACGAGACTGCCCCTACCCCCGACAGACGACTCGGCTGATCCGGGTCCGTCGGGAAGCCCTCCAAACAAGAGGAGGAGAATTCATCCAGTGCCCCTTCAGCCCTCACGGCCTTCTTAGCCTTTGTCGCCTTCCCCGATCCCGAGGGACGACACGTAAACAGACATGGCCACGTCGGGGACGGATGACAACGGCAGTGATGACGGGACTAACCGTCCGTCTCCGATCCCTCGGCCGTCCCCGCCCAACGAGATTGGCTCCTTCCACGCCATGATTGCCAGGGCATCTGAGCTTTTTCAGCTCTGCCCTGAAGAGAAGAAGAAGGAAGGCTTCCTCTACCAACGGCGCAAGGACAAGAGGAAGACGGTCCTCGCGGTGCCGTTGTTGGATGACATCTGGGACGAGGGACTTGCCCTTCTCAAGAACCCATCCATGACACCTGCCAAGAGGGACCAGTACGAGAAGAAGTACCGGGTCCCCGATGCCGCCCGGTTGTGCCTTAGGGCACAGCCGACCCCGGATTCGGTCGTCTCTGCAGCAGCCAAGAAGCAAGCGGGGGGGGTGGCATCAGCCTCATATTTAACTTCCCCACCAGGACGGCGAGGGAAAGAAGCTGGACGCCATGGGACGACGAGTCATCTCGTCGGCGGCGATGACGATTAAGGCGGCCAACACCCTAACGATTGTGGCCCGCTATGACAGGGAATTGTGGTACAAGATCGCCCCCCCCCTGTTGGACTTCCTCCCGGACGACAAGAGGGCAGAGGCCCTGGCGATCGGAGGGTGAGGTGGTGTCGGACCACGTCATAACTGTGGCCACGGACATTGCTGACACCGGTTTCCGCCAGTTGGGCAACGCTGTTTGCCTTCGACGGCGGGGGTGGCTCAAGGCGACTGATTTCTGCCAGGACGTGCAAGCCAAGGTTTTGGACATGCCCTTTGACGGGAGCAATCTGTTCAGAAAGACAGTGGATGAGTCACTGCAGGCCATCAAGCCCAACACGGAGATGGCTCGGGCCTTGGGAGTTCTGCAGCAACTGCGGCCGCCTTTTCGGAACTCAGGAGGCAAGCAAGGTGCCTCCAAAGGATTCGGCGGCGGCTCCTCGACCTACCGTCAAGCGGCCCGTTCCTCGTCGCAAGAATCCTACAGAGGACGAGGCAAGTCGGGTGGATCTCGCCATCGTCGCCAGGGAGGCCAAGGAGGCAAGGCTGTCTCCAAACACGACTGAACCGGCCGTGGCGTCAGGCCCCCACCGAAGCACCCCGGTGAGAGGCCGGCTGGCGAAGTTCATCAGCGTGTGGGAGTCCATCTCCACCGACCGTTGGGTGCTGGATGCCCTGGTCCACGGGCACTCTCTGGAATTCCTAAAGAAGTGCCCTCGAATTCCTCCAGTGGCCAGGAAGGAAAACCACGTCCCTCAACTGCTGTTAAAGGCGAGGGCGATACTCCAGAAAGGAGCCATCGAGCTCGTCCCAAAGAGGCTCCGGGGCACCGGAGTATACTCAAGATACTTCCTCGTCAGGAAGAAGACAGGAGGTTGGCGTTCCATCCTGGACTTGCGTCGGCTAAACAAATACATCAAGGCACAGAAGTTCTGGATGGTCACCCTCCAGCACGTGCTGGGACAGCTGGAGGAAGGCGACTTCCTAGCATTGTTGGATCTGGAGGATGCGTACTTTCACATCCCCATCTTAAAAGGACACCAAAAGTTTCTCAGGTTCGTAGTCCAAGGGCGGCACTACCAGTTCAAGGCCCTCCCATTCGGATTGAAGTCGTCGCCTAGGGTGTTCACCAAGTGCCTGGCACCAGCGGCGGCGCAGCTGCGCCTGCAGGGGATCCACGTCTACCCCTACATGGACGACTGGCTCATCCGAGCAGGGACAAGGGAACTCGCCGTTGAACACACGGCAAAGACCGTCCGGCTGCTCACGGACCTGGGATTCTCCATCAACGTCCCCAAATCCCACCTGGTTCCGTCGTAGGTCTCACTGTTTCTGGAAGCCAAGCTTGATACAGTAGAGCAGTTGGCCACGCCGTCGGAGGAAAGAATGCAGGCCATCCTGGGCAAGGTACAGCGTCTGCTGGCCACGGATGTGGCCAGAGTGAGGTCCATCAAGTCCCTTCTCGGGATGATGTCCTCTAGCATCTACCTGGTGCGCCTGTGCAGGCTCCGGATGCGTCCTCTGCAGGAGTTCCTCGACGCCCATTGGACACAAGCGATGGACCGCTTTGAGGAAAGTATCTCGCTCAACGAGGTATTCCGCCAGGCAATTCGATGGTGTGGCACCAGCACGCATCTCGCCGCGGGCACAGACTTTCAGACCCCAGCATACCAGGTGACGGTGACGACGGATGCCTCCCTGGAGGGGTGGGGAGCGCACACCGGAGATCTTCACGCGAGTGGCCTGTGGCTCCCGGAGGAGAGGCCGCTCCATATCAACATACTGGAGCTCCGAGCAGTGTTCTGGGCCCTCAAGTCATTCCTCCCGTCCCTCAAGGGCAAGGTGGTGAGGATCTTCACCGACAACACCACCACGATGTTCTACATCCGGAAACAGGCAGGAACCAGATCCCCAGCCCTATCCAAGGAAGCCCAGGATCTGTGGCACTGGGCCGTTGCCCTGGGGATGTTTCTGGTGCCTTTTCATCTAGCAGGGATAAAAAACACCATCGCCGACTCGCTCAGCAGGGAGCTGCGCTCTTGCCACGAGTGGGAACTACGCCAGGATCAAGTGGATCAACTCTTCCAGTGATCGGACAAACCCCAAATCAACATGTTCGCGACGGTCGACGAACTTCAAGTGCCAGAGGTTCGCAAGCAGGTTCCCCCAGCCGAGGAGCATGGGCGATGCTTTCTCGTTCCCCTGGGACGGCCTGTTCCTGTATGCATTCCCGCTGTTGCCGTTGCTGCTCAGGCTCACTAACCAATTCAAGAGGTCCCGGTGCAGGATGATCCTCGTCGCACTGAGGTGGCCGAGACAGATGTGGTTCCCGGACCTTCTGGACTCACCAGTCAATCTGTTGATGCATGCAGATCTTCTCTCCAGAGAAGGAGGAGCCATTCTTCATCACGACCCGGAGTCGCTGAACTTGCAGGCCTGGCTCCTGCAGCACTAGAGTTTGGAGGGTACGATATCCCGGCTGACTGCAGAGAGGTTCTTGCAAAAGCCAGGGCGTCCTCAACTCTCAAGTGCTACGGACACAAGTGGAAGAGGTTCTGTGTCTGGTGCCGTGCACAGAAGATTAACCCTCTACGGATTACAGCCCCACAAGTGCTACCGTACCTACTGTCGCTGGCCAAAGCTGGGCTAGCTCACGCTTCCATCAAGATACAGCTGGCAGCTATTTCCCGATACAGCAGAACTGCAGGACGATCGTCCCTGTGGTCTCATCACCTGGTGAAGGAGTTTATGAAAAGACTGTTCCGATTGTTCCCGCCGGTGAAGGCTCCGGCCCCGGCCCCGGCGTGGGAACTCAATGTGGTGCTGACAAGGCTCATGGGCCTGCCATTCGAGCCCTTGCATTCGGCTCCGTTGAAGTTTCTGTCGTGGAAGACAGCGTTCCTTGTGGCCATCACCTCTGCACGACACGTGGGAGAGATTCAGGCCCTTTCCTACAAGCCTCCATACTTGACTTTCCATGAGATGAGGGTGGTGCTGAGGACGCACCCCTCCTTCATGCCCAAGGTGCCGTCGGACTTTCATCTCAACGAGCCCTTGGTGCTGCCAGTCTTTTTCCCGTCGCCTTTGTCGCCGGCCGAGAGGACTTTGCACTCGCTGGATGTGGCAGAGCGCTGAAGTTCTACATGGACCTCACAAAGAGTTTTCGGAAGACATCACAGTTGTTTGGGAACTTTGGACCTGTGAACCAAGGGAAGGCTCTCTCGAAGGCTTCCATTTCCAGATTGCTCTCCGGGTGCATCATGCACTGTCATCGGTT
This sequence comes from Ambystoma mexicanum, assembly GCF_040938575.1. Classification (NCBI taxonomy): domain Eukaryota; kingdom Metazoa; phylum Chordata; class Amphibia; order Caudata; family Ambystomatidae; genus Ambystoma; species Ambystoma mexicanum. The sequence continues at coordinate 1,242,021,008 of NC_090934.1, forward strand.
GGCAAACCGACCGTTGCCCGGCCGTCCGAGAGCCCATTCGACCAGAGCGATCGCTGCTACCATGGCGTTCTTGTCTGGTGTGCCCCTGCTGGACATCTGCAGGGCTGCTACGTGGAGGTCGACGCACACCTTCACGCGATTCTACTGCATCGACCGGGATTCCAGGGAGGAGTCCAGAGTTGGCCAGGCAGTGCTGCGCAACCTGTTCGCTTAAGGTGAGCCTGGTGAGGAGGTATACTGCTATGTATTCTTATATTCATGAGCATGTGAATCCATGCCAGACCCCATGCTGGAGAAGGAACAAGTTACTTACCTGTAACTGTTGTTCTCCAGCATGGGTCTGGCATGGATTCACATGCAAACCCTCCCTCCTTCCCCTCTGCGGCTCTTCACTTGGTCATACTGCCACTTTACGTGCTACCAAAACTGAAGATGGCTGCCAGGGGCGGGGCTTAGGGAGAGGGCAGTCATTGGCTGGGGGCAGTATGACCCAGAGACCAGTGATTGGTTACTACTAAGAAAGACAGATCAGAAACTAAACTGATTTTTTCTTTACCGAGGATTCCCAGCCTGACGACGGGGAATATTCATGAGCATGTGACTCCATGCCAGACCCATGCTGGAGAACAGTTACAGGTAAGTAAATTGTTCCCTCTGGATCTCCCCCTGCTGGGCTTGGACCCCTCTTGATTCTTAGCCTCCCCTCTCCGGGTTCACTTTGCCTCTCGATCAGGGTGATAGTGGCTCACCCCTGGATCACACTCTTCTGGGCGCTGACCGCTCTTCACTTTCAATGTTCTCTTTTTACACAGTTCAGTGTTTGTGGGATTCACCCCCTTTCTTTCACAGTGCTTTTTGATCAAAGTCTTTCAATTGTAAGGGGATTTTTCTTGACCGTCTCTATGACCACTTTGACCTATTTTGCTGGCCCTCCTAAGACCTTCTGGTAATTGTAGTTTCGTTCAGATGGGTATCGATCAGAGTCCCTTGAGTTTAGCATCTTGGTGGTGCCGGTTTCCCTCTGTAGATGGTCTCCCCTAAACACTGTTTACAGTTCTTTCAGGGTTCCTTGAGCATAATTCAAACTTCCCACTTTGCGATTCTCATTCAACAAAGCCCGGTTCATATTGGTTCTCCCCTCGACTCATTGGCTGTGATGAATCGCTTGGCTTTTGGCTTCTCTGCAGTCAAGGCCGGTACCGCAGGAGCTTCCCTCGCTCCGGCTTATTGGCATAAGCTTGCCCTGTGTACCGTTGACTTCTGCTGCAGGACAATTGTGCTATTGTTTGCGGTCTTAGGCTCTCTTCCACAAAGGTTCCCCGGGTCTTGGACGAAAAGGGCAAGGTCACTTCTCTCCTTGCCACCATCTCAATTCCTGCCACCTTTCTCCTTCTCTTGAACTGCTGCGTGGTATCTGTCTTGTCATGCTGTTTGCCATGCTCGCCTTGCTCGTACTGCGCTCTCAACTCCACCTTTTATCCCTGTGGGGAAAAGGAAGGGCTGACAGTTCTATGTGGTTCAACTACAGAGTTGGATGGGAAAGAGGTGTTGCATGGGATCATACCCTTCTTATTTGGGTTTGCGGTGCTGTTGGAAGGGTAGGTTTGGGAGGGTTTGTCAATTGGATGAAAATGACAGATGGAGAACAGAACAGAGAGGACGGTGGGAGTTGTAATTGTGGGTCACTTTCGACTGGGAGTTCAGAGGGACGGGATTGGTAGGGGTTGCGGGATAGATGGGAATAGCTAGGATCATGAAATAAACCAGGCGGATTGTGGGAACTGTAGTATTTTACTTGAGCAGGTTGGGAGTGCAGAAAATAATAATCAGAGGGACGGGAAGAAGAATGATTGGGAGTATTTGGTTAGGAAACAGAAAAACAGGCTTTTTGGAAAAGATGGTTTTTGAAGGAAATGGGGTGTGTTATGGATTCATCAGCGGCAGAGGAGATGATGGATTCTTGAAAAGGAAGTTGATCGGATGGAAGGGAGGTCGAGTGGATTCAGCCCATAAAAGCTTCGGGGACCTCGTCTTCCTCATCCCTTTCTCCGGTGTAATACTGCATCTTTCCTGGGGCAATCTCCTGTGCATTACCCCAGGTTCCCCATCCAGATGATTCCCTTTCGCTCTTTCGCCTGCAGGGCTGGGATCTGAGCATGCCAATCTTCCTTTGGCCATCTGATTATGGGCTCCTTGAGGTTTGCTTGGGAGAATACCCTCAGGTTTCTCACAGTGCTCAGAGGTGCACCCATAAGAGCAGGGCTGGGAGCGCAAATGAAAAGCAGTAAGGCAGCAGTGGAGCGGTGCAGTGACGTCCATTTTCTCCCGCTACCAAGCCTCTAATCTGAAGCAACAGCTGGAAAGTGATGAGACATTTCTGTGCAATAAATAGTGTTTCTGGGAGCACTCTGTAACCCCATGCCTTTCCCCTCCCAGGAACAGAAATGGATGAGCAATCAGCACCACACTAATAGGAAACCAGTAGTGCTCCCAATCGTAATGGTGTAACAGGCACAGCCCGACAGGTAGTCTTCCTTCGCCTCTTGTGATAACATGGGCCGAAGCCAGGCTACACACTTCAGGAAGGATGTGAGCTGCCAAAAAGGCATCCAAACAATAATAGTACTGGGGCACTAAAATAAAAGAAAGTCAAACCAAGGTTCTATAAAAATAGGAGACTTTGACTAAAATACAAACACACTAATCAAAACCGCTGTAACCCATCTCTTTAACAGAAGGCACAGCATATGTGGGCTTTAAGATGAAAGGCACTCTGGGTTTGAACCAGGCAACATTTCATCAGCAATGTTCAAGTGCAATAAAGTAGTCTTCAAAAAATTAAGGAGTGCAGTCTTGAATGTTACTAGGACCCTTTAAGACAGGTCAAGGGAACAGGACCACTACAAATACCTTCTAGGTTTGTTCTTTGTCTCAGCAGCGTTGAGACAGGCTTCTAGTTGTTTTACAATGGGTCGGCACAGTGTTGAGATGTTTGAAACAGTGGTTCCCAATGGATTGCTTTTGTGTTGGCTCGAGAACGTCCAGCAATGTGATGTGGTCTTGCAGAGGAGATGGGCTTGAATCAGCTGAAGTACAGGCAAGCAATGGTCAAGTCAGCTCCTTGAAGCGGTAGAGTTGATTCGATGAGGGCCAGCAATGCGATGCAGTTCTTCTGTGGTAATTGGCTGAAATGGTTGGAGTGCAGACATGCAACGGTTGAGTCAGCTGCTCAAATAGGTTCAGAAAGATGTGAGTTTCAAAAGCAGCTCTGGGGGGGTTGGGGCCCTGCATTGGCTCAAACGCTTTGTAGGCAGTTGAACCCGTTTGAAAGGGGATTGAAACATTAATTAGAGCCCAGAGCAGATCTTTGATGCCTGGGCTGCTTGGGGGCCCATCCAGGGCTTCCGGATTTGAGGGGAGTCACTGTTCTGCCCTTCCCAGCCAGGAAGGTTGCCAGAGAGCACTTTTAAGGGCTGTCCCCTCCAGAGAGCAGGATCCGGGCTCCAGTGTTCAACCAGCTGGGAGGCCTTTCCATACAGCATTTCACCCCAAATGTTTCTCTGAGAGGGGCGAGGGAAGAGTCTTTATCTTTTCTTGGAGCCTTTATCTTAACCGCTATGGCAGGGACATTGGGATAGTATACCCCAGTATAGGTTAAGGTGAAATCCTTATTCTTCTGAAGTCCAAAGATAACTCCATTCAAAGGGTTTGGGTCCTCACCCGCTGATATCATCAATCCATCATAGCAGATTGGCCCATTTCAAGCCTTCTGTGAAGGTCCAATTGTGGCTGCTATAGTAAGTGTATTTTTCCAGGTGATGTTAGTACCAGAGTGCTTTGCAGGAAGTGGGGAGGGGGCACATGACACGTGAGAGCCCTGGGAGATTTTATGTTAGTGAGAACATTCCATGGACTGAAACTTCTCTGCTGGCTACTCTAAATCCACCCTCTCTCCTGTCTGCCCTGCACCGAAGAGTCTCTAGTATGAATAATGCCCAGTGAGAGCTTTCCCTTACTGGCAAAGCCTGTCAGTTGAAGCACAAGGCCTCTCCCTGCCCCTGAGTGCGTATCCTGTTTTCTTGGACGGTGACACATTTTTCCTAGAGAGAATGAAGGCTTTGCTTGGTCTGAGCCCAAATTGTCTGTTTTGGGTGAAACTTCATCCCAGACGGTGAATACACAAAAGGCCCTGACAGAAGAAGTCACTAGAAATAAAGATGGCAATAAAAGGACACCAAAGAGGTTTGGCCATTATTATTGTTGATACCCAGCTGCCACCATATTAAAACTAGACATGGCTTATATTTAGATATTGATCTGCCACCAGACCCTGGGAGAACACAATTATAAGTATGGATCAGGGCTTCGCCTTGGTTAAAAGCAGTCCCTGGTTGTTGGATCTATGTGGTTCCGTCAGGCTGTTTGCAGGAATGCACATGTTACTCTGTAACTGCCATGTTGCCAAACTACAAGGAGCTGCTGAGGGGTATCAGTAGACAGGCTCAGCAGTTACATATTTGCACTATACTTTTCAGCATGGAACAGTTATAAAAGGGATTCTGATTAGCAGGGTTACTTTCAGAGGCAGAATTCTTAGCATCATTTTGGGTTGAAAATATAAAACAAGCTCAGGCTAGTGTGTTCTCACAGATGGTATCCTGTCACTTTGCCTTAATAAAATCATATCCAAACGTGTGTGGTGACGATTGATTGCAGGGGAAGAGAAACTGGGTCTGCTGCTCGGGGTCCCTCTTGGACTAGCTGAACTAACGTAATATCTATGATTTCCCTATGAAAAGCATTACAAACTCTAACTCATGGCCCAACTCAACAGGTCTTCCATAACATATAAAGAGTAATGCATCAATATCTCTGCAATAGGGAGGGGAGTCCAGGCACAGGTGAAGTGCCAACCTCCCCCCCCCTCCTGCCCTTGCCATTGACTGCTTGGCGCAAAAGGCTTATGTTGTCATTGCACATGGAGTTGATGGACTCCTGGTGGTGCCACCTGGTTGAAGCAACACCAGACACAAGAAAAACAGCCACATTGGAAAAGCTCCAGCATTAGGACAAAATGGATGCCTCACAAAAGCAGCACCAGCAAATAGCGTAACCCACTGTAGAAATGAGAAGGATAAATGATAGCATTGTAACTTCCACCAAAAATGTCAATGAAATTGTGCACAAAATTTGACATAAGCACCACAATATCCTGGTTGGCAGACAGAATTGAGGATAATGAGTGGCGCATCAGTGCCATAGAAGACCACTACAATACATTTTTCAAAGACATGGGCTAATGTCATTCTGCAGATTAGCATTTGTCATTGAAAATGGATGACCAGGAAAACTGTGCAAGGCCAATAACGTCAGAGTTGTCTGCCCTAAGGAAGGAGAAGAGTGACAAGATATGACTGGCTTCTTAGAAGCTGTGTTCAGAGACACTCTCATAATTGCTGGCGTTGACCACATAACCATCGAACTAGGGGACCAATTCCTAACCTAGCACAAATAGAGTGACCAAGGCCTATCATTTTAAAATTGTTGAACTACCAGGATAAGATCACTAGCTTGAGAGCCAATAGGGGTACAGTAGAATTTAAATGGGCAGGAACCACCTTATGGCTATGTAACGATTACACCACAGAGGTACTTAGATGATGAAGGAAATTAAAGAATGCGTTGAAAGGCTCATCATTTTAATGTTTGAAATTCCCAGCGATAATCTTCAACAAGCATCAGCAGGTCTGGGACAACTTTGATGATCCACAAGAAGCAGTATCATCTATCTGTCCTCAAGGCTTAATGCAATCATTCCTACCCGATCAGAAGGAAGACTACAAAATGGCTACAACATTAACTACAGAGGGGACTCTCTTGTCAGCAGACAAGACACTCATGGTACACCCCAAATAGTTCCAATCCCAATCATAGTCAACTGTTACCCCTACACGCGGATCAATTGAAGCAGCTTAAAAAAGTATTTTCAGAATGAGCCCCTGAGAAGAAGAACTTGCAAACATGCTAACATCAGGAACATGACCCAAGATGAGTAACTATACATAGTATTGTAGGAAGGTACTGGTAAATGGCCTCGTTGATAATAACACAAAAAGTAAAATGAGACCCAATGACGATAACAGCCAAATACATATTTGCTTATTGGTCAGCAACTCTTCAAAGACAAAAAGCATATCTCAGCTGGAAAGGCTCTCACAGGGTAGATGAGGAAGGGATACTCATGGCTTAGGCTGAGGGCCATTTTTATCACTGCAAGCCCATACATGCAAACCTTCTTCCCCTTCTAAGATTAGTATGAGCTTCAGCTGCATTCACACCCCCCCCAGAGACCATCACAATATTATCTTAAACTCCCAAAAAGAGAGGTCTCTGTTGTCAACTTTACAAAAGTTTCCCTTGCCTTTCCCCTCTGGTGATGATCCTTGGGTATGGGTGAGATATGTTGTTCATTGTTATGTTATTCTCTTGACTGCAAACATTGACTGTTATCTTCATTCACTCTGGATACTGTGAGAAACCTGAGGGTATCCTCACACCTACTCCCCTTGGATCCTCTTCTGAGGTGGCCAGGAAAAGGCCATCTCTTTTGGATCCTGAACCTGGAGGTGGAGAAGCGAGGGAGAATCATCTGGCTAGATGGTCATTGGGGAGAGGATATCCACTGGTATCCATTAGCTCATAAGAACCAACCTCACCCTCCCAGACCTTTATGGGTGTTGCAAAACATCTCCTCTCATTCAACCCATTATACTATTGGGATGAGGAAGCGACATCCAGGAGTAGTGAACACTAGTAAGTCATTTCACAACTCTAGTATTGAAGGAAGAGGCCTGCATAGTTTTGTAAAGGTCAGGCATGTCCCGAGTGTTCCACTAATCAACTAGGCAATTGCAATTATAGACTCCCACCTGCAACCTGTCAAGTGGTTGCAGGTGTATAAAAGGTGGGGCGACCAGCAGGAAAGCAAGCAGCAGGAGAGAGCTGAGGCCGATCGGTGCGGGCCTGAAGGGAGAATCCGGTATACCAGGAGTCAGCCGTGGGTGGTCCTGAAGGAGAGCCAGGATGCCGGCAGACGATCCCAAGAAGCTGTGGCGCCAAGGGCCAGACGGGCCACGAGAAGGACACAGGTGTGGGAGCCTCATTTGGAGGCTTACAGCCGGAGCTGCGGACACAGAAGAGAGGAACAGAGTCACTCACAACGTCATTGGGGAGAACACAGCGCGTCGGCAACAGACGGAGAGAAGCTGAAGTGCGAGCAAGGCTCGCGGTCAGAGGAAAGCATGTTAGCAGAGCAGAAGCCGAAAGCACAGCTGGCCGGAGATGACACCTGGGACCGGTGAGTGAAAGGGGAAGAGCACTCAAACCGGCCACTCCTGGGGGCTTTGGGGAAGCGAATATAGATGCTGAATGAATGAAAAAGTATGCGCAAGATGAAATTAACCCAAAGCTTGAGAACAATATCAAATGAAAGGTTGAGAACAATATCAAATGAAAGCAGCAGATTAAAAGATCACCGTTATTGAATACCAAACTAAATAAAGGATATGACCTTATGATAGGTTTGTGCAACATGCATGTACCGCCTATTGAAAGCAAAGTACAAGCCATATGAAATACAGTGGAAAGCAAGTATGGCAGATTGTGAGAAAGTATGAAAGCAAGGTGGTGAAGGAACAAAAACACCACAAAGTGAACTATATGTGAAACCACATTGTAGCAAAGCCAAGAGACTGGCAAAGGGAAAAACAAATTTGTGGCAAAGCCAAGAGGCTGACAAGGAAAAGACAAGTGAGTGTGAACCATCACACAGGTACAGATACAGAAGAACATATGTGGGCTAGAGAGCCTATGGTTCCTGGTTGTGTGACATGTAATGGGTGGACCATGTGGTCCGACAACTGCGCCTAGACCGGGGAAACACCAATTGTGAAAGCCAAAGAGGTTGCTGAAATGAAACAGGAGAGAAGGGAATCTGATTGAACTGTTAAGAAACCAGAAGGAGTATAAAGTTATTCTGGATATTAAAAGATTGTGAACAAGTACCAGCTGACCAGCTGAACTTGGGAAAGGGAATCCCAAGGCTTTGTGGAACTGTCTTGAACTTGGGGAAGGGGAGCTGAACTGAAAAGTAAGCCACGAGCTGGAAGAAGCTCAGAACGTTATTTGGAATCCTATTGTATTGCTGCCATCCCTACACATTGTTTAGCTTTAGTTGTGAGGGCAAGTATAGGTTTTGGACACAGACAGACTTTTAAGTTGAACTTTCTGACTCAGACTTTCCTTAGTTTCTTTAGGTAGGGAAATCCCACCTTAGTATGGGGCAAGTGAGGCCTTCAACCATCCTGACATTTGAGTTAATAAAACATTTCTGTTTCAACTTTGAATCTGTTGTCTGCGTCTTGCTTTGTGATTCCTTCACAATATGTTTCCAAATGATAGAGAAACAGAGTTGTGGCATTAGCTAGCCCATGTTTTCAAAATCTGGGTTAAGTCTTGACACTAGAAACCAATGAAAGATTTAAATGGTGGAATACCCATTTTAAATATGGAAGATTCAGGTTTTGATACATTTTATTGGACTAATGAAGATACTATGCAGAGATGGAAAAACGCATTTGCTTTCAAAGTCCCGCTGACTTCTCCATCAGATTGTGCAGAGTGAAATGATTCGTAAAGAGAAAACCGCAGCACAGTACGCTCTCAAAACGAAGGAAAAAAACAAGCATTTTAAACATCATTGGCTGAAGGAACAGTATGTACACAATGTGCCTCTGGTATTTCAATTTTATCTAAAATACCATAGAAACTCTTGGTAGATGTGATCACATACGGGTTGAAAACAGTACATATTTCTAGCTGAGGATTTCATTTAAAAAAAATCATTTTCACACAGAACTGTTAAATAAGGCCCGGTAGTCTTAAAATGGGTCCCTATAATTTCCTAAAATGACTGGTGTAATTTTAAAAATTGTATAGAAGTGAAGGGTTTATTTACACATAATTGGAAAACAGGATCAGTATTGCATTTTCTCACACAGTCTAAAAATGAATGTATTTTGCAAGCTCTATGTAGTGTGAGGACTTTGGGCCTGAGTATGGGTCCGGCGGTATCCCTGCCGGTGCTACCGGTGGGTTGCTGCCAAGCCCATGAAAAATTACTGGCGCCTAACTTGCCGGTGCCTCCGGGCTATTACAAGTCCGTTGGCCGGGTATTCAGGCGCCGGTATATTTGTTAATCCCCATTCCCATAAAGTCCTAAGGGACTCTATGGGAGTGGGGACACATGTGCTCCCGTAAAATGTCTGCCTACCGTGACCGCTGCGCCCAGCAGGGTCAGGCCTGTCGGGCACAGCGGCCCCAGCAACCAGACTTGTAGTTTGCCGGTCCAGAAACAAGGGTGCCGGTGATCTTACAGGCACCCTTATTTCCGACCGGCAAACATATATTGAGGCCCATTGTAGTGATTTCAATGCAGCGGCTAAGGTTTCCTCTCTGTACACATTTCTAGCTGATAGTGGCATTTAAAAACAAATAATGTGCACATGTAACTGTTAAGTTAGGCCGACGTAGTCTTAAAGCAGGCCTTTGTTATTTCCTAAAATGATTGAAGTAATTTAAAAGGCTTATTGAAGTAAAAGGTGTAAAAACACATAATTGGAAAACAGGGTCAGCATTTCATTTTCCTCAATATGCATCTGTGAGGTGTCAGGATATTGTAGTTATTTCATTGCAGCTGCTAAGGTTTATTGGTTGGTATACAATGCTTCACAATGGTCACCTAGCTTGCATACCCATTTAGAGCCGCGTAACCCCCCCCTCCCCCTGCATCCCACAAATTGTTGAGTGGGTTATTCCTTCCATGCACCAAACCCATCACAGAAAAGAAGTGTAGCTCTCCTGTTTTCAAACCCCATTCTTTTCATATAAGAAAATAATAATTGCAGAATGAGAAGGGTGCTATGTATTGCTACAGGTCATACTTTATTCTCACAGAATCACTCTCCTTAGTGTATACATGATCGGAAAAAGATAAACCTAACTTTATCATTGAAATGTTCTTTAACTCTCACATATGTCATATATGTAATGTAATATGGCATCTGTTTAGCGTCATTGGTATGGCCTCAAAGCGCTGTCGGTGAACGACTTGGAGGACCAAGGTCTGAGGTATAAGAGAATGGTATGAGGATTTCCGAATGCATTGGTGCATTTTAGCCAGTACGAGGTAAGTAGAGGTGGCTAAATCCCTGCTAGCAAACCCTGGAGAACTGGCTTGTGGATGGGTGATGTGATGGGGTGTCGGGAGAGCATGTGAATTAAGAAGACTGAGTATGTGTCCAGCTAGACTGAATTTTATCAAGGGACTTAGCTACATTCTAGTGGCAGAGGTGATGTGTAATATGAAATCAAGCAGTGAATGGCTTGGGAGGCATACGGCTATCTTCCATTGAGATGGAGTGTGATACGTACCCATGGCTCATGGCTGATTACTTGTTTCGATGACAGAGTGCAGGTCCTGTCATTCTGGTCTACGGGAATCCTTTCTGTGCATCCTCGGTGCTTTCTTGAAGTGTCCTCATGTTGTGACTCATTGATGCCCCCGCTTACCTATCAAGGGGTGAAAGTTCACCCGAGAGATGGATTAGATCAGGGAAGACCCAGATGGGAAGAGCCAGGTCTGGAATGTCTACTGGAAGGTGTGGTGATCCTCTATGTGGCAGATGGTAAAAAGGGTAGAGTTGCATATTGTGGGTGCTTGGACACAGAAGGAGGATCCCCTATTTGGGTTGATTTGGCGGAAGGAATAACAAGGAGAAGAGCTATGGAAAACCCCTGTTTGGTAGGGATAGATAGGCCTTTTGTTTATTATTTGAATACAATTTCATGTAGAAGTACCACCTCTTTGTCCACCTTCTTCTTCTTCTGACCTACCACAGGGCTCAGGTAGAGGTTAAAGGGCAGCAGTGATAGAGAGGCGCCCGTGGTACTCTGTTGATGACAGGGTGTGGAGTCGAGGCGAAGGTAGGCATTTGTGTGATTTGGGATCTATTGAAAAGGAAGGAAGTATATCTACTTCAGTGATGCATCCCTGATGCCGAGGGAGTGGAGTCTGCCCGTGAGGGTGCAGTGATCAATGGTGTCAAAGGATGCCAAGAAGGATAAGTGTGGCACAACCTTCCGAGTCTGAGGTTCTTTTGAGATCATACCAGATGAAGACTAAGAATGATTCAGCTCCTTGTAGGGGTCAGAAGCGGGACAGGGAAGGGCTGCGGAGGTAGTTAGATTCAATGAAAAGGCAGAGCTGTTTGTAGGCTGTTCGCTCAGTTAGTTTGGCTATGAAACAGTTGTTTGAGATAGGTCTGTAGTTGGCCTCTAGAAGGGGGACAACAGAGAGTGTTTTGAGCAGGGGTTTGATGTGGAATGTCTTGAAAATGTCTGTGAACATGCCTGAAATGAGGGATGTGTTTATGATAGATCTTGCAATGCTGCCGGCACAGGTTGAGGAAAGGATATCTTTTAGGAGAGATGGAGGTCAGAGATTGCCAGGAGATCCTGAGAGATCGCTCCTGGCTAGTAGCTTAAGGAATTCAGGATGGGAGATGGGGGAGAAGATCGGGTAGATGGGTCTGTGAGCCCAGATGTGGATGCAAGGCAGTGAGGAGGGAGCAATGCTAATTTACAGCCCATTGTGTAGTTTCTTTACACAGCATTGTTGTGGAAGTGGTCAGAGAGAGTGTTGCAGATTGCTTGGCTGTGGGGTTGAGTGGTGATTTGCAGAGGGAGAGCCTTGGATTCTGAGATGATCTTGTGGAGTTCCCTACTGGTGTTAGGGACATTCAAGATTCTATTCCAGTAGAAGGATGTTTTAGTCTTCTGAAGGTCTGCCCTGTAGGCTTCGATCAGTTGGGCGTACAAAGTTGTATTATTAGGTGAAGGGTAAGCACGGCATCTGCGTTACAGTATGTGGTTTAGGGTTTTGATAAATTCAAAGTAAAAAGGCGTTGGAAAATGCCTAATATATCCTACTTTAGGCAGTGTTTCCATACCTCAACCAAAACTAAAGGGTCTGTCCTGTGTCAAGATGTCCAAAGCAAAAGTGTCCTGTGTCCGGAATCCTATTCTAGCCCTCACATTCTAATAGTAACTCTAAGGTGTTAAGGCTTATGCCTTTGGCCCTGGAAATGCAAAAATGTTCCCAGCGGATAGTATTCACATTTCCAGGGAAGTGCTCCATTGCCCAGATTTCTCTTTACCAATATGATAGATCAACAAGACAATCAAAGTTCCTTATAGCCCCAGAGGATATGTCTTTCCTCTTGGCATTACAGTGCACTTTTAGAAAGTATGTCTCCCTTCCCCAAGACTTTTCAAAGATTCACAATCCTAAGGGTATGGGTCTTCTTTGGGATTCTTTTTTCAACAAAACAACTTGAAAGCAAAAACAACTTCAATGCAGGCTCCAGCCTCGCAGGACCCAGGTATACTCCCCTCCCCGAGTCTTTCCACATTTAATGCAATTTGACTCACAAACGTATCTTTTCGTGGAATACTTGTCCTGCCAGGCCTTTTCCATGTGGTTCACATTATCATTCGCAAACTTGACTTTGCTTGGTACACTCTCTGGCCAGGGCTTTCTCATGTGATTCACTTTTACACACTTGCAAACTTGACTTTGCCTGATATACTCTTCTGCCAGGGCTTTCTCACAAGGTTCACTTTATACAGTTGCAAACTTGACTTTGCTTAGGATACCCTCCTGCCAGGACTTTCTTGCACAGTTCACTTTATACTAGGGGTGTACTGAACTTCGGCTTTGAGTAAGTATTCTGCCGAATTTTGGCTGAAAACCAGCTATTCGGCTTTGGCTGAATACTTACTCGAATTCTTACTCGAAGCCGAAGTTACATCCCTACTGTGTTTGTTTATGTAATTCCTTAGCAGCACAAAGCTATGTGCAACACATTTCAAAAACACTACCAAGGATAGTAGATATCTGCATTAAAGCACTCCACAGTGAAATGCCAGTCAACAAGATACGTTGTTTTGTGTAAATTCTGTATATCAGCCAGCCCACTGCACCTACCCCACATGGAACCAATGAACAAAACATCACAAAGAACAGTATAGTGGCTCTGTGCAAGGAACACTCTTCACTCAGCAGCAAGCCAAGAAGATGGCTTATTTTTGCAAAGCTCTGCTCCTCCCTTACCTGAGAACTCAGAGCACACTTGGGCCAGGCTGAACTTTAGATGCACAAGGCTTCCCATGTCCAGTTACTAATCCTCGGCACAGGCAGTCGCTGCGTGACCCATGGCAGCGACCAGTCCTTGCAATTTTCTCCCTCTGAGGGAATGAAGGGGACTGAGAACTCCCAGGCAGAAACTTCACCAGACTTCAGAAATCTACCTGAGCTGACGCCGAGCCCCCAGGGTCCTAAACACACCCGGCTCCTCCTGACAGCCAGCTTCTCATGGGAACTGTGAGCAGGGTGAAGTTCAGCATTTTTTATATTGGGCCTCATTACATGTCTGGCGGTAACCGTGCCGGTGAATCGGCAGGTTGCCACCAGACTTGCAAACAGTTAACAGCACCTAGCTTCACTGTAACACCAGGACATTACAAGTCCCGTCGGACTGGAAGCTATGTGCCGGTAATATGTTCTTCCCCATTCCGATAGTATCCCATAGGACTCTATCGGAATGGGGACCATGGAAACACCAGCACCGGTAATAACGGTGTTGGTGCTTCCGTGAAAGTGTGGGCGGGTGCCGATCCACCTGGAACGTCAGATCTACCAGGTGGGAGTGCACCGCCCACCAGACTTGTACTTTGCCGGTCCAGAAACAACAGTGCCGGTAAGTTGTAATGAGGGCTATTGTCTTTTAAATGCATTCACCTGGACATCTCTCCAGTGTCGGATCCCCTCTGCCTATGGCTAACGTCTCCTGTTTGGGTCTTGCCATTGCTGTTGGGTGAACAGGGTATGTTCTTTGTGGTTCCCGTGGCCGTCGGGAAGCCTTTTCTTCGCTTCCCGCTATGGTACCAGCACCGCAAACCTACTTCTGCAGTCCTTCTTCCTCTTCCGACTTCCCGAGCCTGCCGGCTCCACGGTCTCCTCTGCGGCTTAGCAGTCCCTCGGTCGGCACCGAGAGGATGAGGCTCCTTCCGACAGCATCTCCCTGCACCATGCTGGTTTGGAGTTTTAAATGTCACAGCACCTATAATGCGCTCACAACGACTAGACTGCGCGTCTCGGCTTCCGTGATCTTCATTACTCTGTTCAGCCTCCTCGTCCCAGTGTTTCCATACAGATGGGAATAATAGGCAGTTTTTGGTATTTCATTCCCAGCCAGAATACTGAAAGATGTTATTAGCAGGTTTTATGGTTGATTGAAGGGGTGTACCACAGTATGCCATAAAGGCATGAGTAATTGAGGGGATATCCCTAAAAGGGAAAGGGTGATATGTGTTTTCATCCAAATGATGCCGGGTCATCCCCCGAGGGTCGCCTCCCCCATGTGGTCTTCCCTCAAATAACCGCCCCCAGGGTCAGGATCAGGTAACGGTTGCCGCCCCCTGGCCACATGGGAAGAAGCTATCTCTGGGAAAGAAGCAATGACATCATCAAATTCATCACAATGGCTTCAGAGAGGCTGCATTATGGAAAAGTGCATGATAAATGTCAGAGCTCCTTAGATCCTGTTATTCTCAGTCATAGATTGACCTGCTGGGAGGAATTGTGAGATAACCTTGGAGGGACTTACCTATGCATAAAGCCAGATTATAATATTCTTATCCCCCAATAACTCATGCAGATCAAAGACATTGGCACATAGTTGGGCTGCTGAACTTGGAATCAAAGTTAATGACACTGATTGCCACTCATATTGGGACTTTAATTCTGGACGTTTCAATAAGCATTCAAAATAGCAATTCAGCCCAAGCTACTACACAGCATTTACAATACCCCAAAGAGATTAGAATTCCCTGGTCTGGGGGAGACATCGAAGTGAGAAGTTGGGTTTTATGGGCCACATGTTCTGGACATGCCCAAAGGTAGACAGACTATGATTAAGGGCTTGCAGGACACTCCAAAATGTACTGAAGGACAAGTTGTCGGAATCTCCATCTTTCTGGTTATTTCGAGGGGTATCCCTCACCTAGACATAGCAGCTGCTGAGAAAAGAGTAGTGCACATTGTACTTATTTTTGGTGTGGAAACAATAATCTCTCTTGCAAGTCTAACTGTGGACCTAACGTGCCGAAGGGGCACGTTCAAATGTTGCAACTCTTACAATAGTTTTATAAAGCACTAGGAGGACTGTCAAGATTAGAATGCCTGATATGATAGGGCATTTATAACACGCCTATACACAAGTGTTTCAAGGCGCGATGAGGCAAGGGAGGGGAACAGAGGGAAGGCAGAGGCAACTATCTTAATAGGCCAGGTGACATTGAGATCCCGCAAGTGCATGGAAGGTGGGGGTGGGGAAAAGTGCGAGGGGGAGGGAGGAGGGGAAGTGCAGTACATAGGATAACAGTAAATAAATAGAAACAATAAACAGGAGCAATAAATAAGAAGTGCGGCCAGCTAGTGGCAGGTGCAAGGGTAAGTGCAGACATCAGGTGTCAAGTGCTGGTAGGAGGCTCTAAGGATACAGAAACAGCCCCAGAGTGCAAGGGTTTTCAGGGGGAAGTGTAGGTGTGCAACTGGCGGGGAGGGGACCTGGGCCCGAGAACAGAGGGTAGCCAGGTGACCAGTGCAGTTTCAGTTTCAGCCAGGAGTTCAGTAGGGGAGAGGAGGAGAGAAAGCAGAGGCAAAGAGGAAGGTCTTGAGGTGCTTCCGGCACCGGAGATGGCTCTCCTCAATTTTCAGAGAGGCAGGGAGGCTGTTCCAGAGGAAGGCACCAGCCGAGGAAAAAGATATACCACCAACTCGTTGCTTGGAGAAGCGACTGACCCTGAGAGAGTTGGAGGCGGATGAGCGAACAGCTCGAGATGGAAGATATTTAGGAAGAGAGAGTTGAAGGTATTGAGGCCCAGGCCCCAGAAGGCCTTGTGGACAATGCAGAGGGGTTTGAACTTTATCCTTGCAGCCACTGGGAGCCAGTGCAGAGATTTCAGTCTTGGAGAGATACGATCCCTGGGTTTGAGGCTAAGGACAAGTCTTGCAGTCCTGTTCTGGATGACTTGTAGAGGTCGGAGAGCAGATGCAGGCAGATTTAGAAAGAGGCTGTTAGAATAGTCCCACCTAGAGAGAACCAGAGCTCTGGAGACAGTGAGTTTCTGGGGGAAGGAGAGGAAAGGAAGAATACCTCTGAGGAGGTGCAGCTGGTAGTGTGACTTCTTAGAGATGTCACAGATGTGAGGAGAGAAGGAGAGTGTGGAGTCGAAGATGACCGCAAGGTTTTTAGCCTCACAGGTGGGAGCAGGAAGAGGGCCAAGAGAGGCCGGTCAGAGAGAGAGGGGAAAGGAGGGAGCAGGTGTGCCGATGAGTAGAATCTCAGTCTTACTGGCATTAAGGCAGAGATCATTGGCGGCACACCACTCCTGGATAGCAGACAGTCGGAGATGAGAGAAGGCGACGAGGTGGCTGAAGGGAGCCTGAAAATGAGCTTAGTGTCATCTGCATAGCACTGAAAGTTGGGGCAGAGAGCAGCAATGCGGTGGGCAAGAAGTGCCAGGTATTGGTTGAACAGCCAGGGAGAGAGGTTAGACCTCTGGGGAACACCATAGGTTGAGATGGTAATAGAGGAAAGGAAGGACCCAAGTTGGACCTGTGAGGGCCGATCGTAAAGGAAAAATAGCCAGCCAAGCCAGGGCATGATCAGTGATAACCAGGTTATCAAGGATACGGTTGAGCAGGATGGCATGGTTAACAGTGGACCATACTTCACAAATACTGCTTGCTATGCCCTAGAATCTAAACATCTTGGTTTGTGTGGGTTACATCTGTAATAGGCGAGAAAAGTTGTATTGTGTCAAAAGGACGCCTGTTTTATTCTCAAAAGAGAGGCTTTTTTTCTTTATAAACATAGATATGGATACAGTTTTGAGATCGTACAGATCTGTTTTGTTATATTAGATATGTTTTATTATTTGTGTTATTAAAACATGTAACTTTATGCTTTCTAACCAATCTCATTCGCTCACACAAACCTCCAAAGCTTAAGAAAGGTAACGATCCATGGACACAATGAAACCAAGTTGTATGAATGAGCCCTGGTTGATGTCATCTGTGGAATGCACTATTAGTTTGTTATACTGCTAGTACTTAGTTGATGATGGCAAATGATATGGACTTTGTAATGCTTTGTTAATAATATAATAAAAGTTTAGAAAATAAAAAATAAGATCTGGGAGACTGGAGGAGACATCCAGAAAGCTGCGTGCAGCCGGGCAAGGGAGAACTGGGAGTGGATAGAGGCACAGGGAGGTGGATAGAGCAATATTAGGAGAGAGCCATGCTGGATAGCGGTCGAGGACCCTCCTTGAGCGCTTTGAAACACTTGCCTGTGTATAGGCGCTTTATAAATAAACAATACCATACCAACAGCCTTACAATAATCAATTCTAGGGAGAATTGTGGCACAAGCAAGAATAATACGATTTTGTTCTGAGAGGAATAGCCTGATCTGCCTGAGAGGTTTTAGATGGTATTGAGGGTTTTTTGTAATGTAATTAACATGGGAGTTCGCACCCAACAATGCTTCCAAAAAGACACCAGGTCATTACAAGTTGGGCGGTATGCTGGCGGTAAATCAGCCGCAATACCGCCCAATGCAATTAACTTTACTGCCACTTGGTCCAGCGGAATTACTGCTGGATTACAGGTGGTGGTGTAAGTCCCAATTTTTTTGCAGTCCATTGGACTCAATAGGACATTTTCGGTGCAATAACTGCAGTGGTAATTTCGCCATGGTAATTGTGCCGAAACTGGGCAGAAAGTTGGCGAATTTACCTCCAGCTCAGAGTTGGAGGTGAATCCTCCAACCTTCCACCCAACTCATAGTTGGGCGATGCAGTAATGCAGCGGTAACGGTATTATGCTGCATTTTTACCACACCACCCAACTCGTGATGAGGCCCTGAGGACTGAAAGAATACAGTCCTCGATAATGAAGCTTGTGTATCTAGAGCCAGGTTTGGTCCTAGATTGGGAACATCCAAAAATCAATAACTCCATTTTGGAGCTGTTGAGACACATCCAATGGGAGGACATCCATTTCTTGATAAATGAAGCTCAATTTCTCAGCGTCTGTCTCGTATGAGCCATCCTGTTCAAACAGCAGTTGTGTGTCGACGGAATAGTTTGTAAACTGCACACCCATGTTGGAAAGTAGGTCACAGAGTGACTTAATGTAACTATTTAACAACCCCAGCGACAGACATGCGCCCTGTGGGACAAGTATACAAAGTATAGGGGCTGAATCTGAGGTGGCATCACCCCTGCTCACAGCAGACCTCCTCTTGCTTAAAAATGAACAAACTCAATTTATAGCATTTTTAGAATAGTTTTCTACTGTATCAAGGGTGGTCAGAAGAAATTCATGATCTAGGAGGTCAAAGGCCACCGAGAGATGTTGGACAGTAAGTTCAATAAGGCACTCTCAGTACCATGATGTGGACGTAAACCAGATACATTTTTATGTAAAAGAGAAGCAGAGTCCAGATGTTCTTGGAGCTGTGCAGTAGCTATCTTGTCAACTGCCTTAAGTAGAAAGTGAGAATTGGTATTTGGTCTGAGGTTGGCAGTATCTCTGCGATTTAAACCTCACTTCTTTACCAATCGCGCTACTGTGACCTCCTTAATAACATCAGGAACACAATTATATGCAAAGGACGAGTTGACAAATCGTATGAGGAAAAGAGCAAATATTGTTTTGTTCTCTACAATCAGTTTTGATGAAATTACATCTCCGAAACAAGAGTTGGAATCAGTTTGCCGAACACTTTTTCCATTTTGGACACTAATAGATAAAAAAATAAATTCTGGATGACTCGACATATGTTTCGGTTCCTTTATCGAGTGAAAAAACAGGTCATCCATATTTGTTTGTAAGCTAACAAGCAACTCCTTCATGCAAGTCAGGGTCGTTTTATATGAAACTGCAAGAGTATATGGAGGATCTGAGTTCGTAGCGGATTCCATGATTTTATTAATACATTCTGAAAGGTCACATATTTTGGCTTTCTTGTAATTCCTACAGAGTATTTTTTTGAAGATGCTCAATTTCCACTTAGGTTTCTCAGGGAGCTCTATATAGAAATCCACAAAGGAGTGATCCGACCAAATACATTATCTGGTGTGGGTGATATTAATGCTGAGGTTGCATTATGCTACCCTGTCCAAGGTGTTACCTTTTAATATGGGAAGCTTCATTATTGTGGACAGTAAACTCGATGCTATTTAAGTTTAATTCCAACGATAGTGCTTCTCTGTCAGCAGCATCTCCTCACCATCGGTTCAAATCGCCGAAAAATACAGTTGCACAATTTGGCTAATTTAGTAATCCCAGTACCTGAGTAATATCATCATTAAAACTGGGCATGTCCTCTTGGGGACGATAAAGAAGGATGAAATGTATGCAACTGTTATGGTTGGGGATCCATTTAAGATGTAGGATTTCGCAGGATGGTACCTCCTTTCTTGCTACAATAGCAACTCCCCCTCCATTCCCGTTAGCCCGATTCCAAAAGAAAAACTCATAACCAAAAGGTACAGCTAGGTAAATTGTAGGCCCGCTGTAATCCTTAAACCAGGTTTCTGCTACACAAAGAATACCAATAATATTTTCCACAACGTAATCATGGATGTCAATAACATGCTTATTCAGGGATCTAGTTTTCAGAAGAGATATTTTAATAGTCCTGCCATCAGTAACACTTGCTAATGATGATGGTTTGGCAGCACTACCATCTGAGGGAGGATTTTGTAAGGTGAATGTCTCAGTGTGTGTGCCTGCTATAGGAGTATGATAAGGCATAGAATCGGCTGGTTCTATGAACTAACGTCAGCAATAGAGGAAGCACCGCAGTCATCATTAGTTTAATTTAGTTTAGTTTATTATTTATAAAGCGCACCTAACTCTGGGGTATCTGGGTGCTTGGGTACATAGGAAATAGTTACATTTACAGATAAAAAGTAATGACAGTTTACAAGTACAATTATATTTAGCAGGTAATAGTAATGACAGTTACAGATACATTATACATTGTGCTGAGCAGTACTTGTGACCAGGTTACATGTGGTCAGGTTGATATTAAGATGTGAAGAGAGAGTAGTAGAAGAAAGATCCTTTAAGGCAGTTCCGACATCCAAAGAATGGGAGTCGTAAGGTGGCCGGAGCATAAGAGAGGCTTCACAAGGTTGACAAGTGGGCACACGTGTTACTACTAACCAGGGCAGAGATGATACATCCTCGATGCTACAGGCAGATGACATGGGAAAGAGGGTAGGGTGCATAATATTAGGTGACAGGCCGGCATCAATGGGAGGAAAGCCGATTCCGATAGGAGGCTCAGTACAATTGATATTAACTGTGGTAGATAATGATATGATAGACCTGCAAGGAAACCCAAAATCAGTGTTCTGTTCATAGTGCTGGGTTTATAACTAGAGCTTCTGCTACCTGTGTACACATCAAGTGCGAGGAGTTTATTGTAGTGCTCTGTTCATTTCTAGACTGAACCTAGTCCAGTAGTACTGGGTTCATTCCTAGCCCAGTCCAGAGAAGAGCTGCCAAGATGCTGTGAGAATTAACCAAGTACAACGAGCAAAAGTCCTAACCTTGGGGTGGGGCCATGATGGAGTAACAACCTATCCTCGTAGTTCCACGACCCACTAAAATCTTTTTACATCCTACTGCTGCACAATTTTAAATCATTCATCTTGGAGCCACTCTCCATAGTTCGCTGTTCCTGCTGTGTATCCTGGTGACCGTCCCAGTGCGAAACATCTTGTCCATACTACATGGAGCACAAAATGGGACAGGATGGGCTAGTAGGGGTGGAGGAAGCTCTACGGATAAGGGGTGTATCTGCCACGTTTACTCGCTAAAAATAGGTAAACACCCCACCCTCCTAGAAGAGATTAATAGATGATATTTTCGGTATATGGTGTGGTACACTTGAAGAATTGTACCTATTCTTTGAATATATCAACTCAGTGCACCCTAGAATTAAGTTTACCATGGAAATCGGTAACCCATACCTCCACTTTTTGGATGTTAATTTGAGAATTAGTAACAACGTAGTTACAACATCCATATATCACAAACCAACTGACGCAAATAATCTGTTGCACTACTCAAGCTTCCACCCTAGAGCTATATTTCAAAGCCTACCGTACAGCCAAATCTTAAGACTTAAAAGGATTATTTCCGATCCAGAAATTCTAACACAGGAATGTAATAACCTTGTGAGTAAATTCCAGAACAGAGGCTACCCTCCAGAGGTTTTAGAAGTTGCTAAAAACAGAGCATCAGAAATTACACGCACAGATTTGTTAAGAACAAAACCCAGTGGAAAGGACACCCCATTGTTGTTCATATCGAAATTCTCAAGACAGAGTTTTCAGATTTCAAGGATTTCAAAGAAACATTGGAACATCCTTCATAATGACCAGACCCTACTGAAACTATTCCCGACCTCACCGTTGATGTGTTACAAAAGGGGCAGAAATATCAGAGACAAATTAGTAAAGGCAGAAAAAATACCTAAGGACAAGCAACTTTTTTAGCTACCAAAAAGCTGGGCACCTTCCCTGGTTTGGGATGCACACACTGTAACAACGTTATAAAAGGTGACGTGGTAACCCACCCGCGAACTGGTCAAAAAATTAAACTTAGAGATTATTCCACCTGTCTATCATCAGGCGTGATAAACTTGCTGAAATGTCCCTGTGGAAAGGTGTATATTGGCCAGACAAAAAGACCTATAAAATTAAGATTGACTGAACACAATTCAAATATACGATGCAAGAACCAATACTCGCCAGTAGCTCGACACTTCAATTCCGAGAAACATTCTATTGCCCAAATCAAATTTCAGATAATTGAAGTTGTCAAACACCCAACAAGGGGTGGTGATTTTCAATCCCTTCTACTACAGAGAGAGGCTTATTGGATCGACAGAATGGGCTCTCCACAACCTTGGGGCCTCAATGAAAACTTTACTCTAAACTGTTTCCTGTAAACAGGGAATATCAGACCTCCAGTACTAGCTTTATGGTTTTTGGATCAAACCATGCTGAGTTCATTTATTTGGAAATTTTAAATGTCAATAAATAATATTTAATTGAATCCTATAATGACTTTCATGATTTCCTTGACATCCCTTTAGTATATGTTCTACTAAAGGTTGAACTGTATATATATATGTATGCATATATGTAAAGAATTCTTTACGTTACACTTCATATGATATTCCATGTACTAGATTTGTGTCCATTTTGTTAACCTCTAAAGTTATGTAATATGTAGATTAGCCTTTTGAGCTACCAAAATATACTTTCCTTTGGCTGCTCAGAGGTTGGAGTATCTTTCATCCCGACGTTTCGACTAACAGTGACACATTCTTACCTGTCCTTAACTCTATTGGGTAGTGTTATCCTCACTCTGTAGGATTGCATACACCGCTATTTGAATCCTACTCAGGTAACACCTTCGTGTACCATTCTTTAATATCTCTTCTTATTTTTGCCACTCCATTTTTACTATATCTTTACAAAACCTTTCTTCGTTACGTTTTAAGTCAATTATTGAAGGCTACACCTTAGATTACCTAGTCCATTCAAAGATGGCCGAACCTTGAGGTGACTTTATCAGTCCCTTTTCCATTTTCATGTCTGTAATCAGATCCCTGAGACCTCGCGCCGTTACCATAGTTGCAATGGTAGGACGCGATGACCGGCGGCAGTAGTCGTTCAGAACAGTCTCCCCCCATGCAGGTAAGCGCTAATAGCACTGTATTCTCTACCCTCCAGGGATACTACATTGATTTATGATCTTACCCTCGAGTCGGGTTAACCTTTCGTTTTACTCTTACAGGCTCCACTTGTGCATTTGGGCATGCCGTGAGTCATTGTATCTAGCTCCTTTACGCCCGAGCCATTTTTCACCTTGATCGACATCCCCTGAGCCGCTTGACCAAGAATCCGCATTTTCAGCCCGTTGTGCATGACAGTCTGCGCATCATAGCTTCAAGGCGAAAACTATAAGGTATTCCACTTTCTAGTAATTATCCTAGATCAGGGTTGCATTGTTTATATACATGCTCCCCATATATACCTCTGATTCCTGTCATTATATTTGCAGAGTTCTTTTCTACCTATGTAGATCGTAGATCAGAATTGCATAGTTTGACGAGTGGTTGATCCCGAGACCATCCGACTCTCACGTTCTCCGAATATTGGGTTACCCCATTTGCTACTTTTTTCCTGCACACTCCACAGGTATATTATTTGAACTAGCGCTAATTGTTGGATACCTATTTAAAATTAGTTTTCTTTAGATTTACATGTTTTCTATCTCCCTCTATGTCTCCTATGACTGCAGTGATTTAATATACTCCAGTTGGAGGATCTTACCCGCGGAGGGTCATCACATTGCCTGAATTTCTATTCACGATCTCTTTTGCACTCAGTGTTCTGGAATACACTGCTTTCTGGTAATCTATTTTGCTCAGACTTTTTCTTTTGTATTGTGCCTCATATGGTATTTTAAATCAAATAACTTTCTTCTTAAACACTTTGAGTTACTTCACTATCTACACTGTTGTCAAACCGTTGGCCTGAACCTCCCCCCATCACCTAGAATTGAAATATGAATTAATGTGCCCTATGGGTACAGGATCGATTGTACTTACTTTGGTGTGTTTTTATTCAAATAATGACACGGATTTGTTAACTGATGATATCGGAATGTACAGCATCTGTAATATGAACTATTCTAAGGCAAAAATGTAAATATGTACAAATGTTCTTCTTTTTTTCTTTGTGTGTCAAGAATTTAATTTTGGCCATATGAAGAAGAGGAAAGTATCCTCGAAACGCGTCGCCACATGAATTGGATTCCACTATCTCTTCAAATTTGTTGTGACCTATTTATGCACTGTTTGCTTCTTGAATTTGTAATGTTCTTCCTTTGAAATAATATGCACTTGATATTCAAGATATACATTTTTATTCTAAAATTACAAAACTGGGTTTCCTGGTTTATATTTTCTTCGTATGAATACCAAAATACAGTAGTGGAGTTTGTCCAAACACCTGAAAATGTGCAGGGGACGGGAGGGTTCCTAGGCTGAATCCTCTTCCTATTTGTCTCTTATATGTTGGGGTCTTGTGCCATGGGCCCAGTTCCTCCCCCGCACCTAAAATTAACTTTTTCAAATGAGTTCATAATTTTCATTGATTTCGAGGTGTGCATCAATAATCAACCTTCTTAACACCCCACCCTCCCCCAGAAAATAGGGAGTAAAAATACTCCCAAGAAAAAGTAGGAAACAGACACATATGACATTGTGCCCCTGCTTTAACTCACACAGCTCCATGGATATGTTTCGACCAGCAGTGCACGTAGTACCACAGGAAGAAATTGCTATTATTACTCTGTGACCGGAAGAACTAGACATGTATCTTTTAATGTGTATGAATAACTAGGTGCAAAGAAAGGATCATTGCAAACGCATTTCCGTTTCCCAGTTAAAAAACATTTTTACTCGCTTATGAAATACTCCCATTGTGAATTGGATGTACATTTTTACACCCTAAAAAAGAATTTTGCTCCCAACTTAAAAAAATAGGGAGTAAAATAATCTCACTTCAAAATCTTATCTGGAGTACTGGGTGGAGGTGAGTTAAGTGGGAAACAGTGGTCCAGGCAGAGGGGGCAAGAGGATGTTGGGGTGAGGGGGAGCGGAAAGAGCAGA
This sequence comes from Ambystoma mexicanum, assembly GCF_040938575.1. NCBI lineage: Eukaryota > Metazoa > Chordata > Amphibia > Caudata > Ambystomatidae > Ambystoma > Ambystoma mexicanum. The sequence goes on from NC_090934.1 coordinate 1,242,045,961, forward strand.
ATGTCAGAGTTTCTGGGTGTGTCACCTGGATAAGGTGACTGGGGAGGCAGACAATGGACAAGGTTTACAGGGGTGTTCCCCAGAGAGGCAATGCAGGGGCGGGAGGTTACATAGAGTGAAGTTACATATTTTTCTAAATTCCTGTTATCTGAGGCCCTCGTTGCAAAAGGACTGCATTTTGCAGAGGGGCACATAGGACTGGTGCAAGGACTTTGTTAAATAGTCCATTGCCGAAGACAACACTCTCAGATCTAGATCCAGGTTTGGTGGATCCAATTTGTTCTATTCAGGATGTGATAATTTTCTGTTCTCAATCAACAACCACTGCAACCTTTTGTATCCATGCATTACATGCAGACAGCTGACTATGGATGTTGATATATATCTTGGTCGCATTTATAGTTTCTTGTTGTTAGGTCTGAGTTAGGAATTGTGGGTACATTTGTTGTAACTTGATGACAAGCAACCAAATGAAGATATTAACAAAAGACTCCCAAACTTACCAGGTTTTCAGGATAGTGTGACGAATTGAGGGAATTTGTCCTTCTCCCCAAGGGGGAGCCCCTGCCTGTAAGGCTAGGGAGGTGAGCCTGCTCTGCAGCACCCTCCCTAGGGGTCGTGGCAAGTGGGATCTCAGTGAGACTCCCCCTTAGGGGACAAGGACTCTCGTTCCCGTAAGAAACTCCCTAAAGCTGTGTACACTGTGGGCTACATGGGATGCTCTAAAATACCAGAAACCTTTAAATACAACGACTGGGATGAAGAAACTCCTAATAGATGACAATATATTACAGAAAAAGTACATGTCCCTTTAAATCCAAATACCCAATCCACTGGGACGAGTATGTTGAATAACATGCACTCGACAAACTACAGCGTGAGAGAAGAGGGAGAGAAAAGCATGTGCAGGCAAAGGAAGGCACCGTGCTGCGCAACACCTGGAGGAGGCAGAGTGACCACAAGCCAGGATTTTGAAACTTGCCTGATACTGCAGTTGCCAGAGCCACGGCGCAGCCCCAGCATGAGAAACCAGCAGGGTAGGATCCTGGAGGAAGAGAGTGGGACACCAAAGCCACGGCGCAACCCCAATATGAGAAACCAGCAGGGTAGGAGCCCAGAGGAAGGTGGCAGCGAGACCACGGAGGGCCCGCGCATAGAGAGCCGTAGGGTGTGCAGCCTCTCGTCGGAAGCCCGGGACACAGTAGAGAGAAGAGAGACCGCCAGGAGTAATGCAGCGACAAAGTCATGCAGCTTTGGTACGTGACCAGAGAGAAGGTCCCCAAGGATCAAGGCTCCCGTAGACATTCTTCACAATGGAAGGTAACGGGAGAACAGAAATAACAGAAGGCTGAGAGGCGATCTTTATACCATGCAAACAGTTTGTCTCAGTATAAGTCATGAGACTAAGTTCCCTTGAAACAGATGAACTTAAACTGTTGGGATAGAAGAGAGAAAATTCATATTGAGAGAACAGAGCAGTGGATAATAATATCCCGGGAAAGAGAGAAAGAGGAAAAGCCAAACCTGAAGCCCATGAACTTAAAATGCTGTGATACCAGAGAAAGAAGTACTGAGAATCTAAATACTAAGAGAAAAGAACAGTGGCTAACAATACCCTGTGATAGGGGGAAAGCAACTAAATATTTTGTACCAGAAGAACAGAATATCAAAAGGAGAGAACTTTGAGCCAGAACTCAGAAGAACCATACATTTACAGAATCAAGTAGGCCAAAGCAAGCAAGGTTATAATTGGCCAGGAGGAAAAGACTTTCCGAACGACAGGGTCTTTCCAAGATACGTTGGAAACAGCAACAAGGAATGTATAGTTTGTACAAGATCCCCACAAGGGACATCCAAGGAGAAGAGAAATCCCAAGAGCCAATTTGAAGAGTTACAGAGACTGATCCAAGAAATCACAAGAAACTATTTGAGGATTACATATTGATTAATAATCCTACGGACTGGTACTAGAAGTACTGTAATGAATCCTATGGAGTCATCACTGCACCCCACCCTAAAATCTCCTCCCATGTGGTCAGGGTAAGGCAGCCGCTACCTGATACTGACCCTGCGGGTGGTACTATGAGGGAGGATCACATGGTAGGAGATGACTGTCGGGGAGACGTGGTGACACCATCAGGAGGGACGCAGTATTCTTCCCTTTCATGTGAAGATGACTCAATAATTCCAGAGTTCTTGATGGCATGTTGCCATCATTCAAATCTCCCCAGTTGTAAAACCCCTTCTTGTCAAATATCCTATACAGAATACCATTCAATCTTCATATATACATAACACCCATAAAACAAATTTAAAATCTCCTGTTTATGATGGTTGTTATTTAAACAAAGATGTAAAGCAAAGTAACTGTAAAGGTTTTAAAACTCCTTTGGACTCCAACTTCCATAAAGCCTCAAGTACTGAGACGAGGAAGAGGAGTAAGGAGTCAAAGTGGAATGAAAGTAACATCAAGTTGAACGTCCGGACTAGTTGTCATTCTAACAATCAGCTGTGCGGGACAATAAAACCTGAGGAACACCTTCATTTAAGTCGCGGAAAGCTACAGAGCAAGCGAAGCAGGAAGCGGACCCTACAGCAGAAGCAGACATGTAGAGATGAGCTGTGCTGGAAGAGCCAGAGCTTTAAGACAACCGCCTAGAAGCATACATTACCGGAGGAACTGGAGTCCAGTGAAAGTACAGCGGGTGCCTTGGAGGGACCACTGGAAGTCAGACAGCCGCCGTGAGGCTGCAGGAGATGCAGTGCTGTGGGGCTAACTTGGTTCCATCGGGATCCGAATGAGCATCTGCATGGCAGGGGAAGCCTGCCCAGAGACAAAACTTTGCTGCAGCTACACATTACACAGTGAGTCAGCCCAGAGAAGTTGGGGTCCCGGAATGTGTCTGCTGTGAGACAGGCATTGTATCAAGAGAGATGACACAGACAACAGATATACAGTTCCAAACAAAACTATATTAATAATCAGGATGGTGTAACACCTAACTTGTACTATGTGAAGGTGGGATTTTTCCTACCTTAAGAAACTAAGGAAAGTCTGTGTTTGCAAGTCCAAAGTAAGAACCTGTCTGTGTCCAAACCTATGCTTGTCCTCACAACAATGAATAAACATGGTGGGGGAATCTTCTAAGCAAAATAAAAGTGTTCAACAGTAAAGGTTAAGCTACTTTCTGCTTGAGTTCTTCTTGAATTCCCTATTTAAAGTTCAATACAGTTCCAATAGAGATTCACTTTAATAGTGTTTGGTCAAGTTCTGAAATTACCTTTTTCAAGTTCAAATGTATCACAGTTCACATAAAGACGTGGTCTTGGGATTCCCTTTGCCAAGTTCAAATGTATCACAGTTCAGACAAAACGGTGGTCCTGGGACTCCCTTCCCCAAGACTTTCATACTCATGTTGGTTTCATCTGTTCAAAGTTCAAAAAGAAAATACAGGGTTCGCTTGACCCCCCCTTTTGGTTTGCCTCACCAATTGTGTCACACTTCTTTACGGTGTATTCACCATTCAGGTTTTCCTGGTTTAGGCGCAGTTGTCAGACCACACGGTCCACCCATCACAGGTCACACAACCAGTAACCCTATACTTTGTCTTTAGCTTGATCCTTGGTGTTGGTAACTTTCATGTTAGGAGACTTTCTGGTCTGGGAGCAGTTGTCAGACGGGACAGTCCACTCATCACAGGTCGTGCAACCATAAATCTCCCCAAAGCTGTTGCTTAGTGATATTCAAAACAACTCTTCAATTTCATCATAGATCTTTAGTTCTGTTCATTTTGTGTTTTACTGGCAGTGTGCCGTTTGATATATCTATTTGACTTAACGTGTTCATTCACCATTCAGCACATCACACTTTTGTCACATAACAGCTTTCTTTCAGTTCGGTATTCAATATATACAGCTTTGACTTGTGCTCCCTCAAATAGCACCTTTCTTTCACTTCTGTATTCAAAATATGCAGCATTTACTTGTGCTCATTCAAATAGACTTTCTTGCAGTTCGGCATTCTTAATTTAATTTAACTAATTTATACTTAATTTATACTTAATTAAATTTTTATACTTCAATAAATGCAACTTTTACTTGCGTTCATGGACCGTTACTTATTTCCAGTTCCTCAGTGCGCTCCGATCTCCCTAGTATCTTCTGACACTTACCGACTCTTCACAGCTCCTCCCGGTGGCTTTCCTGAATGGAAAGCCAAACTGCCAGTTCACCGGGCATGTCGCCACGCACACACCAGCTTCTGTGATCTGTTCCACCTCTGCTATATGGCAGAGCCTGCTGCCCGCCTTCCCATTTGAGGGTTACCGGTCCTGGCCAGTCCCTCTAGCAGGTCTCCCAGGATCGTTGCAGGCATCTCTGCTTCCTGGCCCTCCAGCACGTCAGATTGTCTCCTCTCTCTCTATTCTGCTGCTGCTTGTATGCTTTTGGGCTCCACCTTTTCTACTCTTTTCCATTCTTAACAGGCTGCAGGCAAAGTGAGTTCAACTCAATTGCCTGACCTTGTATGAGCCTGTTAGTGTTACATGCCTGATCTTCATTACTGGATGCCTCCAGGCCCCTCTTCTTTGTCCCAGTACTAGAGTGGTGTTTGCTATAGGAAGTGTGCACTACTCTTAGCAGCCTCTTCCTCTTCTCAGTACCTTGTGGGAAACTTCAGGGAAGGATCAGATAAGATTGACAATATCCCATGATGACTGATGGAGGGTCAGGAAGGACTGTGCTGGTGAAGGGGGATACCATGTCCCACCTTCAGGTAACCTCTCTCCAGGTGATCCTCCCTTGCTTGGCCAGCCCCAGGGTCGGCATCCAAAAGCGATGGCCCTTCCCTGGCCACCTGAACAGAAGATCCCTGGGGAGTAGATGTGAGAGTACCTTCAGGTTTCTCCCACAGCAAACCTATGAAAAATTGAATAACTATTTTGAATATCGACCAAATAGATTTGAAAGCCAAAAGTTGTAGAAATCTGCGTATATGAGATGTCAATTTGGGGAAACTTGGAACAAGAGTTGCCACAAGCCAAGTGATACTAGTGAAGAAGTTGAAAGGCAAACGTTGTACAAATCTCCTTATATGAGATGTCGATTTGGAGAAACTTGGAACAAGCATTGCCATAAGCCAAGAGATATTAATGAAGAAATGGAAGGGCAAGAGATGTACAAACCCCCTTATGTGAAATGTCAGTTTGTGGAAAATTGGAACAAGCATTTCCAAAAGCCAAGAAATACTAATGAAGAAGTTGACAGACAGAACTTGAACAAATCTCCATATAAGGGATGTCGATATGGGGAAAGATGGAACAAGTAGTACCTGAAGTCAATGAGGTATAAAAAATGAAGGGGTGCAACTGTGTTATACTTGGAAGGAAAGTGGACATTATAGGAAGACCTGCTGAAAGAGACGCATCAGGCAGGGAACCCTTTTTGGAGAAAGATACTTGGCAGGAGAGTATATGAGGGGATCTGCAAGATCCAGAAAGGGGGATTCCTGGCAGGGGAGTATTCTAGGCAATCCATGAAGCATATGAAAGAAAGAGACACAGTGAAAGATACCTGGCAGGAGAGTACACCAGGAAATCTGAAGAATCAATTGAGTAATTCTTGGCAGGTGAGTATAACAGGAAATAATTCTTGAAACAATTGGGTGAAAGAGAAACTTTGCCACCTGTGAAGCAGTTGTTGAAAATAGATGTTTCGCCATCCTGTAAAGTAGAAAAGACACTTTTTGCCAGCCATAAGAAAGTGTTTTAGGAGAGAGAAATGTCAACTACTCTTAAAGAATCAGGTTTTTAGAAGGACACTTTTGTTATTTTATCTGAAAGAGTTCAGGCGAAGGGAAACTCCTCCTGGATCCAAGAAATAATTATTTGTTGAATTTTCATACTTTTTTATTAAGTAAAAATCAGAAACATTTATTTTATACCTTTGATTTTTTGTTTAAGTGTGAGGGTCAGATATATTTTGGACACAAGGACTGTTTGCCTAATTTCAACGACAAGATATGGGCCTCATCACGACTTGGGCGGTAACCGTTAAAATCGGCGGCAACGCTCTTAGCGCCGATTTTAAGGGTCCGTCGGATCACGACTCCTAATACCGCCGGCGCAATAACAGCCGGCGCAAGGACAGCGCCAGGAACCATTCGCGCTAAAACATCATCAATCACGAGTCTGGCGTAAGCGCTATTAGCGCCAGAAAAGTGGCGGATAATCCGCCGAAAATACCTCCAGCAAAAAGCTGGAGGTAACAGAACACAGGCCACAGCAATAAGGGCCCAGGTGGAAGCAATGCAAATCAGAGGCCTACAAAGGACCCACCCATGCACAACACACCCTCCCCAACCCCATTACACCAGCAGGAGCAGGGAGGAGACAGCAATGAGAACCCAGGTGGAAGCAATGCAAGTCAGAGTCCTACAAAGGACCCACCCATGCACAACACACCCTCCCCAACACCATGCTGCCATTTGGAGCCGGGAACCTTGATGTCGACTTCTACCAGCTGCACCTGGAGCTACAGAGGCCAGTCAACCAGGCCAGGTCCCTGGGAGTGCAGGGGGCAGTGGGGATGAGGAGAAGGAGGAGGAGAGCAGCACCAGCAAAGCGGCCATCCATCCCCAGGGTCACGCCAACACCCTGGGCCCTAACTGATGGTCAGTTGGTGACAGAATATCGGCTGGACAGGGAAACCATCACCCAGTTGCTGGACACAGTCCAGAGTGACATATGCAGCCGCATAGCCACCAGCACGACAGTACCTCCCCTAGTGAAGCTCATGCCTGTGCTTCAATTACTTGGGACTGGCAGCTACCAAAATACCGTTGCCATGATGCATGGAATGGCCCAGTCCACATTCAGTGCCATGCTGGGACAGGTGCCTGATGCACTGTTGAATCATGTGAACAAACACATTGCATTGCCAGCCACACAGGCACAGGTGCACCAGCTTAAGGGTCAATTCTATGCCATTGCCCAAGTCCCGAATGTAATAGCAGCCCTGGACTGCACACATGTGGCACTTGTACCACCCCAGGCACATGAGGCTGCCTACAGAAACCATAAACAGTACCATTCCCTCAACGTGCAGATGACATGTGGCCCTGACCTCACCTTCAGCCACTGCTGTGCCCGCTACCCAGGATCCACCCAATCTCCATGGTCCTACGCAACAGTACCCTGCCAGCGTACATGGGAAGGCACCGAGGCCAAAACACATGGCCACTGGGTGAGTACAAATGTATCCCACAAACCATGTCAATCCACAACTGATGGTGCCTGTCACAGAATCCATCATTCCCAATAGTCAGCAGCATCACAGCAGCATACACAATCAAGCACCTTGCACGATGAACCTTGGACATGTCCTACATAGCAGAACACACCCATGCAGGATGTAAGACATGTGGCGGCACAGTGACATATGGAATCCCCACCACAACAAAGCCTCCTGTGTGAGTAGCACCATGGCTCACAACACTGACACAGTCCAGATATCCCACCCTGGCCAACCGACAGTAATGTAATTCCAAACCATGAGCTGGCACATCCACGAATGCTCCACACATAAGTAGGCCGAGTAATGACAGTGCACATCCCACAGACACTGTCGCCAAAAAGCCATGGAAATGCATGGAGAACAGTACAGAATAGTGAAGAGCAGCAAATGCAACTGCAGCCAAATGGATTTGCAATGACACATGAGGCAGCCACTTCTGTCAAGCAGAAGTAGATGGAAGGGCCCCCTCATCCTGCGACAAGTGAATGAGTACTGTTACATACAGAAACATAGGCGTACCTAGTGGAGAGTAACCCTTTGTTTCAATCGTGCCCGTAGGACAGCACACTCCACAATGTTATAGGCCCAATGCCAAATATGGCAAAATCACACTGATGACAGGGCTCTGTACACCCACTGGACTTACCTTGTCCCCATACCGGCTTCCTCTCCCCTGCAGGTGATTCTGGATATCCCCAGTGCACGTGGCTCATGACCCCTGTGCGTCACCCACACACGGCGGCGGAGTGGGCATACAACCTTGGCCATGCCCGTACACGGATCTGCGTGGAGAGGGCATTTGGACTGCTGAAGGCACGCTTCTGGTGCCTCGACCGCACGGGAGGGGCAATGATGTATGCACCAGAAAAAGCTGGAAAAATTGTACTGACATGTGCCATGCTGCACAACATCTGTTGTCCCAGAAATGTGCCACTGCCCCCTGATGCACATGTGCAGCCACCTGATGATGGTAGTGAGGGCGATGAAGTGCCAGAAGGTGTTGCACATGCACAAAGGGTTGGGCAGAGGGAAGGGAGGTTGGCCAGACAGGGATTGATTGATGGATTCCATTAGAAATGGGTAATAGGTAAATTGTGAACATGTCACTTCAACATCAAATTGCATTTGTTCCAATCACTACTGTCCATGCATTGGGTTTTTTTGTAACGTGATTTATTTTCCCTCCAACAATCCCCCCTCACCCCAGTGAACACCCAACAATCCCCCCTCCCCCCAGTGAACACCCAAGAATCCGCCCTCCCCCCAGTGAACACCCAACAATCCCCCCTCCCCCAGTGTACAACCCCCAACTGTGCAGTTGCCTCATCAGGCCAACAACAATGTTGCCATGCACCACTAGGATGGGCACGGGCGTTTCCCTCTCCCAGGACCCTCCGGTGTGCGTCCCCTCAGGTGGCGCATGGACCGGCGCCTCGGAGATGGGTCTATGAACCCTCTGTGGGTGTTGTGGAAGTAGAGGGTATGGAAGCGCTGGCCATCATGTGCTGGCGCATGAGGTTATTGGCCTCGCGTTGCTGTTCTGCCAGTGCTGACACTGCCTCAGTGAATTCGCGGACTCGATGCCCAAAGCCTGTCAGGGCAGCGGTGCATTGTTGCACAACTTGCCGTGTGCGGGCATTGTCCCGCGCAATGTACCTGCACCCATGCCGGATGGATTTACTCACAGCCTTTATGTGCCGGCTCTGGACCCTTGCCATTCCTTCCACCCGGGCCTGTTTTGCCTCAATGATATCCAGTCGGCCCATGACTGCTGCCCCAGTGACAAAGGCCTCTCCTGGTGCGTCAGGTGGTGGACCGCGAATTGGGCGCTGTGCCGGGGGGGCTGCATGGCGACATGCCACCAGACTGGACTGGGCTGCCTGGCTCAGATCGCTGGCCCTCTGCACTCCCATAGGACGGAATGTCCACATCGGGCTGCGGTGTGCTGCAGCGACGCACAGGCACATGGCGACTCCCTGCCTGGTGTCTGCCTGGGCTTGGGCTTCCATGGGGTGTTGACACCCCTTCTCCATCACTACTGCTTTGCGAGTGTTGTGAGGTGGCATGATGCCCACGTGGAGGTGTTGCTCCCACTTTGGACTCCAGTTCAGGCCTCTCTCCCTCAGCATCGGGGCTGTGGATAGTGGCTTCTGGTGAGCTGCCGGTCGCCTCCCTGCAGCCATGTGGCTGCCGCTGCTGTCTGGCGGGGCTGCGTTGGAGTGAGGTGGGTGTTCCCCTGTGTTGTCTCCCATGGGTGCGGCGTCTTTGGGGGGTGCTGGTGGAGGCACGGTGTTGTGGGCGCATTGTCGGTGTGGCCTCATCGCCATCATCACCAGGCTGTTGGGATCGACGTGTGCCTGTGGGGTACATAGGGGGTGGTTTGAGTACAATGCTACATACATTTGTGTGATGCAGGTCATGCAAACAAGTGTGAATGAAGACAGTGACAATGACGCAGTCAACTTGCATTCCGTTCAGTCACCATGTGGTGCTTGTTGTGGATGTGCATGGAGGTACACTGCATGGGAACGCGTGGTTGAGGTGGACTGAGCTCAGGCTTTTGTGGTTGTGTTGATGCACAGTACCACTCTACGTAGCTGTCCTATCGGTATGGGAGTCTATCCCCTGCCCCTGTCATTCATGCACTGCACGTACAGGGTCGTCTAGGCAGCACTACCGTTCTAGGGATGTGGCCCTCACTTACGGGTGTATGCAGTGCCTCAGACACATGTCTTCACTCTCATTCAGATGCATGTATTTGGGGATGGGACTCACCTGCCGTTGGATTTATGCCAGTCCCTGCCTCCACTCCACCAATGCCCTCAATGGTTCCGACGTCGATGAGGCCCGTCAATTTCTCCTCCCATGGTGTGAGGTCGGGTGGGGGGAGTGGTGGCCCTCCTCCTGTGCCCCTGCTTGCACTCCTGTGCTGGGACAGGATGCCTCGCACTCGCACGCGCAGGTCATTCAGCCGCTTGCGGCAGTCCTCCCCATTCCGGGGCACGCGCCCCACTGCACTGACCCTTTGTGCGACGGATCTCCATATTTGGCCTCTGCGCTGGGCGCTGGTTTTATGCTGCTGCAGCTCATTATGGTACGTCATTGCCTCCTCCACAAGTACCTCAAGCTCTTGGTCACTGAACTTGGGTTTTCTGACCCTGTCCAGTGCAGACTTGCCCCTAGTGCGCTCTTGACTCATTTTCAGGGTTCAGATCGCGTGGATGGCTTCCAGTGGCCGTGATATCCGACGGATTGCGATTTCCAAGATGGCCGCCACTTTATTTCCCGTTCCGGCGGTGACGCGTTTCCCGCACGCTATAAGCGTGAGGTGGCGGTAGCGCACGGTGCGCCGGATTTAAGGGTTCGCGCTAATCGCGCTAACGCCTTGGACTGGGGCGCGTGCACGATGACTCGTGATCTGGTGGATTATCCGCCGGGTGCCTTGGCATTAGCGCTATTTAGGTCCGGCGGATAATCTGCCACATTTACCGCCCAAGTCGTGATGAGGCCCATAGACTGACCATTAGTTTTAGTTTCCTAGGTAGGGAAACTTTCTTTAGGATTTATTTATTTATTTCAATTCTTAGTAACGTGCCAAAATCGCCCAGAGGCCTCACGGCGCACATAAATAAACAAGACAGTGACATAGAGAGAGAAAAAGTGAGGAGCGGAAATCTGAAAAAAGACATTTTAACGAAGACTAACGAGTGTTGAAGAGATGGGTCTTAAGATTTTTTTTAAAAATTGATCAGTGAGGTGGAACTCTTAAGGTGAAGAGGTAGAGAGTTCCAGAGAACAGGGGCAGTGATACTGAAGATGGTTTTGCCGAATTTGACTGAGCGAAAGTGAGGCTGACTAAGCCTAGCTTGCTCAGTGGACTTGAGTGATCGACCAAGGACATAGCGATGAATGCACTGTAACAGGTAGATGGGTGCAGAGTCAATCAGGCATTTGAATGTAAGAGTGAGTATCTTGAAGGATACCCTATGCTTGATGGGCAACCAGTGCAGTTTTTTCCTGGCTTCAGTAATAGAAGAATGCCTGGGTAAACCAAGCACTGCTCGGATTGCACCATTTTGGGTCGTCTGGAGAGCAGTGATATTAGCTGCTGACGTGCATGCAAGGAGACTTTTGCAATAGTCTAACCTGGAATTAACAAGGGCATATGCAAGAAGGGACATGTTGCTGACAGATAGAACAGGGCACATTGTGCAAAGTTGCCTGTTAATCCAGCTACAAGTTACCCTAGTTTTAGCGACATTCAAGCGCATTGAGAGCTCAGCCTCCATGGTGACGCCAAGAGTCTTAACGGTTTGGCTCACTGGAATAGACACATTGGCAATAGTAAATGAGTCATATTCCTTAGCGAGGTTTTTTAACATATGACTTGATCCTGCAGTGAGGATCTCGGTTTTATCCGCATTCAGAGCCATGAAATTCTGGCTCATCCATGAATGGATGATGGAATAGATGGCAGAGATGGCCTTAGAGTCTGTGGGGTAGGAGCCTGACAGTTCAAGAACAACCTGGGTGTCGTCAGCGTAGTTGGTATACAGGGCACCCAGGTCGTCAAGCAGAAAAAGCAATGGGAGAATATACATATTAAACAGGGTGGGAGATAGGGAAGATCCCTGGGGGACACCACGTGTGAGCAGAGAGGGTATAGAGGAAGCATTTTGGATAACCACGCGGGCGTTCTGAGGACCAAGAAAAGAGACTAGACATTGTGTGCTAAGATATGAGCAGCCGACAAGGGATTGTAGCCTTGTTTCCAGGAGTGCATGGTCGACCAAGTTGGAAAGCAGCAGAGCGATCTAACAGCATCAAAAGTGCAGGATGGCCACGATCGATAATGGATCCTAGATTGGATTTTAAATCCAGCATGGCTGTTTCTGTGCCATGAGAGGCTCGATAACCGGACTGAGGAGCACCAAGGATGGCATTGTCGTCAATACATTTCTGTAACTGAAGATAGGCCACTCTGTCCATGACTTTCAAAAGGAAGGGCATGTTAGTGATAGGGTGGCAATGTTTTGCAAGAAGGGGGTCCAGATTGGCTTTCTTGAGCAGGGGCGTAATCCATGCTTCCTTGAGGTTTGTTGGTACTTGGCCCTCTATAAAGTACTAATTGATCCGTTTAGTGATCCAGGGACTAATAGTCTCCAGGCATTGTACCAGCAACCTAGATGGACAAGCATCGCCTTTACATGAGGTAGGCTTCATTTTTAGTATGATCGAAGTCACTTCGGATACGGTGCAAGGGGTGACAGAAAAGAAGGCTTCGTAGTGGGCGAGTTATGAGTCGTCCGTAGTTACGAATGAGGGAGTGAATCAATAGGTGCAGTACAGAGAGAATGGTCATGGGCAGTCTTCGATGACGAACGTTGTTCAGATAAGTGAACAGATGTGATAACAAGAGGTGAAGATGGGGCAGTAACAGAGGCCTTAGTGGAAGTCGACGTACTAGCTTCTAGATGTGAGGCGATTTTTGCTGTTTGGGACGTTTTTCCTGCATCTAAAGATTTGCATGAACCAAAAGATCTAAAAATAAAACGGGGGCTGCAGGGGTGTCCCCCGCATCGCCCCGCTCACTATACTTTACGGCAGCCTTCCGTTACAAAAAAAAAGAAAAGGACCCTGCAGCGCCAGTTCCTGATCACGGAAGTGAAAGGGAACTGGTGCTGCAGGGAACCAGTGGGAAGATGAAGGTAAGTGGGGTTTGTTTATGTTGGGGGTGTGGGTGGGGAGGTGCTTAGGATGTGGGTGGGGGGTGTGTAATGGGTGTGTTGTGGGTGTGTTGTGTGTGTGTGTGTAGGTGTGAGAATGTATGTGTGTTCGCATGAGAAAGGTGCAAACTTTTGGTAGTTCGCCCCTTTCTCATGCAAACGATTTGCCCGCGGTACTTTCAGCCGCGGGCAAATCACTCGGATTCGATTTTTGCAGAGAAGGCATCATGGATGGTTTGACACCAGGTAGCATCCTGAAGTGCCTGCACTGTTGTCTGAGTGTTAGAGTTAAATTCTTGAAGGATGTAAAAAAGTTCCTTGGATCTGGATTTAGCTTGATTAATGTGATTGCTGTAATAGGCTGCTTTTGCCTTAATCACAGCAGATTTTAATGTTTTTACTGAGCTTTTATAGGTGGCGAGCAGATCTGGAGAGGGATGTTTTCACCATGCACGTTCTGTTGCGCGTCTATGATGTCTTAATGCCAGGAGTTCATCATTGAATCAGTGTTTAGTAAGGGTTTCTGGTTTGATAAGTCTGGTACTAATGGGGGCAAGGTCCTCCACAATAGAATCCAGTGTGTTTTTCAAGTGTTCAGAAATTTCGGTAGAGTCTTCAAGTTTACACAGATTACCCAATCTGTTAGTGAGTTTGTGGGATAATCTTTCAGCGGTTAGTTTTTTGAACAATCTGGTGACAATAGGGAGCCTAGGATAGGGACAGAAAGGCCTTTAGCTAAACCCTTTAATTTAATAAAATGTCTCATGTTGAAAATGTTACAACTTTGTGTCCGCCTCTCATTTCTGACCCCTCACGGTACCTGTGACGAATCAACTTTGGGAGCCAAGTGGTCCAGGGATGAATATCGGTTTCTAAACCATCAATCAGCCCCACATCGCTACTACACCTGGTGCACACGCGGTGAAGCTTCATCAATTCATTCATCAATGTCCTTTAATTTGATTTAACTGACAGCTGACATGTGTTTTGACCATACGGTCATTCTCAAGGCTCTACTCTGTTATTGCCTCAATTAGCGGTTACGGTTGCAAACAGTTGCGGGAGGTGCTAATTGAGGCAATAACAGGGTAGAACCTTGAGAACGAGCGTATGGTCAAAATATGTGTTGGCTGTCAGTTAAATCAAATTAAAGGACATTGATGAACTACACAAGGATAGTGATTGATTTAAACTAGGCGCTTAATAAAGCCAATCATCCAAGGCATATAATACAGAATATACCATATGGAGAATTACTCCGAATTAAAAGAAACTGTTCCTCAGAACTGGAATGTACCAAACATCAAGACGCAACAGTTAAGAAATTCTGTAATCGTGGATACAGCAACAAACATTTGCGACAGGCTGTGAAAAAAAACAAATTAAGAACAAGAGTTGAATTACTAAAAGAAAAACCTCATCAAATACCAGAACAAAATAAACTTAGATTTATCACTACTTACAGTACAAACAACAAAATTATCAAAAAAATTCTACAGAAAAATTGGAATATTCTGTTAACTGATCCGGTAATGAGTGATCTTTTGGATAAAAGACCAAACATGGTTTTCAGGAACTGCAACAATCTGAAAAAAATGATAAGTCCTTCACATTTTGATAACCAAAAGTATGAAAAACACACAAGCCTGGCAACACACAACAGCGAAACATGGCTAAAAAAGCCAACAAAAGGCAATAACTGCATAATATGTCCTCATATGTACAATCCGAAAAAGGATTTTGTTAAACCCAATGGAAAAAAGATCAAGATCAATGAACTAATCAACTGCAACAGCAAAAACGTGATCTATGTGATAATTTGCATATGCAATAAGATGTATATCGGCAGCACGATCAGTAAATTGTAACTAGAATTGGAGAGCATCTAAGATCAATTAAAAATAAAGACTTAAAATCGCCATTGGCCCTACATTTTCATGAAGAACATCCAGGAGCGGACATATCACAAATCAGATGCCATGGCATTGAAAAACTAACTTTCCCCAAAAGAGGTGGCAACATAGAAGTTATGCTGCGAAAGAAAGAAGCTTTCTGGATTTGCAATTTGGACGCAATATATACAGGTCTAAACGTGGACAAAGAACTACACCATTTCTTATAAATCATGTCATAAAATAATAACTTGGGGGTGGTGTAGCATGGGTTTAACTCTCATTGTTACATGACACCTTTGTTTTTACATTATTCACTATTCCCAATGCATCATGTCTGAATCCTGATTGCACGTGATTTAGTATTTGTTGCACAAATTGAAATTGTTCAGAATTAACATAGTATATTTCCCATATTATATCAGGGAACCCACCCACTCCATTGACCTCGAAAGTAAATATTAGTGCTTTGATTTCTGCCTCCAGTTACAAACATATTGATTAACAAATGTCTAACCTTTTAAAAAAATGCACGTAACATTACTAATATTGAACGTTCGGCTCCCGAAGGCTAAACACAGTGTGATTCTTTACAACCATCAGATCCAAGATGGCATGTTCAGGAGGCCACCCGTAAGGAAAGGGAATAAATTCAAACGTCCAGCTTTCAGACGGCGCACAAAATCACGTGATTAGATCACGTGATGTTCATGTGTTTCTCAATGAACTTTATTTAAAACACAAACTAACGCGCCAATTGAGTTGCATAACACCACAAAAGGCAATTGCACCGCACTCGCTTTGAAGAAATACCAAGGTAATGTAACGCTCACCTGATTCCCGTAGAGGCGCCGGTCTTGACTGGGCGTATACCGTATCTTCAAAGGTGATGTGTAACACACGGCTGGCTCTTTGAGCTGGACCTCTGTGCACTGTATGTCTGACTCGAAGGGTAAGATGTCTGCAGATAGAAAATATGGGATTAAGGAACTGGGTTATTGAATGTCTCTCTCTTCTTCCCTTTCTCTTCTCCTGTAGAACCCCAAAGGTTAACGCTCACACCTTAGGTAAGTGAACGCCGTGCTCTCCATCTGCCTCGGGGCAGGGTGCTGTAACCAGTTTCTTCACTGGATAAGGGGAGCAGGCCTCTTGACTTCAGAGGACTGCTGTCCGTCGTTTACTGCACGAACGGTAAGTTTCGAGTAATTCTAATGTCTTTAAAGTCTTTAGTAATGATGTTTCTTGTTTTGCAGGGTTCCGGCGATGGCGGATGACGGGCTGAAGTGAGTTGAAGATGGAGCCCGTGTGATGAATATAAGCGCCTGGAAGCACGTAAGTAAGCGCTTGTTGCCTGCTTCACGATGCGCTCTAACTGTCTTTTTATTTTGCAGGTACAAGTTCGGAGCGGCTGCAGGGTGCCGGAATACCCACTGGGTTAGATGTGGAAAGGAGTAATGGCACGTGAGTATTAAAGTTCCCCAATGTCTTTAAACGCACCTTGTTTTGTCTTTCAGATGCGGGATGCAGCGCCGAAGGCCTCCGGAGCGTGCGAAGAGTTGGTAAGCTTTTGTCTTTCAGATGCCGGAATGCAGTGTGAAGACCTCCGGAGCGCACGAAGAGTAGGTAAGCCTTTGTCTTTCAGATGCCGGAATGCAGCGCGAGGCGTTGGTGACAGCCGATGGACCAGGTAAGTGAAGAGCTGTCACTGAAGACCGTAATGCTAACCTGTTCTTTCTTGTCTTTATAGGTGTTGCTGAAGACTGGATTCAGGATGGTAAGCCTTTTTCCTTAGGCCCAGGATCAGATGCAGAAGACACGATGAGCGTTCTGCTGCAGAGGATGCAGAATAACGCAAAGCAAGATTCATCCATCGGGTGTGGTTTAAATAGCCTCCTGTAGTGCTTAGGTGTCTCCTTCCACAGCCACGCCTAGGTAAGAAAAGAGTTCCTGCTTTCCAGAAGAGTTCCAGTGTTCTGAATCTAGGGAGTGGCTCCTGCCCCACCCAACAGGAAAAGTAGTTCCAAACAGAAGAGGATCAGAGGCTCAACTGGCAGGCAAGTAAGCAGCATGGTCTGCTGCAGGTAAGTCCACCCAAGCATTATGAGCCCGGCGCTTCCAGCGCTGGGACTGGGCATATTTATGAGCCTGGTGCCACTGGCGCCAGGACTGGGTCCAAAAGGTCCCAATTGGGACTGGTTGGCACTCGGAATCTGGGTTATGGATCTGCTTCCAAGGGAGTTGGGAAAACCCTGACATTTTGGAAGCAGAGATCATGACAGTACCCCCCCTCAAGGCCCCTCCCAAACCGGGCTTCTCCAGGGGTTTTGGCTTGTCAGGAAATGTTCGGTGAAATCTTTTGATTAGGCGAGGAGCGTGGACATATTCAGAAGGTTCCCAGGATCTCTCTTGTGGGCCGTAGCCTTTCCAGTCAATTAGGTAAAATAGTTTAGATTTGGAGATCTTGGAGTCCAGAATGCTTTTGACTTCAAACTCGAGTTCTCCATCAACTAGGATAGGTTT
Source organism: Ambystoma mexicanum (assembly GCF_040938575.1). Lineage (NCBI taxonomy): Eukaryota > Metazoa > Chordata > Amphibia > Caudata > Ambystomatidae > Ambystoma > Ambystoma mexicanum. Next base: position 1,242,063,392 of record NC_090934.1, read on the forward strand.
TGGAGATTTAGTTAGTCGGGTTTGAGGTTGCACGGGTTTTAATAGAGAGACGTGGAAGACCGGATGTATCTTCATGTGCGGGGGCAAGTCCAACTTGACCGCTACTGGGTTTACTATGGTAGTGATGGAATAGGGACCAAGGTATCTTGGGTTGAATGTGCGTGGCCCTTTTAGAGGTAGATATTTGGTGGATAACCAGACTTGATCCCCTACTTGATATTGAGGGGCTTCCTTCCGATGTTGATCTGCTCCTTTCTTGTATTGTTCTTTAGCCCTTTGAAGGTGAGAAACAGCTTCCTTAAAGGCTTGGGTGATTGTAGAATGCAGGTAGTCTACTGCTGGTGTTTCAAGATCTTGGAGGGGATCCAACTCCGAGGTTCGAGGGTGACTGCCGTACAAAAGAAAAAACGGGGTTTTCCCAGTTCCCGAATGGACAGAGTTATTGTAGGCATATTCGGCTATCCAAAGGATGTCTTTCCAAGTTTTTTCAGTTTGTTGCAGCATGCAGCGTAAATACTGTTCCAGAGTTTGATTGGTCCTCTCGGTTTGTCCGTCGGTCTGAGGGTGGTGACTGGTCGATAGTCTCACATCAATTTGAGCCGACCGACAGCAACTTCGCCAAAAATGAGAAATAAATTGACTACCTCGATCCGAAATTAGAACCGAAGGAAAACCGTGCAGTCGGACGATGTTTTCGAGAAATTCTCGGGCCAGAGTTGCTGCTGTTGGCAAGCCTTTGAGCGGAATGAAATGCGCCATCTTGGAGAATAAGTCCACGATTACTAGAATCGTGTTGTATCCGGAGCATGGAGGTAGATCGGTGATGAAGTCCATAGAAAGCGTATGCCAAGGGCGAGGTGGGATGTCAATAGGGCGTAAGAGGCCTGCTGGTCTTTCCTTTTGACTCTTGTTTTGGGCGCATACTCCACAGGACATTATAAAGTCTCTGATATCTTTTTTCCAAGACGGCCACCAGAAGTAGCGCTTGATCTTTTCTGAGGTCTTGGCCATACCGGGATGTCCTTCCATTAAAGAATCGTGATAACAAGAGATTACTTTTTTCTGTAAATCTGTGCTGGGTAGGTATAATCGTTCTTGGAAATACAATAAGTTGTCCTTTACTGCAAAGTCCTTTCCCTGCAGATGCCAATTCTGTATGTCTGCTGGAGTTACAAGTTGCCTGGCTTTATCCTTAACTTCCTCTATGGATTCTGTGGCGATTACACCCAGAATTCTTTGTTCGGGAATGATTGGTACAGGTTTAGGGTTGATCAAGTGTTCTTCCACTCCCATCCGAGAAAGGGCATCAGCTTTACCGTTCTTTGTACCAGGTCGATAGGTAATTATGAAGTCAAACTCTGCAAAGAATAATGCCCAACGGAGTTGTCTAGAGGATTGGGCTTTTGCGGTTTTCAAGTATTGCAGGTTTCGGTGATCCGTAATCACAGTAACGGTGTGTCGGGCCCCCAGCAGATAATGCCGCCAAGCCTTAAAGGCAGACTTGATAGCCAGAAGTTCCTTGTCAGTAATCGTGTAATTGATTTCAGGAGGCGAGAATTTGCGGGACCAAAATGCCACGGGATGCAACTGATTGGTTACCGGGTCCTTTTGTGATAGAACTGCCCCCATGGCAAGGCTTGAAGCATCAGTTTCCACGATGTAGGGGAGTTCGGGGCGAGGGTGTTTTAAGATTGGTGCAGAGATAAATTTAGTCTTCAAATCCTGGAAAGCTTGTTCCGCCTCGGTAGACCATTCAAAACGTTTGTTTTTCTTTAACAAGGCAGTGATGGGCTGGACTATTCGAGAGAATTCGGGGATAAACCTGCGGTAAAAGTTAGCGAAGCCTAACATGCTTTGCACACCTTTTACGGAGGATGGTGATGGCCATTTGAGAACTGCATCGACCTTCTTTGAATCCATACGCACTCCGCCAGGTGATAATATGAATCCCAAGAATTGAACTTCAGTCACGTTGAAAACACATTTTTCCAATTTAGCGAAAAGTTTGTGTTGACGCAATCTTTCGAGGACCATTTTCACGTGTTTCCGATGTTCAGATTCCGATGAAGAATAAACGAGGATGTCGTCAATGTAAACAACAACACACACATCTATGAGCTCTCTGAGGACATCGTTCATAAAATATTGAAAGGCGGCCGGGGCATTGCAAAGTCCGAAGGGCATGACCTGATATTCAAATAGCCCATACTTGGTGCGGAAGGCCGTCTTCCATTCATCGCCCTCTTTTACTCGTACCAAGTGGTAAGCTCCTCTAAGATCCAGCTTTGTATATATGCATGCTTTTCTGACTTGGTCCAGGAGTTCAGGGATCAAAGGTAACGGATATCTATTCTTAACGGTGATCTGGTTCAGGGAGCGATAATCTATACAAGTTCTAAGGTCTCCTTCCTTTTTTGGAACGAAGAACAAAGCTGAAGAAGCAGGGGACTTGGAAGGACGAATAAACCCATTTGCCAGGTATTGATCCAGGTATTGTCGAAGGTGAAGGTTCTCAGGCTCGGTGAGGGCATAAATTCTGCTACAAGGAGGAGTAGATCCAGGTATCAGGTCTATCTGGCAGTCATAAGACCTATGAGGAGGTAGAGAGTTAGCCTGATCCTTCCGGAAAACATCTTGGTATTCTAGGTATTCGGGAGGTAACTGGGGAGTCTCTGAAGAAATTGCGGCCAGTGCAACACCAGGTGGAGGGTGACAAGTAGAGACACATTCTGGAAACTGGACCGTTCTTGCTCGCCAATCGATCAGAGGATTGTGTTTCTCTAACCAAGGTATTCCTAGAATAATCTGAAACTGAGGGGCCTTGATCACATCGAACATGATCTTCTCATGGTGTCCATCTTGACTTACTAGCGTCACCTCTTGAGTGGTATGCGTTACTGGCCCGGAGGCTATCTCCGTACCATCCACCGTAGTAATGACGTCCTTTACAGCCTTGGGACAAAGAGTTAGATTCATCCTCAAAACCATTTCATGATCCACATAATTGCCGATGGCACCGCTGTCGACGTAAGCTTCAATTGCATGTAATCGATCCGGATTATCAGGGCTAATGAGGACCATAGGTATCACGAAATGCGAGGTCACGGAACTGGTTTTCACGCTCGGCAAGAGGACCTCTATTCTTGTCGGGCGAGGTCGTTTCCCTGCTCAGAGTTTGTAACTTTGGTAACTGCAGCTCCTACTGCCTTCTTGGCAGGTTTCACCGGACAGTCTCGAAGAAAGTGCCCTGAGTTTCCGCAATAGAGGCATAATTGCAACTGTTTTCTCCTTTCCCGCTCCTTTTGTGTTAGAGGGCCTTTCAGACCCCCTATTTGCATGGGTTCCCCGGAGTCTACTCCTTTGGAAGGAGTTGGCAGTTTGGAAAATACTCGAGCATCAAACTTGGAACGATCGGCCTTCCTGTTCTGCAGTCTGTGATCTATTTGAACGACTAAGTCTATATAGTCCGAACAATCTTGTGGGGGATTCACTACTTGGGCTAACACATCTTTGAGCTCTCCACGTAGACCTCTATAAAACAGCGTAATCCTTTTGTCCTCAGGCCATTGAGTTTCCACTATCAGTCTGTTGAAAGACGCAATATAAGCCAAAAGGTCTTGATTACCTTGTCGCAACGAAAGAAGCTCATTGTCCAAGGCCTGCCCCTGTGAATGTCTTGCGAACAGTTTTTCCATACTGAGCTGAAAAGCTTGAAAATCATGGAGGACCGGATCATCTTGATTTACTAGAGGGATCGACCAGTCTGCCGCATTGCCACTAAGGTACGAAAGCACGAAAGCTACTTTAGCTTGATCAGTTGGAAAGGCTGCTGGCCGGCATAAGAAATGCAACCGGCACTGATTGATAAATACTGCAAACCTCTTTGGGTCACCAGAAAATCGTTCGGGCGGAGCCAGAGGTACATTCCCAGGTAGGTTGATCTGCACTGGATTCATAGAGGATATAGAAGGAAGATTTCCCCCAGATGCGGGTAACGGGGTCTGCCCGACTTGTGACTGTAGCAATTGTCTAGCGAGATCATCTGTTCGCTCCTTGGAAATAATCAGTTCCCTTCTTAGAGCGTTCGTTTCCTGATGGGCTGCATGCACTTCTGCCCTTAGTTCCCCAAGTAACTGGGCTAGCTGGTCGGTATCCGAGGTTTCCATAGCTCCTGGACGGGAGTTTTGTGGTAGGCTTTGCGTTCTGTAACGCTCACCTGATTCCCGTAGAGGCGCCGGTCTTGACTGGGCGTATACCGTATCTTCAAAGGTGATGTGTAACACACGGCTGGCTCTTTGGGCTGGACCTCTGTGCACTGTATGTCTGACTCGAAGGGTAAGATGTCTGCAGATAGAAAATATGGGATTAAGGAACTGGGTTATTGAATGTCTCTCTCTTCTTCCCTTTCTCTTCTCCTGTAGAACCCCAAAGGTTAACGCTCACACCTTAGGTAAGTGAACGCCGTGCTCTCCATCTGCCTCGGGGCAGGGTGCTGTAACCAGTTTCTTCACTGGATAAGGGGAGCAGGCCTCTAGACTTCAGAGGACTGCTGTCCGTCGTTTACTGCACGAACGGTAAGTTTCGAGTAATTCTAATGTCTTTAAAGTCTTTAGTAATGATGTTTCTTGTTTTGCAGGGTTCCGGCGATGGCGGATGACGGGCTGAAGTGAGTTGAAGATGGAGCCCGTGTGATGAATAGAAGCGCCTGGAAGCACGTAAGTAAGCGCTTGTTGCCTGCTTCACGATGCGCTCTAACTGTCTTTTTATTTTGCAGGTACAAGTTCGGAGCGGCTGCAGGGTGCCGGAATACCCACTGGGTTAGATGTGGAAAGGAGTAATGGCACGTGAGTATTAAAGTTCCCCAATGTCTTTAAACGCACCTTGTTTTGTCTTTCAGATGCGGGATGCAGCGCCGAAGGCCTCCGGAGCGTGCGAAGAGTTGGTAAGCTTTTGTCTTTCAGATGCCGGAATGCAGTGTGAAGACCTCCGGAGCGCACGAAGAGTAGGTAAGCCTTTGTCTTTCAGATGCCGGAATGCAGCGCGAGGCGTTGGTGACAGCCGATGGACCAGGTAAGTGAAGAGCTGTCACTGAAGACCGTAATGCTAACCTGTTCTTTCTTGTCTTTATAGGTGTTGCTGAAGACTGGATTCAGGATGGTAAGCCTTTTTCCTTAGGCCCAGGATCAGATGCAGAAGACACGATGAGCGTTCTGCTGCAGAGGATGCAGAATAACGCAAAGCAAGATTCATCCATCGGGTGTGGTTTAAATAGCCTCCTGTAGTGCTTAGGTGTCTCCTTCCACAGCCACGTCTAGGTAAGAAAAGAGTTCCTGCTTTCCAGAAGAGTTCCCGTGTTCTGAATCTAGGGAGTGGCTCCTGCCCCACCCAACAGGAAAAGTAGTTCCAAACAGAAGAGGATCAGAGGCTCAACTGGCAGGCAAGTAAGCAGCATGGTCTGCTGCAGGTAAGTCCACCCAAGCATTATGAGCCCGGCGCTTCCAGCGCTGGGACTGGGCATATTTATGAGCCTGGTGCCACTGGCGCCAGGACTGGGTCCAAAAGGCCCCAATTGGGACTGGTTGGCACTCGGAACCTGGGTTTTGGATCTGCTTCCAAGGGATTTGGGAAAACCCTGACCTTTTGGAAGCAGAGATCATGACAGGTAAGAACTTTGCATTATATCGAGCAGATAGAAATTACAAATCGCACGTATTTGAATTAAAATGGAACGTGCAAAAAACGCGGACGCCTTACACCCAGTTCCTATCTTATTACAGAATACGACAACCGTTCCATACGAACGTAAATTTATTCAGGATCTAGGAAAGGAGCAACATAGGAAACTCATATACTGTAAGTGTGTATCTTTTCAATATTACAAATACGCTGTGTTTGCCCAAGAGACCCGAAGGTTTTAATATAAACATATATCATTCTCTTGGTGTACAGGTGAATTCGAGAAACCCTAAAGAAAGTAGTAATGGAATACATTATTTTAAATTGAATTTCATGTAAAACTAATTTGCCATCATACCCAAGAAGAACCGTTATACTGAACAAATGGGGAAACACGTGTTGGGATCTGGCTAGCCTGTGTACAAACAAATCTGTATGCCATATGATCATAATATGATCAAAAATATGAAAAAGAATAATTCAATGAAGTTAATTCAATGAAACAAATACTTTTTGTGAACCTACAATACAGAATCTAGATAAAACCAAACTTGTTTGTCACAAAAATTCCTTCTTTTTTTTTTTTGTATGTGTGAGCGTGCAGCACATCTGGATTCAACTTTTTCATTTTACATTTATATTGCCCTTTACAGTCTTCGGGGCAGTGATCTAGAAACCGCAGCCATCACTGAGACAATTCAAAGCCTAATTTAGGAGCAGCGCCTGGAACAGTACACAAGACTGTACTAAAAATATTGATTAACAAAGCTACATTGATTCAAGTTGAGGAGGCTGAACGCAACGTGCGGCACTCTATACTGTTTAAAACCCTTTGATTTGGGTGGTTGAGGCTATACCACTTTGTGACCACAACGCAGCTGGCCTCATGATTAAAGTTTGGGGCGAAGCGCACTAACCCAGAAAGTCTGTAAACCCTCAATTTCTATTCACTGGTTTTACTATTACTTTCAATATATCACATCAGCATCTACGTTGCTCTGTCCAGTGTATTTACTTAGGGTAACACTGTTTCCGGTCTCCCCCAAATTGACATCTCAGGCCTACATTTATAATTAAATTAAAAAAAATATAATATTCAGATCTCGTTGCACTTTTTTTTGTCGATATTCAAATTTTCTTTCCTTTAAACTTTGATTTGACATTAGGTTTTGATTACATTTAAATTGTCTTTGAGTATTGTGTAAAATCTCACATAGTTCATTCACTTGCTTTTTGTGTTTGTTGGTACAGCTGGGTGTCCCAATGTTCTGGGCCGACTCATCTGTGGTTTGTGGCATGCCCAAATTGTAGCGTGCCTCTGCGGTGAAGCTTCTTCTCTGGAGTGGCTTAACAGGCGATACAGGCATCTCTTCAGCGTTCCCTGCAGCTCGGCCTGTACTTGCTGGCTTCCTTCTGTGGCCAGGACCGGTGGATGCCGCTTTCCAACTCGACCGTACCTCCGGGAACGCTGCTGTGCTTCCCGGTGCCCCCGTGGCCCTTCATGTAGGCCTTCTGTGCTTCTTCCTCTTCACTGCCATGCCAGTGTCTGTAACTCGCGTTCGCAAGCCGCCTCATGAATATGCCCATCCTCCTTTCTACAGTTCTCTCCTGTGCTGCTCTTGTGAATGCTGCGGTTGCCATTTTTAAAGTTCCTGGGCAGTTTAGTCTGAATGGAACAACTAGTCTGCACGTTGGTCTTTGGAATTCACTTAATCTGCATTAACTCTTCCCTCTTCTTCGTCTAAGTACTTGAGGCTTTATGGGATCTGAAGTGCATGGATGCAATTGAATTCCTAAAATGATTTTGATTCCCCAGGTGATTGCCATATCCCGTGTATGTTATACACGCACGACCTGATCATGTTCAATCATACACTGTTGGGGGCACTAGCTATTTTGAAAGACTGGCCTGGTACGCTAAGGAAAATGTTCTGACAATTTACCTAGTGAATACAAAGGTGGTGACCATCTCTGCTAAAGGGATAAAGCATGTTAGCTTTTCCACCAGTTTAGGGGTTATTGATTACGTGGATAGTTACCCATACTTGGGGCTCGAAGTTAGCGCTAATAGGGCTTATAGTGGAATTAAAGAAGCAAAGAGTATCAAAGCTCATCGTCTGACCGCACTAGTGGGAAAATTATCCGCTAGGACTGCAGGTTACACTTTAGACGGGATTATAACCTTATACAAACAATGCTTTTACCCAATGGTCCTATGTGGACTTGAGGGCCGATGCATGGATGATTACCAGTGGCTGGATCGTTTAGAGAGCTACTTTTGGAAGCGCATGTTAAAGTAGAGACCTTCCACCCATATAGAGTACTTGCAACTGGAATTGGGCTGGTGTCTCTGAAGGCATTACTGATGATACGCCAAGGCCACTTGCACATAAAAGTCAACTCCAACCCGCAATGCCAGTTGCATTCCGTCTGAAACTGTGAACAAACCAACTGCCATTACCAATTTCTTTGGGAGTCAGAACTAACATCCCCGAAGCGGAAAGGACATGTAGGTTATGTAATGTAACTGGGGAACTAGAAACCCCTCCACATGTCCTTACCCAGTGTATAAAGCTAAGTACTGTCTATATGACATTATTGGGTGCGTTGGTCCATGATTATGAATCAATAAAACAACAGTATTTCTGGAATTATTGCATTAACTCTGATTCTGAAAGAGTTAGTATTGCACTGTTCGTGTTTGAGGTATGGCGGAAAAGGGCTTGGCGGAAGTTAATATGGTAAGGCAGGCATAGATTGTACCGTAACAATAAGGTTGCTTATATTTTTCATTGTTTATTATTGTTTATACAAGTGTTGAAAGTGAAAGCCCATGGCAGAAGGTAGACTTATGGTTGCACGACCTGTGATGGATGGACCGTGCGGACTGACAACTGCACCTAGACCAGAAAGTCTCCTACTGTGAAAGTTACAAACATAAAGAATCAAGCCAAAGAAAAGTATAGGGTTACTGGTTGCGTGACTTTTGGGTGGTCTGTGTGGTCTGACAACTGCTCCTAGACCATTAATCCCTGAATGGTGAACAAGCTGTGAAGAACTGTGCAACAATGGTGAAGCAAACCTGAAGGTGGGACAAACAGACCCAGTGTTTTCTTTTGAATTTTGAGCAGATGAATCTAACGATGAGTGCTATGTTAAAGTCTTTGGGAAGGGAACCCTGAGAGTAACAAAACGGGAGAACGCTGTCTTGGGGAAGGGAGTCCCAGGATCCCCGTTTTGTATGAACTGTGCTACATTTGAACTTGGGGAAGGGAATCCTAAGACCTTCTCTTTTTGTGAATTGTGGTACATTCGAACTAAGAGGAGGTAATTTCAGAACTTGACAAAACACTATTCAAGTGAACCTTTATTAGAACTGTATTGAACTTGAGATAACAAACCCAAGAAGAACTCAAGCTGAAAGTAGCTTAACCTTTACTTGTGTACACTTATTTTTCGTACTGGTTCAGTAATGTATTGTATTAATTACAAATAGCATTCAATGCGATTTCATGGAACCTATTTCTCAGAGGAGATAGGTCATTAATCTTACTGTGTTATAGTTTTGCCACAGCGTGATACAAAAAGTTCAGAATCTCCTGATTATATCTAGAAGAATACTGCCAAATTTGTGGTCTTACTTGAATGCTATTTGTAATTAATACAATTAGTTACTGAACCAGTACACACTCTAAACCACACATCTCTTGTCATTCCTTGACAGAGAGAAACAGGATACCTCCATTTCAACTTTTTTCCCGTCCTGATGAAGGCCACACACTTGCCAGCTATATGGATCAGCTGATGAATGGCCGAAACACTGTTGTGTTGACTCCCCCTTCCCCAGTGTGTAGTGTCAACCCTGTAAATATTGTACTAGTATGTACCATGTCCACATGTTATTTGTTCACTATGATCCCTAGATTCTGTAAGGGATTGTACATATCAACTTACACTTTGATCCAGTTAATTTGACTGGAAAAACATCAATGTATTATTTACAGATATTGTTTTGTTATCAGTTTGTGTTCTGTTGAAATACAATTTTTAAATCAACGTTTTAGGCATTAAAACAATTGGGCAAAAAGGCAAATTGTCTATACTTCAATCTAGAGCAACGTCGTTCATCGTGTAGGTCCAAAATTATTAGTGTACATAAGTTCAGTTACCCTGATCATTTCTTTCTACAGTATCAACCCACCTGGGTAGATCAGGGCCAAGCCAGGAGCCCATCGTTTCACTATAGGTTTTAACATAGACAGACTTTTATTTTGGACTTGCAGACACAGACTTTCATAGTTTCTTTAGGTAGAGAAAATACCACTATAGTGTAAGGCAAGTTAGGTGTTAAACCATCCTGATCATTAATACAGTTTTGTTTAGAACTGCACGTCTGTTAACTGTATCATCTCTCTTGATATCATACCGGTCTCACAGCCTGCATGCATATGTATTGCTGTTTAGAAAATCCTTATTTTTTAATTACATTTATTTCCCTTGTTGTCAGAACTCCTCCCTACCATAATCCGTGTTCTTTGGCCCTGATGAAGGCAGAGGTTATGTGAAAATAGAGTTACCTGAAGCCGAAACTCAAGTTGGCTTGTACTAATTGATCTATTAATTTAAACACATTTTGTTTTGTTATCAATGAACTGGCATGCCCGAAAGATGGATTCCTTCCCCTTGGGCTTGGAAGTTTTTGGTTTCCCCATCTGGCCTTGAGCAGGGACCAGACAGGAGCAGTCGCTGTCGCCTTTTCTGTTTTCCCGTGTGATTTTCAATTGCGTTTCTGTATTTTACCTAGTTTGTATAGATTTTTTGCTTTTTAGGTATGACTGAGGCATAGATTGTGTGTAGGGACAGGGTTGTGCATCACACATTCTGTATGATTTTTCATTGTTTTTCTTATTACTTTGTCATGTTCTCAGAAAATATTGTATGGATATTGAAAACCTTTGCAAAAAATACATTGGGCCTCATTACGAGGTTGGCGCTAAGAATCTCCCTTTACCGACATGCTGGTAATAACATGTCTGTGTAGGCTTGATCCCGCAAACAGCGGGTGATAACGAGTGCGCGAACACGCGCACCCCTGCATGACGGTAACGGTCATACCGGCATGCCGGTAACAACCCTCAAACCCCCAGATAGCGGCATCATCGAATGCGCACATAACACCTCTGCCATTGGCAACCCCTAAATAGCGGTACCAGTATTAACATAGTGGTAAGAACGGGCCCATCGTTACCGGACCCGGAATGAACGTCATCGCGCCGGAACGGGAAATGCATTGGCGGCCATCTTCAAAAACACAATCCATTGCCATCCTCCACATACTGAACCTTCACAGGCAAAACTCTAAGCTCACCACGCAGGAGCTGAACATGCTAGCCGATACCCTAGTAGAGAATGCGGATGTGGTTTTCTGCAGTGACCTCAGGCGTCCAGCACAGCGGAGAAAGAAGGCCATCTGGGAGGAAGTGGCAAGGAAAGTAAGTGCAGTCGGCAGCACTGCACGCACAGTGCGCGATTGCAAAAAGCGCTGGGATGACCTGAGGCTGAGAGTGAGGAACATCTTGTCGGCCAATACAAGCAAGGGGCTGGCAACAGGTGGCGGACCTCACTCACCTATCAAATTGGCTAGATGGGAGGAAACTTGCAGCTCAGTGATAGATATGGAGTCCATTGAAGGAGTTGGTGGAGCGGAGTTCAGCGTGCCAACATCGGCAGATGAAGGTGTGTCCCTACAAGCACACGACAACCAATCCTCACAGTTTTTTTTTTTTTTGTCATTTATTTTTATTTTCAAAAAACCAAACAGAACAACACACAATACAACTGTTTAGGACGTACATAATCAGCATCAAACCATAACATTATACAGTGTAATTCTCCGTCCTCCCCCCTCCCACCCCACAAACTAGAGCCGGCTCACTCATGTCATCTTCAGGAGCATTATCAGGTATCGCAGTGCTTATGCACTCAACCGAGTCCTCTGGTTCGTTATTGCCCTGGTGAGGGTTTGCCATAGAGGTCACCAGTTGCCGCCAGGCCAGCAAAGGCCCTACTTCCTCCTCTCCCCCCCTAGTAACCGCTTCAAACCACACTACGGATTCTGCCTCCGCCCATCTGAGGAGGTCCGCCCACTATAACTCCACCTTGGGTCTGTGGGCCACCTTCCAGGCCATTGCAATCCTGCGCTTGGCCAAGATGTAGGCCAAGTCCTTCATTTTGCTTATGTGTTTTAAATCCCGTGGCCTGGGAAAAATCCCTAGCATGCATGGCCATGCTGATCCCACATCCAGCTCTACTCCCCCACCAGCCAGTTTAGTTTTAATCTCATCCCAAAATCTGTGCACCTCCGGGCAAGCCCAGAACATGTGTAGCAGCCCCGCTTCCACCTCCCCACACCTGGGACATTTCTGCGTAGTCGAGCCTCCAAACCTTTCAATTTTCTGGGAAGTCAGGTAAGCCCTGTGAGTAACATACAATTGGAGTTGTTGGAGTCTAGCATTTCGGGACACCTTTTTATGGTACCTTTGGGCTCTCTCCCATTGCCCTTCTGTCATGGGTCCTCCTACTTCCTCCTCCCAGTCCTGTCTCAGTTGAAGCAACTCCTTCCCTGCCTTTGCTCTCAGAAGCTCTTATATCCTTGATATTTCGTGCCCGCCGTCCGAAATGTCATACATTGTTTCCAGGGAGGCATCAGGGTCATCTGCTAGCACTGTCTCAGGCCATCTCGCCCTAACCCGTTTCATGAGCCTAGCGTAGGTTATATACTGGCCTCTAGGCACCCCTGTCTCTTCTTGCAACCTCTGAAATTCCAATGCCTCCCCTTCCTGCCCTATGTCCCCAAGGGTGGCCAAGCCTACCGGTTCCCAATATCTACGGACCGCCTCAAACAGTTGAGAGTCGTTCCCGCATAGCGCCACCAGCGGGGCCTGCTGAGAGACCGGCTCTGAGTCACCCATCATTCTCCACGTTCTGCGCCAGTCCTCCCAGCCCAGCCTCAATAGCCGCCCTCTTCACACCAGTTTGTTCTTTTGCAACCACACCACTTCCCTCAAAAAGTATGGGGCCGAATCTCCCCGCAAAGGCCTGGCTTCCGCCGAGTCTTCAGCCGACAGCCACCTGGCCACAAACAGCAGCTGCCCCTCCAGATAATAAAGCTCAAAGTTCGGCAGGCCTATGCCCCCCTTGTCACAAGGGTTCTGGAGTTTCCACAGGGCCACTCTGTTCCTAGAGTTACCCCATATGAAGCCACTGCACATGCTATGAAGTCTCACAAATAGGCTCCTGGGAATCAAAAACGGGACATTCACAAAAAAATGCAAGAGTCTAGGCAGGACCACCATCTTGAGCAAGGCTGCTCTCCCCATCATAGTCAGGGGAAATCTAGACCAAAACACCATGCTGTTCTTAACTCCCTCTATTGCTTTCTCCGTATTATGTTTGTGCTCCGCCTCTATCTTGTGGTAAATATTTACTCCCAAATACCTAAATGTCTCAGTCTGCCATGGTATTGGCAGGATAGGCAGCCTCTGTAACGGGACATTCTTATATCTACCCAAGGGGAACAAACTAGACTTCCTAGGGTTCACCGATATGCCCGAGAGGGTGGCATAACGGTCCATCACCCCCAACACATACTGCAGGTTCTCCTCCGGATAGCGCAGATAAAGGAGCATGTCATCTGCATACAGCGATACCAGGTGTCTACCACTTACCGTGCTAATCCCCACCTCCCCGTATTGTTGCCACAGGCATATTGCCAATGGCTCTAGTGCCAGAATGTATAACATGGGTGACCAGGGGCATCCCTGTCTGGTCCCCCTGCTGAGTTGCCAAGTATCTGAGATTATGGATTCTGTTTTTAACTCTCGCCATCGGGGTGCTGTATAACAACTGGACCCACCTGATATATCCAGGTCCCATTCCGTATCCCCTCAGGGCCGCTTTCAACCAAGGCCATCGCCCCGAATCAAAGGCTTTGACCGCGTCTAACGACACGATATCCAGCTCACTTGTGTCTTTCTCAGTGTAGTCAATGATATGGTGTAGCCTCCTATGGTTATCTGTAATGTTCCTGCCGGGGACATAGCCCGCCTGATCTGGGTGTATCAGCTTACCGATCACCTTCTTCAGCCTATTGGCCAGCACTGCCGTAAGTTTTTTTGCTGTCCTGATTTAGCATGGACAAGGGTCTGTAGGACCCGCACTCCACGGCCGGCTTGCCTGGTTTCAGGAGTGGCATGATCATCGCCTCGCGAAGGGACAATGGCAAGCAGTGGCTGAAGCAGTTCCTGTTTGTATGTCTTGTAAAACTCACTAGGCAACCTGTCCGTCCCGGGTGCCTTGCACGTGGGGAGATTTTGGATCACCACCTCCAGCTCATCCGAGGTGACAGGGGCGTCCAATTCTCCGCGTTCTAGGTCATCCAGGGTGGGCAGCTCTATGTCCTCTAACGTGTCCAGTATGTCTTGACACTTATCTCCCCCCGTGTCCTCATATAAGTGTCTGTAAAACTTGAGGAACTCCTCGTTTACCCCCTCCTGGGTATTACAGATGCAACCTTCCTCATCCCTAATCTCACTGATCACTGAGCGGGGGGTCTCACTCTTATACAGCCAGGCCAGCAATCTGCCCGGCTTATCGCCCCCTGCGTGCAGCCTCGCTGTGTATTTTTTGTAATTTAGTCTACATAGCCTATCCCAGCGTCCACTGCAGGTTAACTGTAGGTCTTTTATCTTGGCGCTATTCTCAAGGGCGGTATCCTCATGTCGTGTGAGACCCTCCAGCTCCCTATCTGTTTCCTGAAGTTCCCTTTCGATGCCCCCCTGGAGCCCTTTAGATTTCGAAATGGCTACTCCACGCACCAACACCTTAAATGCCTCCCATAATGTTCCTACAGAGCGTACACTGCCCGTGTTTATATCAAAATATTCCTCGATGGCCTCCCTCAGATCCTCCCGGAACCCCTCATCCTCAGTCCTAAGTCTCCATGTCGGGATCCGCGCTCTGGGGTGTTGGTGTCGCCACTCTACAACCAAAGACGAGTGGTCGGATAGTACCCGGGCCTTGTATTCCGCTCCCACCATTTCTCCCGCTATATCAGCCGCTACAAACACATAATCTAGTCTTGTGTGCAAGTCATGTGGCGCTGCGTAGTGCGAGTATTGCCTATCCATTGGATGCAACCTTCTCCACACATCCTCTAGGCATAGGTCTTTTAACATTGTCCCCAGCGCTTTGGCCGCCGGCGCCAGCTTCCCCACTTTGTCAACTGACCTATCCATTTTGGGATTCAGGGTGCAATTATAGTCCCCTCCCCACACCACCGCACCCCCAGCCAGGGGGCTAATTTTGCTGTAAAGGGACCTAAAATAAGCCGCTGTATCGTGGTTGGGGGCATACAGATTTATGATATGCACTTCCCTGTTCTCCAGGAGTCCTGTCACCGCCACCATTCTGCACTCTGGGTCTACCGTTGAGCTAAGCACCTGAAATGGCACATGTGGCGCCACCCAAGTGATAACCCCTCTAGCGTACGCAGAGTACGTGGCCCCCACTACATGACCCCTCCATTTTCTCCTGACCACCTCCAGCTTCTCCCTTGTGAGATGGGTCTCCTGCAGCAGGGCTATGTCAGTGTGCATCCTTTTTAAATACAGCATCACTTTATTACGTTTCAGATAGCTATTAAGGCCCTGTACATTCCAGGTCACAATTCTGAGATTACCCGATGCCATCTACTCGGTTTGTTCTCAATCCGCCTCTCCCTTTAATGCTTCCCTTGATGGTTCGTTTTCCGACTCTCCCCCTGTCCCCCGTCAGCAGTCCCCCCCTCCCTGTTCCCCAACTCCATTCTACTGCATACAGCCCAGCCCCTCCCCCCACCCTACCCTACCCCAACAAGTGCCCAGCTCCATCCCTGGATCTCAGGCCCACCCGCGTCTGGTCCTGTCCCGTATCCGAGGACTAGGACCTCGCGGGGCATCACCGATCTAACAGTGACCTAACTAAGTATATTACTATTGGGTTCAAGGGATGCCTCCTAGGAGCTTCCAGTCGTCTATTTTAGGATTGGTGTGTCCAACGGGTCCAGCCAGTTGATACTACGACACACTCCCCACAAGCTTGATACAACTCCCAATGTCTTGGCCATGTCACCCTAGGTGGCACAGCTGCGTGCTACTTATCTTCCGCAGCTCCCATCTGGACATCCGGTTCTTGAGGTCGGCCCTGCATATCCAGCCAATCCATCGCCTCAGTCGGCGTCTCGAAAAAAAAAAGGGATCTGTTCTTATAAAACACTTTCAACTTGGCTGGGTAGAGCAACATGTAGCGATGGCCTGCTTCCTTTAGCCTCCTTTTTACCGACCCAAAGTTCATCCTAGTACGCTGTACAAGCAGCGTATAGTCCGGGTACGCCGTGATTTTTGCTGACCCCTTTTCAATCGTTCCTCCCCTCCGGAAAAATTTGAGTATCTTCTCTCAATCCCGATAATTCAGGATCTTTGCGATCAGCGGCCGCGGGGGTCTCCTGGGGGCGGTCTCCTTGTCAAGGCCCTGTGCGCCCTTTCAACCGCGAACCCCTGGGTCAGCACCCTGCCTGTTATCTCCTGCAAGAGCATGGTTTCCACGTATTCTGTGGGGTTTGACCCTTCCATACCTTCTGGCAAGCCCACTATACGGATGTTATTGCGTCTGGCGCGCCCCTCTGCTTGCTCAGCTCTGTCCTCCAGATTGCCCACCCGTTGCACGAGGGCATGGAGCTCCTTTCCATGTGCGACACACGCCTCCGTGTTCGGGGCCATCTCCTTCCCCAAGGCCCCAGTGCGCTCCGCAATCATTCGCACATCCTGTCTCAGCAGGTTCACCTCCTCCTGGACTGCTCCGATCTTGAGGTCCAGGCCCTCCTGCAGCTCTTTCATAGCCTGGCCCAACTTAGTCTCCCAGGCCACCTTTAAGTCTGCAATCGCTGCCAACACCTCCTGGATCATGCCCGGTGTCTCTCCCGTTGCCGTTGGGGTCTCCTTGCTCTTGCCCTCCTCCGCACCTGGGGGCGACCTGGCATAGGCCTCCATCGTGGGCTGTTTGATCCTGGGTCTAACCGCTTTAGAGGACATCCTGCTATGTTAACTGGGCGAAGGCCTGCCATGCCTCCCTCCACACGAATGTCCGTGTGGTCACGAACCACTCTCAGCAGTCCAGGTATGTACTTGTCTCTCCCCTCACACCCCGAGTGGGCCGTGTCCTCCCACGTACTCGTACACTCTCGGTGTCGTGGCACCAGTCTCTGTCGTGTTCCTTCTGTGGCCAGTGCTCGAGTGCAAATACCTATTCACCACGCTCCCTTTGTTCTCCCTCTTCCGCGATCACGAGGCCATCCAGCCCACAATGCAGTTCCAGATGTAGTACACCCGTACCCAGGCTCAGGGGGGCCGCTTTGAGTGTCAGGGGATCAGCAAATGTCTCGCATCGGCCTCCTCAACTGGCCTGCGCCAATGTTCCGTGATGCAGGCCCGCCATGGTCAGGCCCGGGTACCCCCATTCAGTGTACCGTATCTATGTTGGGCCCCACGGTGCCACGGTGTCCACTACACCCCGTGTTTCCAAGAGGGGGCCCAGCGCTCCTCGCAGTGCTCTCCTCAGGCAGCCCAGCTTAAAGATGTTCAGAGCATGTGGAATATTGGCTGCGGTCTACTGACTGCCCGTATGGGATTTCTCCCATCTCCCTGCGTGTACAGAGTTAATCCACAGCACTGTGAAAACTACAGCCACCACTGCCCGCTCGTTCGTGCTGGCCCCAGGGTCCGCAGCTACCTTGTTGCCTGCGCAACATACGCACATTCCTTCTCAAGGTGCGCTGCCACAATGTATCTTCCTGGGTTCTGTCAGCGTTCGATCCGACTACGCCGTGGGCCCAGCGTCAGCTACCAGTTCACTCGGCGAGTCTCATCAGTGTACAATCCATAGATTGTATCAGCTCCAGGTGCGTGCGTCTTCAGATGTGCGCTGCCTCAGTGAAGCAGCAGCACGTCCCGGGCAAACCGATACTTCTCCTCTGTTTCCTAACGCCGTGGTCCGCCTCTAATCGCAGGTCTTGGAGTTCGATGCAGGGGCCTTGCAGGTCCTACATTTGTGAACGCAGCGGCGCTCTCATGATCCCTGTCGTCCTCTTTGTCTCTGCCGCCATTTTGTTCCACTCGCCGATTCAGGGCCCGCGGAGAGAAAATGAGTATAACTCAGTGTCCGCACCTTCCACACGCATCAAAATTTCAGCGAGTGTAGCCGTCATCTTCACAAGCATGGACGTTATTTTTCGGTGCCGGCCGGCTCCCGTGCACGCACTTCTCCTCCAGGATCATTGTAGGATCAACAGAGCTCCACAAGAGCACGTCCCTTTACATGGCCATCCAAGCCACGCCCCTACCAATCCTCACAGTTGACCACCAAATGTGACAGCGATGGCAGCCAAGACATGGCCCATCATACACACCTACACATATCCATATACACATGCTGGGCCCACCACCTTCACATCCTAATGCATGCTGCATGCCGCTCCCATACACGAATACACACCCGACACACAGATGACCTGCATGTGTCACACAGCACACAAGTCACAACACACCTCAAGGCCCCACAGCAGACAACATGGTGAACATGTGAACACCTGCGTGATTGCAAAACACACCCCCCAACCTTGCATGTACCCAGTCTGCTGCAAAGCCAGGCATGCAACTGATCACATGGCGCCAACTGCACAAAGACCAATGCATGCATGATGCAAGCACCACCATCACTGATGCCCTGCCACTCTCTGTCCCTCACAGTTACGATTGCAGACACCGAAGAACCTCATGGAAGTGCACAAGCCACAACACCAGCCAAAAGGCCCAAGGGCCAAGATGATGGCACTAGGCCATCTACGTCGAGGGGACCAAGGATGGGCCGAGCGGCACGCAAGACAACAACCAGTGCCCAACCAGCCACGCTGCTACCTACACAGGACCAGCAGACACCTGCCCCTGCACCCCTGGACACACAACTACACAGGGCGAGGACACATATGCTGGTATGGAGAATGATGGCACACAGTGCGCTGTAGCAAGCCCAATAGGGGAGACGGCTGCATCGGCACAGCATAGTGGCGACGAGGAAGGTGGCCCTGACGAATACACCAATGCAGGAGTCCTCCACTCAGAGCCTGTAGGTCAAACCCCAAGCCCGCAGGTCTCCCCACGGGACATCCCTCGCCAGGATTCTTCAGGACAGGGCAGCCATAGAGAGTGGTCTCCAACATTGCACACCCCTGTATTGGCTGCAGTAACACCACCTAACCCACCATCCACCACCAACACTGCTATACGGGACCTTGAAGGAGTCTGTCCAGGATGGAGGGCCGGCAGGAGGAGATGCATGGCTATGTTAAACAGTAACGCTGGTACCGACCCTCAAATCCCTAGATAGCGGCATCATCGAATGTGCACATAACATCTCCGCCGTCGGCAACCCCTAAATAGCGATAGCGGTATTAACATAGTGGTAAGAATGGGCCCATCATTACCGGCCCCGGAAGTAACGTCATTGTGCCGGAACGGGAAATGCATTGGCGGACATCTTCAAAAACACAATCCATTGCCATCCTCCACATACTGGACCTTCACAGGCAAAACTCCAAGCACACCACGGACAAAATGTCAAAGGCTACCCAGAAAGGCACTGCCCGCCTGCTGAAACCACGATTTATGGACGAGGAGCTGAACATGTTAGCCGATTTCCTAGTAGAGAATGCGGATGTGGTTTTCTGCAGTGACCTCAGGCGTCCAGCACAGCTGAGAAAGAAGGCCATCTGGGAGGACGTGGCAAGGAAAGTAAGTGCAGTCAGCACCACCGCACGCACAGTGTGCAATTGCAAAAAGCACTGAGATTACCTGAGGCTGAGAGTGAGGAACATCTTGTCGGCCAATCGGAGCCAGGGGCTGGCAACAGGTGGCGGACCTCACTCACCTATCAAATTGGCTAGATGGGAGGAAACTTGCAGCTCAGTGATAGATGTGGAATCCATTGAAGGAGTTGGTGGAGCGGAGTTTGGCGTGCCAACATCGGCAGATGAAGGTGAGTGTCCCTACAAGCGCACGACAACCAATCATCACAGTTGACCACCAAATGTGACAGTGATGACAGCCAAGACATGGCCCATCATACACACCTACACATATCCATATACACATGCTGGGCCCACCACCTTCACATCCCAATGCATACTGCATCCCGCTCCCATACACGAATACACATCCGATACACAGATGACCTGCACGTGTCACACAGCACGCAAGTCACAACACACCTCAAGTCCCCACAGCAGACACCATGGTGAACATGTGAACACCTGCGTGATTGCAAAACACCCCCCCCAACCTTGCACGTATCCAGTCCGCTGCAAAGCCAGGCATGCAAGTGATCACATGATGCCAACTGCACAAAGATCAATGCATGCATGATGCAAGCACCACCATCACTGATGCCCTGCCACTCTCTGTCACCCACAGGTACGGATGCAGACACCGAAGAACCTCATGGAAGTGCACAAGCCACAACACCAGCCAAAAGGCCCAGGGGCCAAGATGATGGCACCGGCCATCTACGTCGAGAGGACCAAGGATGGGCCAAGCAGCACGCAAGACAACAACCAGTGCCCAACCAGCCACACTGCCACCTACACAGGACCAGCAGACACCTGCCCCTGTACCCCTTTACACAACCTACACAGGGCGAGGACACATATGCTGGTATGGAGAATGATGGCACACAGTGGGCTGCCATAAGCTCATTAGGGGAGATGGCTGCATCGGCACAGCATAGTGGCGATGAGAAAGGTGGCCCTGACGAATACACCAATGCAGGAGTCCTCCACTCAAAGCCTGTAGGTCAAACCACAAGCCTGCAGGTCACCCCACAAGACACCCCTCGCCAGGATTCATCAGGACAGGGCAGCCATGGAGAGTGGTCTCCAACATTGCACAGCCTCATATTGGCTGCAGTAACACCACCTAACCCACCATCCACCACCAACACTGCTATACGGGACCTTGAAGGACATCTTTCCAGGATGGAGGGCCGGCAGGAGGAGATGCATGGCTATGTTAAACAGTAACTTGCAGAAGGCGAGGCAACACGCCGTGTCATCTATGACAGCACTGCGGCCGTAATCCAGGCCATCACCTCCAACGCTCAGCAGGTCCGGGATGGATTCAATGCTTTGGGGCAGATCCTCACCAGGATTGCAGACAGCATGGATCAGCGGCAAACTGCGGCTTTGGGGACATAACCATCTACCTCATCTGCATCTACCACGCCAGCAAGTTCCGCACAGACCAGCCCCGTGCACATGTCCCTGCGAAGTGCGCAGCGTTCAGAGATGCAACCCCCACCTCCGAAGGGGACTCCACAGTAGCAGGGCCACCCTGCACATTCTGTTTAGCACCGCATCCAGACACATGTGCCATTGATGACTTTGGGTGTTAGGGGGAGGGTTGAGGGTGGTGGTGGGTGGTGGGGGAGGTGTGGGGGGTCTGTGGGGGTGTGTCAGGGGTGGAGGGAGGGGTGTTTGGGGGCGTGGAGTGTTAAGACATGTTGTACAAACCATCACTTGAATACACCCGTTGTGTACAAAACCTCACATGAGTGGGCATTGCTTCTTTGGTGTGTGTCAATGTATTGCTTCATAGTGCACTGTGCCCATATACCCCCACATCCAGTGCCCACAGTTCCCAATACATGGTACCCTCTGCATCCCAGTACATCAGAATGATTGGTCTATGACCGATTGGCGCACTGCGTGACCCTCAAGTGTATCTCCTTCCTCTCCTTCTACTTCACCAGGTGGTGGTAGCTCCATGTCAGGTGGCAGGGGTACATTCCGCCAGATGCACATGTCATGCAGCATTGCACATACTATGATGATCTTGCCCACCTTCTCAGGCCCATATATGAGGGCGCCACCCGACCTGCTGAGGCAGCAAAACCTTGCCTTCAACAGGCCAAAGGTCTGCTCAATGACCACATGCGTGCGTGTATGTGCACGATTGAAGTCCTCTTCGTGCCTGTTCTGTGGATTCCTGACAGGGGTGAGGAGCCATGCCTTCAGAGGACAGTCAGCATCACCTGCATGGGAGCAGAAGGAGGTATGGGTAAGGATACTGCTCAGTTGCCATATGTGCTCAGCCTGTACATCTTCCATGTTCACATGCACTATCCTGTCGATTGCAGCCACGTCCACATAACTATCTGCCCTGTACAGTACTGCCAATCCATGGTGCTGGCCTTGGGTGATGTACATGACTTAGGGGCCTTGATATTGGAACCGCCAAGCACCCCGATGCATTGTCAAGGTCCATTATGTACGCACATGTGAGTGCTGTGTGGCAGGGGATTACTCCAGATGCTTTAAGGCCCCCCCAACCCTCTCCCCCCAGGTCCCAGTGGACATTCCCCTTGAATATGCATGTAGGACCACCCCAACCCTCTCCTCCCATGGCCCAGTGGAATTCCCCTTGCATATGCATGTAGGCCCCCCAACTCTCTCCTCCCATGGCCCAGTGGGCATTCCCCTTGCATATGCATGTAGCCCCCTCCAACCCTCTCCTCCCATGGCCCAGTGGGCAGACTCACCCAACAGCCAGCCACGTCGTACGACGTCTCCTTCCATGTAGCGGGGTTGTGAGGAGTTCTGCAGCACCATGGCATCATGCGTGGATCCTGGGTATCTGGCACAGCACTGTGTTATTATCTGGCTGGCATCACACACCATTTGCACATTGATGGAGTGGTATAGCTTCCGATTGTGGTACACCACCTCCACGGCATGTTGGACTACCAACTCTACGTGGGTGCAGTCGAGGGCACCAATTACATTGGGCATGCCTGCCAGTGCATGGAATGCTATTTTGGTGGCATTCACCTCCTGTGGTGTCCGTGGTAGGGATATGTAGGCCCTTGTGTGCTTTAGTAGTGCATCCAGCACTTGGTTTAGCACAACAGAGAAGCATGTTTGCGACATGCCATGCATTTGGCCCACTGTGTGTTGGTAAGTGCCTGTGGCCAGGAAGTGGAGCACAGATGCCACCTTCAACAGAGGGGGGATGGCTGTGCGGATGTTGATCAGGCTGACCAAGTCTTCATGTATTAATTCCACTATGGTGTTGATGGTGTCCCTGTCCAGGCGGTACAGGGTGTGGATCTGTGCTGGGGTTAAGTCAAATGGATTGGCCCTTATACGTGGAATTGATGGCTGTTTGCAGGGAACAACTGCATGCACTGGTGGGATTTGCTGGGCCGGTCTCACTATCCTTCGTCTCCTGTGTCTCCTCTGTGTTGTCTGTTGTACTGCCTGCTCAAGGAGTAGCAGTGCAGGCATGTCCTCCAGCCCAGTATGGCAAGTGCAAGTGGTATCATTTTTGTGTGGGAAGGGATGTGGTTGGCCTGACTCCATTGCCTCCACCTGTGCTGATTGTGTGCACCTGTGGAAGTTGGTTACACAGCAGATTGCTGTTAACGGGTGACCCGCAAAGCCGGTATTGCCGGCATCATAGTGGCCCTTCTTACTGGCATCTGGATGCCGGTATGTGCATGTCTGTGCGACTCGTGATGTTCTCTTCCTTGCGGCATGGTGGTATTACGGGCACGGCGCCCGCGTGCGTGCCCGCATGCTGGTACGGTGGTGCACGGCCACAGCGGATCCTTGTCGATGCAAGTAGGACCGGCGTCTAGGGTCGTAATACTACGGACCGGGAATGGATGCCGGTATTGCCTTACCGGCTCCGTTATTACCGGACCGCCAACCTCGTAATGAGGCCCATTCTCTTAGGCTGCCTATGGGCAGCTGATATATTGAGTCATTACACATGGGACCTTCTTTTTGTTGGCTGTTGTTTGATCTCCATTGGTACTGTGTGTTTTTAAAAATTCAGAAAGGGGTGTCCTCGTGCTTATGTTTGCTAGTTAATGGCTGTAGCACTTACAATGGCCAGTGTTGGGGTGGCCCCCTCAAAAGTCTCTGTTCTAGTTACTGCAAATTGTTTGATGTGCAAGTGTTGTGAACATTAGGCATGGCAAAATGAGGCATGCCTTCATGGTCACTGATTAACAATCTGATGGGTTTAACATGAATCCTCTAAGTCTTGAACTTTGTAAGACCTATAGGACAGTTTACGGAAATATACATTTTTCTAATGTCACGTGTGAAAGAAACGCCCATTCCTGGCTTGCAGTCCAGAATGTATGTTGTGTACAGGAATGCACAATGACATGTTTTAAAATGCCAAGATTTACTGAAAATTATTTTAGAGCTTGGATTCCAAGTATTTGTAATGTTGATGTTAATGTTAAAGGATATTTGTACTGCGCACTATTACTACCGGAGTGGGCCACTAGCGCTCTGGCGGATCGGAAAATGAGGGTAGGTTAGGGCGTGTTAGTAGGGCAAAGTTTGGAGAGGAGCAAGGGAGCTGTGATGTACTGTTGGCAGCTTCAGTTCGGTTAACACCATTCGCTGAGCTTTTTGGTGTGGTATATGGCCCGAGTCCATCGTGTGCTGTTGTGTGAGGGTCTGTGTGGTGTGTTTGTTGTTGCGGTGTGATGAGGGCCGTGTTGGTTGCTGTGGTTTCAGATGTGTGGTTGTGTTTAGTTAGGGTCTGAGAGGGGTGTCAAGAGGGGTGAGGTGTTCAGAAGTTTTTATATGGTTGGTTAGTAGCATTGTTGTCCCGAGAAATGCACATGCCTATTGTGTGTCTTTCAGGATTAGACAAGGTTGTCTTCCTTTCAGTGATCTAGTTTAAGTATGATAAGGCTGTCTCTCATCTCTCTGTCATTATGTTGCGTTAGTTAGTCTCTGCATTTCTATCTTCAGTTTTCCAGGACAGCCCCTACATCCCAGTCTGATGCAAACAGCCCTTAATCTATCTACTTGCAACCTACACCCGTACTCAACACCCTGTCTGAGTGGGTACGGTTGGTAGTTGTGCCTGTTTGTGTTAGGCTTGTTTGCTATTGTTCTGTCCTGATAGGGTTGTCCCTCGTGGTCGGTTCCACCTAGCATTTTCTCTCTTGTTCTTGTGGGAATTTCCCCTTAGTCGGTTCTAGGTGTTGTCTGTGCCGTCATGTGTTCTGTCAGCCTGTTCTCTTGTATTTCCTGTTTGATTGTTTCAATTGTTTCCATCTGGTTCCGGGGTGTTGAAGAGCCATGTGTTTAGTTGGTTTCAAAATTTTAGGTGGTCTTTGGTATTGCTTATTCTTTTCGGGAGGTTGTTCCAGGTTTTTGCTGCCCGGTGGGAGCAAAAGGAGCCCCCTCGTTTTTTCCTGCCGTATGGTTTTGGTTCCAAGCGGATTTCATTGCTTTATCTGAGGAACCGCGTTGGCTTATAGACTGTTATTTTCTTTTGTAGGAATTCTGCTCCCTGTCCGCTAATTGCCCTGTGTGTTATACACATTGTTTTGAATGTGATACGTTGTTTGATTGGAGGCCAATGTAGCATTTTTACGCTGGAATGATGTGATCTCTTCTAGATAGTTTGAGGAGGAGTCTAGCTGCTGCATTTTGGATGCGTTGTAATTTCTTCAGAAGGTGTTCTGGCATTCCGAGCTAGAGGCTGTTTGCAGAGTCGATTTTTGACATGATGAGGGCGATGATGGTCAGTGTTTTGTGGATGAAGGACAAGAAAGGAAGGATTCTTTTTGTTGAGTGGAGGAGGAAGAAGCATTTCTTAATTATCGCATTTACTTGTGGTTCTAAGGTTAGTGCATTGTCCATTAGGACTCCCAGTTTTTTTACCACCTTTTATGGTGTGGGCGCGGTTCCCAGTTCTATCGGCCAGGGTATCTAGGTGGTGTTCTCTTGGGTTTTGGATATAATCATGATTTCTGTCTTTCCTGGGTTGATTTTTAGGTTGTTGGCGTTCATCCAGTCATAGATTTCTTTTAGACATTCTCCTAGAGTGATCTGCTTGTGTATCTTCAATTTATTTTGTACATGATTTGGGTGTCGTCTGCGTAGTTGTAGCACGTAAGGTTGCATTTTTTTAGCGTGGCTTCCAAGTATTTGTGAGCAACAAGAGTGTGAATGAGGTAGTGATGCTAGGGGAGAAAAGTGGGCAGTGGTTTGTCTGCATTACTACCATTTGTGAACTTTAGAATTCTCCTGTTGAGCAATTACTTTGCATGCAGATTGTTGTACGGCAGAAGAGAAAAGATTTAGCTTT
Organism: Ambystoma mexicanum; assembly: GCF_040938575.1. NCBI lineage: Eukaryota > Metazoa > Chordata > Amphibia > Caudata > Ambystomatidae > Ambystoma > Ambystoma mexicanum. Next base: position 1,242,089,335 of record NC_090934.1, read on the forward strand.
GCCAATTAAGTGGGTTCTTCCCCATGGTGTCAGGCACACATGCATGCCGATCTCCATAGATCTTTGTGCAACTTGTATGTGCTTGTTAGAACTCCGGTAGGGTAGGTCCTGCCTTTCATCCTTATTCAGTGATAGAATCAGTACCATTTAGTGGGGTAATAGTGACATCTGTTATTCACAATGCAGTGAAGCTAGTTAAACTCACTGTGACGCAGTAAAGTTTACTCCTTGTACTCATACCATTTAGGCAGCATCTGGTTTTGCATGGGTCGCTCTTCCTGCAGGCAGGGATCTGCAACTTGCAGCTCTTCCGCTACTTTGGAATATGACTCACCATTTAGTCTGCTTGCTTGTGATATGATATGGCATTTGTAACGCGCGTATACACAAGTGTTTCAAGGCACAGCAAGGCAAGGGAGGGGGAACGAAGGGAGTACAGACACCGATCCTGCTAGGCCAAGTGTCATTCAGATTGTGCAAGTGCATGGGATGGGGGAAGGGGAAGGTGTGGGGGGCAGTGGGAAGGGAGAGTGCAGTACATGGGAATAGAATAACAACAATAGGTAAGTAACGGCCGTCAAGTGGCAGTGCAAAAGTAAGTGCAGAAATCAGGTGTAAGTGCTGGTAGTGGGACTGTTGGGATACAGAAACAGTCCCCAAGTGCGGGGGTTGCCAGGCATGCAGTGCAGGTGTGTGAGACTGGCCGGGGAGGGACCTGGGCCCGAGATCAGAGGCCATGAATGAGCCTTGGTCCGAAGCCACAGTCTAGACAGAAAAACAGATGCATGGGTTCCAAATTTGATCTCTCATAACCTTTTATGGGACCTTTGGAGGCAGAACATTCAGTTTTAATAGAAGTCGGGAGGTACATTAAGAAAGAACTGCCTGTGAGGAGGTGTGTGTGATGGGGTATAATGTGTAGTTGTCACAGAGAGAAATAAGTCAGTATTGGGGCTGGCACAGACATATATTGTTAAAATTGACCATGTGATTTACCTTGAACACTACCAGCATGATGAGGGACAGTGCAAAGATATATTGATGACAGAGCAGCATAAAGGTGGTGAGCACTATGAGCATACACTGTTGAGACAGAATGCATGATTTGATTTGGGTGCTAGCAGTTTGAAAGAGAGGAGCAGTGGCTGACATATATTGTTATGTCATATGACATGATTTGCCCTAGGAACAGGCAGCAAGAATGGGTCCAGCGAGGGCATGCCTTGTAACAGGCCTCGTTTTCATTGGGCATTAGCAGCATGAAAATAATGTGTTTTAAAGTAGCAATGATGACATGTATTTTCGGGTCACCAGTACCATGAAAATGTGATTTATAAGGGAAATGCTGGCATATATTGCTGGTGCAAGCTTCATGATTTGCTTTGTGAACAAGCATTCATGATTTGCTTTGTGAACAAGCAGCATGAATGGGGGGGGCCTGCTGTTAAATATATGCAAACTATTTAACAGTATCACATGTAAGGACCATATTACCCAAACCTGGAGCAGTGCTGACATTATTTTGTTATTTAAAAAGGGTGAGCAGAATATTCCATGCAATTGTAATCCTAAATCCCTAATTGATGCAAGTTTTAAAATCTTTGGGAAGATTCTGCAACTTGGACGTGGAAATTGGGTCCCTGATAATCTTGCTAAGGATTTAGCACTGGCATGAGTGCTGTTGACCTGGTATCTCGGCTATTTCTGTTACATTCAAAATGTGTCACCCTTCGTATACCGCCATTACACCTGGTATTTGTAGACCTTTGCACCACCTTTGATGCTGTACCCACAGATATGTTATGGGGTGAGCTTGTCTCCATTGGGGTCCCACACAATCTGGTCAAAGACATAGCCATCCTTTAACAGGATAATTATACACAAGTGAGATGTGGTGCTGGTGGAGATGCCACCAATCGGTTCCCGGTGTTAAGAGTTGTGAGACAGAGTTGCGCCTTTGCTCCAATCTTATGTTGTCTGTATGTAAACAGGCAAATTGAATATTGTTAATATTTCTGCTATTGATGCAGCCTAACTCAGTGGAGCGACAGTGGGAATCTTGCTTTTGTCGGATGACGCTATTTTAGTAAGACCCAATTGTTTGGACTTAAAGGCTCCAATGGTTTTTGCTACGTCTTCTTGTAACATGGGACTTGAAATTAATATAAAAAAGACAACATACTTTGTCAGATCCAATAAATATTGTACAAATCTTAATCCCAAAGAGGAGATCTTAACATCTTTTCTAGAGGATCTATGTGATCACTGCGCCTCCCATAACTGCGACGGCCGAAATGCCGATGCCAGTTACGGTGCGGCGCAGTGATCATATAGATCACTGTGCCCACTTCCCCGGCCTGCTTTTCCCTTCCTACCACCCACCCCCAACTTACCTTTCAAGACGGCACACTTCTCTGTGTACCTCTTGCACCCTGCTATCCCTGCGGCATCAGCTCCTCCCACTAACGTGGGTTAGAGCTAACGCCGCAGGGTGCTTTTCTTTTTTTTTCCTTTCGTGTCCCCCGCAACCCCCGACTTCCGTTACGGCGCCCAAGCAAAGCGGGGACACCCCCATGTTGCCCTCGTTTTGTGCGCCCCCAAAGTCGCAGTAAATGCGGGGGCGCACAAATGAGGGTGACATTTTTGTACGATTCCTTTCTAGACACTATGCAAGTAGAGCAATCACCCGGGCAATTGCAGTTCGCTGAACAAAAGCCCAAATGTCAGCTATATGTGGAGTGGAATTATAAGGACATAACCAATGCAAAAACATTACAATTCTGAGAACAAATAATATTGACAAAGTTATTGAATTTACCTGTCAGTACACCTTCTTTCTCGTTGCTCCTCGAACTGGGTATACATGGTATCCGCTATATAGTTGAGTTAAAACCACTATTGTTTTGGCATAAATTGTGGACAAGAGATGGCATGGTCTACTATAGAGATGCTTGCAGCAATGTCCTAGACCAGGAGGGGGCTAATAATCTCCCCTGGTTCAAGTACATTAGCTTTCTCTCAAACAAACTGGGCTTGGATAGTCTTTGGGCTCTTCTAATCTCTCAAGTCCATCCCAGTTTATGATATCCATAGCACATGATACCTGGCTCTATCACTATAAACTATCTTCAGCGCCTCTGGGGAGTATGACTGTCACTTATCTTGAGAGAAAAATGTATTTGAGACAAGAAACATATCTCTGACTTATTGAGCATAGGCAAAGCTTGGTTGCTTTACCTTAAATTCAGACTAGGAAAACCTCCTATAGGATCCCTTATTACTAAATAGAAGGAAGATTACACAGGCAATTGTAAAAACTATGTTTGTGAAGATCGTACACATTTTCTTTTTCTTCTGCCCAATATATTCAATGGTAAGAAATACGTTTTTACTCCCAGTGTTAACATCTTCTAATATATGAACAGATGTTCCGGTATGATAGCAGAAGTTAAAGGGAAGCAGCCTTATGCGGGATATCCCAATATTTAAAAGCTAGGGGTCTACAAGTTCAAATGTGTTAATTGGAAAGTCTGATGATTTTTTAGGTACTTTTGTAAAATGTATGTAATCCCAGGAAGATTCCGTTTTAACGTTTGTATTTTCTGATGTTATGATTTGTTTTAGGGCGTTTGTTGGTATATCATAGCCTGACTATGTATCGTTGTTTTACTGTGTGTGGTTTTATGGTGTATTACTCTCTGAAATAAATCTTATGATGATGATGATGATGAAATATTGTTCTCATGCCTTGTGATCTCCTTCTTGTGCAATAAACATGCAAGTGGGGCAATGCTGGCATGTTATGCTTGGTAAAAGTTCAACTAACTCAACTGAAAAGAACTATCCAGAAAATAGTGTGAGAAATGAGTGCACCTCAAAACAGATAACAATAAACAATAATGATTACTGCTGCAGTGGAGAGCCCTGCGTCCCCCTTTCCCTCTTTGTTTAGAGGAAACATTGGATACCCTTTTTCCCACCACGTAATAACCTACAATCGGCCCTGTCCCCATGCACGCAGCATCTTTCCACGGTCCAATGCTGCTACGTAAATGCAGCCTAGGGCCTGGGCATACCCAGAACTGTGATCCTCATCCTTGTGGCTCCCTCACATACCCACAGGACAAGCACAACCACCTCTGAAGCTGACCACTTTGGATAAGAGAATCAGAGACGCGATCCATAGTACATGAATTGAGTGGAGCGAAATGCAATGTTGTGACATTGTGGGAGTTCACCATTATGAAGAGACACCATACAAAGTATGATGCGTGTAGGTGCACTTATATATGTGGTATATCTTTATTATGATGTGTTGTGAGGTCTTAAGATTTACTTTGGGCACAACTAGGATGAACATGTTTTGTCGTGGGAATGCTCAAGACCAGCCTCAGGACTTTCTTTGAGCCCTAGAAGATACCAAATTTGGTCTTGCTCCTTCATTGAGCATATATTGGAAGAACCAGAGCACCCCCAGAAAAACAGGGATTTTCTCCATAGCTATCCTCCCTCCCCCAGTCATGCTAGATACTTCCCTGGTCGACAGAGTGGCCGTCATTGCAAGACAGAGGGAGCCTGCCTACTATCATACAACCACCTGCGCTGCCCCACTATTGGTTTCTAGTCAAAGGATCGAATATAAAGGGTCGACAGGTCAAAGAATCGACACCAAAGGGTCGACAGGTCAAAGGATCGAATTATTATTTTTTTTTCTCACATTTTTATTTTTTGGGGGGGGGGGGAAGTGGTTTTTAGCAAAAAAAGGGGGTTGGGGGGAATCCCCCCCAAAAAAATGTGAAAAAAAAAAATATCGATCCTTTGACCTGTCGACCCTTTGGTATCGATCCTTTGACCTGTCAACCCTTTTACTGTCGATCCTTTGACCTAGAACCCCCACTATTCACATGCACCACAGGGAGTGAGTCATTAATAGGGTATCAGGTAATAATGTCCCTATACATAATGTTGCCGAGAAAAGCCATTGGCGACATTATGTATGGTGATAGGATGTATGGGGACGGGTTGTGGGAATGTCTCAGGCTCCCATTTAAAAAAACAGGGCTGTCCACCGCATGTTCAATGTAATAATGGCTCCACAGAAAACTGCGACTTTTTTGTCAGGGGACATTTTTGCGGGGACCTTATTACAAGGAACCAATAATGGGCCACCCTTATTTTTTCCCCGCTCACTCTCTTACACCCTCCCCCAATGAACACGTGTCAAATGTGCTGACCGGTAACTGGACCTTTTTCATTTTTTGTTGGACCGGATATGTGTGCAGCAGTGTTTTTCCATCCCCTTTATAATTTTGGCTTTTGCTGGCAAAGGCAGTAAAGAGGTTGAATATGTTATGGGTGGTCTCTCGTCATCTTGTGTACAGATACTTGATCTCATTTTCTATAGCGGCGTAACGTGAATGAAAGGGGTAAACTACTTGAGTAAGGCTTCAACGTGACGCAACATTTTTACTCATTTCAATGGCGGAGCGAAGGGGTGGAATGCAACTTTCATTTCCGTCACCTCCCTTCATTTTCGCCATACAAATGCTCTAGAATTCGTGCCGGCATGTATTTCCAAATTCTGGAGATCCCTATGGAGTTTGCGTGCTTTATGCACTAGCATAAAGCAAGCGGCCCCCATAGGAATCTATTCTACACACTGCCTGCCATACTCGCATGGCAAGCAGCGCTCATAATTACAATTAAACATTGGACCGCATTACGAGGTTGGAGGTAGCCTTGACGGTTTTACCGGCAAGGCTACCTCCAAACTCGCATCCGAGTCCAGCATCAGCGAAAGGGGTATAACCGGATCATTCCGACCTCAGCAGACCCGGTAATTCCCCTTGCGCGGGTGCCGGGCCCAGTACATCCCCATTCCCATTTGAGTCCCCATAGGGCTCAATGGGAATGGGGAGGGTGGTAGCAATGTTACCATCAATAACGGTACTGTTGCTACCATCAGGTTCTGCTCGCAGGTGCCGGTACAGCCACCAGGTCAGACCTGGTGGCTGCAAGGGCACCCGCGAGCAAAACCCTGAGTATGGTGGTACGGTAGCAACGGTGCCGGTTGCAATACCGGTGCCGTTGTTGCCTTACCACCATACTCGTAATGAGGCCCGTAATGTATATAACATAAGAGCACGTTGGACAGCATTTAATTGTAATTGTGAGCGCCGCTTGCATTGCATGAGCAGCGCTCAGAATTAAACGTAAACGCTGCCTGGCATGCGGTCACGCCAAGCAGCATTTACTCACTTTGCACGGCGGAGTGCAAAAGTGCAGGAAAAAAGGGGGCATACACACATGCACGCCGCTTTATGCCTTGAACTTTTGCACTCCGCCGTGCAAATTATGAACATTTCGTCCCGGGGAGCCACCTACGTGTGTATCAAGACGTGACGGCTCACCGCTGCCAAATTCCTCATTTAATCAAAATGAGCGCCACTGTGCTTTGGTGGAGCAACATTGTGCCAGAGTCCAGCAACCCAAAATGAATCTCTTGGTTACCACACAGAGAGGCAGGGGGAGAGCAGGGATGCCGTGCCCCTTCCCCCACTGAGAATAGCAGGTGAAGGGCACATAGTCCCTAACTACGCTCTACTTTCCTCTCTGTGGTGCTCGCCTCCTCAGCCTGTGCAGTCCGCATACAAAAGCTTGTTGGCTTTGTTGATGCTTGCTCTCTCCACAGGCTGCAGTCAGTGGGGGAGTGAAGCCCTGGTTGAGTGATTGATAGGGTTGATGAGACGGTTGCTGTAAAATACAACCCCCCTCCTGCGCCATTGTGGTCTGCGGCCTTCAGCTGCTGCTTTCACCTGGCTAATGATGCCATTGATCGGGACCCGGGAGGGCTGTTATTCACTGGTAATTGAAAGCCAAGCTCGCTCCAACCATGGTCTCTAACCTGCGTCCATGACGCTTCCGCACCTGTTTTAATGGCTCCCTGTGCTATAGAGGGAAGTCCCCATGCCTTCCGCTTATGAGGGCACTGCTTTCAGCTCCATAGGAGTCTCCGGGCATGCTGGTGCAAAATGCTGGAGTATTTGTACTGCGTAGAGGAAGTGGGCGGCTGAGTGGTAAGTTGCGACCCGCCCCTCCTCTCTGCCATACTAATGTATGAAAATGGGGTGCAGCTTCTCTGTGCCAAAGTTTCATCATTTGCACTGTGGGGTGCAAATGTAAAGGGCTAAAGGCGGCGTATGCTGCCTGTTGCCCTTCACATTTGCACTCTGCAGTGCAGAGTGAGTAAACGCTACCTGGCATGGTGGAATGGCATGCAGCAGCGTTCACTTTTGTTTGTGAGCGCCGCTTGCCATGCTCCTATGGTAGGCGGCAGGGGCGTTGCTAGGTGGGGGCTAAGGGGGCTATAGCCCCTGATCTTTTGGTTGCAGCCCCGGATAGAATCTCAGGAGCTACAGCCAAAAGACTAGCTAGCCCCCAGTCCCAACAGTTCAGACATCAGCTTAGCCCCGGGTCTTTTCCAGACCTAGCAACTCCCCAGGCAGGCGGCACTCGAAATTGAAATGAAACCCTCCATGTAGGGGAGGGTTACATTTAAATTGTGAACACAGATTACCATGCGCGCATGGCAAGCAGTGCTCATGTCAGGGAGGGTCTATTTGTGATTGTGCATGCTCTGAGCCATGCTTGCATGGCAGGGAGTGTGTACAATGGATCCCTGTGGGGCCCGCCTGCCTTTTGCTGGTGCATAAAGCAAGCGTAACTAATAGGGATTCCCTGCATCGGCATGAAAATCCATGCCAGTGCAGCTGCTAGAAAATGTCTAGTGGGGAGGAATGAATGAATCCGAAATGAATGGCGAAGAAGCCTTACGCAAGGCTACGTTATGTACTCATGGAACATGAGCTTCAATGTGTCTGCCTCACGTGGCTTGCTGTTTGCCATCATCCTAGGGTGACCAGACGTCCCGGTTTTTCCAGGACTGTCCTGGTTTTTGCTGCTCTGTCCCCCTTTCTCAAGATTATTTTTCTATTGGAAACTACAGTGGTCTTGGTTTTTGGTAGTTGGTCTTCATAGTTGACAAGCAGGAATGCGCAATCTCACACAGAAGAAATGCTGCATTTTACAACTTAAGATAGTGTTAGTTTGTGATACATTAATTATAATATGTAACACTTAAACCCCCTTCTGCTCCAACGGCCACTGAAGTGTGGTGCCTTGATAGCCACTTTCAAGAGTTAGGGCCTTATTACACGGAAGGCGTTAATGATTAACGGCCACCATTAACGGCCACCGTTAATGGTAACGGTGACCATTAACCATTACCGCCTTACTACGAGGTCCCTTAGCGGGTTGGTGCTTTAACGCCTGCTTTTTGCAGGCGTTAAAAACCAACCCGCTAAGGGACCTCGGAGCTAATTACGGCACCGCAAAATTGCGGTGCCGTAATTAGCGCCTTCCCCATTCCCATAGAGCCCTATGGGGCAGAAATGGGAATGGGGAAGGGCAATGGCGGAAGGGGGATTTACCGCCCCACCAACCTTGGAATGGGGCGGTAAATCCCCTTTCCGCCAAGGCGGTGCCGGTATTTTACCGGCATGAGCCATGGCGCTAATAGCGCCATGGCTCACCGCCTTCCGTGTAATGAGGCCCTTAGTCCTACTTTTATGTTAGTTGCCCTGCCCCGGTTTTTTGCTTTTTAAATCTGATCACCCTACAATGCTTAGTGGCTGTTTCGCACCTGTCCTACGGAAAAGGTACATTTATCCACTTAAAATTCCTCCCACTCACTAAACCATTCATTAGCTCACTTACCTGTGTCCCGCATTGTTGCCTTTCTTCCTTTTTACTCTAACTTGCTCTCTCTGTTTCACCTGCAATTTCTTTCTATTTTATATAAAAAAAATCTAAATTATGTGAGAGCACTGTAAAGAGTGAAAACAGTTACATAAACAATCACAATGCATATTCAGTAGCAGGAGGGAATAAGAGGAGAAATGAAGATTAGAAACTAATGGAAAACCTGAAACCAAAGGCATGTCTTTGGGTAGTTACAGAAAGTACGTTTGGAATCAGACTAAGGAAATGAGACAGTGCATTGCAATAACTAACATGAGCTCTTGAAAACCAGTCGAAGAGTGGAGCAACGTTCGAACTTGGGAACCTCCAGACGAAATTGGTCTGAACTCTAGACCACGTAAAATGGCTGGGTTCCGAACCTTATCAGACATGCAAGCTTGACATTTAACACATAAAGCCTCATAGATCAGGCCGCCTACCTTGAATCTGGTTCTGGCCACCAGATCCAGCACAGCGGTAATTACCGCACATTTTCTGGTCCCCGCCACTAAAATCGGAGCTCTCAAGTTTCCCGTGCCCGTGCTTGAGAAGGCCACCAAGTCCTATTTTTTTTCGCCTTTGGATTCTGGCATTCGTAGCTTTTTCTTTCCCATCTGAAATTCCCAGAATTCCAAGTATAAACAGGACTGGGTGGCCTTCTGGGTGCATGGCCATGGGGAACTTGAGCTAAAACTGAGGGCAGCCTGTAATGGCATATGCTGTGTTTCCATCCGCTTGGGCATCTCTCTGCCCACTGCTACACGTAGTGTCTTTGCCTTCTGACACTTTCCGTGTTCACCGCCTAAATGCTCACCAAAAGGGTGTCTCCATCTCGCCTCCCCAAAGGTGCCTGAATATTGCTGTGCCTTGTCTTCCTACATTGAAGGTGTAGGCTACCTCCTACCCATAATCCACCTTGCCTGACATTTGATCTAAGTCTTCCTGTCACCCAGAGGCGCGTTGCCTCCCCTGCTCCCAGATTCAGAAGATGTTATTGAGAAAGAGGTTTTCTGATGCATGCTTTCACATTACACTCTCTTCATCAGCCTTCATGTTTCTTGCTTTGTCCCCGGCATAGGTGGAATCCAATTCATCCCATGTTATTTTTGTCATGTGGTGGTAAAAAATAAAAATAAACTTTATAAAAATGCAAGAATACTGATGATCACAAGTTAAAAATAGCCTTGTAGTAAGTAAGCTAAAAATGAACAGATCTAACTAACCTTACTTTATGTTATACAAATATTCATAAAATAGACCATCAATGTCAAACTCAATGGGCCAGTGGGCCAGTCTAGATTCACATGCACCTCTGGCCTATGAAAATGAACAAGACAATAACAAAGAGTGGGGTCTGGTGCATTTATAAACAGGTGTGCCGTAAAATCAGTGCGAGTTAAGTGAGCAAGCCTGAAATAACTCCGGGTGGTTGCTGGGGTGTCCCCACAAAATATATATATTTTTTTAATAATAAGACAACAGGATGATTTTTATAGCACATATATATGTAAGGAGAGTCACCTTAAATATTCCAATACTTCATATGGCAAATAACCAAGTGTACACAGGAGCATTTCACTGCAGCAAACCGTGGATGCGCCCACCGAAAAGGATGCGCCTTATAGAAACAATGGAAAGACTCTCTCTCTCTTGTCTTTCTTTCATGAAATGACTTCTGGTCTGCAGGAGTACAGGGATGGGTAGTGGCTTAATCACTTACTCCGCACCAAACTACTCAGCAGTGATCCCAGTCAAAAAGGTGAACCAGACACAGCCAAGAAGTACACCTCTGTCCCCTTGTGTGGTAGCCAATCCCGAGAGTAGGCAATATCTTCAAGAGGCATGTAAGCCGATGACAGTAGCAACCCAAGCAACGTAAGTACAATGGCTCCAAAATAAAAGAAGGTCCAGAGGTTTTATAACAATATAGACTTTTAAAAAACGATAAAATGCAATCAAATTACTAAAAGCACTAGACAAAAGCCACCCCTTTCAAGAAAACACAGAAAATGCAGACTGTTGTATAATGACACTCGGGTTGTATGGGCAGGCACGTTCATGCACTAAATCGGCACAATGTCAATGTTCAAGAATGTCGTAGGACAAAAGGCAGAGAAGTGGAGGCTTAAAAGTCACAATGGGCCCAGGGCCTCTTAACAGCACCTTATTCTTGTCTTCTGGGCACGAGAGTGACATGCCGGGCCTTTAGGATCTTCCTGAGGCAGTGATTTGGCGTCTGGTTGGTGAGGTGGTTAACTGAGTCCAACACATGGTGCTGTCCATGCAGCAACCCAAGTAGCAGAAAAAAGCTTGGGACAGGCAGGCGATGTCCCGGTCTGTGTAGTTCACAAGTGGTTCAATATGGAAATTGGGGGTGGAGGCAAAATCTTTTCCTTGACTTCTGATTTGCTGGGGATCCAAATCTCGAGTCTCCAGGGACCAGGTGAGTCCTTTTGTTCTGACTCCCACTCGAGGGAGCTTGGCGGATACCTGCAGGGGATCCCTTCTCCTGAGCATTTGGCTTCTAATAAAGTTCAGTACAATAAACTATCATTAAGTAGTCTTTGGTGACTGAATGAACTATACGAGTTCATAAAAACAAAGTTTTGTTGGATTGTTCTAGCTTCTCTCTTTGATAACAAATTTCCGTTCCTTTCTTGTTCTCTTTGTGAGCAATTTTACAAATAGTCCTTCTTCTCTTTCCCCAAGGTAAAGTTGTCCAATACTTATCATTTTTCCCTTTTACCTTCTTTTCATTGTGATACAGTTCATATTCTTTGGCCTCTCTCTGAAAGTTGTCTTAGGCTGTTTCAACCTTATCTTCAGGCTTTTCTTTTCTGTTATGTCTATTGTTTTTAGTTAGACTTTCTTCATCCGGACTGATACCAGTGTGAACATTCCAACAAGGATTACCATTGACTTCTATATTGTAATATACAAATCTCTTCTTCTTGGCTGGAATGATTATGAGCATCCCAATAATGATTCTCATCCAATCTTTTATGCGTCAATACTTGGTCTTGACTGGAGCGAGCATGAGCATCCCAATAATGGTTCTCATCCAATCTTTTATGCGTCAATACTTGGTCTTGACTGGAGCGAGCATGAGCATCCCAATAATGGTTCTCATCCAATCTTTTATGCGTCAGTACTTGGTCTTGACTGGAGCGAGCATGAGCATCCCAATAATGGTTCTCATCCAATCTTTTATGCGCCAGTACTTGGTCTTGACTGGAGCGAGCATGAGCATCCCAATAATGGTTCTCATCCAATCTTTTATGCGCCAGTACTTGGTCTTGACTGGAGCGAGCATGAGCATCCCAATAATGGTTCTCATCCAATCTTTTATGCGTCAGTACTTGGTCTTGACTGGAGCGAGCATGAGCATCCCAATAATGGTTCTCATCCAATCTTTTATGCGTCAATACTTGATCTTGACTGGAGCGAGCATGAGCATCCCAATAATGGTTCTGAGTCTCCCTCCCGTTTTCCCTGTTACCTGTAGTACCGAGAGATAACATCAGTGGGTTTGTTTTCTGTTCAGGTTCTTCTCCCAGTGTCATCAGGTTGACCTCTCGTGTTCCTTCAATTGCTTTTTCTTCATGCTGTCTCATCAGCTGGTTGCTCAGTATAGTCTTTACCGATTGGTTTTGCGTTTGCCTTTGCTGCATGGTATCAGTGTTTTCTTTTGGTACCCCAGGTCCACCACAAATAGGCTGTGGTCATGCCACCACTCTTTTGTTCTCTTTCTCTCTCGATATTGAGACACCACACGCCTGCCTTGGTTTCCCTCTCTCTCTTGTGCGTCCTAGATGCTACACGTCTACTTCTGCTTTGTGCCTCCTTGCAGTAACAGGACGCGGTGCATCCAGCCTCTCCTCTGCATTAGCGAGTGGGCCAATTCGCAACTCGCGGGCTTCCTCTCTCTGTCTCCAGTCTCCTCCCCTCTCATATATTACGTAGCCATGGGCCTTCCCCACAGCGTTCCAGTGTTTCTTTCTCTCTGTCTTCAGTGGTTTCTTTTCTACTCCCACTGCTCATCCTCCTTGTTTGAGTAAAAGGTCATTCTTTAGTTCAAGAAATAGTCACATCTTCCTGCTGATAATAACATATATTGTTCCTTTCCTCAGATAATTCTTTACTGGATGGATTTGAAGAGGTATTGTTGGAATGTACTCTAGGGAGTTCCTCACAGGAACGGGAGTCTTTGTTACCAAATGGGGAAGTCTCTCCCGGTGAGGTCCCGCTTTCCTCTACTCCTAGGGAGGATATTGCAGAATGTGTGCACCTCCCTAGCCTCCCTGGGGGTTGGGGGACTGCCCTTTGGGGGAGAAGACACGAATTCCTGCGATTTGTCACAACTCCCAACATAAATCCAGAAGTGTAGCCTTCTTCACTCGATTGTCCAGAGATCAATTCACAAATGATTGGGTGCTCCTCTCCTTTTAGCGACAATTTGTCACAGGGATGTTCCAAAGCAAGTCTGACGTAAGGGGTCCAATCCAGGTTGTTGTAGCAAGTGCACTTTGCCTTATAACATCACACCAAGGGTATCTTGCCCCCAGGAAAGGGAGGGGACGGGAAAAAGGAAGAGCGCCCTATCAGAAATCAAGATGGTGGGACCCCTCTCCATTCCTACATTCTCTCACTGGCTACTTTAACTCTGCCCCCCTCCCAAGCCACTTAAATTCAAACGAACCCCAGTGGTGGGAGGGAGGTTTTTGTTGTATTAGTGCCCATCTATGAAGCATGGTTGCCAGAGGACCTCCTGGAGGAAGTTCCAATGCCATTGAAGGAAGGTGTTACCTTTCTTACGGGAGAAACAAAGGGACATGATCCAGGCTATTGTTTCACATGGCAGCTGCCAAGACAGCAAGTCTAGGCGCCAATATTCATCAGTCCTTCATAGTTGGGCCCAACTCACAGAGCTAGCACTGGTGTGATACCAAATTTCTGTAATTTTATAATTGTGCAATTCTAGCAGCCACCATGCCAGATTTATGTGCCACCAGACTGTCTAGATTCCACAATCATTTGAATTTATATAAGAGGTGCAGACGGTTACAATGCCACTATGTCTACAGGGACTTTATGTCCTAGCAGCTGTCAGGGATGTACATGGGACCTTAGAAACTGCTCTGAGCCACTAGAGCGGTGGCACTGTACATATCGGTAGAATGGTTACAGCAAGGCATATGTGTGCACTATCATTTTGACATCAAGCATTTATGAAAGAGGGGCCTGATTAGCAAATCTGCAATATGCACTGTGTGTGGAGGGCCACAGGAAGAGACTTCAAGGTCCCGATCTGTCCTGCAGGCTTTCTGTATATATGACACTTTTGAAATACATCAAAACAAAAAGAAACACTTCTGGTCGCCACAATCCACATGCAGTTGTATCCCGTGAATTCGCCACGCCGGGTACTAATGAGAATCTCAACATATCCACGGCAACCTGAGATGTGTAGGAAAGGTTGCCGTGGGTGCCAGAGGAAATCCATGTTTTAAAGTATATCATCAAAGGTAGAAATATGTAAGCTCAAATAAATTCAAATGAACAGGTGCTAAGTTGGTGGAGTGCAAGGGGTTCACCTCCTATGACTAAATCATAAGAAACCAAATAATACATTAAAATAGGACCTCCTTTTACTTTAGTCATTTAAAATGTCTTTCGTTTGGGCATGCGTTCACATGAGGAAACTGGGACTGAGTTGCTTTGCCAAAGCATTTGCACGTCTAAGGACATGCGGAGTCACTTGTCCAGGCCTCGCCGCTGTATAAGCCATCAGTCACTGCTAGGAGGGGATGGATGGATGTGTGGTGCTGTGCTATAGATGTGCACATTGGTTTTTTCCTCCCAGTTTGCTATTGGGGTTTGTTGATGGGTGAGTGCCACACGTGGGACTCTTAGGCCCAGCTCCACCATGCTAGACTGAAAAGTCTCCCAGGTGGTGGCCCTCAGTCTTACATGTGACCTACTCTCACCCTCATTTTTTTTAAAACACCCCCTGGCCTGCTCATGACATTCACTCAGCCCTCCATCTTACATCAGTAACCAAGGACTTAGTAGAGCCAGTTATGCTTGAACATGTTGATAGTCACTGCTTCGTCTCAAAGATTACTTCTTGTATTTTAGGGAAAGTGTGATCTTAGGAATGGGCTCACATGCTTCCTTTCTGGCAATTCCTTTCAAATCGGGGTTGTTCAACAGTTTTTTTGCTGGGGCTCCCTGGCCTGCTCTCGCCTCGACCTTTCTCCGGGCACCAGAGGGAGCGGTGGGTCGGCTAAGTCTTCATTGTCAGAGCCCGATCCTGAGCAACACTAGTGGACTGTGGAGCCCAGTCCCAGGACCCCACACCCAGGCTTGCAAGCATGAAAAGAGTGGCCTGATGCGAGGGTAGATCTGGAGGGCGTGGGGGGAGGGGCGAGAGAGGCCCTGCATGGGTCTATAGGAAGGCATAACGTGGGCCTTCCCATCAGCATTTTCACAGATTCTAAAGACAAACCACTGCACACGCTTCTCACCCAGCAGCTATTTTCGTTCACTCTCTCGTTTCTCAGAATAGCAGAAACAGGGCTGCGGCACCGTAAGACCTTTCTGCTTCGGTGAATGTCATTTTGCATTTAAGTATATACATTTTAATGGCAGGACTACAAGTCCCAGAATGCAATGTTATGTGTGTGTAAAAAAAAAAATAGGACTGTATGATTATTTTATAGCTCAGTTGAGACAACTTGGCATCTCTGTATGCTGCCCTATAGTTTCTGCTAATTTCAAAATGTAAAAAAAAAAAACTGAAGTATTTTAGTCGTTGTTTGACAAAGACCTGTATCTTGCTGTGCATGACTTGAATAACAATTGAAATCCCACAAACAAGGGCAACACATAGTTATCATGGCCACCAAGCAGACACTTCACAGGCTAGCCAGCATTACGTTTTGAGAAAAGAGGTTTATGTGGTAAAGGCATATTTTGAAGCCGCTGCACGCATTGGGAAACCGCCCAGGGGCTTAGCAACGCCAGTGGCCGCGTCCCAGTGAGCTGTGACGTAACAGAGACTGACTATTCCCAATCTCCATTTTACACCTGCGTTCTGCTGCAGCCACCGAATCTAGGACATGCTGAATATACCAATTAAAAAAAAGAGAAGCCCTACTGGGACACTAGCATAAAAGCATCTTGCCAAATCCCCTCATCAGGGCCACCCTGGGGAGAACTAAAAGGCCACTTTTAAATAGGAAATTGCACAGGCAGACCTCTGAGATGTGCACTTCATAACACCACCCTTTACTGTGCCTTCAGGGATGCAGATGTGCATCACACAGTGGAGTGAGCGCCGCCTCTGGGCATGCTTGCCACTCTTGCATGTCTGGCATTGCCGCGCCTCTATCCAGCTGGCCCAGCTCCAGTGGACCAGTCAACAACTGTTGCCATTCTATGCCAGACACTGGGAGCATCTCTGACTCCCACACCAGCATGCATTACTCACAGAGCAATGCATGGACAAGGACTAGAATTCCTGCTAGTAAAACAGATGCAACTACAGACCCAGCAAACACATATGTCTGGAATCTTGAAAATGAGATATGGTGGACCAGCCTTCTCATACATTGCAACAAAACTCTGGAACACACTCTCTAAGGAAATACGTGCACTAGAGGAACATCTCACCTACAGGAAATCTTTAATTGGCCAGCCTAAAAAGCCAAGCACCCAACAAAGAGATACACCTTGAAGTATGGAGTCGGCTTTGGATTACTGGATCAACTCAACAGGGGTGGACTGGCCTATAGGGAACTCTGGAGATTTCCCGGTGGGCCTCTGCACCCTGGGCCTCTTTTCTGTGGTATTTCCAAATTTTCTCATAGGAAAAGCATTGGGCTTGCTGAAAATGTGTCATATGGGGCCACTTTGAACTTTATTTCCAGGGCCTCTTTTGGTCCCCAGTAATTATTTCCAGGGCCTCTTTTAGTTCCCAGTCCAGCCCTGCAACTCAACAAAAAATGAGCAGGCCGAGTGAAATAAAACATAATATCGCTAACCACTGCATAAGGAATTTCAGTCTAAATGGAAAACTCTATGCAACATCGGCATAAGGATCTCCACTTTCTCTTTCTCTTTTTTTCCGGCAAACACACCACACAATTTCCATAGGCAGCACCCACACATGACTACCACAGCACCAACTCTGAAATCATGAAGCAAAATGCACACCTCTTCCAAGAACTCGCTCAATCCCAGCAGGCTCAATTTCCAACACTACGCCACAGGCACACAAAAGAACTGAAACAGACTCATACACTAGAACACCCACCAACCCATACCACCTAGAAGCCAACCCAACACACAGTGACTGTTTTTTTCAAACTGAAACTACCAACTCAACAGCAAAAACTCTCTTTGGCTCCCCCCTCTCTTCCCACTAACAACCCCTCACCTTTCCTTTTCACATTCACCAGAGCACCTGCAGACCATGAAGATGGCAGCGATGCACGGTATAAATTGACATGACAGAAAGAGGTGTCTGCATAAAAGTGCAGTGCACAGGTGCGTAATTCAAGCTAAAACAGTCTCACGTCTTTGAGGCTTGCGTTCTTTAGCTTTATCCCTGTTAATAAGGGTTAATCTTATGTCCAACAGGCTTTAGGAACAGAGGTTCATCACAGGGTGACCAGTGGGTACCGCAGGACGGGTATTGACTTAACATAGATTAATTCTCCATAGTAAATAGTGGGTCAGATGGTTGGGCTTTTGATTGGCTGAGTGAGGAACCAATCCTGATGCTATGGAGCCCCATTATTAAGTATAGGGACTAGGGTGCTAGTGCAGTAGGCAATGCGGCTTGTGCAATCAAGCAGGGATGCTGTGGAGCCACTGTAGATGAAGAGTTGTCAAAGAAGAAAGAGCAGGTGTTAGAGGCGGACTGCAGTGCCACTGTCTGGTAAAATGGAGGGGCTCCAGTGAAAGAAGGTACAGGAAATATCCAGTGACGGCACAGGTAGGAGACTCATTCCTCTGAGTACCTACATTCCCTTATGTTTCTTGGTAGATAGTTGCAGTTCTGGTCTTCAGCAGTCATAGGTCTTGGTTGCTGTCTGTTCATGTCAGGGCTTCCTGAGGGCTGGGGTCCTCAAAGGCTGGTGGATTGGCTGTTCATATCGGGCCGCGGGAAGAGAGCACAATGCCTGGTCTTTGCTAGCTTGAACACTGGTACCGGAGCAGACCTTCAAGACAAGAAGGGCCTTGTAAGAGTGCAGGCACAAGCAGTGCTTTCTTATGATTGATTTTTGGCATGGCACCATCTTCATTGTTACGGGATCAATGAAGCAGGGCCACCATCTTTTGGGGGAATTAGGGCTGGTAAGTGAACCCAGACTCCAACCACATGGAAGCATCCTTTCTAACATTCTGGTGGTCCCACAATGAGTGGGGACAGCAGCATTGAACTGTCATTGCCTTTTCTTTGGTGTAGATTCAACTCTGAATTCCAAACATTGTCCACAAACTCGTCCTAGCCGATTTAAGGTCCTGTTGTGGCATTTCAAGGCAGGTCGAAGCCCTGACCATATGTGGTCACATCTGTAGCCCATTCGCTTACTCATATGATTGATGTCTGACTGCTGGAGTGGGTTGCTATTGGAGTTTCCGGTAGGGACATCCCCTCCACGCTGCTGGCCGTAAACCAACAGACTCATAAAAAGGCCTCTACTAACTAGAGCCCAAGCAGCTAGCTATGTGAGGAGAGCCCAAGCAGCCAGCTATGTGAGGAGAGCCCAAGCGGCCAGCAATGTGAGGAGAGCCCAAGCAGCCAGCTATGTGAGGAGAGCCCAAGCGGCCAGCAATGTGAGGAGAGCCCAAGCAGCCAGCTATGTGAGGAGAGCCCAAGCGGCCAGCAATGTGAGGAGAGCCGAAGCAGCCAGCTATGTGAGGAGAGCCCAAGCAGCCAGCTATGTGAGGAGAGCCCAAGCAGCCAGCTATGTGAGGAGAGCCCAAGCGGCCAGCAATGTGAGGAGAGCCCAAGCAGCCAGCTATGTGAGGAGAGCCCAAGCGGCCAGCTTTGTGAGGAGAGCCCAAGCAGCCAGCTATGTGAGGAGAGCCCAAGCGGCCAGCAATGTGAGGAGAGCCCAAGCAGCCAGCTATGTGAGGAGAGCCCAAGCGGCCACAATGTGAGGAGAGCCTAAGCAGCCAGCTATGTGAGGAGAGCCCAAGCGGCCAGCAATGTGAGGAGAGCCCAGGCAGCCAGCTATGTGAGGAGAGCCCAAGCAGCCAGCTATGTGAGGAGAGCCCAAGCAGCCAGCTATGTGAGGAGAGCCCAAGCAGCCAGCTATGTGAGGAGAGCCCAAGGGGCCAGCCATGTGAGGCGAGCCCAAGCTGCCAGCTATGTGAGGAGAGCCCAAGTGGCCAGCTATGTGAGGAGAGCCCACACAGCCAGCTATGTGAGGAGAGCCCAAGCGGCCAGCTATGTGAGGAGAGCCCAAGCAGCCAGCTATGTGAGGAGAGCCCAAGTGGCCAGCTATGTGAGGAGAGTCCAAGCAGCCAGCTATGTGAGGAGAGCCCAAGCGGCCAGCTATGTGAAGAGAGCCCACACAGCCAGCTATGTGAGGAGAGCCCAAGCAGCCAGCTATGTGAGGCGAGCCCAAGCGGCCAGCTATGTGAGGAGAGCCCAAGCGGCCAGCTATGTGAGGAGAGCCCAAGGGGCCAGCTATGTGAGGCGAGCCCAAGCGGCCAGCTATTTGAGGAGAGCCCAAGCGGCCAGCTATGTGAGGAGAGCCCAAGCGGCCAGCTATGTGAGGAGAGCCGAAGCGGCCAGCAATGTGAGGAGAGCCCAAGGGGCCAGCCATGTGAGGCGAGCCCAAGCAGCCAGCTATGTGAGGAGAGTCCAAGCAGCCAGCTATGTGAGGAGAGCCCAAGGGGCCAGCCATGTGAGGCGAGCCCAAGCTGCCAGCTATGTGAGGAGAGCCCAAGCGGCCAGGTATGTGAGGAGACCCCAAACGGCCAGCTATGTGAGGAGAGCCCAAGCGGCCAGCTATGTGAGGAGAGCCCAAGCAGCCAGCTGTGTGAGGAGAGCCTAAGCAACCAGCTATGTGAGGGGAGCCCAAGCAGCCAGCTACGTGAGGAGAGCCCAAGCAGCCAGCTACACAAGGAGAGCCCAAGCAGCCAGCTGTGTGAGGAGAGCCCAAGCAGCAAGCTGTGTGAGGAGAGCCCAAGCAGCAAGCTATGTGAGGAGAGCCCAGAGCCCAAGCAGCAAGCTGTGTGAGGAGAGCCCAAGCAGCAAGCTATGTGAGGAGAGCCCAAGCAGCCAGCTGTGTGAGGAGAGCCTAAGCAGCTAGCTATGTGAGGGGAGCCCAAGCAGCCAGCTACGTGAGGAGAGCCCAAGCAGCCAGCTACGTGAGGAGAGCCCAAGCAGCCAGATACGTGAGGAAAGCCCAAGCAGCCAGCTCTGTGAGGAGAGCCCAAGCAGCCAGCTACGTGAGGAGAGCCCAAGCAGCCAGCAATGTGAGGAGAGCCCAAGCAGCCAGCTACGTGAGGAAAGCCCAAGCAGCCAGCTGTGTGAGGAGAGCCCAAGCAGCAAGCTATGTGAGGAGACTAGCGCAAGGAAAACAGGCTACAGGCCGTACCTTACCTTGTGTAAAGACGCCATTGATGAGGCATTGCAGGAGGACTCATGAGGTACACCCGTTAGGAAACAGTTCCATGTGCCTCATGCTAGCACGATGTGACAGGCTTTTGGTCTCACAATTCCCCTTACAATATGTCGTACAATCACTTCCAAGTTTGTGGTTTTGTCTGCCTATAAAATGCAGCCTTCACATGTACTCAGTGTGTTTCACTTTTGCTAGGTTCTGTCCCTCCCTCCAAGTGGCTTTTTGCATCTCTGGGTGTGCTTTTTATTGCAGGTTTCCTGTGACGTAAGTTGTGCTCTCTTGCTGGGTTACTGTTTTTGTGGCTGTTTATTCAGCATCCAAATTCAGTAGTTTCCTGTTTCAAATATCCCCCAATCATTGGTTTGTGCTTGCTGCTGGTATAAGGTATGTGAAACCTGCCCTTGCTATGGGTCAGTGGGCCCTAGCTTCTGCCGCTAGGAGCAGCGCACACTATGTAAGACCTCCTGGTTCCCTTGTATTCAGAGCAACCTGCCGCCTCCTCAACCTGATCTCTGTTTTTGCTACATACTACAGCGTTGACATTTTTGTGGAAGGATGCACGTTCCCCTAGGGGGTGCCCTCAGGCACGGCTTCCAATATCTGGGCGATGGACCACAAATCAACAATAACAGTTTATTTTATTTATTCGTATTTTTAAAGCACGCAGCAGCCCGTGGGCATCGTGGCGCTGTTACAGATATACACATAAAGCTGGTTTCACAGGAAGGCAGAATGGTTACAGGCAAATTACATTACATTACAAAATAGTTTGCATTACAAGAGCATGTTTGGATACATGTACTTTTTGGACGAAGGGACACATTCTTAGTTATGGTTTCAGATAAGTAGGGAGGTGCAGTGTGATTGGTGCATTTGTGTGTGAGTGTGAGTATTTTAAAATGTATTCTTTCTTTGACTGGGAGCCAGTGTGCGTTTCTTCTGGCCTGTGATACATGGTCAAATTTGGGGATCTGCAGTGCCGCGTGGAGGGCATTATTCTGCACTATTTGGAGCCTGTTTAGGTTTTTGGTTGACGTGCCAGCTAAAAGGGTGTTTCAGTAGTCCAGTCTGGCTCCTACCATAGCTCTGGCGATGGCGAGGCAATTGGGTGCGGTAAGGTAGGGTTTTATGGCCTAGATGAGTTTGGTGGTCAGTGCGGAAGCGCAGGAGATGGCGCTGACTTGTCTTGTCATGGAAAGTGTGGCGTCAAGGTAGACTCCTAAGGTTTTCACGGCTGTGGAGACAGGTATGTTGGTATTGTCAATGGTCATGTGTGAGTATTTGTGGCTTAGTTTGGCTAGAGTTTCACTGGGGGCTAGGATGATAATCTCGGTTTTACTTCCGATTGGGCAAAGGCCATTGATAGCCATCCAGGTTTGGATAATGGTGTAAATCTGAAGGAGAGCTTCAATGTCTTGGTCATAATCTCCGGTGAGAGGGAGGAGAACTTGTGTGTCGTTGGCATAGTTATTGTAGAGAGAAGCATGGGTAATGCAGGTCTCGGCCATGGCACTCCATTGGAATGTACTGCATTAGTGCGTTCCACTGCAAAGAGCGCCATATTTTGGCAAATGTCCGCTGAAGATCATACCAAATTAGATACAATTTTGTAAACAAAATACTTGCATAGCACTTCAAAGGGCAGCTTAATCTTCACGTTGCATGCGCTGGTTTACTAGAACATATGAAAACTCAGAATGTCTAGCATTTTGTTTTTTAAAACGTTATTCTTGGTGGACACAGATTAGCAGTAAATAAGTAGCAGTTATTTTGTACATGAAGATAAACAGCGAGACTCGTCATTTTACAGGGCTGATGCCATCAACAGCATAGAATAACATTGGTAAAACAGTGGGCCCAACATAGACATCCAATCATGCCAAGTCCCCATCACACTCAAATCGCCCCTAGGAAGCCTTAGCAATAGTATGGAGGTTGGCTAGGTACACCCGATACTCGCACCATATGTTAATCTGCTAGAGGTTGCTCAAAATAGTGGCGTCAGAGCGGGTTGTGGACTGGCAAGAACGGACCATCTCCCTCAAGCTCGTAGATATTTGCATTGGCTTCCTGTCAAACATTGTATTTCTTATCAAATGCTATCTTTGACTTATAACTGTGTGACAAATCAACCCCCATCTACTTGAAGGAGAGACTTCGGAAACTACCAATCACTCGATCCCTTTGATCAAATGGCCTTAACAAACTGTTCCAGCCTCGACATAAGCTAAAGAGCTTCGGCGGCACTAGCTTTGACATTTCTGCCCCTTCTCTCTGGAACTCTATTCCATCTGAACTATTTCATTTTAAGAAGGCAATAAAAACCTTTCTTTTTAACTCTAAACATTAATGTGCCTTCTCTGATTCCTCTGTTCTGGAACTGACCTGAGTCATGATTCTTGATTCCTTCGTTCTGTGCGTTTGTACTGTTTTGTAGTATGTGCGCACTGAGGCCATAGGGCGTGTTGCGCGCTATAGAAAGTTCTTAATAATAATAATAATAATAACAATAACAATAATATTTCCTTTGGTTTGGATGTGCCCGGCAGCATGGCTACATAGAGATCTTCCCAGTTCTCAAAGCAAATCAAGTCGGACATCCAGTCCCTACCAACGGTGCTCCTGCATCGTCCACCTTCTGAGTACGCAGCGTGAAGCAATGATGCACCCAATATTCAGGAAGAATGTGTAGCATTTTGATGTGAAATGTCTTCCTAAATGAGACAGCCATACAAGTACACTGTACACGTCAACAGAACACATCAACTGTACTGGTTACCTGGCCACCCTCTGATCTCGGGCCCATGTCCCCTCCCCAGCCAGTTACACAGCTGCACTGCCTCCCTGGCAACCCCCGCACTTGGGGACTGTTTTCTGTATCCCTACAGTCCCCCACCAGCATTTGACACCTAATGTCTGCACTTACCCTTGCCACTAGCTGGCCCTACTTCTCATATTGTTTTATTTATTCTATTATCCCATGTACTGCACTGTACCCAGCCTCCTCCCACTCCTCTCTTTTCCTCTTCCCCCTTCCCCTGCACTTGCGCGATCTGAATGACACTTGGCCTAGTAGGATCGCTGTCTCTGTCTTCCCTCTGTTCCCCCTCCCTTGCTGTGTCGCGCCTTGAAACACTTGTGTATAGGCTCATTATAAATGCCATATCATATCATATCATAACATCACATCCTTGCCTTTTTGTCCATAATGGTGGTGCTGGCCTCCGCCAGGTGTCCCTTTCTCTAAGAGATCCAGCAGTGATCGCTACATCTGCATTGGGCTGGGAAGATAACTCAGGGGCAATGTGTCTGTCTTGGAAGCAAAACAGCGCATAGCAAAACCGGTTTGAATCCCGCTCTTGTACTTAGAACTGGTCTCCTGTATTAAGCGTGTTATAAAAAAAATAATTATAATTATAATCTCTTAGTGAGGTGTGAGGGTCATGATCCCTGCATCTCTTAGTTTAAAGTTAAAGGGATGCCTGGCACAGATCAGCACCACAATAAAGGACAACAAGGTGTGGTGCAGACCACAGCCATGAATCCCTTTAGCTAAGAGATGCAGGGATTATCACCCCCACGCCTTGGGTGAAAGGGTGATGATCGCTGCAAAGGGCTGCCTGGCGGAGATGCCCTGCCGCCGCCCGTTAGGCCATGTCCCCTAAAAGAGTCCAGCACGATTTCCCACGCCACCTAAACCACTGATAACATTTATTTTGTCTGACCTAGAAAGGGAGTGTGGAGTGTTATCGGACTGGTGTGCCCTTGCTCCTCAACCGAGTGGATTGGGAGTGGTTTAGGGTGGGTGGAGGTACTCCCCGCCTGGCCAGCTGCCCTGGGTGAAAGTAATCTTCGGTCCCCGGTCTGCCAAAAAAAAATAAAAAATGGCGGCTTTATAAAATAACATTATAAAACAACAAAGTCTGGACCAACAAACAAAATATTAAAACACAGAGTTGCGTAAAAAAACTCACCTAATGTAACATACAAAATAAGGAGAGGCACGTGCACCGATGAGTTGCATATAAACTGACTAGGGGCGCAGATTTCATCAAGAAAACGTGGGTGTGTGCTATATTTCTATAGTTTCACATTCAGCATTTTCTATTCAGTGTTTTCACAATTGACTTAAATGTATGTGCTTCCATGTTTATTCCTTCTTTTGTCTCGCTGGCTCTCTCTGAATTCTCTCCTTGTTTCCCCCGCCTGTCCCTCCTCTTCGACTATTTTCTGTGCTCACCCCGCCTGGTTTGCTTGTGCTGCCTGCCTGCCACTCTAGGCAACCCCCCTTGCCTGGCCCTCGGAGGTCAATAAACTGTGTAATTGCTGACAGCCTCAATCAGGGTTGAGATTTGTGTTCACCTCTCCCCCGCTCACTGGAAAGAAAAACCCGGCCTCCTTATCTCTGGCAAGCATTTAACCCCCTTTTGGCTTACTGCACAAAAACCCAGACTCATTTAAAAGTGGAAAAGGTCGCTTTAATGTGACAGGCCAAAGCTTACAATCAAAACGCTTAACTGGCTCCATGGCCTAACAAACTAAATAGCTATTTGAACAATCAATTAAATAACTTAAACATTTCCCATTTTCCCCCAACAGTTAAATAAATAAATAACCCATTCCTCCCTAATGATCCCTTGGATCCTACCGTATCCTTGCCCCTTTTCCAGGCGTCCCGCTTTCTCCCCAGGGGCCATGCCCCTCCAGGCTCAATACCTGATCCCCCGGGGTGACCTGCTTGTGCAAACAGCGCCACCCCCTCCTTTCCCGTGTCATTCCCCCATTGTGCTTCCCTCCCCCCACATCAAAAGGGGCCATGCCCCCGGCACCCCGACCAACTTTGACCCCCTGAAACTCCCCTCTACACCCAACTCCTCTTACCTGTGACCTGCAGCCAGCCTGACCTGCCACATCAGCAACAATATTATACACACCGCTCACGATGCCCTGACCTGTCACACCGAACTACCATCCCTACCCTCTTAACAGACCCCTAAACCATAAACCCCCCCCTCCCCCTCATAACCCTCTGACGAACGTCCCCCCCCCCATTACATAACTAGCTTCCCTAAACAAAATGAAGGGGTGGGAGGGCGGGACAATCGCCAAGTCCTAACCGTCGCCTGCCTCCCGAACCTTCCCTGATCCCTTAAATACCCCGGGCGGGGCGCTCTACACCCCCACGGCCACTCGCTGGCCGTGTGCAGCGCCAAAATACTCCCCGGGGGGAAACGCTTCGCGTTCCCCCCGGGGCCCCCCTTTTGGCTTACTGCACAAAAACCCAGACTCATTTAAAAGTGGAAAAGGTCGCTTTAATGTGACAGGCCAAAGCTTACAATCAAAACGCTTAACTGGCTCCATGGCCTAACAAACTAAATAGCTATTTGAACAATCAATTAAATAACTTAAACATTTCCCATTTTCCCCCAACAGTTAAATAAATAAATAACCCATTCCTCCCTAATGATCCCTTGGATCCTACCGTATCCTTGCCCCTTTTCCAGGCGTCCCGCTTTCTCCCCAGGGGCCATGCCCCTCCAGGCTCAATACCTGATCCCCCGGGGTGACCTGCTTGTGCAAACAGCGCCACCCCCTCCTTTCCCGTGTCATTCCCCCATTGTGCTTCCCTCCCCCCACATCAAAAGGGGCCATGCCCCCGGCACCAGAAAAACCCTCCCCCGAGGAGTTCTTTCTGCCCCAACCCCCCCCCCAACTTTTCTACCTCAAACTTTTTACCCATTCTCCCAGCCAAGCACCCCAGTCCGCCGGATAGTGATTATTCCCATACACGGACAAGTGTACCCCCACCTCTCTAAAGATAAGGAGACCCTCATATGTTATTTCCTTATGGTCCATGACCTGCACTGCCACCGAGGCACAAAATTTTTACCCTTTCTCTGTTTATCCCCTTCCTGGCCCGTTCTATTGCTCCCCCCTTTTCACTCCCCTCCACCCTCATCGCGGCAACAACTTAATCCATACCACCACTGCTTGAGGCCACATTTCCCGCACCCACACTAAGTCCCTCTTCATTTTCCTTAGCAGAGCCAACCCCGTATCTCTCACCAGGTCATTCTCCCCTGCATGCATAATCACCACCTCTGGAAACCCCAAGCATCCCTCATCCCTGCCAATATAGGAAGCAGGTGATCCCACCGCAGGCCCCCCAACCCGTGCCCTCTCACCACCACTTCCTTGTAACTGCACCCCTGTTACCTTCCAAACCCCTTTTCCCCACTTCTTTCCCCAGCCCACTTAACAATTGAATGGCCAACAAATCAAAACTTGCGCCAACTCCCCTTCCTTTCGCGCAGCATCTGAAAAAGAAAATACAAAATCACTGACAAGTCAAAATATTTCAACACAGTTGGCCCGCAAAACCTAACCACCTTTTCAGCATCCCCATTATCAAACTCCCTGCCGTGCCCCTTGTATTTCCCAGCCTCCAACGACCCAATCTTTTCGCCTTGACTTCTGAAAAAACCCAGCCCAGTACCCTCAGATGCTGCGCCCATCCTAAAATAATGAGTCCCAAAAACCTATTCCTTTTCACCCACTGCCACCACCTCCTTCCGCAATACCCCTAGCACCTGAAACTGGGCATAAGACCTTGCTCCCACGACCAGCCGAACCCAAGAGTCCCTTCCCTCCTTATCTGTCTTAGCCTTTTAATCTCGATGTCTCAACCTACTTCTGTAATTTGAACATCTTCCCATTGCAGTCCCCCTACCCCCCCTTTTCCCCCAACCAACTCAAAAACCTTGAAAGCCCCCAAACAATACCCACGTAAAACAAGTCGCAAACCGCTCCCCTACAAGCAATAAACCATTTGCTCCACTTGTTGTGCCCAGTTTATTCCTTTACATTCCTGCATTGTCCCCCCGCTCCCATTGTCCCCCCTGCACCGGGGGCCCACGTGCACCCCCGTCCATGCAGGCCCTTCCATATACTCTTCAAGCTCCTCGCATCCCTTACCACCTTTTTCCCACCTGCACCAGGGGCCCTAATGCACCCCCGTCCATGCAAGCCCCTTCTCTTCCTTACTCCTCTCCACCGCTGCACCAGGGGCCAAACCTGCGCCCCCGTCCATGCAGACCCTTCCATATAACTCTTCAAGCTCCTCGCATCCATTACCACCATTTCCCGCCTGCACCAGGGGCCCTAATGCACCCCCGTCCATGCAGGCCCCTTTTCTTCCTTACTCCTCTCCACCGCTGCACCAGGGGCCAAACCTGCGCCCCCGTCCATGCAGACCATTACACATAAATTCCTCTTCCGGCACTTCGCTTCTCTGCCCCACTTTTTTTTTTTTTTTTTTTTTTTTTTTTTTTTAAATTTAGCTGCACCGGGGGCCCTAGTGCACCCCGTCCATGCAGCCCCATCTCCTCACTTCCCCCCCTGCTGCACCAGAGGCGCTCCCGCACCTCCGTCCATGCAGCCTGAAGCCTACTCACCTTGTCGTGCGGCAAGCGTGAGGGCTTCCCCACCATCGACCCTGCCCTCCCACGACAGCTACCTCTCCCTTAACCATTTCCACCGTTACCTCCCCCCTGGGCCCTCCCCTACCTACGCATCTTCCTCCTCACCTTTCTCCTGCCCCCTTTAATTTGCTCCCAACAAACCTTTCATCAAACCTTGTGCCCCCCACCTCCTTTACGATAAACTGAGCCCGACCTACCAGCACACCCCGATTTACCTGGCATGCGGTCCTTCCCCCCCCCTTTCTTGCCCCGCTCCTCGCCCTGACCCACTGTCCCTTGCCTGAAAACAATCTGTAACCGGATGCCGACCCGCACACCTGCTGCACTCGTGTTTAAATTTGCACATCCACCTCGTGCAGTTTTCTTTATTGAACGCCCAACATGCTGTTGAGGGCTGTCCTCCGCCTCCTCCCCCCGCCCCCTCATGGGCGGGGCGACCAAGAAGGGGCCGGTAAGGCACAGGCAGCCCACTTGCTGTGTGTAATGTCGGGGCAGGCCTCGTTGGAGCCATCCATTGCAGCCAAAGATCCATGTCTATCTCCCCCCAGACCACCTGACTATCCTCCGCCATTCTCGCTCTGAATTCCTCATCATAGCGTACCCAGGCAAAACCCCCAAAACTCGTGAAAGCCTTCCTAATTACGTCCATATATTTAAGCAGGGCCACGCAACGCTCCGGAAATTTTTCACAATACACACTGGCATACATAATAAACGCCGACGTCCAATTCTCAATAGTCACCGGGACCCTTGGGCGTGACGCCAGTTCCCTCTCTTCCTCCTTAGACCCCTCCTTTGCTCTCACTTCCCTATGGAGCAATTTAAAGACATCCACAAATTCCCCTGCCTGAATCTTCTCCCTGGTCGCTGCCATCAAGTGCGCCCCCAATGGCTTTGTTACCCCCATGTATGGCAATTTCTTCTCCTTTCCCTTTACCTCCCCCTCTTTGTCTTTTCCCGCTTGCACCTCGAGCCCCAATGGCTCCGCCACCTTGTCCGTTTGGACCTCCACCGAGCAAATGTTCTTTCCAACCCCTTCCGCTCCAAAAGCCTGCACCCCCACTTCCTTCATCACACCTTGTAGACCACCCCGGTCATCACCCAACCCCCTATTTGTGACCCCTCTCTGCCATGCAGATGACCATTCCCTTTCCCTCTCACCTCTTTCCACGCCTGCCATCTGCGGCCTGGCCTCCCCACCGCTGCTCCTCCTCTCCATTCTCAGAGGGCTCCTGCTGCGGGGACAAAACCTGTCAGCACAATCGCCCAGCCAATAATCTCCTCGACCCGTTTCGCCCCGACCCCCTTGTACTTCCCTTTCCCCGTCCCACCTTGAACTTCTTCTCTCCTCCGCCCTTCCCCTTTCCGCCCCGTAATCCTCAAAATCCCATTGCCCCCCGTATTCATCCCAACCAACTTCATCACCCCTTAAATACCATTGGGGATGCGGGCTCCTGCCCGAGGTTAAATGCAGATCTTCCTCCGAGCCCGGGGCGTCCGCCCCGCCACTCCTCTGACGTCTTCCCGGCGAGGCTGTGGGAACCTCTGCCTGGTCCTCTTCTCTTGGGTGAGGCGTTCCGACCTCCACCCTGACATCCTCGTTGCTAGGGGCCGTGCTGTGCCCTCTAGGCTCTCCTTGCTTTGACTGAGGAGGGGCCGTACCAAAACCCTCCACCTCCATCTGCACAGCGGGGGCTGCGCAGCGCCCTCCGCCCCCACTCTTCCTATCCGGGGGGGCCGTTCCGCGCCCCACCCTACCCTCAAGTGACGGGGACCTCTCCCTCCTTCTCCCACCCGCACTCTTCTGTAGGTATTTACCCCCTTTTCCTCTCTGCCCCGCCACACCCACCTGTCCTCCACCCCTGCCCCCACTGTTGCTCCTTCGGACTCTACCTTCCCTAGCACTCCCTTCTACCCTGGGGCTATCATACCCTTCTCCCCTTTCTGGCTGAACCCCTAAACTCGTTACACCCCCTTCTGCCCTCCTGTCTATCTCCCTCCTCATCTTCCTGCCCCTAGATTCCCAAATCTCCCCTTTTCCTGCCGCAGGGGTGCAGGCTACCACCGCTGCCAATGCACCGTCTGCCGCCGCTCTGCGCTGCGGCCGGCCCCCACCGCTCCCTTCTTCTCCCGTAACTTCCCCTACCGCACTTTCCAATTGGGCTGTGGTTGCCCTGCTAATGATTTCCAGGGCCTTCCTCAAGGCCCCAGCATCCACCAGCCCTTTCTTGCTCGCCCCCCGGCCTGTCATTGTGCACACTAAAATGTGTGTGCCCAGCAAATACAACCCACAAAACTTGCCCTAAATAATCTATGCCCCCGAGCCTGGACCTACCCGTGGCCTAACCCTATCCACCTAGTACCCTCACAAACTCAAAAAGGAGCAAAGCGCCCCCAAAAAGAACCCCAAACCACACACGCACCTAACGTGAAACCTGAATACCCTCCCTAATAGAGTCAATAATAACCTGCCCCCACTTTAAACTAACCTACCTATACTGCATATATATATTTTCTTTTTTTTTTTTTTTTAACTGCTTCCCTACTGCTAAATAGTAAATTAATAAATTGACCAAAAATAATTATTTTTTTTTTTTTTTTTTTTTTTTTTTTTTATTCACCCTGCCCCACTAACCCTTAACACCCTACCCTCCCCTTTCTTAACCCCTATTCCCAAACCGGGAGCCCTCCAAGACACACCAAGGAAAACCTTCGTTAGCACTAGCTAACCGGCAGAGCACTGCCACCTGGCTGCGTCAGGATCTCACCGCACTCTACTAACTGGGGCGCGGCTCCTTTAAAACCGCCGCCCAAGCCCCTTATCAGCGCGAGCGTTGGAGAACAACGCCCACGCACACTGCCTAAACTTTCAGAGAGGAGCGGGCGGAACACGAAGAAATCCCCGCGTACCCGCTTCTCTGTCAACAGCAGAGGCTCCACTTCCTTTTCACCCTCCCGTCACACAGAAATGAAATACGGCCGCCGCGGAGCCACACAATCCTATCCCCCGCTCGCGGGCCGCCCACCTGAAAGAACCAGCACCCTGGAATGCCGGTAAGCCTAGAGGGGTGTCTTATCTACGGCACCCCTCCTATCCTGCTACCCACAACTAAAATTGTTTTTTTTTTTTTTTTTTTTTTTATAAATTACCCACCCTCCTTACAGCTACCTCACTCCCCTACCTCACCTGCACTAACCGCCAGCTAGGACCAAGGACCCCGGGAAGGCTCGGGAGCAGGCAACGGGACCTGTGCAATCGCCAAGTCCTAACCGTCGCCTGCCTCCCGAACCTTCCCTGATCCCTTAAATACCCCGGGCGGGGCGCTCTACACCCCCACGGCCACTCGCTGGCCGTGTGCAGCGCCAAAATACTCCCCGGGGGGAAACGCTTCGCGTTCCCCCCGGGTCCCCCCTTCTAACTAGCTCCCCATAGAGCTGTATCGATGAAAAGCAACCAGGAGTCATATCGAATCAATTATTTTCACCTGGAGGGAAAGAAAATTCCGCCCAGTCCCTTTCACACCATTGCACGCGTACATCTTTCATTCTCTGGCCCTTTCTCTGTCGCCTCTGATCACGTGCGCCCTCCTACTCTCCTCATCCACTCAAAACCGCCCAGCCCCCTTTCCCCTTCCAAACCCTGTGGCGCTTTCCATTTCCTCAGCATCTTTTATATCTTTTACCAGCGGTTTATGTATCGCCGGTAAGATAGCTCAGCGTGTTGAGAGCTCGCATTTGCGATCTGTGTGCAATCGGAAGGTGGCAGGATGAATCCAGGCAAGCGAACCTCAGTCTTACAAGGTCAAAACAAGAGTAGCAACTTTGGGTGGGTGATATTGTATGTAAATATGTTGTCTCTAAAGCGCTATATAAATCACACATCATTATTTCAACCAGTAACTGGCATATGATGCGAGTTCCTGGCCATATGGCAACACCTTGTATATGGTAGCACTACTTGGCATATGAGGCCAATTCCTACACAGGGCCTGGCAAACAGTGGGTGTACCTGGGCATTACATATCGACATCTAGCACATGGTGTAAGCAGCTTGGCATACAATGGCAAAGGCGGGCATCGAATGGGAGTATCTACTCATGTGATGACACTACAAAGCAAAGGCTGTCACTGTGTATGCTGGTAATAAGTATGGTTACTGGCCATGGTGTAAATACACGGGCATGGTAGGGCAATGCTTGACCTGATACCTGGCATATGACGTGAATGCTAGAGAATATCTGGCAAATAAAAGTCCCCTGGCTTCAAAGTTAATAGCTGGCAAATGGAATTAGCCTCTAGGACTATGATGTGAATATCTTGCTTGCGTGTGTGTGTGTTTGTGCCTAGCCAAAACCTGGGAAGATAGAAAGCAATGCCTCTATACAAAAGTAAAAACGATTGGCTTTGCCAATGTTTATTTTTCTGCTGTGCGAAAAGACGGACTGATAAAAGGAGCCTTTTAAGCTTGGCTTAAACCCTTCCCAACAACCCCTCTGTAATGTTGTTACTATGGGTACATAGCCCTCCCTCATCTTTGTGAGGGGACGGCCCACATTTGGGCCTGGACAGCGAGAAGGGACGTTGGGTTAGGGAGGGGGCGGGCGTGAGGGAAAAGGCAAATGAAGTTACACAGGCGTGTAATTATGATGTCTATCGTGGCACCGGCCAGTGTCTGTGTCATCATCTGGTGAACGCCCCAACCCAGAGAGGTCCTCCGGGTTCGGGTGACCTTAGATGGCACATTGGCGATGAGAATCCCAAGGAGACCCACGCTCCAGCCGGCGTCAGCCAGAAGACGCACCAGGGCGAGACACTTTGGCAGGTAAGGCCCACTGCGGAGCACGCCATTAATGAACACGGTTTGGGGGACCGTGTCTGTCAAACCGGGAGGGGTAAATCAGGAGGGTGCCACACAAGTCCCAGCCCGCCATAACATACCTATGAAATAAGTGGCGAAGGGGGAGGGGATACACCAGGCCTCCTGCAGCAAAAAAAGAACTGAGTGGCTGCTAAAGGAGGGTTTTACCACTCCTGGGAGAGAATAGGAAACCGACACAAGAGTGCCCCACACAAGAGAAAGAGGCATTGGCCCCCCATTGAGGAGGAACCTCCCGAGTGAAGAAAATAAAAGTATGGTGCTGCGCGCAACATGTCAGGAGACAAGGTCGCCTCCTCATTAGGAGGTGGAGCCTCAGGTCCCACCCTGCCCTCAGGTGGGGGAAGGAAAGTACTGCACCTTCCCCACGCGGTGACCTGCAGGATACTAGTAATCTGGGGCCACAATGAGCAATATGGTTATGGAATATCAAATTCTAGGGGGGGGGGGGCAATGAGCTCACCGACGACGCACATATAAAGAATACATTGTCCATGGTGGTGGGACCTGCAGTAAGAGACGCCGTTGGAGAACTACTGACCCTTGAAACACCTTCTTTCCAGGAGCTTCACATGAAACTATCTGAATACTTTGTGTCTCACACCAACGTTGATTATGAGAGACATATCTTTCATACAACACTCCAAGACAAAGGGGCATCCTTAGACAACTTTGTTATGAGACTACGGATAAAGCTGAAACACTGAAAGTTTCTTAGGTACTCCAATGAGGAGGCATTGCGATCCCAAGTCATTGCCGGATGTGACAAGCATTTAGGAAAAAGGTGCTACAGAAGCAGAGGTCATGGGAGGAAATCCCTGCACGCATGGAAGCGGCGGTAGACTCACAAATGGACAACCTGAAAAAAGTCACAATGCAACCCAAAGTGACTGAAAGTGAGACCGCCAACAAACTACAGGCGACAGGGATCACCCCAGCCAGACGCACCAACACCATGTGTTTCAAATGTGGATATGAATACCCTCACACAGCCGAATGCCCGGCACTGGGGCAACAATGCGCCACATGCGGGGCGATGACCATTTTCGCACGTGTGCAAAAATGCACCTCTGCCATGAGCGGGCAGGAGACCCCAAAGGGAACAGAGGAAGACGCCAATACCGAGCTCACATGACTCCGGGCCTGACAGTGAACTGAGAAGACACAAGCGGGAAGAGCGAGAGTACAGCAGGCCCTGCACACGTGAAGACCACAGGTCATACGAAGGGTCTCGATACGGAGGTTCCAGCGATACGTCTGATACATTGAAATTAGATCACCTACCAGTAATGACTCTGTATCATCAGGGGATGACCAAAGAAAAAAAGGATATGTCTGGGCGCTGAATAACTCCATGGAAAAACGACACAGCCCGACCCTCATACTTCATTCATGTCAATGACACCCCTATGGAATTCCTCATAGACAAGGGGCCAACAGTTAACATTATAAGTGATGAGGCATACAAAGCACTCCCAAAACCCCCAAAACTCAAGCGATCCACCATTGACGTTTATCCATATGGATCGATCTGCCCGCTACCTTGTAACAGCGTTATTGTGGCCACATGCACTCACAAGTCACATGAGGCGAGGATACAACTACACTTACTAAAGACAATAAAGGCTACATTCTCAGTTTTAAAACTGCTCTGGACATGGGCCTCGTACACATTTTGTATCAACTGATGGCCCACAAATACTTTGCAAAGCCGGAAGACATTGAGTTGGCCTTCCCAAGGCTATTTCGAGGACTGGGGAAACTCAAAAACTGCAAGATCCAATTACACATTAACCCCAACGTCAAGCCTGTCGCTCAACACTATAGGGGCATACCAATCAACATGCAAAGGCAGGTTGAAGACGAGATCGACAAACTGCTGAAGCAACATGTCATTGAGCTCACACCCTGGGTATCGCGGATAGTATCCGTCCCAAAGAAATCGGTGGAAGGCACCATCAGATTATCCGTGGATATGAGGTGGGCGAATGAAGCAAATTAACGTTAAAAACACCAGGCACCCAGGATAACAGTCATGATCCACCTACTGCATGGTGTGAAATACTTCTCAAAGTTAGACCTCACAAAAGTCGATCACCAACTCGAGATCGCCCCTGAGTTCCGATATATTGCCACTTTTGTAACCCACATGGGTCTTTTCCAATACAACTGACTCAGTTTTGGTATCTCATCTGCGGCAGTAATTTTTTAGGAGGAAATCCACAAAGCCTTAAAACACATTCCCAACTACCTCAATTATTTGGACGATGTTCTAGTATTTCGCAAAACCAAAGAAGAACACGACACCGCACTCCACTGTTTATGCGCAGCACTTGAAGTCACGGGTTTAACTCAACAAAAGAAAATGTGAATTCCAGAAGGGTTCACTCATCTTCTTTGGACATATATCCTCGGAGAAGGGGGTTTGTGACCCAACCCAGGGAAGGTGGCAGCACTGAACACCGCCCAGCCGTCACAGAATGTGTCCGAACTTCGATCATTCCTCGTGCTGGCAAGCTACTACTCGAGAAACCTCTAGGACTATGCTGACATCAGCACCCCCCTCTGCATACTCACAAAGAAATACCAACCTTTCAAGTGGTCGACAGACTGCTAGTGCGCCTTTGAGACTATCTGTAATAACATATCCAAAGCCGAAGATATGGCTTGTTTTAATGCAGAAAGAAAGACAGAAATAATATTTGATGCCAGCCCGGTGGGCCTAGGAGCCATACCAACACAACAGAACCACAGAGGCTTCAAAGAGACATTCATTGTGGCGTACGCAAGCAGGAGTCTCACGCATGCGGAACGGGCATACTCCCAGGCAGAGAAATAGTCTGGCCGTCGTCTGGGCCTGCACATATTTTAATCTCTTCCTATATGGCAAGGCTTTACAGTTGTCACGGACCACCAAGTCCTCCTAAAAATCTTCGGTGACCCGAAAGCACAGATGTCACTGGGAATAGCACGATGGGGCCTAAGGCTTCAGGATTATAAATCCAACATCATTCATCAGCCAGACAAGGAAGACAAACCGTCCGAATATCTATCGAGACACCCCACAGGCTGACCCATCAATTGCTGATGCGTACATCAGCTACTTAATACACCACCTACAACCCTTGCCCGTGGACTGGACCACCCTCCTGAAGGACTTGGAACGAGACCCTGCCCTTGGCATCACAGCACATTGCATCAGAACTGAGAAGATGAAACATGTAAAGAATGAAGCAAGAAGTGAATCAGAGAATGTGAAAGAGGATATACAAGGCTTAGAACTAGACAAGGATGAGTTAACGCTCATCGAAGACCACATCATCATGAAGGGGTGCAAGGTGGTACTGCCGTGGGCACTCAGGGAGAGAGCAATCACGCCATCGCACGAGGGCCACCGTGGAATAGTCTCCATGAAACACCTCCTAAGGCAAAAAGTATGGTTTCCTAAACTGGATGCCATCGTAGAAGATGCCATAAATCTGTGCAATGTCTGCTGTCAAGTGGCGCAGCCACCCCATCCCAGCTTGCTGCAAATGTCACCCCTGCCAGAAGCAGTATGGGAGGAGCTGGCCGTGGACTTCTTTGTCCCACTGAGAAACGGAGCGTACGTGATAGTGCCGATCGACAAACACTCACTGTGATGCTGGTTGGAGGGACAGGGCCTCCATGTCCTTGTCCTGTAGTCTTTTTTCATTTGTGTTCTGTATTGTTCTCTGCCCAGGGGTCCATGTGGGACTCCTGGCAGTGCAGCTCTTCCTATTTTTGGTTTGATGTACAGACCCATGGCATACCCTTATGGCACCCATGGGTGGAGGCACAACCCTGTGGCCCTAGTGTATGTTTTTGGGCACCTGTGTGTGGCCCACAGAGCAGGGTATGGGCTGGTGGCAGCTCCATGCTGAATTTGACAGGTGCTCTGAGTATCCTCCATTTTGGGATACCCAGGCCCTGCCATTGGAATCAGTTGATTCCTGATAGAAAACAAGATGGCCCTTGTGGCCTCTTGCTTTCCATTGCCTGTTACCTTGTTTTCCCAAAGACCTGGGAAGCCCTGACTCTGTCCCTTCCCCCTGATTGGCTGTTGGGTAGAAGTTCCATATATGATATTGTAGTGAAGTCCAGGCCAGACTGGCTGGAGCCTTCCCAGTGACTGTATGTTGTGGGTACACCCTGTGGGTGGGACTTGGGTGAATGGAATGTGTGACCAATATGCACTTCTTGTTGTGGATGTCTGGTTTCTAGTATGAAACACAATGACTGAGACAGCCCTGTCCGAAACTGGTATGAATGCAGTGTGTAGTGTTGAATGGCTGTGCACTACACAGTCCTTGTTGTGAGTGTCTGAGAGGGAGCAGAATGGCCTGAATGCACTGTATGCATGATTGGCTGACTGACTGCTGAATGCCCTTCTGAGTGATTGGTTGCCTGAGTGTGACCCAGCAGAATGAATGAGAGATCAACAGTATAACGGGGGGCTCTCACTACTAGAATTCGTTCAGAAGCTGAAGTCGAAACTGATGCTTGATCTCGAAGCCGAGCCTGAAGAAAAAGGTTGACTGCTGTTACCTGCACCGCAATCTGAAAGCCGCTGTGACGTTGAGACTAATCCAAGAGAGGACCTGGTTAGGTGCCTTCTTCCTGAGTTCGGAGGGACCATCGAGCACCGCTAACCTTCGCCGAAGCTCCCTGGAAGTCATACCCTCGACAGGCTGCCGACCAGAGACGGGGACCGCCGAGGAGAATGAAGAGAACCATCGGACATTCCGTCCACCGTCGTCGACCAGGGTTCGCAGGTTTGCTATAACCGCTGGAGGCCCGTCGAAGCTGTGTTGCCCAGAAGCGGGGATCGCTTGACACCGTGCCATCGGAGACTGGAGCCGCACGCTCCATTGATTAAGACATTTGATTCCCGGACGCGCTCTCCCGCACCGCCGACTGCCTTGTCCCGCTGGGGAAGGCCAGCCGTCGACGCACCGAGGAGCATCCACCGGTGGGTTTCCCACCACCCAAAGACCATGGAGAGGCTGGACGATTTGACGCCCTTGCTGGGCCAAAGTTCTTCACAAACTCTTTGCGGTCCTGAACTATCGACATTGAGGTGCCCCACATGCATCTCCCTTGCAGGACGTCTTCGACTTGTCATCGACAAGCACCGCCATGACCGAAGCTGCTGCCTTGACGCCACCGAACTTCCATAGAGGATTCTCAACACCGAGTTCACTTTCTTCGAGGCCCATTGACGATCCGTGGCTCCTGCTTTAAAGGGAGTCACTCAAGAAGTATCCCTCAATGCCTCCTCGAGGAACTCTGCTATTCCAGGTACATTGGGGTGGTAGAAACCTTTTAGAAGGGAATAAGCCTCATTGAACAATATATGGACTGGGCTTGTAGTATATCTTTATTTTACAGGTTGCCCAGGTGGGGGGATCACCACACATAACTGTGTCTATTGGTAGGGGCCAGTATTCTGCCAATTGTTCTAACCAACTGCTTTCCCTCCTATGTCTATCTATTGTTGGTTACCTTTATTAATTGATTTGTGTGACATTTGACCAGAGTACAGTTGATGCACTTTAATGTAATCTGATAATAATTGTGGTACCACTTAGAACTGTATATATTTGGCATTGTAGATTAACTAAGCACAAAGTGAGTTATTGTGATTGTGTATATAACCTTGAACCTTAATTATATAAAGACTGTGTTTTCAGTAATACAGTGTGTGGACATTCCTTTGTGTGTGCTGGGGGACTACACTGTACTTAAGAACCAGCCTGCATCACTTCCTGAGAAGCTAGGCCTTGATTGCTCGACTATGTTACCAATAATAGAGAATCTTGGCTGGGGTCCTCTGTGCTTCTCCTCTGCCATATATAGAGCAGGAGCAGACACCCCCCTTCAGTCTTTACACTCATGTTTTCCAGACGCTCAACTGATAGATTCCACCCCAGCCACCTGCTTCATACCAGCACTTGACCGCATGCTCTCAGCATATGCAATCCCTAAGGTCATGAAGTCTGATAACGGCCCACCCTTCACCAGCCAAGATTTTGCAAATCGTGCACGGTATATGGGATTCCAACACAGAAGAATAATACCACGCTGGCCTCAAGCCAATGGCATTGTTGAGAGGTTTATGGCCTACATCAAAAGAACACTGTAGGTGGCCAATGTCCACAACAAGCCATTCGAGCAAGCCCTATATCAACTCCTGCATGAATATCGACACACCCCCTACAGTACCACAGTAGTCTGCCCAGCTAACCTCATGTTCCAAAGAACTGTGCAAACCTGGCTACCGGAAGGAGAGGCACAGTGACCTACAAGCTCACTGGAACAACAGGCCAGGAACTGAGACCAAGAGGAGAAAAGGAAGATGAAAGACAATTGAGACTCCTGTCGAGGAGTAAAATCGGCCAACATTGAAATCTGAGATCAGGTGCCTGTACGCCAACCATGGATGAGTAAAGAAGACACAACATTCGCACCTGAAAGGCTAGTGGTAATTCACAAGAAACGAAGTACGATAACCCCGGGCGGTGAGCAGCACGACTCCATAACACGGAACTCATCCCACTTCAGGAAACTCCTTGGCCTGACAACCCCGAAGTGGGAAAATAATCGAGGCAACCAAAGTGACCCACTCTCGGATGATTCATACCTGGGGGACAGAGAACAATCGGAAGAAGAGACCACCGGTGGAGAATTGGAGGACCCCCTCCAGGTGAGCATGCCCAGTCTAACGGTGCAACCTCAACGATGATGCATAAAAACTCAGAGACTCATTGAAAAAATGGGGTAAACTGTAAATTAAGCTAACATGTTAAAAAGTGGGGGAGATGTCATGTTGTTACTATGGGCACATCGCCCTCCCTCATCATTGTGAGGGGATGGCCCATGTTTGGGCCAGGACAGAGAGAAGGGATGTTGAGTTAGGGAGGGGGCGAGGCATGAGGGGAACTGCAGTTGAAGTGACACGGGCGTGCAATGAAGATGTGTATCGTTGCACCGGCCCATGTCCGTGTCATTATTTGGTGAAGGCCACAACCCTGAGCGGTCCTCCGGGTTCGAGTGTCCTTAGACGGTACACCCTCCCTTAGGTAATAGGCCTCCTTAGAACACTGTTTTAGTTGCTCCGCTTCTACAGCCGAAATAACCCATTTGCCTATTAGACAATAGGGGTGACTTATCAAACACATGTCTGAACTTCCACATTAACAGCAGCCACAATACAGATAGGACCTTTGAAGCAGCCACAAGGTGATGTGTAGCTCTATGCAAAGCCGCCAAACAAATATGTGATCCATTGAAAATCCATAACCAGCAATGAAAAAGGCAATAGTGTTGGCCAATGTATGGGTATTGGAATCATATCACCAGTGTCGCAAGCAGGGAAGGACAGAACACCCTGATGCCAGGACTGTAGTCCTAACACATTGGCCCTCATTACAAGTATGGAGGTAGCCATGGTGCTATTAGCGCCATGGCTACCCCCATACAGCATACCGGGTCCGGGTTCTCGGTATGGGGACTTACCGGGTCATTCCAATCTTGGAGGACTCGGTAAGTCCCCATTCTGAAAACCATTCCCCATTCCCATTGAGCCCCCATAGGGCTCAATGGGAATGGGGAAGGAGCTAATAACGGGCCCGCAAATAGCGGGCCTGTTATTAGCTCCCTGGTCCCTTAGCGGCTCCCGCTAAGGGACCTTGGAATGCAGCGGTAAGGGGTTAACGGCACTGGCATCCTTACTGGTGCCGTTAACCCCTTACCACCGCACTCGTAACGAGGCCCATTGTATTGTTAACAGATGGCAAAGTTGCACATACCGGAAATTACGGGATAGGAAGGTTTTGCTGTGCGAGAACTCATCGAATTCGATTTTATCAAATTGTTTCCAATGAATTTTGCCCCAAATATATGTGGGGGTGGATTTTAAGTAATAACTAATGTGGGGATTTGTGGGGGGCTGCAGGGGTCTTCCCACGTATATATTTACGGCAAAATCTACCCGCAAAAAATAAGCTATGAAAACAAATTCAATCGATTCATTTTGAGCAAATAGCATTGAGCCGAAATGACAAAACAAGATGGCCTTTGGACAAGGGAGTTAGAAGAACACAAAGGATGGAGGCTCCCACAGTCTTTCTGACGGAGTCCTGCATATAGACTTTGTAAAGCGTCTTGCATAAAAACAGCAGACCACCTTCCGGTTTCAGTAGATCTCGTCTCCCCTCCTGGAGGAAGCCTGCTTAATGTTCCTGAGTTTTTTTTTTAGGGCATTAGGTCTCTTGATCTCCCTCCAGGCAGTGAAGTAACTTTGCTGAAAATGTTGGGGGCGGAGGGTGACATCTAAATGAAAGGGCCATCTTGTCAAATGAGGGGGACAA
Organism: Ambystoma mexicanum; assembly: GCF_040938575.1. Taxonomy (NCBI): domain Eukaryota; kingdom Metazoa; phylum Chordata; class Amphibia; order Caudata; family Ambystomatidae; genus Ambystoma; species Ambystoma mexicanum. The sequence continues at coordinate 1,242,130,529 of NC_090934.1, forward strand.
AATGGTATACCATGAAACCTGGGGGGGACGAACACCCTTGTCCACCCCCCCTAAAATTATGCCTATGCCTCCAGGAGGGTCCATAGGAGGGTAGAGTGAGGCAAACTCCAGTGGCAGCTTTAGGTTTACTACACAACAACAGCTCTCTGTAATCAAACATGTCTGTATAGGGCAAAGCAGCGTTGTGAATCATCCACTCTGGGAGGACCCGTTATGATTCCAAAAGTCCATTCTAGAATTCAAGGCTCCTCAGTGTTTATACTCGGGATAATGTCTGGCAAAGTGTTTGTAGGTGACTTGGTCGAGACTATTTTCTCGAAGTAGCTTTCATCTATTTTTTTAATGGGTGTTTTTCGATGCAAATATATGCGGGGCAGCCCCCGCAAATGGCCCTCTTTAAGCCTCCTACACACAATATTAACCTAAACCCATCCCCAATATATATTTGCGACAAAATCAGGTAAAAAAACCTAGTTAGGGCTAGGCCCACCAAACCCTTCTCATCGTCGCTTGTCTCAGTGTTGGAGCCTTGGTTGTGAATCGCCTTTGTCATGGTGAGACTGCCTCTGACGGAGGCGGTACCACTTGTGTCCTCCGGTGTTTCGGATGGACAAGGGCCTTCATTTTCCTCCTGCCCTAAGGGCAGGGTCATCCTTAGGCAGGGAAGAGCAGGACATCCACTCAGGGTGCCAAGTCTGAGGGCTGCAAGGAGTGGCTCATGCTTTCAATTCCCATGTGGTTTCAGGTTCAGTGCTTGGCGGCCCTTATTTTGGAACCTTGTGGCAGGCCATTTTCAACTTGTGATCAACAGACTGGGGAATCACAATTTTTCTGCAGCCATATAACCTGCAGGCAGGCATTTGCTTGAGCTGAGATCTGGAAGTATATATTGTTTTATCAAGTTTGTCAACTTCTTTTTTTTTTTACTTTATTTTATCGAGAGTCATATCGGTAGCAACACATTACAATAAAATCAACATCAAAGCAATGTGAGTGTAACTTCATACACATGAAGAAAAAGCAGTAGATCATGGCTTGGAGGTCGGAGACAAGTCGCTGTTGGATGCCATACCACACAAATAGTCTCTAAAAGGTGCCCAGATGTTCTTAGGGCGGCTCGTTATCACAACAGTCAATACGTATTGTTCTCCACATTCGTTAACAAATGTAAGTTCACAAAGAAATTCAGCGTTTTGGGGTGCATTTGTGGCTTTCCAACATTTCAATATACAACGTTTTGCAACAGCATATGTCACATTGAACAGACGCTTGTTGGTTGTTTGTCAACTTCTCAAATTTCAATTGACAGCCTGTTTCCTTCCTTGCATTTGGAATTCCACCTTTTGTACTAAATTGCCTTTTGAAGATACACATCCTCTCTCCATGGCAGACATTTCTCTGAAAATGGGCCATGCTGGTTTTGACTAACATGCTCCTGTGCTAACTTTGTATAATTTATCAGCCGCCCTACTGATAAGGGCTTGTATCAGCCACCTTTCTGCTCTACAAATAGGAAAATACTACCAAGAAAGAAAATATATAGAGTAAAAATACTCCCAACAAAAAAAAGCAAACGGACACACATGAGCCTGTCCCCATGCTTTGTCCCACGCAACTCAACAAATATGTTTGGATCAGTATTACACGTATTGCCACAGGAAGATCTAATATTACTACTGCCCGACCTGATGAGGAAAAATGTATCTTTTAATGTGCATGAATAACTAAGTGCAAAGGAATATTTATTACAAACACAATTGTTTTCCCCCCAACTTTAAAAAATATACAGTAAAACACTCCCACTTCAAAATCTTATCTGGAGCACTGTTCGTCAGATGCACTTATAAGCTGCAGTTCTTATACAGAAATGCCAAACGAATGAAGGAAGATTCCCTGGGTATTTGTCGCCGAAAACCAAGAAAAAGAGACTGAAATCAAAGTTATGGCAATGCAATGCACAATACATATTTGTGTGTGAGGCTTGGTAAGTTTGCTTGATATGACCATTCCTATGCCTGTCAAATTGAGGCAAAGGTGTGTAATTTGGAACCAGTAGAGCTGAATTCCCAACATTACCAAACTTGTGTGATCCTGGGCATATAACCCTCTCTCTCTTCGTCTGTTTCCACCTATGTATCAACACTGCAAGTGCATAAAATAGTCACCACCTTGAACGTAGCATATCAAAACTAAACAATGCCATCACTTTCCGCTTTGGTCTAGGCATGGCAAAGAGGGTCTGTGAGAAGTGTGGTGCAATGAGGAGTGAACGATAAGATGGGGGAAGACACTATTTGGCACTAGGGCATCAGAAGTATTTGATGATTCACAGGATGTTTAGACGCCATTATTAAACCAATTTCCCGAACCAAATGATCAGACTGATAACTATCCTAGACTATGGAATCAACTGGACTGCCAATCTCAACTCCTGACTTACTAGTAACTTTGAATGAAGCAGTACATAATGAACAGGTCATGCGCAGGTGATATGGTGCAAAAATCCAAGTCCTGACTTCTAAAGGTAGCAGGGCGTACATTTTGTTGGCTAGATATTTAGGCGAGCGTAGCAACCCCAAACCCTTTACATTAGGCTCCGTCGGGGCCGCACCTGAAGGATATTTTGGAAATATTGATTTCATACCGTGCAATTTCACAAAAACATAGTAATGATGGAAAAGGAATTATTTTCTCATGCAAAACTGGCCTTCACATTCTTTCAGCCTCTTACTAAAGTTAGGTTTTAGGCATTAGGCAGCGTCTCAGGAGGATAGCTCAGGGGCAACGTGCTCACCTTGGAAGCAAGACGACACGGAGCAACACAGGTTCGAGCCCTGGGTCCGCGCATTATAAAGAACCAATCATATCATATTGCAGTGATTAGCAAGAGGCCTGCTGCTGGGCCCATGCAACAAGCCGAAACCATGAGAAGAATAACATTATGATGAGTTCCCTACTTGCAAACTCTTGTCAGCTTATATGTGTGCATATTGCAGTTCACATGAGCTGCAGTAAACGCCTTCCTCATTGTGTGTGTTTAGAATGCTCAAATTTGCTATATTCACAAAGCTGCAGGAGAGTTGGTCTACCCAGGACTTGCAGACCGGATGCCCTGCCGGACCAGAGCTTTCTGTTGCCCATCATTGTGTCCAGCATACCCCATACTCTATGCTTTGATGTTGCCATGACCTAGTTGCTGCATTGTCTGGTTAGAATAATTGGCACTATGTCACATTGTCATGTGTGGCTCCACATGATTGTTTGCGCATGCTACTAAGCGCTGGAACAATTGGTGCTACATCTACCAAATATAATGATACTCAAATGATCAACCTCATTAGGATAAAGGGCTGATTTAGCCTTCCTGAGATTTGAACTTGGAAAGTGCAGGCTGGCACACGCCAGAGATGAGCATTTAACTTGCTGAACGAACCACTTGCCCTAATGTATGCTGATTGGTCAATTGTGCAGTTAAAAAACACTGATTATGATATATATCCACCAAACCCTCCTGTCAGTATTACCCAAATTGATCAAATACCAAATTGACCTACTCAGAATTGACAAAAATATTGTGGTCGAATTCGTTAGATGTTTTGGTTATTTTTTATTAAATATAGATGTTGGGTGGGGTAAGGGAATAGGTTAAGCGAGGGAGAGGTGGGGACAAGTGGTGCGTGGGGTCTCCCTGCATTATTTAAAAATAAAATTGAACAAAACAAAAATGTGCCCATTTCTCCATTAGGTCAATTTTTTCGATCAATTCACAGTAATCCCTTCTGTCCGCTACCAGATGATTCTTCTTAGCTGAAACTATAACATGAAAACAATCACGTTTGCAAGATATGTCCCTGGACATATTTTCTTGCTTCGAAGCACTGTACAATATGTGTGATTTTAACAAGATATTCAGCACAAGGAGTCCAGGCATTACCACAAACTGCTGTTGATATACCCCCTTTCAGAAGAAATAGATGCTATTGTAAGCTCAGGGGTTTAAGTGCTTTTTACCATGATGTATATGTGACCTCCAGGTCCACAGCTTTGAACCCCTGGCAAGTCCAACTCATCCTTTCCTACTTTAGAGATAGTTAAAGGTGTACTCATGTCGAATTGATAATAAAGGCTGAAACAAATCAGCAAATTGGATGTTTTCAATCAATTTGCTCCAATGTAGCCATCATTTCCCTCAACCGTTCTTTATACCTATGGTAATTATAGGGCCTCCTCAGATGGGACTTTAGTGTTACCTATTTTATATTAGCGGAGTCAAGTTGACCTACGCTTGCTGTCACGGCCACAGCTGAACACAGCATTTGCAGAATTCCAAGGAGCTGGGAGGCGATGCAGCAGAGCCTGGGAACTTAGTTTGCGCAGACAATGCTGCACTTAACGGGATGATTGCTTTTTTCGTTGCTGGAATAGAAAGTTCACTGCCTTGGTTGTCAGAATGCCCTCTCCTTTCCATCTGCCTTCATGGATTTGCTGGGCATATTTCTGGGATAGGGCCTGAAGGCTGTGTTCCTTGGCTCTACACAAACATCAGTGAAATTGGAGGAAAAGGATATTTTCCATGCAGCCCAGAGAGATTCTATTCTATAGAATTTTTATATAGAGCCAACACGCCTGCCGGCCTCAGAGCGCTCATAAGAACATACAACAAGGATCATCAAGAGGGCATAGGCATCATGAGAGTCACAAATCATCAATCGAGCTTCGTCAAAAAGAAGTGTTTTCAAGCTTTTTTTAAACTGTGCCAGTGAAGGAACAGCTCTAAGTGAAAGCGGCAAGGCATCCCAGGTAAAGAGGGACTATGAATCAAAGCTGGACCCTCCTATTCTCTTTAAGGAGATACAGGGTTGAGCCAAAAAGGCATCTTTGTTTGAACATCGAGAGCAGAGGTATGAAGGGGCGTCACCCGCCAAACATTTGTATACCATACTAGATGCCTTGAATTGAATTCTCTGCATAACTGGGAGCCAATGCAATTTTCGACAAGCCATAGTTATATAAGCCTGTCGATCCATACCACACACGGCACGATCTGCTCCATTTGGAATAATCTGAAGCCTTTTAATATTTGTCTTGGTAGTCCCGACCAAAAGGCTATTGCAATAGGCCAACTTTGCATTAATAGTTGCCGCAACGATCAAGGCCCTGTTTTTCTCAGAAAGATGAGGGCGAATTTGCCAAAGCCAGTGTGTCATATAGGCACAAGAGGATCTCAAGTGAGAAATATGTTTCCTGAAAGTTAGTTCGGAGTCAAAAAAGACTGCAAGTGTTTTTACATGCTCAGAGACTTTACTATTACCAGAAATCAAGAAACAACTATATTGAGAATCCAGTTTTTTCCGTTTGGCACGAGTTCCCAGAACATTTAAGGCAAGTGAGTTCATCGCCATCCAAGATTGAATGGCACCAAACCCCTAATTTGCCCTTGTAAGGTCTTTAGCGTATGACCTGGATAACTCCAGGATGATCTGAGTGTGATCCGCATAATTGGCAAACTGCACACACAGACCATCCAGGGGATCACATAATGATCTTGAATAAACGTTGAACAACAATGGTGAAAGGCACGAGCCCTGTGGTACCCCACAGTTAAGAGCAACCTGCTGTGATTGGGAGTTATCCTTAACCTCTCTTGCCAGCCTGGGGTCAAGGAAGGATTTAAACCATTTGGTGGCTATTCTGCAATGTGTAGCTGCATGAGAAAATGTACAGTGTGGGTATGTTACCCTCTAACACTTGAGCAGAGGGATCGGAGAATGGCAAATAGGACCTGTGCATAATGATGAACAATGATATGCTGTCTGCAGTTAGTTGGGACTTAAATGATCAAACTTAACAGTAGATAGTGACCCATACTACCAGAGGACAGATTATTAATCAGATAGGGTGCTTTCTTTTTCTATTTTGGCTTGGTGAGTGGTGTGACCATTATCTTGTGTGATAGTGTGCTTGTGTAAGCACATGACTGTACAACCATGTAACATACTTAGTGTTCCATTGTCTTCTGTATCAGCTTTTGGAATTCCATTGTTCCTGTTGGGAAGGAGGAACGATCGTCCCAAGCCCCCCAGCCTGGGGGGGACAGATGAGACAGAGGCCTGCAGGTGTGCAGTAGGGACTCGGGGAGAGGATAGGGTGGAGGGGGGTGGTGGCAAGGACCATAGCGCAGGGAGGATAGGGGATGTTTCTTTTGCTCCAGAAAACATGGGGAACCAAACGCCATCTTACATAGTAGCAGTCAAATTGAAATCGCGGCCTAACGTGGTGCTGCAGCCAGGGCGCAGCCCCGAGCCACACATATAGAAATAACGCAAATGTGTTGCAGGGTTAGGTTGTAGCTTGGGAACCTGTAAGAAAGGCCAGGGCTGCAGAGATTCATTGTCTCATGTTGCCAACATTTTGTATCCCTGAAGGAATGCATCCAGCAAGGCCACGAGCGGGCTGAGAGCTCTCTGTGAAAATCAATCCCACAAGAAGGAGGGCACAAGCCACCGACCTTTCCTCTCCCAGCTCTAAATAATAGCGGCCAAAAGCCCCAGTCCCAAGACCCCCAGCATTCCAAGGTACCAGTCAGTTCCAGACCACCAACCATAAAACTGTTAGACCCACAATCAGTCAGAAAATATCTGAAAACAGGGATCAGTCCTTCACCATAGGTTGTGTGATTTGTGCTGCGAAGTGCCAGGAGGGATAAACAAACGTCGCTAAAACGAGGGCGGGGAACTTTGGTTGGGCGCCAACGTGTCTGGAATCGAGCTATAGTTTGTTAGACGTGATGCCTCAAAGCATCCTCTTAGTCCATGTTTGCAGTACCAGGTGCACATCAGGTTAGTGATAGAGCCAGTATTGTTTTTCTTCAGATAATTGCCAATTAGTTGCAGCTTTATGCTTGATGACGTGCAAGGAGGAGCCCACATTGTAGAAGATGGACAGATGGGGCTGGGATCAATGGCCTGGCATCCCCTATGGAGCAGGTAGCCTATGTATAGGGTCACACCAACCAGCCACTAGGATTTGTAACCTATGTAACGTACGTCACTGATGATGTATGTCTTCATAAAGTGTTGTTCGTATTGATTTCGGCAGAACGTTCCATGGCATCACAGTCCTTTGCTGGAACATTTCTATTTCTGTGGAAATAAAAGATGTGTTTTCCTTGCAAGAGGTGTGCTGGGCCTTTGTGCGTAGTGGGTTGTATTTATTCTGGTGTGAGCGTTCAGGGGCTTCTCCACATTTTTGGTGAATCCAACGTGAAGACAGAGGCTTCCAGGCCGCATCTCTGGAGGGGCCACACCCACCTACAGTGACCAGTCCCAAGCGTGCAACCCACAGTGGTGTACACGAGCCATTTTCATAGAATTCCTGTCTGCTCTTTGAAGTCGGGCACGGCTCCTAGGAGTACAGGCCGTTGTTGGGACCCTGTGACGGAGGAGCTTGTGTGAACATGCACATTTAAGTATACCTCCTGTGAGCGACAACAACAGGGGTAAGAGTGAGTGGGGAAGTGAAGTGTGTGTCGGTGATGGGAGAGCGTGAAAAGGCCATGTGGCGGTTTTTGCATTTTATATATTATTATTGTTAAGGAGATTATGAGGAGAAAAAAAAGAGTGTGGGATCCTCTCCGAGTAAGGAAGGCACAGTTTTTTATTGTGATAAGGAGGATGCAAATGTAGGAGCTCCTTATAGCTAGAGGGCTCGGCTTCCTGTGCCCAATTTATTCTGGGTGGGGGAAAGAGGAAAAGTAGTGGTTGTTGTTTCAACTTATTATTTTTAAGTGTATTGAGCTATTATTGTGAAGTCAGCGGAGTCTAAGGGAGGGCTTGTGAAAATAGTGGGAGTGTGAGGTGTGAGAAGTGTGGGAGTGAGTGTAAAAGGGTGGGAGGGTGCGAACAGAGAGTGACCGGGAGGTGGGAACGGAAGACTGGTAGTGACGGTTATAATGACACTGTGCGCGATGTACAACTAGAAGCTTATTTTGAATATAGCATTGTTAGTATGCAGGGAATAACTTTGCTGGAGTATACGTACAGTGTGTTGCCATTGTACAAGGATAAGATAGAGAAGGACCACAAGCAGTGGATGCTAGAGTCCCAAAGGGGATGCCCCACCCCTGGCTAGATCATGGTACTAATGCCAGAGATATTAGAGCACATGAGCACATTTCTGACTGCTAAGTATAATAGTAGATAGCTGCAGAAGCGAAAAGAGATTTTAGACTTGTGTAAAATGGTAGAGTATGTAGAAGATACCGCTGGGTGTATGCCGCAATGTGAAGATATGCCCCCCCCAAATGCAGTCACCACAACAGCACCAAAAGAAGCACTGCAGCCTTTGCCTAGAGAGGGGCTCTATCCACTCACCGCCCACCCAGCCACAGGATACACCACTCCAACATATTTGCCCCTGCCTACAACCGCACCACCTCTATATCGACCAACCCCACACTGCATTATAGCGGGAGACCAAATCAGAGAAAGAGTTAGACGTGGTGCTGGATATTTAGGGCAGTACAAGAAGGGGAGAGAAAACCAGGGTATGAGGTAGACGAGTGGAGGGCTGGAGACATTTTGTTTAGACTGGATAGCACTGCTATTAAGGATGTGCATGTCGAGAAGCACAGTAGTAGACATCTAGCGGAGGAAAGCGCAGGTTATGGGACAGTGAGGTTGGACAGGGAGGCACATCAAGAGGTACAGGAAAAGGACTGGGACAGTGTGGAATGATTCGAGGACGCGGAAGGTGAGGCACAAGGGGCTCCAGAAATTACACCAAGTGTAGAACGTAAGTGGGGTGAGCAATTGATGAGCAGGTTTGGGCGGGCATCAGTGGCAAGGAAAAAGGGGAATGGCGAACAGTGAGCGCGGCGAGGAGTAGGCAAGCAAATGCCATTATCACACAAGGGCATTATGTGGCATGGGGGCAGATGGATAAAAACAATTTGATCAAGGCACTCCCGCCCCTTACTGCCGCGGCTGGGAAGTGGATATATGCCTTCGAGAAACAAACAGCTGGGGATCCTCTGGCAGTGGGAGACATGAAAAGCTTACTTGTTGCAATTGTGGGAGACCAGGCCAGGGACGTGTGGGTCAAGGCAAGGTACCCTGGAGTAAAACTAGATGATGATGCATACAATGGGGCACCTTTCAACAATATTAGGACTCAAGTGTGGGAGGCACTGGGATGGGCGTACCCCGATACACCTGACTTACCGTCCTTAATGCAGTACACCATGGGGGGCAGTGAAGATGCTGCTCAATACATTTTAAAAGTGCAGGGGCAGGATATGTGGCGAGGGGAGACGGGTGACCAGTGGGACCGATCAGTTCCTCTTTTTAATTTTGTTATTAAAAGGAGATTGCCCCAGGAAGTTCGGAAAGTGCTTGACAAGATAGTGGGCATAGAGGCAAATGGGTGGGCCGCGATTCAGATTATAATAATACACCATTGTAAAAGTATTAAAGAGCGAGAAAAGGAAACGGCTCAAAGGTTGCAGATGGAGAAAGCAAAACTAGTACAGAAGAAGTTAGCTAAAATAGCAGTGGAAGCGGCAGTGATGGCGAACACTGAGAGCAGGCTGCAGCTTGCACAGATGTAAGGGTAGCAGCGTTTTGGCCAGGTGGAGGACAGGAGCAGTGGGGTGGTGGACCCCTCCATCAGTATCCTGAGTGGCACTAAGGAGGTCAGCAGTGGGGAAGTGGAGGTTTTCAAGGGAAAAGAGGCGGACGAGGGGGGTTCGGTGGGATGGGATCCAGAGTGGATATGGGACCGTCTCAGTGTTGGAGCTGTGGGAAATGGGGACATTTTGCAAGAGAGTACAGGAGCAGGCAGGGGGCGAGGTTTAACACATACAATCAACCTGCCCAAGCACTACCAGAGCTGGCCAGGTTCACCTCCATACCGTATGAAATACATCAGCCGTACACCCAGTTGCCCCCAAGGCCCCCACTCATGCCGGTCCAATCACCACCTAATCTGCAACCGCAAGCGGCCCAGCAGAACACCATGTATGGAGGCCAAATGCCCACACCCATTGCAGTGCCGAATGGAATGGTAGCACCATACCGAGAGGTCAGTGTCATGGGAGGAGACCCCTTCACGTTCCAAGGTACTAATACTTATCCTGATTAGGACAGCCCTCAGAAAGCTGCTTTTGCATGCCCAGTCCTGTCCATGACTACCCACCCCGATGAGACATCCTTGGTGGGTGCAGTCATAGGTAATAAGCAATTCATCTTTACAGTCGATACAGGGGCCACTAAATCATGCATCAGTGAAGTAAACCTCCCTCTATCAGCTGAAACTCTCGACACGCAAGGATTCTCTGGGGCTTTTGCGACAGTTCCCTACACAGAAGAGGTAGCTATCAAAATAGGAGGGAAAGTGGTGCATGCACCCTTACTATACTCGGAGGCCTCCCCCATAAATCTGTTGGCACGGGATTTGTTGAGCAAGCTGAACATTACCATTTCCTTTACGGACCATGGGTTGGCATGCGCCACCCTAGGTATGTGTGCCTTAAGGGCAATGGTCATCATTCTGGCCGGAGGAGGAGAGGTGGTGGTCCGCGGCATCCCAGTAGACCCGGACATGTTTGTCTATGTAATAACAGTATTGCTTGATGCAGTGCGCCATATTGGCAAGGTTTGTTGGCGTGTACCCCAAGATTTCATCTTTCACCTTGTGGTAAAACCGGAGCTTGTGGCAGGTACAATACTGCCCCTAGGTTTGCAGGGCCTGGTTGTGTTGGTTAAAAGGATTGTTGTGGTTGGGACAGATACTCATGGTTGTGAATGGCAGACGGTGCTGTGTATTGACCCAACGATGCCCCTCAAGGAAGTGAAAGATGCAGAATTGTTTGAGATCAGGGATGACGATGAAAAAATGGTGTCAGCAATCTGTATCCCTTGTGACATTATGGTACAATACCAGAGGGTACAATGTTCCCTGATGGCCCTTGTCACCCCACCACATTCACTGAGAGTGACTTAGTGCAAGTACCAGAAAGGTTATGGACAACTAATGCAAACAATGTAGGGCTCTTGCAAAGGGCGGCACCAGTCCGAATAACACTTTGCTAGGCGCAGTGTTGCCATGAGCTAAACAGTACCCACCGTCCAAAGAGGCGCAGGAGGGCATACGGGATACCATTGTGGCACTCTTGAATCAGGGAATAACAGTGCCCTCTACCTCCCCATGTAACACAGCAATCTATCCGATAGAAAAGGCAAAAGGTGTACGTTGGAGGATGATCCAGGACCTTTTATTTATTTATTTATTTATTTGCATTTTTAAAGCTCTCACACTGCCCGCAGGCATCGAGGTGCTGTTACAGGATTTTTTTTTTTTTTTAGTTACTTTGTCCTCTAAATGACATTGTTCAGTCAGAATTGCCTGTTGTTCTGTGACAAATCATCTTCCGGGGCCCCAGTGGTCCAGGGATGAATATTGGTTTCTAAACCATCAATCAGCCCCACACCTCTGGTACCCCAGAAGGGATCCGAACAGATTGGAAACACAAGTCAATTATAAACCTTCTTTTCCAATTTTGGTAACGTGGACAGAACTGCAGGCTTATCTCCACAAGGTTGTGGATTGTTGGTTAGTTGCAACACAGCGAAAATACAATTCTTACCCAATGATAAAAGGGACTGTCCAGTCAAGGTTGCATAAAAATACCTACTGTATTATTATCACAACAGACCGTTCTAGTACACTACAAAATACAACCCACCCTGTAAAGGAATGCAGAGGACAGACAGTTTCAAGAAGGAAAGGGGATGCACTCTGGATACTGACAGTAGGGTAGTCGGTAAAGTAATCGCAATAGTTCAAGGATACTTGGTTTCAGCACAAAGGGAGCAATGGGTCGTAAAATGTCACTAGGGGCCTTCGGAGAAAAACCCGGGGGACAGAACCACAATTTACCTTGTGCTTGTCGAAGTTCTTGGTTCTCGACAGGTGTTAAGATGGATTTCTAAACTCTGACCTGGTGGGCAGAAGTTTAGGAGGCCACCCTAGTTTAGTGAAACACAAGAACCTTCTGGACAAACCAGACCAATCTATGGTAGCTTGTCAGGCGGTCAAGACTTAGGGCCTCATCACGAGTTGGGCTGTAGCCCTTAAATGCGGTGGTAACGATACTACCACCACATTTAAGGGCTGGCCCTATCGTGAGTTGGACACTAAATCGACTGTTTTACCTCCAGCTTTTTTCTGGAGGTGAAAATCCCTGTTTTCGGCTGTATTACAGCTGGCTGTATTAGCCCGCAGTATTAGGACCGAAAATTCCCCATTGGATCCAATGGACCCAATCAGGAATGGGGATCTACCGTTAAGGCCTAACCCATGATCTGGTGGTAATACCACTGGACCGGTCGGTGCTAGGGCTATTACAGTCGGCGGTATTAGAGGCGGGAATACAGCCCAACTTGTGATGAGGCCCTTAGTCTCAGGAGGGGTGAGAGTGAGTGGAAGCACGCAATGAGCACACACAGTAAAACTCCACAGAATACTCTTAGACAAGTGTATATGATAAATAAGTTTATTATAGGCCTTTGTATTTAAAAACGAATAAACCACACTAATAATAAAACAGTTACTACACACATCTTACACTAGGTACCATGTATACAAATGCGTTTCACCTAATACGGATAAGAGGGAGAACACAACTATAAACTGCAACAGAAGAGGTAAGTTAACACAGATATTGCATTAGGCAATTCTTTGAAGTCAGTCCCTAACTAATGCAGTCCAGCCCTATGAAGTGGGCAGCCTTGTGCTCAAAAGTACAGCAGTGCGTTAACAACCTGCGGTCATGCATAAAAGCGAAAGCGGGTCCTCTTCAGGCAGCTATAGTAGTCCAGGAAGTGGCTTGAGGTGATGAAGAACAAAGCCCTATTATTCGAGAATGGTCTACCCTTGCAGGTAGAGCGACTTTCAAGTTTCGGGAATAGCTAGGGAGCGCAGGCTAGCCCAGCTAAGGTGAGTATCTTTTCAGGGATTCTCGTGCGTAAAAAGAAATGGCTGTGCAAGGGGGCCACTGGTAAGTGATGCAAGTACTCACCGACCCTTGACGGTATCAGGTAATATTATCTCCACCAATAATATCACCATATATATGGTCGAAGGGTAAGGCCATAGGCGATATTATTAGTGGGGATAATATATGGGGTTATTTGGACCGGGGGTTGCAGGGGTTCCATGGCTAAATATCACCGCAGAAATATGGCAATATTTTTGCGGGGATATTAACACATGGAACCCCCTCGACAGAGTCCGGCCCAAACTTTTCCAGTCTAGTCCAGGTCGCTTGTAGGTTTAACCCCTGCAGTTACACATCGCTTTGGCTCTCAGCAGCTGTGGGATGCGATGATCGTCCGTGGCAGGACAGTAACCTTTTATCAGCTCTCGAAGAAGAAAGAAAGACAGTTCCAGTGCAGCCTGTCTCAGGGCACAGGGGGGCAGGTATGCAAGGCTCCTAAAATTACTATCACTACAGCAGGGTGATGTAGGGACCGCAAATGCTCATGGCATGGTGCCAGAGGAGCTAGGACAGCCAGCAGGGTTTGGCGGGAGAGTGCCCAGGACAACAAGTAAGCGATTCCCAAAGTCTCGAGTCTCAACTCAGGATGGCAGCGCTCCTATACGATACCCCGGGTTCCAGCTGGTCAGTTTGCTGGATGGCCCATGAACACTTCTGAAGAAGCTCTTTTCAGGGCTTTGCAGGAGGTGCCAGGAGTAGTTGGTCCCACTACTGTGAAGGGTCCAATCGCCTTTGAAGCCCTTTTGTGATTGATAGAAATGCAGTGGTCCAATGGGACAACAGCGGGGTCTGAGTGCCAAATCTTCCAGTACGTATCCGGCGGTTCCGCGGGTCTGCTCTTTCATTTCAGGATACTTGGCTCCTTCTGTAGTTCGGTGTGAACTTCAGTTGATCGACCTGGAATGGATGCAGAGCCCCTTCTCTTATCCAAGATTTGTTTTTTCGCTCAGATCTGGGATAGCCAATGGAAGATCTGATCTCTTGCATTTACGCCAGGCGTGGGCCAATCGCGGCCCACGGTGGTTCCAGTCATTCATGCATACCAGACATATTGGCACCTGTACTGTGGATTGGGACCAGAAAGTGACATGCAAGAGCCTACGAAAGATGCAGTTTTCGCAGGAGGATGCATGCCCAAATAAGGAATACCCAGGCCTCTTGACCTGGGGGAAGGCAAAGGGACAAAATGGCCAAAGAACAGAACAAAAGGCTTTGTGGCACGCCCATTTTCGACACTAGCCACAGTCTTGGGCCAAAAGCGGGAAACAGGATATGGTCCACTAAAAAGAAGTAAAAATACTTTAAAAGTAAACTGCTACCACCAGTTCGTCCTAGGCACAGGCGCAGGGCTCGTCGAGGGCTCATCGGTCGCGGCTGCTGACGTGGGTGGGCGGGGCTCTGATTCGCCCGCTTCGCGTGGCGCTGGCGATGTCGACGCGGGACAAGCCCAGTTGGGACGGTGCCTGGCCAGCCTTGGGCCTCACTCTCCTCACCATGAAGCGCCACTCTTTTACTCCATTCCTAGTCGAGCAGACAGCAGTATGTCAATAAGCGCTGTCAAAAATGCTTGCCACCAAGAAGTGTGTTCCGCAAGCAAAAAAGTTTCATTGGTAACAACACAAGATAAACCCATCCTTGAAAACCTCAATGATTTACAACTACAAGATGAGGTGTATACATAGGCCCATCATTAGACCTTTGCACAGCCCCCACTGCAACGGTACTCACATCTTTCACATCAGCAAATGGTGACTCAGTTGCGCCACCTAGTGGAGTCTTTCAGGATGACGATATGCTTGGAAGGGCCCATCCTGATAGGAGAAACTCACTAGAGGTTATAACGAACGTCTTGCAAAATCTTCTGGTTATAAATAAAGCTCGGTAAAGTAAACAATCTCAGGTCCCGATCCTTGAAAATGATTAGAATGTAAAAACCTCCCTGAAAAGAAATTGCAATAATCTCACTGACGCCAACGAAGACATCTGGGGGTCGGTAAATTATAAACGAGCTAGAACGGCAGAAGTTGTGTCCACAGATGAATCAACCCAAGTGTCACCTGTAAATGTACTGTAATCTCAGAAAAGGCTCTTAACTTATTCCAACTCCAACCAGCACTTGAGCCCTTGTCGATCAAAAAAATTGCATCATCAGCCTAGTGCAGAGTTTACTACGGACGAGACCTCATCATCCTTGGACTCATATTTTGTTGATCGACCATTCCCTAAAATCAAGAGAGCTAACACTGTCACTGGCTGCGCTGAACGTCCAATTGAAGTGCCAAGGAAAAACACGGGTGATCGAGCAACCTCATGTGTGCATGTTCCTATGAATGACTTGCAAACAACTTTGATCTCTTCAATTACTATTTCATTGGTGCCCTTCACCAAACTTTATGAGGCTGTTAATGAAAATATAAAAGATCTAACAACCTTAGTGTCGGGTTGCCCACATCATTGTGTGGGCGGGCCTCCGTTGAGGCCCCCACGGACATGACGCCCGGACGTGACGTCAGGGGAAGGGGAGGGACGGGGAACGGGGTTCGGCAGTTCCGCCGATGTTCGCAATAAAGTAAGCAGCACTCAGCCTCGGCTCCCGTGTCTCATTGCTGCGCGAGAGCGCGCGCTCCAGGCTACCGCGCCCCAGGCGAGGGTGCAACACTGGCGACGAGCGGGTACGGGCCCCGCCGAAGCCGAGTCGAGGTCTGCAGTCGGCAGTTTCGCGCGTCGGCGCACCTCGGCAGCGGTGAGCTGCACTCTGCGTTGCCCCACCTCCCACGTGACAGAAGGCCCAGAAGCAGCACACGGGCCCCCGCGGGCGCACACTGACAAGGCCGGCTCGCGGCAATATTCAACCACGCCGCCCTGTCTCCCGCGTGACCACGCCTGGGAAAGGCGCACGGACACCGCGCTTCCGCCTCCGTGGACACACGTGCATGCTGCATACCTGGCGGGTGTCGCCGGAAAGCCATATCCACGCCACACGCTGAAGGACACAGCGTTCCGTCCCTGCCCCACGTGACACCAGCCAGGAGCGTGGGGAAGACAAGCACCACGTGTACTCGCCCACACACGGGCACAGCGTCAGTTTGCAGCCATGTCAGACACGGCAAGCACCACAGCATCCTCCTCTGGAGGGGTGGGAACAGCGGCAACTGCACCTGGAAATGCGGACACGGCGCAAGATATCGGCCAACAGGTACAAAATGAGGGAGGGGCATCCCAAGTCATGCATATGCCCAACCCCTTTGAAATACGAGACACTTCAAATCTGGGACCCAGATGGAATATATGGCTCCGCGATTTTAAATTCTACACCGGCGCCATTGGGCTAACAGATGACACAAGGCTAAAAAACACACTGTTCATGGCAGTGGGACCTGCGGTGAGAGACATCGCAGGAGAACTATTAAATGTTGACACAGTCACCTATGGGGAGCTGCACACCAAACTATCAGAATACTTCGCGCCACATACAAATGTCGACTATGAACGCCACATGTTCCATATAACCAGACAAGAGAAAGGGGAGTCTATAGACAATTTCGTAATGCGCCTCCGTATTAAACTCAAACACTGTGAGTTCCATAGATACTCCAACGAAGAAGCGCTTAGGTCACAAGTGATAGCAGGGTGCCTCTCGCAACCATTTCGCAAGCAACTCCTACAGAAGCAAAGGTCACTAGAAGAGATCTTAGCGCTGGCCCGCATGGAAGCCGCGGTGGACTTTCAACTGGACAGCCTGGGCAAGGTAACCCTACAACAACACAGTGAAAACACCGAATCGATCAACAAACTGCACACCCACCCCGCCCAAGGAAACAAACCCCTCGGAGCCACATGCTTCAAATGCGGTTACGAATACCCACACACAGGGCAATGCCCGGCGATAGGACAAAAATGTGCCGCGTGCGGAGGCATGGATCACTACAGGGCCACGTGCAAGAACACACCGCCACACATGCCACCTAAACAGCGAAATCAGGACAGACGCAGATACACTCGTCAGAGCCCCCCCAGATCAGTGGGAGATAGCGAAAGAAGGCACAATAGGAAAGAAGACAGCGACCGCAGAAGCTGATACACCCGGGAAGACAAACGCTCATCAGAGGACACAAGACGCTCACACAGACGGCGATATGTACGATACGTGGAAACGCGGTCCCCCACCAGCAGTGACTCCCCATCATCAGAGGATGATCAAAGGAGGAAAGGCTACGTGTGGGCCCTAAAGGACAATACCGCGGCGACTCAGCACAGACCCATATTGACACTTCAAGTGAATGATACCCCAGTGAAATTTCTTGTAGACACCAGAGCGACGGTCAACATCTTAAGTGAACGAGCATACCAATCACTGGCCACGCCACCCAAAATCAAGAAAGCCACAGTAGATATATACCCCTATGGCTCCACTACCCCTCTGCCATGCAAGGGCATGATCACGGCATGGTGCACCCACAAAGAACACACCGCCAAGATTCCATTATACATCCTGGACACGGAGGCCAACAGCAGGTGCATTTTGAGTTTCCGGACAGCAGTTGACATGGGCCTAGTGCACATTTTATACCGGTTGATGGCACACAAGTACTTTGCCAAACCGGAAGCAATCGAAAGTTCATTTCCGAAACTCTTCACCGGCCTCGGCAAACTGCGACACAGGAAAGTTCACCTCCATATCAATCCTCAGGTCAAACCTGTGGCCCAACATTATCGAGGAATCCCATTCAACATCCAACGCCAAGTGGAAGAGGAGCTGGACAAGCTCATCAAAATGGACGTCATAGAACCCGTGTCGGGTCCAACACCCTGGGTTTCTCCCATTGTCCCCGTCCCCAAGAAATCACCTGAAGGATCCATACTTCTATGCGTAGACATGCGCAGAGCCAATACCGCCATTGAGAGGGATAGGCATCAGGCACCCAGGATCACCGACATGATCCACCTCCTTCACGGCACGAGAGTCTTCTCTAAACTAGATCTCACCAAGGGATACCACCAAATTGAAATCGCGCCTGAATCCCGATATATCACCACCTTCGTTACTCATCTTGGACTCTTTCAATACAAAAGACTCAGTTTTGGAATTTCCTCGGCCGCTGAGATTTTTCAGGAGGAGATTCACAAGGTGATCAGGCACGTCCCCAACTGTCTAAATTATTCGGACGATGTTTTAGTCTACGGCAAATCACAGGAAGAACATGACGTGGCACTACACAGAGTATGCCAGGCACTAGACGGAGCAGGACTAACCCTGAACAAATCCAAATGCGAGTTTTCAAAAGGATCCCTGCGATTCTTCGGGCACATCTTTTCAGACAAAGGTATGAGGCCCGACCCAGAAAAAGTTGAAACCCTCAACTCGGCCTCACCCCCGATAAACACCACAGACTTAAGATCATTCCTGGGCCTAGCCAGCTACTGCTCCAGATATCTCAAAGACTATGCCACTGTCAGCAACCCATTACACTTACTCACCCGTAAAGACACGCCATTCATATGGTCACAAAAATGCCAAGCAGCATTTGAGGCAATACGAAAGGCCATATCACAAGCTGAGGACATGGCGTACTTTGATGCCAGCCGTGACACCGAACTTATCGTGGACACCAGCCCGGTCGGACTCGGCGCCATACTGACCCAGAAAGATCCCAGGGAGCCACACATCACACACGTGGTAGCATATGCTAGCCGGAGCCTGACGACCACAGAACAGGCCTACTCGCAGGCGTAAAAGGAAAGCCTCGCAGTCGTCTGGGCCTGCAAATACTTCCACCTCTTCCTGTTTGGCAAGGAATTTACCATCATCACGGACCATCAGGCACTACTCACCATATATGGAAGCCCGAAGGCCAGAATGCCGCCGAGGATAGCCCGATGGGGCCTGCGCCTACAGGACTACCGGTTTCAAATTCAGCATCGCCCGGGGAAAGAGGAGAACCCCGTGGATTACCTTTCACGACACCCCATGTCCACAACCGTCTCACAGCCATCCATAGCGGACGCGTACATCAACTATATCATACATCACCTGCAACCGCTCCCAATAGGATGTTCGGAACTGTCAATGCAGTCAGAGGCGGACCCAGCGCTGCGAATTGCAAGGCACTGTCTACAGGCCAACAAGACGACCCTCATGAGACAACAGGCCAGGGAGGAATCGGCAACAACAAGGGAGGACGTCAGGTGGTTGGACCAAGTAAAAGAAGAGCTGACAGTAGTGGAAGACAACGTGCTACTAAAAGGATGCAAGGTCGTCATCCCAAGGTCACTCCGTGAGAGAATAGTACACCTGACACACGAAGGGCACAGAGGACTAGTCGCCACAAAGCGCCTCCTTCGACAGAAAGCCTGGTTCCCACAGCTTGACCGTCTAGTAGAATCCATCGTTGGGAGCTGCCATGTCTGCGCGCAAGTGGCGCCCCCGCCACATCCAAACCCCCTACAATCCTCACTGATGCCACTCAAAGTGTGGGAGGAGCTAGCGGTAGATTTATTTGGACCACTGAACAACGGGACACATGTGGTCGTACTCATGGACGAACATTCAAGATACCCGGACGCTCAGATAGTAGAAAGCAGTGCCACGTCGAGCGTCATCCCGGCCCTTGATAGGATGCTCTCTGCATACGGCATCCCAAAGATCATAAAGTCGGACAATGGCCCCACCTTCATAAGTCAAGACTTCCAAAACTTTGCAAAATACATGGGGTTTCCACACCGACGAATAACCCCCCGATGGCCCTAAGCAAATGGCATGGTCAAGAGGTTCATGGCCAACATAAAGAGAACATTACAAATCACCCATGTCCAAAATAAGCCGTTTGAACAGGCTCTCAATCAGTTATTACGAGACTACAGGCACACGCCCCATAGCACGACGGGAGTGTGCCCTGCGGACCTGCTATTCCGGAGACCGATCACCACGAGGCTGCCGGAGGACCCGAGACCGCAAGAGCCGACACAGCTGGAGCAGGAAGCGAAAGCTAATGACACTGTGAGGAAAGAGAAGACAAAAGAATTCACGGACAGGAAAAGAAGAGCTTGTGAAAGCATAATGCAACCAGGGGACG
Source organism: Ambystoma mexicanum (assembly GCF_040938575.1). Classification (NCBI taxonomy): domain Eukaryota; kingdom Metazoa; phylum Chordata; class Amphibia; order Caudata; family Ambystomatidae; genus Ambystoma; species Ambystoma mexicanum. The sequence goes on from NC_090934.1 coordinate 1,242,150,659, forward strand.
AAGTGTGGCTCAAGCAACCCAAGAATCGGAAGGAAGAAGCCACGTTCGCGTCCACCCCCTAATAGTCACACACAAGAAAGGAACCATGGTTACCGCACAAAGGGACGACTGGTCGGTAGTGACCAGGAACAGCTCGTACTTTAAGCGCGTCAGTCCAGCACAGGAAGATCAATGGACCATGGACAGAGACAGTGAAGACGACAGGCCAGGTGAAGAGGCGTATCAAGGAGACGGGGAAGAGTCAGGAGAAGAGGCACACCTCCCAAACCCCACCGGAGAAAGACCGACCCCGAGCAAGGCAAAGCGACCCCAGAGGAGCCGCATGAAGCCAATGAGACTCATTGAAGAAATGGGGTAAGAATGAGGCCTCAGGGCTTACATGTTAAAAAGAGGGGAGATGTCGGGTTGCCCACATCGTTGTGTGGGCGGGCCTCCGTTGAGGACCCCACGGACATGACGCCCGGACGTGACGTCAGGGGAAGGGGAGGGACGGGGAACGGGGTTCGGCAGTTCCGCCGATGTTCGCAATAAAGTAAGCAGCACTCAGCCTCGGCTCCCGTGTCTCATTGCTGCGCGAGAGCGCGCGCTTCAGGCTACCGCGCCCCAGGCGAGGGTGCAACACTTAGTAGCCTTAATGAATTAAAAAATGCTGCATTTAGAGGAACTGCACAGCCTGCACAAAAATAGACAGGATGAGACCATGCAAAAATTGCTGGCAGCCCTTTCTTTGGCAAACGACCAGAAATGCAATGACATTATCAACAAAAAACTATTTGCGGAAGTGGCAAAAGAGGCATTGGCCCTCTTCCGCAAGAATCACACAGACACAGGAGAAAATGATCAATCTAATCACTTAAAGGTCCCATGTACGACACCAATTGACCCACCTCCGCCCCCAAAGGTACAGCCTCAGTTGCCAACTCCGGCATTGGGCTCGGAGGATGATGTCTCCAAACAACTGCCAAGTCTCCCAGAAGGAAACAGAGGCCGGAAGGCCAATAGCTTAGCGGTTTTAATAAGCGCGATTCCAAGGCCTTCTGAGCCTGTGACGGGCATCCAAATGGGCACCCTAACTGATGATCTTATACTATCTCCCACTAATGGTGACCTAGCCTCTGACAATCCCATACTAGAACACCCTTCAGAAATGTAATTCAACACTGCTTTTCACCAATCAAGAAGCTCTGCCTATTTGGCATGGCTCAATGTTCAGGTTGCAGGTGGCTCTGCACTTCGAACAACAGCTCCTGACTCGTTTAGTGCCACAAAAGCTGCGGCTGTCGACTTAATTAAGTCAGCAGGTGTTTTTCCTATATTTAGTGGCGCATATTTCGTACCACAGAAAACCATGAATCAGAAGAAACAACAGCTGCCGCTAACAAAGAAGTCAAAAAATCTTCCAGGGTGAAAGAAGACACAATTACGAGGAGCACAAACATTTTTGAGAAATATCAACGTGATACAGATAGTAGAGAAAGCAAACAACATGCAGTCACAACCTCATGTATTAACTAACGTAATTGACAACATGTTAGTTCCACCTGTTGTTCCACTCAAAGATGTACACAGGCTTCTCAAGATGATCTCCTGGAACTGTCTGTGTATGAGGATTCCGTCTGCGGTGAAAGAGCACCGTCCACTCCACAACCAGTAGAAATTGAAGACACAACAGTGATCGTTCTGCCTGAGGCTCAGAGTGAGGTTCTATCAGCAATTCGTACAGGAAGGGCCAGTGTGAATTCTGAGATGAATCTGCCCCACTTCACAGGAGACAGTCAAAACAGGTCTGATGTTTTTAACAGCGGTAGAACCTGTTCAACAATCCCGAAACCTGCCACATTGCCAAAAAGACACCTTGCTCCCGCGAGCCCTGTGTTTATTACGCTACAGGAAAAAATAGATCAGCTAGCAGCTAGCTTGCAATCGAATCATCCTGGCATTTTGAAGCCCGGTCGACCGTCTCTGGACACCGCCAGTTTGGAACTGGCAAGGAAATCTCCAAGCATTTTAAACTTGTCAACAACATCATCAGTCCCACGGAACTTAGAAAGCCAGCTGACGAAAACCGCTGGCAAGCGACAGAAGGCAAGCAAGGGGCACGACGTGGATCGACATCTGGACTACACTTTGGTGGAGAGATTAGAGTCACGCGATAAGCTGATTCTGAATCGTACTAATGTAATAAAATTATTACATCATATTCCATGACTACGTGCACTGGGCTCTCGGGACATAAAAATTGTTGAGTTCCCCGATGAAAATCGCAACGACAAAGTTGTACTGCGTGTTGAATCGAACATAATTGCAAGCACCATCCTTGAAGCTGGCGACGACTTATTGTCATTGGGTTTTGACATCTTCAAAATAACGGATGCCGTGACCAAAAAATTATCTGAGAATACGTCAGTAACTACGGCAGTTCAAATAACTCACGGCTCCCAAACTGCCATACCTGCGATGAAACAGCTAACTTCCTTGGTCGACTGACCATCTACTGTTCACACTCCGTTAACTTATCCTTCACAATATAACGGTCCATTAACATCTGAACCTCAAAAGGTTTCCTTTGTCGATTCACTCTCAGCCCTAAGATCCAGTCCAATGGACAACATTTGTATCACCATAAACGGTCATAGAGCCGTTGACAATACTGAGATTGTTTTGTCAAGCAGCCCTGTGCTTAAAGAACAAAAACATGACTGGAACTGGCTCGCTAAATAATTGAACAACAAACCCAGAAGTTAACGTCAGAAGAACACTGACGCTCAAGTTTGTACATTTGCATCATGGAACACGCAAGGATTTCTTCACCTACTAAATAATAATTGGCTGCAAGATATTCATCTAGCCTGTCTACAAGAAACTTGGATGAGCGAACTACCTGTCTCCTCAGAGTTTGAATGCGCCCATAATCCTGCATGCAAGGCTGAGAAGGGGTGTCCAATTGCTGGCCTCTTAACCATGGTTAAGCGATCCTCAGGCTACCGCTTAATAAAATCCACTAACTATTCACTGTATATTCAAGTCTCTGAGATCGGTAAGATCAACCCGTCAAAGAACGTTGTGGACGTGATACAGGTGATAAACCTATATTGGAACAATTGCAGAGCAGGTACGCATTCATCGATCAAGTCTCGACAATCATCGACACCCTGTTAGAATCTACACAAAGGGCCGGCATATTAGTATGCAGAGACTTAAACATCGATTATTTTAAACCCCTGAAATCAGATTAAGCCCATTTAGCAAAGGAATGGCTGGAAGAACTAAATACACGAGGATTATCGATGTTAAATGGCAGCACTCAAGGAGACATACCTCCGAACTCAACGTGGCAGCGTGGTGATCAATCATCTACTATTGGCTATATTTTTACATCTGACACACTGCACTCACATGTGAAATCTTTGAAAGTTCTTCCCATGAGTAACAGCGACCATGAAATGTTGCAAATGGAATTCTTAACGATCGAATCTGATCCAGGGTCTAAATGGTCAACGAAGGTGCATGTTGAAGCCAACCGACTAAGACTGAGGCTGAATGAATTTGAGGTTGTTCAGTTATGTAATCAATTTAAGACAGAATGTCCGGAGGTTGAATATGCCGCACTGCTATCCCAGTTTAAAGCAAAAAACATTGGTCTTAAACAGCTGTCTTTCACAAAAACCCATTGTTTTGATCTTAAGGTTTTGCAGCGCAAGAGAATGATGCGAACTGAGATTCGCAGGAATAATCCAGGGCCATTGTGTGAAAGAATTCCAAGAACTCGAGTGTCAAAACAAAGCTATAAAAACTGGCTAATGGGTCATAAACATCACCTACAACAACAAGATGCTGAGGTAATGATGAAAACCTTAAAAAACAAGAACAGTGGAGAGTTCTGGCGCATCATTAACAGCATGGAAACATAAAAGAGTGCATTGCAAGCCTGTTTGGTGACTGAGTCGGAGTGGTCATCTCATTTCCACATCTTATATAGTAAAAACAATGACACCTCAATACCATCTGTCCTTGTTGAAACACCATGGGACTTAATGTTCTCGAAAGACAAACTCTGAGACATTATAGTAAAAGCAAAAAGCTCTAGGGCCCCCGGACTTGATGGCTTAACAAATTTTACCATTAACAGTTTCCAGATCTCTGGGCCGACTTGTGTCGTGAATTATTTGAGAGAATAAATCTGCAACGTCAGACACCCACTTCATGGAAAACCGCCATAATTGTACCAATTTTTAAGAAAGGCGATAGAACCTCAGCAAAAAACTATCGCCCAGTGGCACTGCTTAATGTATTGGGGAAAATGTATGCATCTGTGCTTCCAAAAAAGTTAATCAAATGGTCCCAAACAGCAAAACGAGTAGACGAAAGACACGCGGGATTCGTGAAAAATGTCGGATGCTCTTTAAATCTACGAATCTTAAATCTGCTGAAGTTGGAAGCTTTGCGTAAAACACAAAAGTATATCTTGCTTTCATTGATTTTTCTTACGCGTTCGACATGATAGACCGGTAGATACTCTGGCAAAAGCTGGGCTCTTGGGTTGTCCGGCTGGCTTGCTAGAGGCAATTAAAGAACTGCACACGGAAACTACAATCAAAATCCGCTTAGATCAATTTGGCAACTTGTCTGCTCCGATTAAGACACATAAGGTGGTGAAACAAGGGTGTCCCTTAGCGGCAGCAATCTTCAGTCTTTTTATTTCAGACATTGGTGTTGCAATAAATGCTGTGCAAGCATTTCCACCGAAGCTCCACTTGTCGCACGTCAGCTGGTTGTTTTATGCGGACGATTTGGTCATACTTGACGTGACCCCTATCGGTCTGCAAAGAAAACTTGAGGCAGTGCAAAAATATGTGACTTTGAATACATTGAAAATCAATGCAACTAAATGCAAAATCTTGTTGCTTAAAAACCTAAGTGCGACACAACATTCAATAGACTCAAAGTTTGTTTGGAAGTTAGGCCATGACTCTTTACGCGTTTCTAAGAGTGTAAAATACTTAGTCATGCTGTTAAATTCCAGCATTTATGACGGCCAGTGGATCACGGAATCTAAGAGGAAATGCGGTCAATTGGCCTGTCAGGCACTGCTTTTGCATAGAAGATTTGGAAAGTTCTCATTGATACCACTATGAAACTTCTATGAACAGAAGGTGTCTCCAATTCTAACTTACGGAGCAGAAAACGCATTGGGTTGTTCACACGCTCACTGGGCAACGTTAGAGAATACCTTTTGATCAAAAGCTTTAGGCTTACCAAGTGGCATATCTACAGTGTGTATAAGGTACGAATTAGCCTTAATATCCTTAGACGCACAAATTAGCTGGGACCTATTGGCCCTATTTCGTAAATCAAGAGCGAGCGAGAAAATCCTTCAATTTCAAATCCTTCACAATGCATCTTCAAACAGATCCAATATCGTCTCAATGTAGGTCAAACGCTGTGAGAATCTTCTACTAGAGTATGACATCAAGTTGGAAACTCTACATGCCAATCCTACAGCAGCGAAATTGAAGATCTGGCGGGCAGATTGGGAGCTTACGTGCGCTGAGAGATCCGCCTCCAGATTGATGGGAAGTTCACCCACTGAGGCAAGAGGAGTTAATGTTTTACAAAGATATGTACACCTGTTCCCGAATTTCAACGCGAGAAGACTTTTCAAGCTGTTTCGCTTAAATGCCTTGAAAACTAAAGAGCGGACAAGCACGTGGGCCTGCAATGCAGGCTCGGATCTATCCTGTCGTCACTGCTCTGGTGAAGTTGAGTCACTCAAACATCTGGTGTTGTTCTGTACCGAATTGAAGGACGTGAGATCAATTCATTTGGGTCACTGGAGTGAGGAACATCCATCCTTGTGTGCTGAGGATTGGTGGTTGAGGATGTTCAATGGCACTGATATGAAGTTAATAATGCCTTTGACGTCTTTGTTAGCTGTGATCAAAGGCAGGCTAATAAATACCCATTGAGACAGAATTGACTTTGGAACAACGATGTAAGAGAGAAAGACGGTTTTTAATCATTTTGCTGCTGTAAGGTTTGATGAGGGGATGTGAGGGGTTTTGTTTTGTGTAATATTTTAAAGGTTTGTATTGAAACCAATAAAATAATTAAAATAAAAAAAATAATAAAAAAAAAAATATCAAAATTCCAGAGGAGTGCAGCTGTAGGCTGGGCTCCACGGGAAAAAGTCAGGTTAGGTAAGCCAAACAAAAGCAAAATGTTTGTGGGGCTTCCATAAATAGAGGGAAAATTGCACCTAAGGGAAATCTTTCCTAACAGAGTTGAGTCACTTTCAGGGAACTTTGCAGCTCCTGCGTCAAAGCTCAAGACGGGAGACAGCAGCGTGTATTAGGCAGCAGGCAGTTCGGCGAGCGAAGCTGGACAGACAGCTGCAGGCTGGCCTACACAGCGGCTGGGGTCAGGAATTGTTGTCTCTGTGCTGGTTGGTTGGTCTGAAGCACTAGTCGAGGCCTCTTGGATGACGTAAGTGACTGCGGCTTGACAACAGTCAGTGGTGCAGTCGGTTGCAGCTCTAGGGGCTCGACTGGCTCGAAAATGTCCTTTCAGGAGGACACTGGTTGATGCTTGTCAATGTACTCCTGCTAGCTTCTTCACTGGGCTTGTGTCAACCTTTAAGGCGGACAGCCAAAAGCTGAGGAGAATGTTGCAGGCAATGGCCGTGTCCTTGGTTTGGTTCAGAGACTCTCTGGCACTTCCCACCTATGAGGCTTGCTTGCAGAGCCTAGCAGGGCATGCTGTGTGTTGGCTGGGTACCGGTTCTGGACCACGTGGTTGGTGCTTGGGATTCAGTATCACCCACTGATCCCTGGGAGATGTTTAGGGGAGGGGTCTTGCTTCCCTCTTTGGAAATCCTGGCCTTCCTTCACTGGCGGAAGCTGTAAGACAGACTGTACCTTCAGCCAAGGTCCAAATGAGTTCTTCTTGTTACTCCTTGGGAAGTCTTCAGATGATCTACCAAAAGAGGGGCTCAACCCTCTTTTAAAGCCAAATGGGCCTCAGTGATTGGTGTAGGCTAAGCCTACCTTAATGAACCTATCCTGGGTCCCCACCAAATATCTTCTGTTATGCGTGAGGTCATAACCAGAGTGCTTTGCAACAGGAAAGTTAAAGGGGTGAAAACATGAACTACTAAGTCCCACCCATCTTCCTGTCTGTTGTGGATGAAAGGGTCTCTCTGGTTAATTGAGCTCTCTGTTGTTCCTGATTAAAGGCAGGTCTCCCTTGAAGTTGTGGCAGGAACAGACTTTCTGTCTCCTTCAAATCACATACTCCTACCCTCTAAAAAGTGTCCCCCTGCGGGGGTTGCCTACTGTAAACACATGTACCAGACATGACACTTCACTGCCCTTGAAACTGAGGGGCGGGAGCTGCCTTCAGGTTGACACAGTACATATCAAAGGCGGTTGGGGTTTTTCCTGTCTTTTGTTAGTCTTTGCAGCTAGGCCCCATGTTGGCCTGTTTGAAGTATACCCTATTAGTATGCCAATTATGTTCATTTACTACCACCATTCTGCAGGGCCAAAAAAAAGGATAGTGCGGATCCCTGGAGCCTTTGTTATTTCATTAGGCTGGCCATGGCAGGGGGAAGGTTTTGCCCCCCCCCCTTTTGAGATGTCTTGATGTACTCCTGGGTGTCACATTCCAACTAAATGTGACAGGGAGGACTGCACCTGTAGGCTGTGTCCACCCAGAGTACACAGGTCGATGTGTATGTCGTGCGGAAAGCATAGGAACATGTGTGCAGATTAGCCCCACACATTTTCCAAAGGTTGATCTACCCTCATTCAATTTCATATAAAATTTCATTAAAACGCCAGGTGAGCGCACATCCACTGTGCGGATGGTGGAATTCCTCACAAGTTCCAAACCCTGCAACGATACTATGGAGCATCCCTAAGGAGGCGACCCACTTCACTGTTGTAAATCTTAAAAGTGCCTTCTTTGGGGATTCCAAGATGGCGGCGGGGCAAGTGTAGTCGCGCCCGCCGTGCCCTCCGGAACCTTGGGCTAATATAAGCAGTCCACCACCCTGCTGTTTGCCTGCAACCCGACAAAAAAGCTTGGGGGAGCCCCCGGCACCTTTTTGGGAGGCTTCGATACCGTGAGGCGAGGGGCAGAGAGAGGATTGCTGGAGACCGGCTGGAGGAGTAAGCAGCGAGGCCCGGGTGGAAGAGGAGGAGCTGGCGGGCTAACCATGGCGAGAATCCAACGGTGGGGGCTCCTCGGGCAGCGGTCTTCACGGCGGCAGCTCTCGCCGGGCTGTCGGAGGCGGAGCGAGAGAGCGGCTTGGAGCGGGCCCCCCCCGGAGGCGAAGGCAGAGATCGAAGGAGCGGGTTGGCTTCTGGTGGCGGTACGTGTTGGAGGCCTGTGCAGGGGAGTGAGGCGGCCAGCGCGGCTCACCGCGGGGAGATGGGAGCCTGGTGAGGCAGTCATGGGCGAAGCGGCCGTGCGGCTCCGTGCAGGCGCCCGCCCCCCGAGGGTGAAGACTGGGAGCAGTGCGATGAGGCTGGAGAACTGTGAGGAGAGAGCGGCGGCCAGTGCAGGACACTGCAGGGAGGCGGAGGCCCGCCGAGGCAGCCCGTGGTGGGGTGAGTGTGCCCTGCCTCTTGGAAGCAGTCAAGCCGGCGGTAAGAGAGGAGCAGGCGGGAGGCGGGGGCTGGCTCCGTGGACGCTTGGGCCATAGCAGCTGGAGTGGCAAAGGGGCTGGGTGCCCCTAAAGAAGCCCCGGTGTTAGGGGTGTCCCCCGTGCTTGGGGCCCCCTGCACACCTAACTATGACTAAGGGGCCTTGTCTGCATATGGAACATCTGGCACACACGGGTCGAAGTGGGCCTCCTTATTGATTGGATAGCTGTAGCCTGTGGATGAATACTCCCCCCCTTTTTTTTGTTTTGGTTCCATTCCCCTTTCCAGCGGCCTTACGGGGGCGCCTCTGGGATATAACGGCCCCGCCGAGCAACCATAGTGGTCCTAGAGGGGACGGTAGACATAGTGGCCCGCGGCGCTGTTCTGGCCTGCGGTAAGCGGTGGGTAAGGGTATTGGCCCCTGCGGAGGGACCAGGCGGAGGAGTACCCTTTACAAGAAGCTAAGGAGCCGAAGGAAACGTGGAACCTGATCCCTAGTGGCCGACAAAAGTCTGAGCTAATGGCCACGCGAAATAGAGGGAAAAGTGGGAAGCAACCGCAGCAGTCGCGGGACTTTCAAGGCACCCTCCACTCCTTGTGGCCAATACAGACAGTGAGCGGGGACATGGAGAGTAGCGCTGAGGGGCCGGAGGAGAGGAGGGCAGCGGAGGGGACGCTGAACCCTATCCCGGTCAATGGACAGGACTTTCTGGGCGAGATCCAGGCGCTTCATACTAGCCTGGCCAAGACATTCCAAGAGCAGTTCCAGCTCATGCAGACGGACCTCAACGAGGCGCTGGGGGAGATTAAGCGAGATCTAAGGCAATTGGGCGAAAGGACTGACCTTCTGGAGAGGGGTCTCCAGGAAGTGGAAAAAGAGACTACGGCTAATAGTGAGGCCATAGAGCGCTTAGATGTAGCAACTAAGAATCTGGAGATTCAGATGGAGGACATAGAAAACAGATCTTGGAGGATTAGTATTGGGGTGAAGCAACTGCCAGAAGGTGTCCTGGACAAGGATCTGAAACAGGAAATTCAGGGCATCTTCGCGGACATCCTAGGGGAGGGGGGTCCGGACACCATCGAACTGGACCGCGTCCATAGAGTTGGCAGGCTCACTAAGGGGCCCACCTCGAAGCCGAGGGACGTTTTTGCTGCCTTCACCAGATACGCTCAGAAGGAGGCGGTCCTCCAGGCTGCAAGGAAAAAGGAACCCATAATGTTCAAAGATCAACAGATAGCCCTATACCAGGATTTGGCTACCACTACGCTGGTAAAGAGGAGACAGATGGCGCTGGTTTTGAAGGCTCTGAAGGAGCGCGGAGTACATTACAAGTGGACATTCCCATTTGGCTTGGTTTTCGACTGGGAAGGCTCACAGAGGAGGATTACGTCAGTCCAAGAAGGTGCCAGTACGCTGCAGATTGACCTGGATCAGGGCCCTGCGGGTGGTGCAGAGCGAGCAATGGGCAGCAAGCCGAGGCAGAAGCCTTGGGAGTGGTCTATAGTAGTAGACAAAAGGTGAAGGGGCCAGAGAGGAAATGGCAGTGGCTCGCCAAGGGAGAATGGAGGGGCCCGCGATGAGGGAGGGCTTGGTAGCCAGGGGAGCGTCTGATCTGGACCACAGGGTGCAAGGGGTGGTGGACCCTTAAAGGTGACAGAGGAGCTCGGGGGGAGGGAGTGCAACATGTTGGGATCAATAAGGGCGATGGGGCCCGGCGGGGAGGGAGGGATGGAGTTTTTGTTCCGAGAGGTTGCTCAGTTGGGCGGGAAGGGGGGGAATGGAAGTGATCCCACCCTAAGTTGGGGTTGTAGGGCGGCGGGGTGGGAGAGAGGGAGGTTCTGGGAAACGGTCGTAGAGTCTGGTTGGTCAACTCAAGCAAGTTGGGGTGCGGGAAAGGGGGTGGAAGGTAGTAGAGAAGTGGGGCCCCACCGTACCCCCCTGTGGGGTGTGGAAAGGAGGCAGGATGAACCAGGTCTAAGGGGCAGGGGCCGGCGAAGAGGAGGTTCTTGTCTATTACCCAAACCTGCAAGTAGCTAACACACAATGTTAGGGGGCTGAACTCCCCTCTAAAGAGGACAAAGCTGGAACAATTTACTAGGTCCCACAAGCCAGATGTCCTAGCTTTACAGGAGACCCATTTGCTGCGGAGGGACCAGCACCGTCTACGGCTAAGGGGCTTCTCACAGACACTGTTCGCATCGGGCCCCACTAAGAAGGGGGGAGTGGCTTTGGCGTTTGGAAGGGGGATGGACTTCCGAGTGTCTAATGTCCTCCGGGACAGGAGCGGGAGATATATTATGGTTCAGGGAGAGCACATGGGTACGCCCTACACTATAGCCTCGGTGTATGGCCCGAATGTGGGCCAGGATCAATTCTTGCGGGAGGTATTGAGAACCCTACAGGATTTCGCGAGGGGGCAAGTGATACTGATGGGGGATTTGAACATAGCATGGGATAAGGGGAGTGACCGCATGCAGCACGTGGGGGGGGGCGGGTTTGCGAGATGTGTGGAGGGCACTGAGGGGAGGAGAGGAAGGGTTCACTTTTCTGTCAGATATTCATAAAACCCAGTCAAGAATTGACTATATTTGGGCGTCGGCAAGCCTAATTGGAGGGGTGGACTCGGTAGAGGTGGGCCCTATGGGGATAGCGGACCACAAGGTGGTTGGGATGGAGCTTCGACTGGGGAGGCGCAGGCCGGGGGTGTGGGGTTGGAAATTTCCCGAGGCTCTCCTGAGAGATCAGGTAGCGCGGGAGGAGATAGGTAGTAAGATTCAAGACTTCTTTGAACGGAATAACAATGTATACACGAGCCTCGAGGTTAGATGGGACGCGTTTAAAGCCACCCTGAGGGGAGAATTGATTGCTCTACAGGGGAAAAGAAGTAAGCTGCTACGAGAGCTTGAGGCGCAGTTGGAAGGGGAGGTGGAGGCCGCCAGGGTACGATTGGGGGAGAATCCCACTAGAAGAGTGTACAGGGAGTATAGGGCGGCAGAGGGTCAACTGAGGATCCTCAGGACAAAGAAGGCAGAGGGGGCTTTGCTTAGGGTCAGGCAAAGGTTTTATGCGAAGGCCAACCAGGCTGACCCGCTCCTGGCATGCCTACTGAGAGGGGACAGGGAACGCAATACTATTCTGGCTATGGGGGGAAAAGAGGGCGGAAGACTCACCCGGACAGACAAGATCAAGGGGAGGTTGGCTGAGTTCTATGAAGAATTGTACACTTCACAAAATCCCTGTCCTGAGCTTCAAAGGGAGTTTCTTGAGGCCCTTCCCCTCTCACGACTGGCTCAGGACGAGAGGAGAGAGTTAGGCCGAGTAATAACGGAAGAGGAGGTCCGGGCGACTATAGCGGCTCTTCCCCGTGGTAAAGCCCCGGGTCCGGATGGCAATCCAGCCTCCTTTTATAAACTCTACTCGCATCTGTTAGTCCCTTACCTAACGCAGTTATTCAATTCATTCAGGCTTAGAGGCAGCATTACCCTCTCAATGGAGGTGACAAAAATAACGCTTATACACAAGGCAGGTACCCTGAAGAGTGCACATCTTATCGGCCCATTGCCCTCATTAACACGGGGGCGAAGATTTACACCAAAATATTGGCTAGGCGGCTAGAAAAGTTCTTACCTTCACTGATTCATCAGGACCAGACAGGATTTGTGGCAGGGAGGCAGACGGCTGATAATGTTCGACGGGTGGCTCATGTGGTCGAGAAAGCGCGGAAGACGTCCACTCCAGCGATCCCATTAGCGGTCAACACTGAAAAAGCGTTCGATCGGGTGGAGTGGTCTTTCTTGTTCCGAGTCATGGAAAGGATGGGTCTTGGGTCAGAGTTTGTTGGCATGGTGGAGGCAAATTATAAGAACCCCAGCGCGCGGATCTTGGTCAATGGAGAATTTTCAAACCCAATTAGGCTTCAGCGAGGGACGAAACAAGGGTGTCCCTTGTCCCCCCTGCTTTATGCCATATACCTGGAACCCCTCTTACTTGCTATAAGGAAGATGGACGATAGCCGGGGTGTGCCGTTCGGGGGGAGTCAGCACAAGGTGGCCACATTCGCGGACGATATGCTGGTCATGCTGACGCAGCCGAAGGAGTCCATTAGGGTGAGTATGGAAGTGCTGACCAAATTTGGGGACGTTTCGGGCTTGCGGGTTAACTGGCAGAAATCTGAACTGCTGAATCTATCCCTAGAGGAGAACGAGGCGAGGGAATTGAAAGCTTTCTCCCTGTTTAAATGCAGCCCGGGCGGGATACGTTACTTGGGGATCCGGATAACCCCTTCCCTGGGAGGCTGGCACGGCGCGAATTACCCACCCATCTTAGAGGCAATTAAGAAGGATTTAAGGAGGTGGAATGCTCTTAAGATCTCCTGGTTGGGGAGGGGGGAGGTTATCAAAATGGTCATTTTGCCCCGCATACTTTATCTGTTTCAGGCGATCCCGTTGTCTCTCCCTGGGGGCTTCTTTAAGGAAATGGATCGTGTGGTCAAAGAATTTGTGTGGGGGAGCAGGAAGCCGCGTTTGTCATGGCGCCATCTTGTGGCGTCCAGGGGGTGAGGGGGCTTGGGTCTTCCTGATTTTGGGCGTTATCATGAAGCTGCACTTCTCCGAGTGATTAGGGAGTGGTTTGCGAAGGATTACGAGAAGCATTGGGTAAAAATGGACAGAGCGGACACCCGTCATCACTTGGGGGAGGTCTTATGGCTTCCGCGGAGATTGAGGCCGCCACATATTTATCTGAGTGACATTACAAAGGGGATGGTGGTCACTTGGGACAGGGCTGTCGAGAAACGAGGGATCTCATTGTTGCCTTCCCCGTTCACACCTATTTTCGACAATGGGGATTTTACAGCAGGGCTGGAGAGGGGAGCGTACAGAGCATGGGAGGAAGGGGGATGTAGGGCGTTGAGAGATATGTTCCACGATCGAGAGGTGAAAACCTTCGAGGACTGCAAGCAGGAATTCGGTGTTGGGGAGGGAGAAAGACATAGGTACTTCCAAATTAGGCATTGGGTTTTATTGGCGGAGGTTAAGAAGGCTGCTACACGCGGGCTGACGCTCTTTGAACGGCTCCTCCTGACCCATGATGGCTCTAGAGGGCTAATTTCAGACTTATATAAACTCTTAGAGAACTCGGGCCCGAAGGTCACCTGGCCATATATGAGGACATGGGAGCAGCAAAGGGGGATGGCAATGGATAGGGAGGACTGGGAGAGGTTGTGGAGGGCCATTCCAAAAGTGGCTAAGGTGACCCAACTGCGAGAAGCTTGGTATAAGTATATTTTCGGTTGGCACTATACCCCAGCCCGGTTGCATACAATGTATCTGCCAACATCAGGGGACTGTTGGAGAGACTGTGGGGAGGAGGGCACGGCATCGCATATATGGTGGGATTGCCCGCGTATCGGACCCTTCTGGAGCGACATTGCTCACGCTCATCTCAGGCTTTAGAACAAGGGGGAAGGCAGTCCCCACGGGAGAGCTTGCTGGGGAAAGGAGGGGGAGGGGGTGAAGGAAGAGGAGGCCCCAATGCGAAAACCTGTCGTTATCTTGGCAGCCATGGGACTTATTGCACAAACATGGAAGAGCCCAATGATCCCCACGGAGCAGGATTGGCTTAGGAAAATGTGGGATATTGTCTCGCTGGAATAGGCCACATATGCGGCGGATGGGAAACTGGGGTGTTTTGCAGCGGATTGGGTTGAGATGTTGGACTATTTGAGGGGGGAGTTCAGGGAGCAATGGTGCCCCCAAAGATTAAAACTGTTGGACATTCATGGCTGAGAAGCTGCGAGGAGTTACCAGACCTTTGGGCTTTGTGGACACTACGACTGTCATTGGAGGGGGGTGGTGGGCGGGAAAGGCGGGGGAGTTGCTTTGGGAGTTTCTATTCTATTGAAATGGTTCTGTTTCTTTTGTTGAAACTAATAAACAGATGTCACCAAAAAAAAGTGCCTTCTTTTCCATACCCCTGCATCCCGACTTGCATACCTCAATGCGTTTACACTTGGGAGAATGTGTTTTGGGCACAAAAGATTGCCTCAGGGGTACTGTGAGTCCCCCAACATCTTCAACAAAATCTTACATGCTGACCTAGGGAATATTCAAGTGCCCAATACCATCATTCAGTATGTTGACTATATGCTGGTGTGTAGCGGCAGTGAAGAGTAGTGCAGGAAGGATTCCATCACCCTCCTACTGGGGCACAAGGGGTCCAAGGTGGACAAGGCAAAGCTGCAATATTGTCTGCAGGAAGTGCTCTATCTAGGCCAGTTGATATCTGTCCACGAGAAAGAAATACCTGATTGTGCCGCTTCAGTGCGCAGCACTCGCCAGCCCAAAACTGTCAAAGAGATACAAACATTTTTAGGGTTGTATAATTACTATTGATCCTGGATTCTAGACTATGCGGCCTATATCAGGCACCTATTACAGGGCCTTAAAATGGCTCAAAAGAATGACCATAAGATTGCATGGACGGAGGACATGCTCACCAACATTAATGCTCTAAAAGAAGAGATCTTCACGGCTCCAGTGCTGGCCAGCCCTGATTACAGGCAAGAATTAATTCTATCTGTTTTCCATTCAAATGGCCAATTGATGACTGCAGTACTAACACAAAAGAGCACGATGGGCCACAAGCCATTGGCTTACTACAGCAGACTGCTAGATTCTGTGATGCAGGGCCAGTTCCCATGCAAACAAACGCTTGCTGCAGCTGCATTTGCGATTGAGAAGTGCTCCACAACTGTCATGGGTTGCTCTGTAATGCTGTACCTGGAGCACCCGGTGTTCGCCCTTTGGGAGCGGTTTAAATCAACTTTGACCATGCAGCGGGTGTTCGCATATGAAATCATTCTGTCCAGCCCAAAAATTCATATTGTAAGGTGTAAAACAGTAAATCCTGACACATTTTTGGCAGAGCAGTGCACAGAGGAAGACCTTATAGTACATGATTGTGTGACATTTGAAGGGGAGGAAGATGATATCCCAAAGGCAAGAGATAGCCCCCTTGAAGTGAGGGTGGTTTTCATTGATGGGTCAGCAATTATTGACCAGGGCTTAGGTTTGAGGCATGCTGTGGCGGCAGTAGAACGCCTGGTGGACAGGGTCTATGAGGTATTGATGCAAATGAGATTACCCATGCACTATAGGTCACCACCACAGTGCACACATGACTGGCACAGTGGAAGAAGAGGGGATTTAGGAGGGCTGACGGGTCCCCGGTACAACATGCCGGATAAACTAATTGACGCACTATCCCAACCATGCTTGACAGTGGTGGTGCAGTAAGAGAAAGAATTATGGTTAAAGAGAGGATGTAAGCAATCCCCCACAGATTTATTTTGGAGACAAGAAACATTGGGCAAAGCAGTTATGCTTTACAAATTGCTGCTGCTAACATTCAACCCACTGCATCGCCCTTCCCATGTATCCAAGCAACACATTGCCGCAGAAATACAGGACTGATTTGTCCAAAATCTGCAGGAGGTAATAACTAAAATAGTCATCAACTATACTACATGTCAGAGTTACAATACTGGCCTCATTTTAAGAACTATCTGAGGTACACTCACCCGCTCTACTAAGCCATTCTGCGAGTTACATATCGACTACGCGGACATGGGCAAAGATGTAATGGATCTCGCTACCTGATAGTTGTTGGAGTCCTTTCTCACGGTGGGTGGAGGCTGGTCCTTGTGCACACCCTGATGCGAAATGTACGACCACATTCTTTGTGAGGGAGGTCTTTCCTCAAAGGGGCATGTGCGAATATTAAGTCCTGATAATGGCACACACTTTTTCAATGAGCTTTTTGAGGACATCACTGCATTATTGGGCATCAAGCATCAGAAATGTACAATTTACCACCCTCAGGCCAACAGGGCTGTGGAGAGGATCAATAGCCTTCTCAAGAGTAAACTGTCCAAGCTTTGCACCACTATAAAAAAGAATTGTGTGCACTGCTTGCCTCCTGCTTTGTTCAGCAGGTGCATGCAGCCCTGTAAGGATCATCATTTATCACCCTACGAGGTGGTTGCTGGGCACTGCATGCATATGCCCCTATCTCCAATCAGATGAGCATCTGATGCTCACAGGGCTGGGTCCATTCTAGGGGAGGAATTTCATAGGTACTTGTGTTCCCTAACCAAAGCCATAACATGTATCTCTCAACAGATCGCGCCACCATGAACTGAAGAGATGACCAGCGCTGCATCTGATACTCGACCCATGTTGCCTCCTCTTCATCTTTTCCCTGGCGACCACGTCTTTGTAAAGAACTTTGCCCGCCGGTGGAGTGAGCCTAGATATAACAGCCCCTTTGAGGTTGTTTATGCTACTCCTCTTGCTGGAAATGTTTGTGAATTACGGTACTGGGTGCATTTATCTGATGTTTGCAAGGCACCCAAGGCCACAAACCCTGTCCAAACTTAGTAAAGTACTAAACAGCACGCGTTAAGTGTCTGCAAGTAATACCTCTTCTTCAAGTAAAAGTTCTATAGAACCATGTGCAGCTACAAAATGACCGCTGCTGTCTCACTGATGAGTTTTTGACCATATTAAAAAAAAGTTTTAAAAACATCAAAAAGGTTCTACAATGAGCATACCTCTATGATAAATAAAAACGCTGCTACAGATTGTTTGCACTGAGATCTCTCTCTCCATTGTTTCCCTCTCTATTCTCTCGCTCTCTCATTTATTTTTTATTTACCTTGCAATGGATGTACATGGATCCAACAGCTCCATCTGTAAAAACAATGTTTTTGTTTTCAGAAAAATTCTCTTATAACTGTGTTTTCCCCGGTAGCTGGTATATTTGCTATTTCTATGTTTGAACTAGGAATGTATTTAGGGTGTAGTTTTATATGGTGTAGTGATATAAAAAGGCGGGATAGGAAATGCAACTAGTATTAACGGATCGTTTACTAATGGCTCTGTGGGATCTTGGGATCTTTAACACATGACAGTGCTGCAAATGTAATTGGAAATATAACTGAGACAATCAATACTGCAGCCCATGATACACAGCCTGATGAGTTTATCAATGATACTCTTGTCACCCTGCAATGTATGGGGAGTTTTGCAAATGTACTCATGTTATCACTATGTCCACTATGTCCCAATGGCATGTTTAGCACCCGTTGGGAGCCCCCACGGTATTAATGCTACAGGATATTTCAATTGCGGAAGCTCAATGTTTACTGCATCTGACATTGTGCAAGCTGCAAAGCACTTTCCAAGCACGAAGCATACGACTAGAAGTGGCGGACTGTGATCAACTGCAATATGTCCAAAACCCCAAGAGTGTGCATTGCTTGCAAAGACCATATCTACATTCGGAAGGTGTCTAGTTTGTGGCAAACAGATGGCAAGAAACTACAATGAGCTGCATGGCAGGAGGACTAGTAGGATTCAAAGAGGAAGTGTTAGACAATGTAAATAGTGTATGCAGTGGATACTGGAGTGAACAAGTGGCAAAACTCAAATGGATCGAGGCAATAGACAAACAAGTGAAAGTGCAAAAGCAGGAAGAATACAAACTGTGCTTTTACAATGAAGGAAGCTTCCTTGTGGGGGTCAATAGTAGGTGCAACAAAACACTATACATTCCAGATCTCAAAAAGGGACAGCTGCCGTGATGGATAACTACTGGGTGTGCGACCAGCAGGCGTTCCTGCACATCCCACCATCATGGAAGGGCACCTGCTTGCTGGCTTTGTTGCAATCAGCGCTCCTGTTGGTCCCTGAAGAGCATTTAGTAGTGGGACCAGGTGGCTTGTTGGGTCCAACAACTACACCAGGGCCCAGCATCCCCAACGCAGTGCTTCCGCAGAAGCATATGTTTGCATCTTGCAAGAGAAGGGGAAAAGAGAATAATTGCGGAGGAGAAAAAGATTGAATTATCTATAGCAAGATTTCGAACAATTACTAAAAGAAATTCTAGATCAATACCAGCTCTACAGCAAAGAAATATCTGTTTCATTGCTGTTGCTACCGGGGGTGCAGACTGCCACGAATGCCAAGTGCCCTCAGATCGTGCCGTGGGAAGTGATCCAGCTGGCCAGTGACACAGAACAAGGCATCAATGCGATCAAGATGGAAATCAGGCTGGTGATGCTGCAGAATAGATATGTGCTAGACCTCTACACTGCCATGGATGGAGGGGTCTGCAAGAGGATTGGCAATTCCTGCTGTCCCTACAAACCTCCTAATGACGTAGAAAATGGGTCCCTTACCAATATAATATGGGCCCTGCACATTCTCAGCACTCATATGAAAACAGAAGCGGGCATACAAGAGACATCCTGGATGGGGCGATCGTGAAGATGTTGGTTCCCATGCTCATGTTCGTATTGGTAATATTCTGAACTTGCCAGCTGGGACTTTGGTGTTGTACCAAAGCAGTGCCTTTCAGTGCAAGGACAATTGTTTCAATTGAGGTACAGGAGGCACAAATGATAGCTCAGTTCAGACTGACGATCCAAACAAGACAGGCATGGTTGCGATAGAGAAAAGTCTTCATCTCCCCCAGGTACCACCACTGTTCCCCCACCTGACCCCGAGAACTACACAGAACACTGGGCAGATTCAGCAGGGTATGGAGGATGTATATATATGACATGTACCCCTGAACAATATGCGCAGGCATGGTAAAGTTTACAGTCTGTATGCGAGGCATAGGTACCAAAGGAAGGGTCGCCTTGATACTTGCAAGCTGAAAGATTGGAAAGGGAAAGAAGGGGTGAAAAGGATAGGGGGCTCACATTGGAGTCCGTTAATGTAGTATTAATTAGATAGGGTGTTTTTTTCTATTTTGGCTGGGTGAGTGGTGTGCCCATTATCTTGTGTGATAGTGTGCTTCTTTAAGCACATATGTGTACAACCATGTAACATACTTAGTGTTCCATTGCCTTCTGTATCAGCTTTTGGAATCACATTGGTCCTGTTGGGAAGGAGGGTCAATCGTCCCAGCACCCCCAGCCCTTTCGGATGAGACAGAGGCCTGAAAGTGTGCAGTAGGGACTCTGGGAGAGGGGTGGTGGCAAGGACCATAGCGCTGGGAGGATGGGGGATGTTTCTTTTGGTCCAGCGAAAATGGGGAACCAAATGCCATTTTACACAGTAGCAGCCATATTGGAATTGAGGCCTAACGTCGCGCTGCAACCAGGGTCACAGCCCGAGTCACATATGTAGAAATAAAGTGTATGCATGGGGGGATATGTTGTAGCTTGGGTGAGAAAGGCAAGGGCTGCAGAGATTCATAGACCCTTCATTGTCTCATGTTGCCAACATTCCGTATCCCGGAAGGAATGCACCCTGCAAGGCTACGAGGGGTTTGAGAGCTCTCTGAGAAAAGTGATCCCAAGAGAAGGAGAGAACGAGCCTCTGACCTTTCCTGTCCCAGATCTATATAATAGCGCACAAAAGCCCCAGTCCCAAGACCCCCAGCATTCCAAGGTACCATTCAGTTCCAGACCACCAACCATAAAACTGTTAGACCCCCCCAATCGATCAGAAAAGATCTGAAAACAGGGATCAGTTGCCTTCACCATATGTCGCGTGATTTGTGCTATGAGGTGCCGGGAGGGATAAAACAACATAGCTAAACCGAGGCTGGGGAACTTTGGTTGGGCGCCAACGTGTCTGTCATTGACGTGTAGTTTGTTAGAAGCGATGGCCTTGAAGTATCCTCTTAGCCCATGTCCGTAGTACCAGGTGCACATCAGGTTAGAGATAGAGCCAGTATTGTTTTTCTTCACATAATTGCCAGTTAGTTGAAGCTTTATGCCTGATGATGCGCACGGAGGAGCCCACGTGGAAGAAGATGGACAGACGGGGCTGGGACCAATGGCCTGGCATCCCTTATTGGGAAAATAAAAACTTGGTTTTCCTTGCAAGAGGTGTGCTGGGCCTTTTTCCTTAGTGGGTTGTATTTTATCTGGTGTGAGCATGATAGGGGCATTCCTCCCAGTCTCTCTTGGGTTCGCTTCATCTCTCTCACTCTCTCACACTCTTTCTTACACACACTCCCACATTATCCCTCACTCACATTGTGACTCACTCCCACAAATCTCTGCTTCCCAAGCAGCTACTCACTTCTCTTCTCCCTCTTTGTTTATGAACATGAACCGAGCACTCACTTCTTCCTTTCACTCGCTTTTGGTCTCCTTCTGAATCATGCTGCATCACTGTGCATTTAAAGTTATTTCTGATCGATTATTTTTTAATTGAATAGTACTCAATATATGGACATTGTGTGGATCAATGTTTCAGGCAACCATGCCACAATCCGAATTTGGAAACTGCAGGCTGGCTCATGTCTGACGGGAGCACTTAACTCACTCAGCTAACTTCAGAGTTTTCAAAATATTTTGGGGCAGTCATGGATCTGTAATCTGGAACTAGAAAGTATGTCATCTGTGTTGCCGCAGCAGGGGTGGACATTTTACAGGTTCAGTTCAGTACTTCTTCAGCACAGTGAATACAAGAGCCATCTTTGGCCTGAGACGAACCGTGAAGATACACATCGCGGCACATGCAGTATCCGGGGACAAGGCAAAGAACAGCAGAGGTGAGAAACATTCATGGAAATGCACTCTGCAGAGGGATCGCACACATGCACGTATACCGATAATGCACATTTCACGATTCAAACCCCTGTGTTGCGACATCATGGGCTCAGCTGAAGAAGGCCAGGTTTGTGCACATTTTAAAAGCAAGCAGTTGTTTAAGAACTCACATTCGGGTTCCATAAAGGAACTAAGGTGACCGGAGAGAGTCTGATGGAAAACCTGCAGTATATAAATGCAAATTAATGCTGTGAGCAGTCACCTTCAATGAGTACCTGTGCTGGAATTACGATGGTTTGATATCTCTGGGGTGTACAAATCTAAACAGAATTGCTACAGATCTCACCAATTTGCAAAACTCTTTTTCTATTGTTCCCTACAGTGCAGTACATTTATGTAAATTAATGATTGATACGCAAGCTTTGATCAGGATGATCTGTCTTCGTCCAAACCATCCAATCCCGGAACCAGTCAATGGTCACGTGTAGCAGTTACTCCCGGGTCTGCTGTCGTTTTCCCGCATGCGCAGTGACGTGAGGCGTAATAAAGGACCCGCCCTGCCGGAAGGCAGTTCGGGGCAACATCCTAACCTGGTGTGATGCGTGTTATGTGCCTCCCGTGCCACGCACCAGAAGGCCCACATATGCAACCCCTTTTGCTCCCCCTCCCCGTCAGCTGCACTGACAGGAGAGATCACAACACTGGTGACGAGTTCACGATCGGAAGATGCGCGCAGTAATTAGCACACGACTTGTCTGCACAACACGACCAATACAACAGTCAAATTTTTGGAAACAAAGTGGGGATATCCTCCACCACACGTGGTGAAGAAAAAAGCAATTGGCAGCCACAAACCATGAAACATGAAAGAACTGTGGAGAGAATTGCACTGATGGGCCACTGACCACCACCTGGACTGTGTAAAACACAGGTGAGGAGAACCTCATCGCCTATCAACACAAAGGCGTGCACAATAGAATAAGGGCAACATGGCAACTGGTCTATCCACGCCAAGGCCCAGCACACCAGCAAGGATAGCTGCGTCACTAACACCACCAGTGCCGTCCCCTTGACATCATGGAGGTGCCACGGATGCACTGGGGCCTTTTGGCCCCTACACAGATCCATCATCACGGGCCCCGCTGGATGCTGTGGATCCAAATGTTCGAAATGGTGATGGACTGCAAGGACATTACACCCAGACAAATTAGATCACAACTCCTGCTCAACATGGGCCACGGACTGCTGCGCATTTTCAACTCTTTGGTCATCGACGATGGGGCAGACATATCCCAACTAGCCAAGGGCGCTCTCACGTCACATTTTATGCCACAGTTAAATCCGGACTATGAAACCTTCAATTTCTGCACCACATTGCAAATGGAAGATGAGACCATGGATCCCTATCTCACAAGGCTCAGAAGACTAGAACTATCATGTGAATTTGACAACGTCAAAAAAGAAATAAGGCGCCAAATCATCAATGGCATGTTTAGTTTAGTTTATTATTTGTATAGCGCCGCCTGGCCCTGGGGCATCCAGGCGCTTTAATTGGTACAACAAAACAATATAATACAACATGGTCCATAGATGGACAATACAGAAAGTTTAAAACATTATAAAGCAGATAAAGGTAATGTACAAGGTAAGGCAAACAATACATAATTTACACGGGTTGCAGGCAGTAGTAGGTGCGATAACAGGGTAGTGTTGGGCGTTCTAGGCTTCTTTGGTCAGTAACCAGGTTCGGCATTGTGTCTGAATCGGTGAAAGGACGGTTCAGATCTTAGATCGAGTGGTAGTGAGTTCCAAAGTTTAGTGGCAAGCACAGGGAAGCTAGAGCCTCCTGCTTTTTGGAGTTTGTATCTGGGGATAGTTAGGCAATGTGTTTGAGCTGATCTAGTTGGTCGAGATGGGGTGTGGTGTGTGAAGTTGTCTGATAGGTATCTTGGTGCTTGGTTAGATAGGCATTTGTGAGTGAGGGAGAGGGTTTTCTTTTTTCTTTTACGCATCACCCTGCCGGTACTTGCTTTTTTTCAACCTTTTTATTTGATCCCGTTTAGCGAAGCCCCAATGTTTGAACGTAGGATTGGATCCATATTTTTTTCCACTTAAAGAGATCTGCTCCAACATGATACGTAAAACAGTTTATGTGTTCGAACACTGTTGCAATGTAGCGTCTATTTAGTCTTTTCTTTTGTAAACCACATGACCGGAAAGAGGCTTGCCTCATATAGGCACACAGCAGGATAATGCTTCATTCTTCCTTCCATCTCAGTATGGCCTGAGTAAAAGGACACCTGGTGCTTTAAAAGAGGTGCTCGGAGAAACTGTGCAGAATGGTGTTGGTTGAAAAAAGCATCACCTTAGCCAGGATTCTCAAATATGGACGCCAGAGGGAGCTGTCACACACGAGGGAAGCACAAATGGGCACCACACTACAGAAACTTCAACTGGCGTGATGACAGTGGTAATAGCAAAACTCTCCAACCATCAAGCACTAAGGGAGGACTACAGTGAAACACACAACTCACTGCGGTGGCAACCAAGAATCCCGGGACCGACCGAGTGCATATGGTGCGGAAGAGCACGTCACCGAAGGAGAAACTGCCCAGTGCAAGGAACCACTTGTGGAGCATGCGGGTGGAAGGACCACTACATACATGTCTGCAGATCCTCAGGGCAGCCTCAACACCCACAACACCAACCACAACTGCAACAGGCCAAACCTTTCTCCAAAAAGAAGAAGCAAGCGGATACACGTCGAGTAGCAATGGAAGACTGCTCATCTACAGACAAATGTGGGGCTGACAATGGAGAAACAGCGATGGCTGTAGGGACCGGGAGAACGAGGAGGAGGAGCAAAATCCACCTGATCTCAGCAAAGGCCCACAGAAATGCTGAGTCGAAAAAGAAAAGGAGAAGACCCAAATGCCTCGTAAACAAACGGGGTCGAGACACTTATTACAATCAGCATAGGAGCATCAGTAAATGTAATGCTGACCACCATGTTCCGGGCACTGCGTCCTCAACCGGAACTCAAGACAACCTAAACACTCCTATTTGCCCATGGCAGCAAGACGCCACTCCCGGTGGAGGGACGGTTCAGAACTGAACTAAGCAGAGGCGAGACCACAATCAAATTAAAGATCTAAGTTGTCAGTGCTTCAATCAAATGCCTACTTAGCAGGGATGCAGCTGAACACCTAGGGCTGATTCATTTAATCTGTGATGTCGCAGATTCCACTGGTGACACCGACCTCCTAGCCAAACACCCTGGCATCCTCAAAGGCGTTGGATGACTAAAAGGAAAGCTCATAAAACTACATATTGATGCTACGGCACATCCCTGGGCGGTACGCCATAGGAGAAGTCCATTTCACATGAGAGACCTGGTAGAAAAGGAGCTACAGGAACTTGAAAAGGCTGGCATCATTGAAAAAGTGACTGGACCAACGCCCTGGATATCGCCTATGGTGGTCCCGAAAAAGCCAAAACAACCAGGGAAGGTACGGATTTACATAGACATACGCCTACCTAATGCAGCAATTAAAAGAGAGCGGCACATCACCCCCACTCTAGATGAGATAATCACAGATCTCAAAGATTGACCTCAGCACTGGCTACCACCAATTGAAACTACACAGAGACTCGTGGTACATTACAACCTTTTCCACCCATCTGGGTTTGCAGCGGTACAAGAGACTAAGCTTTGGAATATCCTCAGCGGCAGAGGTGTTCCAACAAGCTATTCAGGAAGGGATCCAGGGGATCCCAGGAGTGCTGAATGTCAGTGACGACATCTTCATCCATGCTAGTGACAGGCAGGAGCACATGCGTCACTTAGAAATGGTGGTCAGCAGGCTGGAGACTTCAGGCCTTACCATCCACTGGGACAAATTTGAATTTCTGAAAGAAGAGATAATGTTTTTCTGGTACGTCTCTAACAGCGAGGGGGTATCCGCTGACACACAAAAGGTAGCAGATATAAAGGAGGCATCCCCGCCAACGACACCCACAGAAGTACGCAGTTTCTTGGGAATGGCAACATAATGTAGCAGATTAATTCCCAACCTAGCAACTATGTCCGACCCACTCGGGGAGCTCACCAGGTCAAACTTCAAATGGAACTGGAGCCCTGTATGCCAGGAAGCATTTGAGCGAATCAAGATATCATTGTCTTTGGACACAACAACGGCATATTACGACCCAACTCTGATGACAGAACTGTATGTCGATTCGAGCCCCGTTGGCCCTGGGGCCATCAGTGTACAACAGACAGAGACAGGGGAAACTAAAACCATTTCCTGCGCCTCGCGTGTCCTCACGCCTACCAAACACCAGTACTCGCACATCAAAGAGGAGGCTCTGGGGCTGTCAACATTTCCATATCTACCTCTATAGACGAAAATTCAGGGCATACATGGACCACAAGCCACTCATCCCGATCTTCACAGGGTCCTCAGCACACCCTGCGGTCAGAATTGGGAAATGGTTGCTCCACCTACAGCAGTATGAGTTTGATTTGGCCTACCGAGCAGGTACAGACAACCCGGCAGACTTCTTGTCTAGGAACCCGAGGGCCGCGACCCTGGGTGAGGTAAGCGAGGCAGAAGAGACAGAAGACCACATCTGTCAAATCCTACACATCATGAAGCCCAGGACAGTCAGCATCAACAACATTGTGGAGGCCACCCAAAACGACACTTACTGTGACGCAGTGAAAAACATGATCATATCGGGCGATTGGAAATCATTCCTCTGCCATGTACACAACCACCAATTGGCGGCCAGAGACTTCCTCACCGGTATGTTCCCGGTAGGACAGTAGCTATCTGTCACCGGCAAAGGACTAATCCAGAGAGACACCTGCATAGTCATCCCCAGCAGCCTACAGGACAGGATCGACTTGCACATAAAGGACAACAGGATATGGTCAGGACAAAAGACAGAATATGCCACCAAGTGTGGTTCCCGCACATTGACACCAAGGTGGTGGAGACCGTCACATCCTGCATCCATGTCAAATCACAGGAACACCTCCAAACCCTGAGCCAATTCAGTCATCAGAACGCCGATCATTAAGATGGGACGCCATCAGCATCGATTTCTGTACGGTGCAAGAAGGGACATATCTGCAGGTGGCTATTGATGACCACTCGTGGTAACTGGAAGTGGAGATCATATCCTCGACATTGGCAGAGACCGTAATCCCCGCGCTCAAAAAGATGTTTGCAACACACGGACTGCCAAGACGCATCAGGAGCGACAATGGGCCACCTTTCCAGGGGATGCAACTCAAAAAGTACATGGATGATCTACACATCAGACATCACCACATCACGCCCCAGTGGCCACAGGCAAACAGGGATGTGGAGAGATTCCTGAGGACCATCAACACAGTTTTGCACATATCCAGATCCCAAAACAGCCCCTGGAAAGTGGATCTGTACCGTTTCCTATGGAACTACAGGGTGACGCCCCAGAGCTCCACGAACGTACCCCTGGCAGACCTAATGTATGGGACTATGGTCAAATCAACCATACCCCATCACCCTAGCAGGGGGTGTACGTTCTCGATGGCGACTGAACCCAAAGAAAAAGAGTTGCAGCGAACAGTCATATAAGCGACAGGAGACCTGCAAGAAGATCAAAGCACAAGGTCGGAGATCACGTACTGGTTTTGCAAAATCCCACTAAGTCCAAGCTGGAAACACGCTATGACTATACACCCTGGACAGTGATCTGAACGGAAGGAACGATGGTGACAGTGGCACAAGGACAGCAGACAATCGCCAGGAATGCATCCCGGTTCAAGAGGGTGCACCAGCAGATGTGGCTAGACAGGGAGAGAAAATTACATGAAGACGATGAGCTTTCACAACATACACCGAGCCACAGATGCAAAGGAGACGCGCCACAGAGCGGTGTGCCAGGGGAGCCACAAGAAGAAGATAAGGAGGCGCATCCAGAAGATGGAGGTGAGCCAGAGGGGGGAGGTAATCCAGAGACAATACCCCAGCAGAGGCCCAGTAGGTACAACCTAAGGGCAGCCCCGAAGGCCCCAGAGACACTAAGAGACTATGAATGGTGAGAGAAAGGCAGAGAGCATGCACCTGTGCCGGACTAGATTTGCAAAGGAGAGTTGCACATGTTTGTTTTGAATACTGTTATAGGTTTGTGTTTAATTGTTTTTGTTGGGAAAACGGAGGAATGTTATATCTGTATGGTATGAGAGGGAAGTACTAAAGTGAGATGAGGGCCATAGAGAGAGGCTGAGGGCCACGGGAGCGTGCTGTTAAGATGGATGGAAACATGGATAGGTACAGTAGTCATAGCGTGGATGAGGGGCACAACTAGAGGGCCAAAGAGAGAGGGATACACAGAAAGCAATAGAGTGAAGGGCTCAAGTGGAGGTCCGGCCAGGTGTAGGACACGAGAAAGTGAGGGCATGCTAGAATGGATGAAGGGCACGAGGAGAGGGCCAAAGTGGGACACAGCCAGAGCGGGATAATGGGGGTCTTCAGGAGAAGGAATCGTAGTGAAGGACTTACCTAGAGGCTGGTGGTTCCTCACCATGTGATTGACTGAGCAGCTCAGCTCCTTCCTGAGCACGAGCATAAGATTTCCCACACCCTGGCTCAGGGTCTAAGGCTGCTCCTCACGCAGCACCAATCTGGTCCACCCACTGTCTAACAGGTCAAATTTCATTGGCTTCTTAGCAGCCAATAAAATGTTAAGATGGATGTGACTGACAGTTGGGAAAAAAAGTGTCAAAGTGCGCTGATTGTGTATGAAATAAAGCTTCCAGGGCCAGCACTTTGGCACCCTGGCAGACACCTAAACTAAACACTTACACCATGTGCGCAGAGCACTTCTGGCACAGGGCAGTAGTCAATTGAAAACGTGCATATCATTGGGATGTGTCCCAGGGTTGGGAATGAGTTGCCTACCAGGGCCCAAGACAGACGAGGGCAGAATGTTTTATTTATTTATTTTAATAAAACAACTATTCTCTCCCAAGCCACGGGGCCTGTCTATCTGGAGCGTGCTGCTCTGTGCAGTTAGAACTGTGTGCCTACTGTACCGCCTTGTGGGGGAAGGGGTGGGTGCCCCCCGCCCTACACAAGCAACCACCTCTGATAGGCCCCCTCCCCACCTTAACTTTGATGATGGCAGCATCTCTGCCGCAGGAGAACAACAAGGGGGATAAGTCACAACGAGAAGCATCAGAAGGAAGACACCAGGCAGCAAAGACTTCTATTGGTCTACACGCTGTCCAGAAATAGAGGGTATCAGGTAATATTATCCCCACCAAAAATATCACTGTATAAATGGTCGTCGGGAACGGCCACAGGGGATATTTTTAGGGGGGACAATATTAGGGTTTTTGGGAGCGGGGTTTGCGGGGTTGCCCCCGCTCCGTTTAAAATAAAACGGGGGTTGGAGGGGTCCCCCGCAGGTTCCATGCCTTAATATCGCTGAAAAAATATGGCGACATTTTTGTATGGCGATATTTTTGCGGGATATTAACACATGGAACCAAATAGAGGCCTTATTAATGGAAGTCGCCCCAGCCCCCAAGAGACATTAAATGGCCCACCACAAGGCCTTATCAAACGGGGACTCAGTCCCCCAGAAAGTTTCTTACTTTGTTTGCAAAAGATACTGCCAGAAAACGGGGCGGGCGTACAAGTCCTTTTTGAAGCCTCCCTAAGCACTTTCCCTGCCACACCCCCTTGAGCCAGGTAAGTAATTGGACAGGGTGGGTATCCAATCCTTGGAGCGGGTGGGTTATTTAAGAAGGTACATGTGAGTTGTGCAGTGTGGTTAGTTGGGTGAGGGCAGGCGGTGGAGAATGACGTCTGAGAGACCATAGGAGGTGAAAGTGAAAGGAGTGCGAAGGCTTTCGGTGAGAGGGAGTCTGTGAAGTGTTTGTGTTTGAGAGTAGGGAGTGTGTGAATGAGCAGAGTAGAAAGTAGTAGTAGTTGGGTGTGGTGGTAGTAGCAGGAAGTGGTAGTTAGTCATAGTGGACGGTAGTGTTAGTGGTTGCATTGGGAGTGACAGCGGGAGAGTGTATGTGAGAGTAGTAGGAGTAGTAGCAACAAGGGGGAGGGGTGGTGGTAGCGTGGTAACAGTAGAGGGAGAATAGAAGGTGATCTAGTAGTGAGGAGGAAGGAAGGCGATATTAGAGGTATTGGTAGTACAGCGGCGGCTGGAAGAAGGAAAGTGATAACATCTAAGGGTGGCGGTAGGAAGGCAGAGTGTGAGAGTGGAGGAGCAGTAGTATGGTGGGAGGGGGAATATCCCAGGGACCAGTGTAGAGAAGGGTCAGGAGCGACTGTGTGCAAGGGGAACAAGTGGAACTGTGTAGAAGGAAGCACCAATCCATATCCCCATAGAGTACTAAGCAGAGCTAGGACAGGGACAGCTAGAAGACCTCTAAGGGGTTACCCAGCCATCATTTTAGGGATACCGTTATTTTAGACTAAGGAAGAAACGCCAGTATACATTGAATGAAATAAGAGCCCGGTAGAGCGGGATGAATCTTATGGTCTGGGAAGATGGCTGTTCTCATGAATACATGACCAGATAGATGGTGATTAAGTGCTTAAGATCATATGTGCAAACCTGAGATGATGATCAGTAACTGAAAGCCAAATGATACTGTAGAAACGTCTCAATATATACTTATGTATTTCTTAAGCGTGTTATTGAATCTGTAATGCACTTATTAACTGCTGGTGTATATCTAATGTGTATCCTTTGTTTTCGCTATATTTTGTGTTTCCTCTCTACGTTTGGTATATTCTTTTGATGTTAATGACAAACTTGGTTTTATGTTTGTATGCTCATGTTTGATGCTGTGGATGCAATGTTCATGTATCTGTTTAAAGAAGTGGTTAAACTGAGCTTTACCTTTAGAAAGGCCCATCTTGGCTGAACATGTGCGGCAACTTATAGCAATTTATGTATTGATTTTGACAATTAAAAACTAAGAATCTTGATACTGACTGAGTTTTTGTTGGGATAACATCTCATAATTTAGTAAAGTGTGCTAACAGGCCTATAGACTTTGTGTCTAGACCATTTAAAGACATGTTTAGACGTGTGCATTAGATGATGGCACACCATGTTTATTTCACTTAGTTAATTCATGATGCACGGGTTTAGTCTAAAGGTGCCAGAATCTGCAGCTATCGAACAATACATTATTATTCTTGTTAACAGGAGGGATCTTTGCTGGTTAGTTGTGCAGCCTAAGGGCCCTCAATTACTTGGCTTATCCCCATAATTAATGGTAGAAATAAATGAATTTGGTCAATGAACTGATTGTTATTTTGTGCCCTGGTTTTTAGGAATCCAGCTGCAAGCACAGCACATACCAGTGACATGCACTGAAAAGCTCAGCGTGCAGATTCTGCTTTGGTGCATCTTGTAGCAAATCCTGTTTACTCAGATAACATTGAGTCAAGGTGAGGATATACAGGCAACATTTCAGTTATTTTTTACACTGCCTGCAGCCTAGCATTATGTGCTCAGCAGCACAAGAGAACATCCACAGGAAAGACCCATGTATGTTTCAGAACTGTTAAAACTATGGGATGGGATGCCAATGCAGTGCATTCTTTTGCACCTGGGGAAGAAAATGATCAGTGAAAAAACGAATATTGAGGTATTTGCTTCTTGTATGTTTTTATCACTATGTTTTTCTAAAAGGTTGTTGGTAGGACACAAGGAAATGTGATATCAATCAGCTATTTTATGTGCCCAAGATCACACATTCGTTATGTTTGAAAGGCCCACTGATAGCTTTCACCTGCAGCTGGGTGCTTTGTCCCATTTATGCAATGGTAGCAATGGGGTTTCGGAAGCATTTCAAGAAGAAATGTACACATGTCTTTTGAATGTGAATGGCTTGTGCTGCGGAAACATGCTTCACTGGATGAGGAACTAAAAGCTGAGTGAGAGCGTGTGTTTGTTTGGTAAATATTTGCTACTGCATATATGCCCAAAAGCTCCATGCTAATTTGAGAGCTACGTATCCATTCCTGTTTTTTCTTTGCATTCTGGAGCTTGTAGCCCAATATTAGTAGTGGGAAAAGCGAATTCCCAGAATGTAAAGGGAATCAAAAGGGATTTAAAGAGCATCTCCCAAATAACATGGGCTTGTCTGGCTGCATTCTGATGTTTGTATTTTGTATTTGTATTTTATTTGGGGTTTATAAAGCGCTTTAAACCAAAGTGGTGTACATAGTTTATAAAACAGTACAATAAAATGAAAATGACAAAATGAAACACTCAAATGTGTAAATCAGATTCAAGAAGATGAGTCTTTAGTGAAGAACGAAAAAGAGAATATAAAGAGATGGAGCGGACCGATAGTGGAAGCGAGTTCCAATGGGAGGGAGCTAACAGAGAGAAAGAACGAAAATGGGATTTAGCACAATGTTGTCAACTGATGACAAGCATTGACAAAGCCAACAGTTTTGGCTTTTGTGTGTGCACAGGGTCTCACTTTTTCTTACTGGCATTAAGACAAAGTTCATTGCAGGTGCACCAAGACAGAATAGAAGACAGACGATCAGGGATGATAGAGGAGGAAGAGGAGGAGGAGGAGGAGGAAGAGAGGAGCTTGAAGAAGAGTTGTGTGTCATCAGCGTAACACTGGAAATGCGGAGAGAAGACAGAGATCAGGTGAGCAAGCCAAGGTGAGAGGATGGAGACCTGGGGACACCACAGGCAGAGAGAGTGTTGGAGGAGGAGAAGGAGCCCAGGAGCACCTGGGAGGGGCGGTCAGTAAGCAAGGAGGCCAACCAATCCAGTTTCCTCTCGTATATAAACAGAACGATGCCCTTCTTCACTGATCATGGTGTTCTGACTGTGTTCAGCATTGCCAGTAGCCAATACATGAAAAGAAGGAGATTTGTGAAATATAGTCGTTGCAGGGCAGATTAAAGCCTTTTCAACATCCATAGATGCAGACAAGGTAGTTTGGACTGGAAGTTCCGCTCGATAGCGAGAGTCTTTTTCCCCAAGAGGGGCATCACTCCCAGTGAGGTCCCACTTGCTTAGATCCCTAGGGTGGCTCGTGCGTAGCGGGCTCACCTCCCTATCCTCAAAGGGGGTGGCTCCCCATGATGAATTGTCCAGATTCACCACACACCCCAATGGCCTAGCATTTTGCTTGTGCAATAGTCACCCACTAGGCAGCTGGGGAGGCCATTTTGACACCCACAACTCTGTACCCCATATCACTGTGGCACCCATTTTACCAATTGTGGCTGCTTAATTTATATGGCCAGGATTTCAACCAAACATGAAACCAGCGTTGTTGATAGGTCTGGAAAAGATCAGGGGCTAAGTTAATGTTGGGACTGGCAGGATTCGGCGCTAGCTATAGCCTTTTGGTTGTTGTCCCTGGGCTTTCTATCCGGGGGCTACCAAAGACCTGGGGTTATTGCCCCCCTCAGGCTCCTCCAGCAACGCCTCTGCATGAAACTGCAGGATAAGCCCCTGGGGGTCCAGCAAAGTGTAAGGGACAGCAGAGGTTCTGGACAGTATCATAATAGTGTCACTGCTATGCATGCTGTCGTCGGTGTCAGTGGAGGTTCTGGACAGTATCTTTATAGTGTCACTGCTATGCATGCTGTCGTTGGTGTCAGTGGAGGATCTGGACAGTATCCTAATAGTGTCACTGCATGTCAGTGGAGGTTCTGGACAGTATCCTAATAGTTTCACTGCTATGCATGCTGTCGTCGGTGTCAGTGGAGGTTCTGGACAGTATCTTTATAGTGTCGCTGCTATGCATGCTGTCGTTGGTGTCAGTGGAGGATCTGGACAGTATCCTAATAGTGTCACTGCATGTCAGTGGAGGTTCTGGACAGTATCCTAATAGTGTCACTGCTATGCATGCTTTCGTCGGTGTCAGTGGAGGTTCTGGACAGTATCCTAATAGTTTCACTGCTATGCATGCTGTCGTCGGTGTCAGTGGAGGGTCTGGACAGTATCCTAATAGTGTCACTGCATGTCAGTGGAGGTTCTGGACAGTATCCTAATAGTGTCACTGCTATGCATGCGGTCGTCGGTGTCAGTGGAGGTTCTGGACAGTATCCTAATAGTGTCACTGCATGTCAGTGGAGGTTCTGGACAGTATCCTAATATTGTCACTGCTATGCATGCTGTCGTTGATGGAGCACTTATCAGATGCTTTGAGATAAAGCTGCAGTGATGACTGGGTGGTTAGCATTTGATTCACAGATGTTGCTGGGAAGGGTGGATGTTCAAGGAAAGCTACAGGAAGTGATAAAGTTGCCTGTTTTTTCTGTTGCTGGAGCCAAAGGCGGGTCAAGTGAGCAAAATGTTGCACCGTATTTTCTGCCAATGATGTGGTAATGCAATGCGCAAGGATTGGTTTGCATCCATTAGAAGAGTTTCCACTAGTTGTAAGGCCTCCTAGGTTGTCCATGGTGGACAATTAGGTTGGCACCTTGCAGGCTTTGGTTTGATCTTTGACCTTCCTCAGTTGGTCCCTGGGGATTCATTTCGTACTTACCTGCTGCCTTGTCTGGTGTTTTTGTGGGGCGCCGCACGTAACACAATTGAAGTCGAAAGCCACCAGTCCATCACTCTGCCGCTTCCTGATCCGCGTTTAATTGCCAGGCCTGAAATGTTGGGGGCTCGCGGGGCACCTCTGATTGGAGATCGCGAGAAGGTTAAATACTTAATAATGAGATCTGCCATTGGCGGATTGACGATCTTGGCGATGCCTGGAGGTGCTCAAGTGAGATGGATCGTCGTAGAGAAAGACTGCGGCCTTTTCACGCGGGAGATTACGAGCCCAAGGGGGGAGAAGCCCTGGGCTAAAACCGGAAGCAAATCCTTTCCCAGCCTGCCTGTCATTTTACACTGGAAAGGAATCGTGTATTTATTGGTTCTATGACCGTTTATGCCACGCATAGGTCACGGAAACGAAATTTAAGTAATGGGGGTGCTTATTACAGTTTTTCCTGTGCTTGGAATCTAATTTGCTTTGTATTGTGGCATGAAATAAAGCGCAGACCTTTCCCAAATGACATATGAAGCACTGTGCATGCAAAAGAACACAAGCAGACTAAGCACAAACACATCGGAAACAAAGAGGCGCGTAAGAACATTACGCACAGTCCCGGTGTGCACCGAAGGGATCCAGTTTAGGAAACGGAAATGGCGCTACTTACCAAGAGTAAGGTAGCCAACCTCAACCAAAGGGATGAGGTGTTCCAGAAGCCTGGGCCTACAGCAAAAGAAGGCCTGCCTCCAAACCTTGTTTGTTTTTTAAAACAGGCAGAAACAACAATTCCAGTCAACATGTGGGGCAAGTTGCACGCGGAAGCTGTGACGTTGTAGCTAACCCAATCAGTTAATAGCCAATGAGCGCCTTTTATAGCAGGTATTTTAGTTTGAAAGGAATTCCTTTGGCAGTCGCAAGTCAACATTTACCATTCAACAGCACACCTAAAGGAGCATCTGAAGGGGGTGATCAGCTTTTGTGCTAGGTCGGTTGTTGATTTTTAGTGACGCAGGAGGAATTACGCGTGATCCATTTGGTTATAACAGATGGCTAAGTCACGCCAAGGGGAAGCCCCTATGTATCTGCTTTGGCCCTTTCCTTCACATCTTTTGATTCCCAGCCTTGTTTTTTTTCTGCAAACCTTTGTTTGGCTTTTTGTGTTTTGCCATAGCTGCAATTCTAGACAAACATTTAATGACCAACATTTACGCAGCACTACGGGATTGCACTGCGCGGCATCCACTGTAGAAGAGGAATTTCAATGCATAAAATGCATCGACCTTGCTTACATCTTAACAAGACTCCAGGCTCATACTTCATTCAGACACCCAGTCCCCTTAGGGCTATTAGTATAACACAGTAAGTCCGTTTGTGCCGGGAGCCCAAATGCCCCCATTATTAAGAGACCATCCGAGGCACATAGCCAATGTTCAGCCAACAAGACCTTCTCACCTCCAATGCACGGGAGACCTAGAGTTGTGGAGAATCCTAATTCCAGCAAACTGAGATTACTTTTCAAGGAGGAAACCGTACCTCCACGAGCAAATCGATTTCCCTCCTACGCCCATAAGTAATATTGTAAGTCGGCCTTTGTTAATGGAAACATTTCTGAGAATACATGTAACCAAAAGCCACTTATCTTAAGGTCACTCTAAAGGAGGCCAGACACTAACCTGTGGCCTCTATACTCGTGGTTAGAGAAGCAGAGTCGGATGAGGGGATGATGCTGTCTACAAGGAGCATCTGTGGACCAGGATACATGGGATTTAGGGGAGGATAACGCAGATCTTTGGTAAAACTGAGATTTTCTTGGACACCAGGCAGTCCGTCCAAAAGCCCGACTCTCTCTCAATTGCCCTTTTAAAGATGGATGGAATTATCTGGCCTTTTTCCACGCACTCAACCATTAGTGTGTACCGCCCTAAGATAGCGCTCCTTATCCCCAGCAGGGAGATGGGTGAGAGAGCTTTTAGCCACCTTTTTTGTGGCCGGGATACTGATCCTATCCTTCCACGGGAGGAGCTCCACACAAGTCACTGCTTTAGTAGCGAGAAATTAATGCAGGATCTAAGGCCGGACTAAGGGTTTGGGCCATTTGAGGTCTGCGGCATGTTGTCCGAGGCCTTTGGGTTCTGTGATTTTAAGGTGGCCGCGTATTTCCAGGCGAGGGTCACAGCACCACAGGTGGTCTACAGTGGCAGGGTCCTGGTCCTGAAGCTTAATCTGCAAAGTAAGTGTGACACTCTGCCGCATAGATCGTGACTGCTGTTTCGCGCGACACATGTGCATCGTGTTGTTTTAGGCAATATAACGCAGATAGACCCATCTCTCCTATCCCTGGGATCAGGGCTAAAGTGGGCGGGGACTAATCAGGACAGGACTCGTACAGGTTTTTCACTGCTTATGACCAGGGAAAAAATTAGGACTGTGGCCAAAGCAATGCTCCTGCCTTTATAACTGAAGATTGTGGCTTGAAACAGAGGTCTTGTGTCAGAAGCCGTGTATAGATGTAATGTTACGTTATTGGATTCCCTATGGCACCGCTCTGCCATTTGCACGGTCTCCTGGTGCTGTGGAACCTGTGGAAATAAGGGTGGGTGGGTCTGATTAGTGAAGACAGAAGGACCATGCAAGATAGCATTGCTGATTTGTGGATTTGTGTGGTATGGTGCAACCCGGGTACTATGGGCAGGGATGTTTATAGGTGATTTGTAAAAAGCATTAGAGGTATCCATATCCAGAGGGTAGCATGGTGTGCTCCTATTGCAGGGGTCTTCGACCTTTGGCTCTCCAGATGTTTTGGACTACATCTAGCATCAGCTCAAGCTTGCATGGTCAATCGAAAGCAATCTTGGGAGGTGGAAACCAACACATCTGGATAGGCACAGATTGCAGACCCCTGCCTCAGGGAGGAACGGTTGGGGGCGGATATACACTGTGTTAGAGGGAATATATTTCTGATGTTTGCGTTGGGCATGTGTTCAAATGCTGTCTGTGGTTGGCTTAGCTGGTGTGAATAATATGCGTTGGAAAGTAGAAAATGAGTGCAATAGTGTGGGAAAGAGTCGCTGAGCTTGGGCATTCCAAGCAACCATCCGGCGTAGACGACTGGTTTCCTGATGGTGGTGCATC
Source organism: Ambystoma mexicanum (assembly GCF_040938575.1). NCBI lineage: Eukaryota > Metazoa > Chordata > Amphibia > Caudata > Ambystomatidae > Ambystoma > Ambystoma mexicanum. The sequence goes on from NC_090934.1 coordinate 1,242,187,567, forward strand.
TTGGCCAGAGCCCTTCTTGAGACATCCTCGTGCTCTTGCATCATGTGCACTTTTCATGCACTTAGCCAACCTCTTTCTTAGAGCAGGAGACTCTTTGCTGTTTGCCATTTGTGAGGGCATTCCATACCTGAAACATCCCTTCTGGTTTTTCCTTGTCATTCCTTTTATTTCTTAATCTGAGACACCATTATTCCAACCTCTCTTGTCCTTCTGTAGTTCTCCACTTGGCTTCCCTTAACTTGATGGTTAATCCCTCTAAATTGCATGTTATTGTTTCTTCTGTTGATGCAACTGGTCACCTCTACATTGTGTACTTCTAATGTAGGGTTATTGAATGGAAGCATTTGCTTTTGTGCACTTCGGCACTGTGGCACCCCACTACTAACAAATCATCCGATTGGATCCAAGGTTTCTCACTCTTGCCTGGAGATTAAGGGCCTGATTCACAGAGCATTTTCCTATGGCATTGCACCATTATAAAACGCTTCTGTGAAGCAGGCCCTGACCCTCACCACTCACTCAGACCAGCAGAATAGATGACCTGGACACCAAGAGTAGAGGCAAATGAGGTTTAGTGAAAGCATGTTCTGTATGGCAGGCAGGCAGGGGCGCTGTCTTCCTTTCTCACAGTAAGCCTTTATATAGTGCCTGGATAGGTTAATCCCAGTTGCAGGTTGTCACAACATTGCCATATTTCCAGGAAAAGAGAGCTGTGTGTACAACATGTCCAGACAACCACAAGGCTGCTTACTTGTGTTGCTGTGAATTTATCAGGCCATCATGCTTGTGTTTCATGCAGGCCCTGGTAGTGACAGTTGTAACCACAGCAGTGTTTGCTTGGTGTTGCTGTGGATTTTATCAGGTCATCATGTTTGGCTTGGTCAGGAGCAGCTGTGTTTTCACGTGTCCTGACAACAATCTGTATCATGTTTGGCTTGGTCAGGAGCAGCTGTGTTTACAAGTGTAGTGACAGCAGTGTGTATCATGCGTCTGCTTCCACGGACAGACCGTTTGCTTGTGCAGCATCTGCGGTCATCTCAAGGTGTGTACTCAAGTCAACAATAGTCCAAGTATTTTATCGAGTGCCCTCTCCACGTGCCTCGAGCAGGGGGCAGCTAAAGGTACTTCACAAAACACCTTGATGTTATCAGCACCAGTATCAGAGGCGGAGTTGCATTCCTTTCTGCTGAACCCATGCTTGGCACATCAGGTCAGGATAGGTTTGACTGCCTTCCTTTGGCTACAGAGGTAAACGAGACATAATTTCACATATTTCAACATCCATAGTTTCACAATCTGCCTTCTCGTTTTTCTTTGGTCTTTTCTTGCTTTCTTTGTCCAATTGTTTTTCTTTATGTTCCAATTCTGTCTCTTCATGTATGTTTTTCTTATGCTTTTTACATCCCATCTTTTGTTGCCATTTGTGATGTCAAATCAACGACTGAAGCGAAACAAAGCTTTGGATAATGAGTGCTTTGTATTTTGTGTGTTTTTTTAATGCTATATAGAATTATATTTCGGGAAAGCAATGCACAACGGACCACTTCCTTCAGTCACTATGCACAGAATGGTCTTCCCTGCATGCCACCACCCTCGGGGCATGCCGTGCCCACGGGACATCCCACATCACTACAGCTACACATATTCAACGATCCTGTGCGTGTCTACATTTCATGTTATCAAAACTGAAGGTATAGTTCCAGAACAGCATGGGTGTGGCTGGTGTGGCTGATGGAGTCATCACAGTTTTCCTGGCTGTGTCCTCCTCCCATGTGGCATGGGGACAGCAGCCACTACCTGATCCTGACCATGGGGGTGGCTGTACGAGGGAGGATCACATGGAAGAAGACAGCCTCCGGGAGATGAAGCCTACGGCTTCATTGGATGAGTCATGGTATCCTCCATTTGCCCATGAAAAAAAACCCTTGATACCCAATACCCTAATGGCCTAATGCCATGCTTCTGTACCCCCCTTCAGGGAAAATAGGAAAACCTTTTCCATAAAACCCTTTAGGCCAAACGTACATCCCTGGTCTAAAAAATAAATGCTCCAAAAATACCTTTTCCAGATGTATTTCCCCTCCATATAGAACTGGCTTATCATATGGAACTATTGAAAGTGATTTCCCAAGTAATCTGCATCAGTTAACATCAATGGACTCCATTTCCCAGAAACACGCAAGTACTGGGACGAGCAGGAAGAAGGGAATGATGTAGAGTAGAAGGAGCCTCAAGCTCAGTGAGCATGCTAGTTGTTTTCAGAAGGGACCTGTGAACGGGACATTTCAAGATGGAAAACAAACTATAGGAAGCTGTTTTTTGTGGGAAGAAGTTGCTTCTCTCTGCAAGGTGTGTGGAATCTGGAAGCATGAGCCGGTGTGCTGTAGCCAAGGGGCTCGCCAGAAAGAGGCAGTGGATCGTTGTGGGAGCAGGACGTGCCACAGAGATGCCAGGAAGCAAGGGAACATTCCTGGATGTTCAGCAGCTGAAGTAAGCAACGTTTCACCTACCAGGACCTGAAGGAAGGCAGGAAGGCAGGCATATGGAAGCAGAGCCACAAGAGAAACCGGAATGACATGGAAACAGTCCAGAGTGGAAAGCAGGTGGCAAAGCTGCCCCGCATAAGTGTGAATCGGACCAAAGACACCACATGCCAGTGAGTCAACCCAAGCAACGCGTGGACACCGGATCATTTCGGTGACCGCGCCAAACACAATTTGTGAACTATAAAGCTACACAGACACAAACAGTAAAAAAATTGTTTTGCAAACCAAGAAAGCACATTGCAAATATGAAACCCAGCCATATATGAGTGTATGGAATGAAGATATGGGGGAAACCCAGTGCGAATGTTGAAACTACCAGATATACAAACCCAAAGAAGATATATGCAATTGAGGAAGTAAAAAAGGAACTATTACCTATGGAAATAAAAAGTCCTGGCAGGTGAGTAAACCAGGCAACTACATGTGCATGAGAAGTCCTGGCAGGAGAGTATACCAGGCAGTTGCAAATCTACAGGAGGTCCTCAGAAAGGACTATTTTTGTTGAACAAAGATTGTGGAAGTAAAAGAGGAACTGTTACTTGAGAATATAAGAAGTCCTGCCAGGGGAGTATACCAGGCAATCACAAGTGCATAAAGAGTCCTGGCATGGGAGTATACCAGGCAGTCGCAAAGAACCCTGTACTGCACTTTCCCCTCTCCCTTTCCCCCATGCACTTTTCCCTTCCCCTCTACCCTTGCACTTGCGCGATCTGAATGACACATGGCCTAGTAAGATCGTTGTCTGTCTCCCCTTGTTCCCCCCCTGCCTCGTTGCGCCTTGAAACACTTGTGTATAGGTGCGTTACAAATGCCTTATCATATCATATCATATCATATCATATCATATCATATCATATCATAAAGGACTGCATTTGTAATCAGTGACGTTAAAGAAGAATCCAGTGGAATGGAATAAACATCTGGTACCAAGGCCATTGGTCGAAGTGCACTTTAGCGGTGCTCCTCTGCTTTTTTAAATTAAGTTTTACTGTTCCTATACTTTTATGTTATGTTACAGAATGGTTTCATTTTCAAATAAAAGTGTAGGAAGCAGTTGAAACCTGCACTTCAGTGCACTTCATTGAACGTTCCCTTAAACAGCAGGCTCATGTGTTTGGGGGTTTGTAGGGAGAGGTGTGAGATGGGGTTTGTGGGGAGCGGGGCAGGCCAGCAGGCAACATGGTTCCACTACTTAGACTTCGACCACTAACCAAGGCTTGCTACACTTGGTGAATTGTGTGTTAAGAAGGAACTTTTGAAAGAAGGAACCACAAGGTTAAGTAGCTCTGTACCTAACAGGATTGTTGTGGGCTAAGAAAGACACAAATAATTATTAGACCAAGAAACGATGATGTAGTATTGAAGAATCCGGGAGGAAAGGAATCACTCCCTGGAACCAAAGTTCTTTTACCTTTGATTACTTTTATGTTGGAGCTGTTCTATTTTTGCATTTATGAACACAATCACCAGGTTAAGGACATTTCCCTTTTCACATTATCATGTTGTTTGTAGTGTGAGGATCAGGATAGAACATTTGGACACAAGGACAGTTTTGATTTTGACATCCTGACATGGACAGATCCTTAGTTTTAGGTAGGGAAATTCCTCTTAGAGCATGGTCAGCGAGGCCTTTTTCCAACACGTTTTATGTTAAAAGTCTTTAACCAAAAACATGACAACGTTGTGTCCGGCTTTCATTCTGACTCCTCACACTGTTCAGGATCATTGTTCCTCTGTAGAGTTTTGATGGTTGAAAAGTGTGATGCAGTTTCTGACTTTCGCACCATTTCTCATCCGCTATTCCAGTGGCGCAGCAGCAGCTGCACCTAGTCCCTGGCAGTTTCCTTTATCCCTTCTGCTAACAAGTTGTCCCTGCAGATTTCCCCAGAGCTCTGCACTCGTGTTTGCTCTGGCAGGGTGTAGTGGAGTATATTTTTTCACAAATCACAGATTCAATCACGCAGGAATAATCCCACTCAGGGCGCTGGCAGCATTGCAATGGCCTGCGTGTAATTGGCGTTTTCTGGACCAAGGAAAACTATAAAACTGAAAACCGAAATATAAACAAGCCTGATAACGGAATGTGACATTAAAGGGAAACAGGAGCCCAGATCTGTGCACTCAAATGGAAATATATGGTATATTTAGTAAACTGTTCCTTGCAGGCACTAGCTAAATCGATGAAAGAAATTAAATTAATTGAGGACACAGTCAACCTGCCTAGTCTCCGGAGTTAGCCTGGAGACTCCAGGTTTTTACGCACTTCTCCAAGTCTCCAGGGAAGAGCATGGAGTTTCTGTTTTTTTTTTTACAGTCCCAGCAACTCCACCCATGCCTCAACAGATTGGATACAAACAGTCCACTAGGGGACAATCACATAGAGGTGCCAAAGGCCCTATCCGCACAGCAGGGTAGGGTTTCGTTTTTCTTTTTTTTTTAAACCTCTAGTTAGGGCAGGTGGGCAGAGTCTTGCGTGAATTGGCATGGTGTTGAATGATGTCAATCTCCGGGTTTTGTTTTTCAAATGTGGGCAGGTCTTGGACACAGGGAGATCTATGCAATCCTTTTGAAGTTCATGTGGTTCAAGCCATTTTGGGAGCCTGGTCAAAAGTACTGTAGTAGAAGCACACCTACCAACACAGACGTGCACAATAGTTATTCACGCTCATCTTTGATACAAAGTGTGATTAGCAGCTGGGAGGACATTTGTGTTATTTTCTGACTTAATTCAGAGGATGTCTTAGACCGCGTGGATCCTTACAGCCCCCCGTATCTAATCCAGGGTAACATGTCACATGATCTTTTCATTATGAGGTCTCCAATTGTCTGGCAGGGAGGTGTCTGAGTTAAATCCCCGATTGCGAATAGATCGACAAATTCCAGAGCCCTGTGAGCTTTTGATGGAATGTGGAGGGAAGGTTCTTGGAGCCAGTTGAGAAAGGTATTGAACTGAGACATGCTGAAAGTTGAAGGGGAGGCTTGTGGCGCCAACTGAGAAAGTCTAAACTGAAAATGGTGGTACGCTGAAATGTGGAGGCCAAGTTCAAGATGACTTCGATAAAGAAAACACATAGAAGTAAACTAGTGCTGTAGCTAGCATGCAGTGTTTTATGGTTTTCTAACCATGAGATCAACTTTAATGTGAATAAAACTAGGGCACTCTGATCACTGTCCGACACACTCATTTTTAATAGCACACCACAAATGCCAGCTCCTTTGTCTAGCTTATACTCTAGGATCTTGGATGGGTGAGGGAAGCTGGTAGCTTCAGACAGCACTGATGGGTGTCTCTAATATGGAGGAAGAGAACACCCAGACAAGCATGTAAAGTGATCACAACAGGTCTACTCTAGGGTTGGAAAGGTGGAAAGATGAAAGTAAGAATCAAAACCAGACCAGATGTGTCTACTCTGCTTTGGTAATTCCCCCATGGCCCTCATCCCAAAAAGAGTAGCCCACCCCAAATATCCTTTTTTGAGAGTTGAAAGAGATGGCATTCCGTCGTCAATGATTCCCTCGGCTCAGGCAGGTCCCCATCGAGCTTTGAGGTGGGGTTGGAGGAGGGCCAGTAGGAAGGGTATGCTACTGAAAATAGTGAGAGGAACCAGGTTTGATGAATATTTCATGAAGAGGACCTATATTAAAAGGGCCGGAGGTCCGGAGTCAATCTGTAGTCTAACATGAAACTAAACATGCAGCTGCCTGTACACAACAGTGTTCAGCAAGTCGCTGACAGTCTCGTGGTTTAGATGGTCCCAGAACACTCCTTCGATGATGTCCTCATTGGCTAGGGTCTTGGATGTGGTATTTGTCTTGACTCAGTCCTGATGCTTGGAGTGGTCTGAGTCAGGGTCCTGGCCTTGGATAGAAAGATGAGATGTTGCCTCTTAACAGCCATTTGGGCAAGACCTGTATGGGACCCCACTTGGCCTAGGGGATTCTCAGAAAATGCTGATAGGTATTCTGTCTCCTGCAGAATATTTGCAGGTAGGATCAGATACCCCCAACTGGGATTTCTAGGATGTGCCAGGCTTCTTTATTTGGGCTGATGGACTCATTACTCTCACCAGGGGCTTGTCTATAGGTCAGACCTAGCTTTAATCTCAATACTTTGGAAGTCTAGAGTTGTGGCCTTCCCTCTTAAGGTCACTCTGTGTCTCATGTTGAACTTCTTGTCTTGGTCAACACAGTTGCAGCTCACTTATTTCTCCTTCTTCCTTCTCACAACGTAGCCTTCTTAGCTTGACCCATCCAAGTGTTGTGTGTCTCTCTCTCTCTCTCTCACTCGCTCTTTCTTTCTCTCTCTTTCTTTCTCTCGCTCTTATTTATTTCATCTAGCTCAGGGTTCAAAACTGAGAGAAGCTGAGAGACATGTAGCTCCTGCTTGTACACTGGAAGAGCCTGGTTAGCTTGGCACCAACAGCTACCAGGAGATACATTTGCCTCCCCATGCCAACTGATGCAGAGTAACACACACAAATGTGAATTTAACTCTCTGCATTTGGGTTAATCTCTAAAAATGCATTAGGAAACATCTATGTGACATTTAAAGCATGTGACGTCATACAAATCAGCACAATGTCAAGTGTGCATCTTATGTGGAAATTAAATTTGCAGAACTCTATGCACTTACTTCCAGTAGTAGCTCCTGATCACTTGTTAATGCCGGATACCCAGGAGCTGCTATTAGCTCCTGCTTATCTGATCTTAATTTTTATCGCAATTGGTGCCTCCTTTTTTCGTACCATGCCCAATAGTGATTGACATAATGAGTGCACTGTTTGCTATTGGCTTTGTGGATCGTAGTTGACCCTGGGTTAATGGTTCATCCTGCCCCAACCCCAAGTCTATTGCTGCAGTTTGGGCTCCTCTGCAGGTGTTGCATGCTTCTCCCTAATGAAGATTGGCCCTTACCCATTCCCTTTGACCTGAAATTACAAATACTCTGCCCTCTATTTTGGAAACAGGCACAGTAATCATGGTGGTCTGTGTCCCAGCAGCATCAACTTCCCAGTGTCTGTGAGTCTCCCTGCGCTTTGCCTGCTTGAACCACAAGCGTTCTGGGATATGATTTCAGTGTCTGCCGTAAGATGTCTGTTTGGCTCCAGGCCGGGATCCATGCCAGAGCTTGCACACCTGGCGTGCACTGATCCTTCACTTTGGCCGAAGGTGAAACATAGTTTGCTGTTTTGTTAGATGTAGAAGACCAAGTCTTAGGTGGATTTTCTTGGGGTTTTTTCATTTTAGAGGTCAAAAATTGAGTTTTGGTATTAAAGATGTAGACTTGGTTCCTTCACCCATAAAGCATACTGCCCCTGATTAACTGTGGGATCAGTTCACCATTGTAGGCACCAACCGGTCCCCAAGCCTGACCAAGGAGAGCGCAGGGGTGCTCTTTGGGAGAATCCTCCATATACTGCCACTAGGCGTTGCATTACACAGTTGCTCAGCATTCCCCCCATGGATAATGGACAAGTGGCTTCATCACACTGGGCCAAGCACCATGTGGAGGCTGGATACTTTTTCTGAAATATGCTATTCAGAAGTCAGGAGTTTCCGTTGACTCACCTGTGGTTACCATAATTGAGTACTCAAGCCTGGCTTTTAGAAGGGTGTGTAGGGCAGTACCAAATAGTTTGCGACAGGATTATGATCACAAGCAATAAAGGTATATACTGCAATCACAGCGAAGTAAAACACTTTTGCAGTCTATGCCATAAAGATTTTGTGAAGGCATTAATGGGAACCAGTTGTGCGGCTTTGGGGCCTTTATGTGGGAAAGAGTAACTTCTCCAAAAGTGTGCAAAGGAGCAGCTTCTGGAGTTCTGATGGAGTTTAATGCATGGAATGCCCTTGATGAGGAAGAGGTGATCCATATAAGAGGTTTTCTGCAAAGCAAGGACGCCACAGCTATGCCTTAAAATCAGGAGAACAATATCATGGATCCAAAAAAGCAGTTCTGCAGCAGGCGGTTTTGTAGTTTCCAGTGGCAGTAACTTTGTATGTTGTTTGGTGACCACCACACACAAATAACACTTTCGTGCAGAAGGAGCCCCAAAACCTTTGGTAAGAACGATCACGATTTGTTGGTCTTCGGGTGGAGGGTTTGTGCCATAAGAGCTGAAAGCAGAGCCAAAAAGGGAAAGGTGGAGAGACTGTGGTCAGTTGTAGCTGGCAGTGCAAGGTTTCTCTGTTGTCCTCAGGCACAGGATAGGGCATCTGAGGCTGAGGTAGACTTGAGAAGACATCAGGGAAGAACAATTATTGAAGATATTCTTATGGAGAAGACAGGGGCCAGCCATGGAAGAAGGATCAGGAGGCGAGCCTGATGGTGTGGTTGCAGGACACAGTGCAGCACAGGCAGCTGGAGTCTTCCCAGATGGGGGGAATAAAACCAGGGAGCTTGCCAGATGTCCTGGGATGAAGAAATTCTGGAGATTTGGCACAAAGTCTTTGGAGACATGGCGGTGAAGTGTCTCCCACTTCTGGATCCGGTGATGCAGGCACATTCAGGCGCTTCAGATGGTCAAGGCCTTTCATCAGGAGCTGTGATCCAGTTGTCTCCACCGCAGTATGTGCCTTCTGGACTTCAGAGAGGAAGAGCTGTGCCTTCAGATTCTGCCGAGCATCATGGGATGCTGGTGTAGAGCTCAGGCCTTCCAGAAGTGCTGGTACAGAGTTCTAACAGTTGACGAGTGGAGAAGGTGGGTCTGCTTTTATCCCACTTGCTAAAATCATTCAAACAGAGTTGTGTTCAGACTATGCCGCCAAACACACCCATGTAATCAGGAAGGGCTTTTACACAAAGGAAGATAATCCACACGATGCCAGAAAGGCATCGCCATATTCCAATCAGAGCTGGTTTCATGCTGACTACAGGTCCCAGTCCTGGGGTACAGGCATCTAGTGGCCACAGATGGCCACATTCTCTGACACACAAACAGAGGAACAAGGGACAGTCAAAGGACCCATTCAGTTCAAATGGATTCTACCAAGTGGAGCCATTTTACAGAAGCAAACAAGCTACCACCAGCCTAGCCACATGACTAACCGAAAGAGGGTCACTCTATAGGACAATATTGGGAAATCTTTGGTGGCTTAGAAGTCATAAGAACTCTTCATGTAGAGCACATAAAAAGAGAGCCACAGTCTATCTGGTTTGGGATTGAGACAAATTAAGTCAAAAAAGCCAGCAACAAATACAGGCACTACCCCATTGGGTAAAAGTGGGCTTTCTACCCAATATCCTCTTTTTCGACGCTGTTCAAGCACACTCAAAATGAAGCAGACGAGGGTTGGATTTACATCAATATCTGATAAGGAGGCAATGAATACCACACTGGTACAGGCATCATGGTGGCAGTTCTTGAGAAAGTTAACAAGGGCCCTCGCCGCTTCAATCGCCTGAGTCCTCTAGATTCCTGTCACAGAAGAAGGACCACAGATACAATTGGCCAGACAAAGAGTGTTTATTGGTATTGAAGTGCATGGCAGAAGTAAACACATACAGTGGGGTTGGAAGATTTAACAGTCTCCTGCAATTAAGGTGGTTTATCTTCTAATGGGCCGGGTGCTTGTTAAAATGTAGGATGTGCTCCTTCTGCACTGTGTTCCTCTCTTGTTCTGCTTGTTGGGCAGGTGCACCATTTTGAACCTACTTGGTGTGAAATAAGCAGCAGGAAAAGAGCCCAGCTGAGGTAAGAGATCGCCAGTATTAGTGTGGAGGAATTGTAACCAGTGATAGGGGAAAGGAGGGCTGAGACCCACTGTTTAAATATTGACCTATCCCTGCTGCTAGGAATATGAGTTCCTATGGACATGGCATTTTGGTACTAGACCAGAAACAGTGAATCCGACCTCCTATTTTTGGACATAGGTGTCCTTATGTTTCCTGCCTTGTGACTGACAGTGATATTTCGCAGCAGAGTTCCACTGTCTGAACCCATACCCAGTCAGTATATGTGTATGCACCTTCCCTCCCTACTGCACTAGAGTTTCCTGGGTCCACAGCTTCTCTTCCCATCACTTTATTTATTTGGTTATTTATATTTATTTATTTGGTATTTATAATGTATCTGTAGAGCAAAAGGTGTTTCAAGGCGCAACAAAACAAAGAGGGGGTCGGGGTCGGGATGAATAAAAACTAAAACGGTCCTACTAGGCCTTGTGTCATTTGGATCGTGCAAGTGCAGTAACAAGAAGTGCGGGGGAGGGGGGAAGTGCCATTCAGGGTGGCAGGGCCCATGGGTTATGCAAGTGCCAAGGTGAGGCCAGGTGGACTAGTGCCAGGTTAAAGCAGAGAGTGCAGGGGAAAGAAGGTCCACGTACTAAGTGCAAGGTATGGGGCTGGAACGGTTCAAGGGGTGCAGACCCAGCCAGGCAAATGCAGCGGGAGCTCAGAAAGGCAAGTGCAGGTTGGGGAAAGGGGGGTTCAGTGGAGACTAAGTGCAGGGGTAGACTGGACGAGGAGGGCCTGGTGTCCTGTAAGAATATGAAGGAACCAGGCAGCCTGTCAAAGGAGGCAGAGGGGACTTTAGCAGGGGAGAGGGAAGGATGAAGAGAAAAGCAAGGCCTTGCGAAGCTTCCGGGACTTAAGGAGATTGATTGATTGATTGATTGATGTGCTTATGCACAAGTGTTTCAAGGTGCAACCCGCAGGGAGGGGAAAATAGGGTAGAACAAGACAAGCGATCTTACTAGGCCTTGTATCATTTAGATTGTGCAAGTGCGCAGACAAGAAGTGCAGGTGAGAGGAAGGGGGAGAAGTGCACCCAGTGGAACAGTGCCCTGGGTTACGTGCGAGGAAGGCAGGGCCTCCAAGGACAACATGCCCCCAGAAGTGCAAGGAAGCCCAGGTGGCAGTGTAGGAGGGCCTGCAGGCAAGTGATAAGGACTGGTTTGGGGGTGGTGGGGTAGGTGTCCTACATGACTCAGAGGAGCACCAGGCAGCCAGTCAACGTAACTGAGCAGGAGGAAGGGAAGGATAGCAGAGGAGAGGCAGAGAGAAAAGGAGGTGGGGAAAGGTAAGCAGGGGAGAGACAGAGAGAAGGAAGAGGAGAAAAGGAAGGTCTTGAGGAGCTTCTGGAACTTAAGGAGAGAATGGCAGGGAGGCCATTCCAGAGGAAAGAGATCTAACACACAGTATCTGCTTGGAGAAGCAACTCAGCCACAGAGAATTGGAAGTAGACGAGCAGAGGGATCTGGAAGGAAGGTACTTAGGAAGAGAGCGTTGGAGATAGTGTAGGCCCCAGCCCCAGAAGGCCGTTTGGACGATGCAGAGGGTCTTGAACTTGATCCTTGCAGCTACCGAGAGCCAGTGGAGAGATTTCAGAGCCAGAAAGATGCGGCCCCTGGGCTTCAGGCCAAGGATAAGTCTCATGGTCCTGTTTTGGATGAGCTGCAGAGGGCGGAGTGTAAAGTTAGGTAGATTGAGAAAAAGGCTGTTGCAATAGTCAACCCAATAGAGACCACGGCTCTGGAGACAGTGAGCCTCTGTGGGAAGGTGAGACTAGGTAGACTACCTCAGAGGAGGTGCAGTTGGAAATGGGACTTTTTGGAGTTGTCCATGATGTGTGGAGAGAAGGAGAGAGAGGAGTCGAACATGACCTCAAGGTGTTTTGCCTCACAAGAGGGTGAGGGCACGGGACCAAGGTGTGAAAGTGGAAAAGCGGGAGCAGAGGTTCCAATGAGAAGTATCTCCATCTGACTAGCATTAAGGCTGAGATCATTAGAGGACGTCATACCTGAATAGCGGAAAGACAGTCAGCGATGTGCGAGGAGGAGGAGGCGTTGAGGGTAGCCTGAAAGAGAGCTACGTGTCATCTGCATTACACTGAAAGTTAGAGTTATTGGGAGTAATCTTTACTATTCCTAGTCTCTTCCTCATGTCAGTGTTTAGTACCTGATCTCTACTGGGATTTGGGGGGGAGGGTGGTACAAAAGTAGTTTTACTAAGAGGTTGGGAAGGGACATGACAATATGCCATTACGGTCTGGGGGATTAAATGAACATCTTTAGAAGAGAGAGGGGTGTATGTGGTTTCCCCCAATGATGCCACCGTATCTCCCCAAGGGTTAGATCTCCACAGATGGTCCTCCCTCATATGCCCCCAGGGTCAGGATCAGGTAGCGGCTGCCATCCCCATGCCACCTGGGGAGAGATTTTCCCTGGGAAAAGGAGTGATGACATTGCCAGATTCATCAGATAACACAGCTGACCAAGCAGAGCCAACGAGCCATCATTGAAACTCTGCAGGCTTGTTCTAGCAGGGAGTCGGGGCTGGACAGGTTACGTCGAGTCCACTGTGCAGCCAGACAAGGAGAAATACTCTGCATATGCAGAGAGAGCCATTTTGCGACAGACAACTCCATGACTACGTATGGCCACATCTGTATCTTCATATAATACTTCATAGGAATAAATGTTCAGCTTCTGGGGATACCTGAGTATTTAGAGCAGTGGCCATTATGCATAATTCCTGGGTATAGCGATGGCTGTAGCCCCAGAAATCACAATCCTGCTTCCGACTGGGTGGTCTCATACAGTCAGCCAGACCAGATTAATTACCTGGAGGATTCTGGGTACGTAGTGTTACTCCAACATGCGGAGGCATAGGGTTTCTGCACCTGCACATTATGAACTGAAGCCTTGTCTGAAACATCACGGGGAAAGAGCAGGATTAGCACATACCAACAACGATTGTGGCTCAGCGACCCATTCATCCCAACTTTGCACCCCCTATGCACCCTTTCTTGTTTGTCCAGAGCAATGCCAGCGTTTAAGATTCATTCTAAACCTTCCAGCCATCACCTGTTTGTTTTTGCTTCGTCAGCCCATTTGGGACGGGTATGCCCAAATGTGGGTCCCGTGCCTGCTGGGCCTAGAGACCGAAACTACTCCTCACTGATGAGGCCCAACAAGGCCGACACATGTTTGGGGATGATTGTGGTTTTGTGTAAAAGGGATGTGACCTAACAATTCGGGCTGGACTGCCCCTTTTGGGGTGGGACCAAGCCCTTCTCTAATGGCTTGGCAGGCGAGTAACGATGGTCTGGAGGGTTGCCCAGAGCAATGCCAGAGGTTAAGGTTCTTTCTAAACCTTCCAGCCATCAACTCTTTGTTTTTGCTACGTCTAAATGGGGCAAGGCTCTGGGCCCAACTTAACACCTCTGGATTTATTTAAAGATGAAGTTAAAATGTGGGCACCAGTCCTCCTAACTGTTTTCAATGCTATCCTAATTATCGGAGTTATGTTTTTTAATGTTTTTATTATTAGTATCATACAGTTAAATTAATAACTTTTAATGCATTTACATCAACTTAAAATCATCAATTCACAGCAACCAAAACTGAACATTTAAGAAAAAGAAGGGAAACCAAATAAATACCTCTCTCCACATTTTAGTAAAAAAGATGATACAGCCCTCATGGGTACCAGACGTAAACATTTCCCAAAGTGTAGCCGGGGAAATGTGTAAATCAAGCCCTGATGCCTTGAGTGCAGAAACATGAAAATTATCCAGAGCAGTACGTTCCGAACGCCGGGGCTGAACAGATTCCACCACTCTCCACAGAAGCGGCATAATCGATTGCTTTTGTTGATTTTTGCCATCCCTCAATAATCTCAAAGGTTTTTACTGCATTGAATTTAAGACGACGATAGTCCCAAACAGAATGATTCCCAATGAAGCCGCGGATGTAAGAGGGGACCACCTGCCTGTCTAATATGTACGGGAAGAACCCATCTGCCGTGGACTGCGAGCCCAAGGTGGTAATCAGTTGGTCGTGAATAAAACTCATCAGAAATTATTTCATACTATTTTAAAAGTGATTAAGACCCAACGACAAGGGGTCACCCTGGGAGCTTTTAATTCATCGCGCATCTAACTGCTTGATAGTTCTCATAGTGGACAACTTCATAAAAGAAACTTTGGTACTAAAGACCTCAAACACATACCCCATAAGTGTGTTCCTCTGTGCATGGGCCAAACAATTCAATGTTATGCGCTCTCGGATGGGGAGTTATCCAAACTCCAAATAGAACATTTCAGAGGAAACATAGGATGGAAGTCTAAGTAGACTCCTTAAGATTCCAATTTCAAGCTTGGAGGAAACCCCCAGAGATTCCAAGGCCCACACCTCTGCAGCACAACCGATGATGAGGGCAATTTTCATGGTATGCAGTTTGACAAGTGTAGCCACTGAATAGCCTCCTCTCTTGCTGGCAAAAGAACATATCGCTCCTAGGGTTTGAGCGCAGAGCACTTTAAGTTTATTTAAGTGAGGAGCACTCCTAAGTTTATTGTCTAGGACAATCCCAAGATATACATAGCAGTAGTTTGTTTGTGCCTACACCTCCAAGATATACATACTGTGTTATGATTTGAATAGGGACTCCCCTCAGATTCCAATGGGCTTGGAACACTCACCTAGAATTGAAATCAAATGCCATGATCTTGGTTTTGGAGATATTCACTCTAAGAGAGTTCATCGCCGAATAGCAATCTAGATTGCCCAACACAGTTTGTAGCCCCAGAGGGGAAAGGTCAAGGATGACAATATCATCAGCGTACCCCGTCCACATCACTGCTTGATCGCAGAGTTTGGGTGGAATACACTGCAGATCGACCAAGGCATTTCCCGTGTCAGATAAATAAAGACAAAATAACAGAGGGGCCAAGATGCAAACTTGCTTAAGGCCTGTGTCAGTGTAAATACAACCGAAGTACCCCCATTGCCCTCCAGCCGTACCTTGACGCAGGTCTCCTCGTGCAGCATTATTATCATTTTCAGTAAGCCCGCTGGAATCCCCCAGCTGGCTAACTTTCCCCAAAGTCTTGCACGATCTACCGTGCCAAATGCAGCACTGTAATCTACAAATGCTGCATAGATGGGTCTTTTGCGAATCTGCCAGGACTGTTGCATGATAGTAATGATAGCGAGGGCATTAACGGAGGTGGAACAGCCTTTTCTAAACCCAGTTTGATTCCAAGGGATTATATTTTCGGCTACAGTCCAGCTTGTTAATTTGTCAAGGAGAACCCTGGCAAAGACCTTAGAGGGAACATCTTGCATTGCCAGAAGACAGTAATTTCTGGGGTCGGCATGAGAGCCTTTCTTTAAGACTGGAACCAGGATGCTATCATGCCAGCAACGGGGAAGGACCTGGGTTGCAGCAATACAATAGAAAAGGTGGTGGAGGACCTCAGACCACAAGGACACGTCAGACTTAATCAATAGATTACAGAGTCCATCAGGGCCAGGGGCCCCGGATGGCTTACTGATACTAATAAGCCTAGAGACCTCCTTTGTTTTCTCAAATTTCCAAACACCCAATTAGGGACGGTGAGGGGGGCTCAGGCTAGGGGTGTCTCCACTTCTGACATTCTTTTAACAGATGATGAAGGCTGAGCCACCTAGTGTAATTTGCCTTGATCAGCCACCTACCAATAGCGTATTGGCCTTCATCAGGGAATGAGAGAGCCAACTGATGCAGCTCTCTGAGATCGCTTTTTGTCCCTAATGGATGTTATCAAAAGCATGAGTATGCAGTTTGTTGATCTCAGTGGCCCTCCGGTTATATCCGTGGATTTGAAGGGAGATGCTATCACAAATCAAAGTCGTAGTCTCCTCGTATTTTGCCAAAGTCAGGAGACCCTGACCTTGGTCCACAACTAGGGGAGATGTAGACCCCGAAGAATTAAAATCAGCAAACACCCTGCAAGCCGTCACCAGGGCAGCTTCCATATTAAAAGAGTTCCATATAAAACATGCATCAGTGAGTTGTTAACTGAGGCTCTGCCCATTGTGCAGTCTGCAAATTCAGGCTTTTAAACATCAAGACTCAAAATAATAGTGGAGTGATGGATCTCCATACGAGGAATGACAGCCATATCCATTATCAAGGAGGTATTATGGGCCACAAATGCATAATCAATAATGCTAGAGCTAGTAAATGTGGACAGAGAGAATTGAGGGGGACAGTCAGATGGCCGAGCGCCATCCAGCATAACACAACCCCTAGAGTAAAGAAAAGTCGCCCAATCCATCCCACGAGAGCAAGAATGCTCAATATTGGACTCCTACAAAAGTCCAGAGGACTCAAAGTCCTCAATCCCGTCCTCAATATAAGGGTTGCTATGGATACGAGAATTGAAGTCTCCACTCAGGACTATCGAGGAGACAGGACTATCAGGCAGACATAAGACACAGAATCAAGCCACCCTTCAAATAATGTTAGTACTGCAACATGAGGCTGAACACAGGGGGATCATAGATGTTGACAAAGAGGATTGAGTTCCTAAGAAACAAGCTGCCCACCAGCATGTTATTAGAATCGCAGAGAGTCTCAGCTAGAATCAAAGGTTTTTTAACACCCCAAACTAGGCCACCTTGGGTCTCCCGAGCCTCGCCTTGGTTGCAGGCTTTTGTAAAATAGCCCATACATCTAATGCCAAGGGTTCCATCAACCAAGTCTCCTGCAGTGCAAAGGCACTGAAGCAGTCAATATGTGCAAAACAGGCCATCCTCCTCATACAAATGTCGATGACCACTAGTGTTCCAATTCAGGAGAAAAAAGGTACTGTTAGGGACCCCTCAGGGTTCTTTGTCGAACCGCCCAGCCAGCCATTCCCAATGCTCATTATCACTGGCAGACCCACCACCTACCCCCTTTAAACCCATAGGAGCAGAGGTGCAGCCCCTGGGGGCGACTGACTGAGGTGAAGGTCGACCCACCAAGCCCACCTCCCCGATAGTCAAAAACAGGGAGCTTGTTGAAGCTCAACACAAGACATTCATACCCTGCTTTGAAAAATAGTTGGTTAAATTCGAACACATAATCAGCTGTAGCGACCGAGAAGAAATACACCAAAGATCTAACAAATTAATCTCCCTCAGACTGGAATACAGTCGTAAGGCCCTGGCTGCCATTAGTACGAAGCAGAAGAATGGCGTGAAACAGCTCCAAAGCCTGAGACCGATTTAGGTAATCATCTTGGTCTTTCCGGAATAGGCTCCTGTTCTGCAGAGCCTTTTCAAGATACGTGGATTCCATAGTGTTGCGACCGGGATCAAAGTGCCCAAACAGGGCGGAAGGGAGACCACACCGGTTTAAGCCGTCCTTAAATTAGGAGCACCGACCTCAGTGCCCGTGCTGGTAGAGGCAGAGGGGAGTATAGTAGTGGGTGGGGCAAGAGTGGCAAACAGTTGTTTCAGGTTATATACAGGAACAAAGTCTCGTGGTTGCTTGCCGCCAGTCGCCCCAGCCTTCTGTTTTTTAAAATGAGTGCCCTAGCACCGGGGCTGTCGGGGCAGACTTTGTAATGGCTTCACCAGCCAGGTGAACCGCCGACAAGTTCACATTGAGATTTGCTGCAGAAGGGTCGCGCCAGGAGTCTTGTGATTCCAGAACAGAAACAGATGCCTGTACAGCACAGTTATTCCTATGACCGCCCTTACCAGTGCGAACAATGTTTGAATCTGCCAGATCGTCTTCCAGAGTGCCAATCTTTCCCATATCTGCCAGAACTATAGCAGAACAGAAGCTGGGCGGGCCAAATCTTGGGAGTTCGTAGAGAGAGCAAAAGACCCAGGGTTGACATCTCGAGCAGTGGAAAGTGCAGTAACAGGGGCGCCATTACCCAGAAAGACAGGAAAAACCTTCTGGCAGTCAGGAATATTTTGAAATTCTGAGTCTAAAGCGTCAGAAGACTTTATGTAGGAGACTTTCCCAGCATACTTCCTTGCCTGGCAAATTACTTTCCCTTTTTTCCGCGCATGCCTAACAACTGGGACTCCGGATGTAGATGATTTCTCAGTTAATGAGATGGGCGCTGCAGGATGTCCATGCAGTCCGTTATCCATAGTAGTAACCACATGAATAGACGAATCAGAAGGAAACAACTGCTGAAAGTGAGACTCCATTACAACCAAATAGCTGGATTGGGCTGTTAAAGTGGTCTCCAGTAATTGTAGTGTATGCGCACGTGATACTGTAGCCAGATCTTGTTGCAAGTAGAACAGAGAGCAAGTTTTCCAAAACCGCAAACATAGTCGCAGAGTCACAGCTAGTTGAACTGCATCTGCTAGACCAAGATGAATTGAAAAGATTGAGTGAATTGGAAAGCATGCCGTCCAATGCGGCACCAAAGAGACCAGCCATAGGTTCATGGGGATGGAAGGACAGGTTGAGGTCAGCCATGATTGGTCTCCAGCTCATTAGTTACAGGAGCTTCCGAAACAGCAGCACAGCCCTTTTCTGTGTGGAAGCGATGTGCCGAGCCTTCAGGGCCAGATAGCAAGTCCTTATAGACATTAAGTTCAAAGGACCCTTCCTCAGCGTCCCTAATAACGGTAGGAAGCTCAGTGTGAATAACACAGGCTTCACTATGGGGGGAGATTGCACCGAGACCCCCAACTAGCGGCGTAGTAACAGACTCAATGAGTTTGGAACCCAAACGGGGAACCGAGACAGATAGCTTGTCCACCCACTGAGAACAGAGATCAGCAGAAGAAGGGATAGATGCCGTTTCTAATCCTGGTTTAGCAGCATTTAACTCCGAACGTGCTGGATAGTAGTCAGTCATTTTGGGGCAGGACTTTAGATGTGTAGTTGGCTTTTGGGCATCAAACCGAAAAGTCTTCCGCAGGCAAGATTTCGATTTAGGGGCAGAGTAGGAGGATGTAGATACACATGTGTTGCCTTCATAAGAGGTGGCTTTCGAGTTATCATTGGTGATCTTGCACAAATCCGGAGCTTGTCGTTCCATAGGGATACCATCAGCACCAGTCTTACTTCCGGCCACTGGATTGCTGGTGTTTGGTGGAGGGCTGGACAAAGAGAGGGTCATAGGATTAAATGAAGGTGAAGTGGACATAACTTTAGCCACCGCAGCCAAAGTTGCACTGTGGGTTCCCATGGGCTTGTAGCTTGGGGCTGCCCTCACCCGTATTGCTCGCTTCGCGACCCCCACACCGACCAGCACGGAAGCCTTCTGCTTTGTAGACTCAGTCAGGAATCAGTTAGGTGTCTGCCGTGAATAATGAAATAATGTGCTTACCGCCAGATAGGGCCAGCAATAACGGATATAAATACTGCTCCTACTCCAGAACAAAGAACACTCAGTTCACTCTGCTCGCTCCGCAAGATGGGAGGCTTTTGAGTGTTGCACAAGCAGAAGCTGCAGATAGCCACTCCTGCAGGATAGCAGCCAAGGAAGAAACACTCAGGTTTGCACGCCGGCAAGAAACAAAACAGCAGAGTCGACCACACAGAACACTCTGTTCACTCTGCGAGATGGGAGTCTTTTGAGTGTTGCACAAGCAGAAGCTGCAGATAGCCACTCCTCCAGGATAGCAGCCAAGGAAGAAACACTCAGGTTTGCACGCCGGCAAGAAACGAAACAGCAGAGTCGACCACACAGAACACTCTGTTCACTCTGCGAGATGGGAGTCTTTTGAGTGTTGCACAAGCAGAAGCTGCAGATAGCCACTCCTGCAGGTTAGCAGCCAAGGAAGAAACACTCAGGTTTGCACGCCGGCAAGAAACGAAACAGCAGAGTCGACCGCACAGAACACTCTGCTCACTCGAACTGCTGGCGTGGAGCAAATATTGTTCCAATTTATTAAAAGGGTGGTAAGGAGAGTCCTGCCAACTATCGCCCAATCTCTTTATTAGATGTGGTCAAACTCCTTGGCAAAAGGTTCTCGAAGTATCTCCAGGATTGGGTGGACAATCCAATCCTGAATTGTCCACCCAATATAATATAATATCGGACCTGCAAGGAGGGTTTAGACGAAATAGAGGCATTATGGACCAATGTTTGCTTCTATCTTTGCTGATTCAAAAGTACTCACTTCTGTGGCGAACGCATATGCGTGTTGTATTTCTTGTTCTGAGTTCTGCCTTTGATTCTGTTCCTAGGGATTTGTTGTGGCAAATTCTTTTGAATTGTGGGGCTGCATTAAATTTGGTCTATATTTTAATTCAGCTGTATTCAAATACAAATGCTTGTGTTCGATATATGGTCCAGGGGGTGCGACAACTGACCAGTTTGAGGTGTCCTGGGTGTTAAGGCAAGGCTGTGTCCTGGCCACGCTCCTTTTTAACATTTAAATACAGGATGTAATTGATGCATTAATGAGTGGGTGTCAGGATACCTCATAATTAGCTGCATATAGATATCCGGCACTCTTTTAAGCAGATGATGCAGTTTTAATTTCAACTATATACTCCACAGGGCTTAGACAAATCTTTATCTATCGTCTTAACCAAGTACTCAGAGCTCCAATTGAAACTGAACGTGGGTAAAACCAAATCGATGATGTTCAGTTCCCACCCTTCTAAGCATAGGGCGATTAGGTTGAAAGTTGGGGATGACCTGATCGAACAAGTGGCCCGATTTGATTATCTTGGCGTGAGGTTCCAAGAGCACCTGGTTTGGGCTCCCCAGGTTGACAAAGCGGTAATCAATTTGGACAAACTAAGTGGCGCTACTAGGTCATATTTTTGCTCCCATGGAAGTGGTGCTGTGTCCCCGTCCCTGGACCTTTACGGCAAGCAGGTTTTACCTGCGGTGCTATGTGGGTCAGAGCTTTGGGGCCACGCAAAAAGTCGGCCAACTGTACATAAAAGAAAATACATTTTTAAAACGATTACTTTTCCTCGAAGTGCCCCCTCTGCCCTGACCCACTTGGTGTATAATATAATTCCTATGGGCACTTTGGCTATGTTTAATCCTGTTTTCTTCTGAATAAGGGTTTGGTTTCAACCGGAAAAGTGCATTGTCACACCTTATGCCTGTGAGTAGAGGTAAAAGCCTTAACTGGTTTGCCCACATCAGGAAGTTGTTACATTGCTCAGGTGCTAGCAAGCTCTGGGGTGACCCCAGGGGGAGCTGTTGCTCAGCCTTGAACAAAGTAAAGATTTCTTCTAAACGCTGCGCCATGAACTGCTTTTTGCAGATGCCATCAAGTGCATGCTTGACCGCTTTTACATGACTTATTTTGGTTAGCTTGGCTTTAAGGGTTACATGTCTTTATATAGAAATCCGTTTTAGTGAATGCACATATCTTGAGTATTTTATAACGAAATCCTTTATAGTGAATGCATTTTTTTCTTCTTTTTTTTGGGGGTCTCCCCGTCTGAACCCTCGTTTACCACCCCTAAAAACCCACCCCAAACATTTCCCGAAAAGATTTAACCCTTTACCCCACAGTAAAATGCATCAGATATAAAGGTTTTTGTTATAAAATACTCGAGATATGAGCATTCACTATTACGGATTCGATATAAAAACTGTATCCCGGCTATAAGCAATAATTGGATGAGATTCTCCATCCATTTGAAAGATCTTTATATATGCGCTTGAGATTGGGCATCTTTCCAGTTGCTGTGTTGTGATGTCCCAAATCATCTGAAATGTGCCATAGGTGCGGCAGCGCAAGAGAAACGGTGCCACACTTTTTCTTATTTTGCGAAAAAACAAAGAGGTTGAGACTCCTGTACTTAAAAGTGGTCCTTAAAATTGCCGAGGTTCGTACAGTTAACCAGGCTGATGTTTTCACTTATTCTTTTTCTCTCAAAGGGATATCTGCTACCGCCTTATAGTGTTATAGGGCCCGGCTTTTGAGAAAGAAGTTTTGTGTTAATAACTAGGATAAAGAACATTTTCCTCTTATTTTATATTGGCCAAGGTTGCGAGCTTCGCTCTCCTTGTTGTAATGTTTTAGGGAATGTTGAGATAATGCATGAATTGTTTTTAAAAATGTTTACTTTCGTTAATTTAAAAAAAATTGTGTTGTTGATTATGTATTTTGTAAAGTTTTATGACACTTGTAGAATAAACTTTTGTTGTTTTTTTGGAATGTTCAATAGGGCTATAATGGCTTTATATGGCCTTTGCAATGCAATGGGCTGTGTGTGAAGCCCCTTGACTGCTTAGGGCAAAGAAGAGATGAGGGCCAGAACATATTTCCCAGTAGACCACAGATGGTGTCAGAGTTGGCAAATGAGCAACTGACATGTCGGATGGAAAGGTCTTTGAATGCTAAGAGATGGAACGTAACTGGTGCATAGAGGAGTGACCTTGGGTGTTCTTGGTCATCCTCGTCACAGCACAAATGCCCCCATAACTTAATCCGGGCACAGAAACATCTCCAGCAACAACCTGGGCAGGTATTTCCCATGTCCATGCCAGAACACTGACGGCAGAAAGAATTGGGCAAACCCACCTAGTCTAGGACCGGGTTCAGTAACTGTTCCAACTCTGCTATCTATCTATCTATCTATCTATCTATCTATCTATCTATCTATCTATCTATCTATCTATCTATCTATCTATCTATCTATCTATCTATCTGTCTATCTGCATTTTTCTATAGCGCCACGAACCCACGGGCCTCAGGGCGCTTTGCCGCCAGTGAAGACCTAGGGTTAGAAGCTGTACTGACAAACCCGAATAAGCAACCAGGAAAAGGTCCGCAGATTCTGGGGCTGCTCGGGGTGTCTGTTCTCCTAGGGGGTCTAAAATAGCCATCCAGAAACGTAAAGCATCCTACAAATCAACATTAGATTTTATTGGACTTATTTGTAGGGTTTTATAGAGTGCTGGCCAGGCCTCAGAAGGCGAGCAGGCATTTCAAACTAGAAGAAATTAACATCTGGCTGCTTTGTGTACTACTTCGTTTTTTAGGGATATAATTCTTTATTTTTTATACTAAACATATTACATTATTTGTATTGAGATTTTAATGCTGCACCCGTTCTCCGACATAGTGCTCAAAGCGTGGAACCTTGCTCGAGTTTAGACGGATTGTTTTCCCGCCCCTGGATCCCAGGACCCAAGTTTGCTGGATGGAAATGACCCGGAAGTAGTGTGATATTGAAAGAAAAGATAAGAAAGGCAATGCAGTGGAGCGGAAATGAAGAGGGGCGGGCAAGACGTGTGAGTGACAGATATCATACATATGTGTCTGTAAGGTTTCCAGGAGGCCTGGGGTCAACCTTGCAGAAAATGATTCCTAACTTCCAAAAGAGACCCATGGTGAGCTTTTCTTACTGCACGAATCACCTTCCCCCAAAAAGATTTGCCAACAAAAAAAAAACATTGCAGAGATAACTTTAAAGTAGAGAAAGCCTGCACAAAAGTAGACAATAAAGTGTGGGTGAAAGAAAGGGGTGTCGGTGAGGATGGCTATGTTTGTTTTCCCTTTGAAGGGGGGCAAAGGAGTACTGTGCAACTACACACGTTATCTAGATAAGACAGGCTATTAAACTCTGCAATAAGGTACATCAGTAGGTTAATGTGCCTATACCTGAGATTTGTCTAACCTGTAGGCCATGGGTCAGAATTTGGGTTTAACCGACCGTGGCCTTTCATTTGTCTGCAGTTGATAAAATATGTATATCAGGGCCAAAATCCGCCAACTATCAGGCATTCCTGAGGGTGATCTCTTAGTTAAAGTTATGCCAGGCATCCTTTAGCTAAGAGATACAAGGATCATCACCCTTCCCTGCATCTCTTAGTTAAAGTGATGCCTGGTGGGTTTCGGCACCACACCTTTTCTTCCTTAATGGTGGCGTTGACCCTCACCAGGCATCCCTTTAGCTAAGAGATGCAGCAGGGATCAACGCCCTGCAGTGCGAGGGTGATTGCTGCAAAGTTATGCCTAGTGGGGAGGTGATTGCTGCAAAGTTATGCCTAGTGGGGATCAGCAGCACTTGCCTAAGGAACAGCTGCACATTAGGCCACGGCAGGGCTTTAAGTGGGCCGGGGCTATCCCGGGCCGAGCCCCGGCAGGCTCAGACATCTCGCTCTGCAGCATGGCCCTGCTGGGGCTCACCAATTCTCCCTGGCAGCCCTGCATGCTACAGGCCAAGGCTTCTTTTTCTAAAGTCTGATGCTCTCGGACATGTGCGAGAGCTTCAGGTGCCAGAAAAAAATGCCTTTCATCCATAATCGTGGCGCTGCACCTGCGAGGTATCCCTTCAAGCAAGAGATGCCTGTGGTCCGGCGCCACCATTATGAGATAAAGGTGAGGCCGCTGGAAGAAGAGGCCTTTTTTATCCCGAAGCTCTCCTGAATGAGCTGTAGATTCAGGATTTTGAAAAAAAGGCCTCTGCTTCCAGGGGCCTCACCTTTTCAGCCTCAATAGTGATGCTACCCCTCGCCAGCTGTGACGCTGTATCCCCCCAGCCGGCGAGAGGCAGCGCCACCATTAAGGCTGAAAAGGCGAGGCGCTGTCCCCTGCCAGGCAAGTCTTAGAAAATAAATACTTAGATCAGGGGAGAGTGTGCTGATCTCTACAAAAGCCTGCCTGGCAGGGGTGCCTGTAGCCCATTGAGTCGGGGATCGTCAAGGGGGCTCAGGTGCCACAGGGCCAAAAAGCACTTCCCGACCTCAATAGTGCAGTGCTTCAAACCATTACTCACTGCAGTGCAAATCATAATGACAACCAGTTCCAGAAAGGGGTGAAATAAGCCAAACCAGCTGGGGAAAGAAACTAATAAAAGCCAGGTCTGTGGCTCAGAGGACTAATGCGCCCCCTACAGGGGCCTGTATTTGACGTCATGGACACAGGTTTGAATCCCGGCAGGTCGACTCAGCCCTACTTCCTTCTGAGGTACATGAAATGAGTACCATTAAGTAGGGTAACAGTAAACATCTGTTATCTATCAGTAGTGCCAAGATGGCCCCGTGGGGGTGAAAGAGCACTCTACAAATACACGTTGTGTTTCTTCTCGCCCTTGTTCAGGGTCATAGGTATTCTCACCGGTTTCAGACGAAATGTCTGAATGAAAAGTACCTCCACCAAAAGACCTAAAACACACACCACAAAAAGTTCTAACTACCAAAAGTTCCACATTTATGTGGTATGTGTTTAGGTGGGGTTGGTATGGGGCTGGGGGGGTGTCCCCCGCAACACCCTGCTCACTATACTGTACTGAACAGTATAGTGAGCG
Source organism: Ambystoma mexicanum (assembly GCF_040938575.1). NCBI lineage: Eukaryota > Metazoa > Chordata > Amphibia > Caudata > Ambystomatidae > Ambystoma > Ambystoma mexicanum. The sequence continues at coordinate 1,242,213,076 of NC_090934.1, forward strand.
GGGTGTAAAGGGGGACACCCATGCAGCTCACCTGAGCAACAAAAAAAAAGCTGGTGCTCTGGGGTGTCACCCGCAACATCCGGCTCACTATACTGTACAGTATAGTGAGCGGGGCTCTCACTATACTATACCGTATAGTGAGCGGGGTGTTGCGGGGGACACCCACCTGAGCAAAAATAAAAAATCTGGGGGCTGCGGGGGTGTCCCCCGCAACACCCCGCTCACTATAATATAGTGAGCGGGGGTTGTGGGGACACGCCTGCAGCTGCCAGAAAATAAAAGGACCCTGCGGCGCCGGTTCCTGATCACAGAAGTGATCAGGGACACAGCACGAATGAAGGAAAGGTAAGTAGGGGGTTGAGGGTGGGTGTGGGGGTGTGTTGTGGGTGTGTTGTCGGTGTGGGTGGGGGTGTATGTATGTATGGTTTTCTGTAGGTTGTTCGGATGGGAAATGTACGAACATTTGTAGTGCGTACATTTCCCATGCAAACATTTCAGTCGCTGACTTTTCTGCGACGGAAAAATCACGTTGATTCTTCTCACCCTGTATCCAAGGGTCTCTCTCCTGGATTAATGACGGTAACGTGTGGCACACACCTACTCACACGTATTTCGTCCCCCCTGCTTAGGGGTTTTGTCATGCTGTGATTATTCTCACCCACCAGCCAAGGACCACTCTCCTAGACCAAAGGGTTCCTCTCTGCTACCGGTTTCTCCCCAGGCGCTGTGGTGTAGCCCTCTAGCTGACAGCTGACAAGCATCTCCCTCTTTCTCTGGCTCCTGCCAGGGTCTCTAGCACTCAGTAGGCTTTTGCAATACTCTTCTCCTCTGGGTCTGGACTGCGATGTAGCCCGGAGCCGGCTTTCAGCTTTCTCCATCTTCATTTAGGGCCTCCCTAGCTGTCTCCTTCTCGCTACTCTGTAAGCCCGTCTAATACCTTCGCTGCATCAAAATGGTTGGTTCTTTTATTGGCCTTGATTAGCCTGATTAGACCAAAGTGTCCCTGCTAGGTGCTTCTCTGTCCTCTCTTCCTTCTCATAAATGAGCCTGCCCAGTCACCCTGCAAGCTTCCTCAGGTGTATTACATAATACTTACCAGTAGGGGGAAGTGCGAGCAGGGCGCTGTATCCCTGGGACTGTGAAGCCACAAAGTGCGCTATAACCCAGAGACTGAGTTCTGAGCCAAGAAACAAACTGGTGGTGCTATGTCTACAATCCTGAGTTAGAATAGGGAGTACTGAAAGGGCTGCTGGTTCCTTGGGTAGACTTGTGAACCGCTTTCCCCAGGGATTGGTACGCTATATAAATAACAAATACATAAATAATCACTCTGACACCCTTGTTGATAGTTTTATGTTCTCCCGGGATTGATTCCAAGATTAGAGATTTATAGGGGAGTCCCCCGTCCTACTTTTAAGTTCCTGCAACATTTTGAGACATCCATTCTCACACTTTGTTGTACAGCAAACACGCTTGTGTATTAGCTGGCCCTATAGGTGTTCAACCCAACACCAGCTTATTGCTGTTAAGTAAAGGCTCTGAGGCCCCTTTCTAATTAATGTGTTTGGATCCTTCGTAGGATTCCGATGTCAAGTACCATCGTAATGGCTAATGCCACAATGTGTTGAGCTCACCACTGGCCCGTAGCCCTCATGGGGCAGGGACAGTCACAACTGCTGAGGTGGGCAACCGTGCAATGGGGAGAGTTCATGGCCGGTCTCTAGCTCGAAGGAAAAAACATACAGCTGGATTCCTGAGTTGGGATTATTATTTGCTGAGGTGGGCAACCGTACAATGCGGAGAGTTCATGGCCAGTCTCTAGCTCGAAGGGAAAAACATACAGCTGGATCCCTGAGTTGGGTTTATTATTTGCAGAGGTGGGAACTGTGCAATGGGGAGAGTTTATGGCCGGTCTCTAGCTCGAAGGAAAAAAGAAACAGCTAGATCCCTGAGTTGGGATTATTATTTGCTGATGTGGGGAACCGTGCAACGGGGAGAGTTCATGGTCGGTCTCGAATTCGAAAGAAAAAACATACAACTGGATCCCTGGGTTAGGTTTATTATTTGCTGAGGTGGGCAACTGTGCAATGCAGAGATTTCATGGCCGGTCTCTAGCTCGAAGGAAAAAACATACTTTCGGATCACTGAGTTTGGTTTACTATTTGCTGAGGTGGGTAACCGTGCAATGGGGAGAGTTCATGGCCGGTCTCTAGCTAGAAGGAAAAAACATACAGCTGGATCCGTGGGTTGGGTTTATTATTTGCTGAGGTGGTCAACCGTGCAATGCAGAGATTTCAAGGCCGATCTCTAGCTCGAAGGAAAAAACATACTTTCGGATCACTGAGTTTGGTTTACTATTTGCTGAGGTGGGTAACCATGCAATGGGGAGAGTTCATGGCTGGTCTCTAGCTCGAAGGAAAAAACATACAGCTGGATCTCTGAGTTGGGTTTATTAGTTGCTGAGGTGGGCAACCGTGCCTTTGGGAGAGTTCATGGCCGGTCTCTAGCTCGAAGGAAAAAACATACTGCTGGATCCCTGAGTTGGGTTTATTATTTGATGGTAACCGTGCAATGGGGAGAGTTCATGGCCGGTCTCTAGCTCGAAGGAAAAAACATACAACTGGATCCCTGAGTTGGGTTTATTTTTTTTGAAAGATTCGTTTTTTCAATTAATTGATCAATTGGAAGCTGAGTTAATTCAGCTTTCAATATGGATACACCTCATTCAACAGTTGCAAGAAATTAGTCTCGGAAACAAAAAAAAGTAACCCAAACCTAAGTTCTTTAAACCATCAATAAGCTATCTGTTGCATCCTCTCCTGGAGGAAATCGGTGCAGAGGTTTGCTCGCTGACATTTTAGGTAATTATTACATATCATTTGTGTGGCCCAGTAGCACTGTGGGGTGCGCAGGGCCCTTGTCCATATCTGTAACCCAGGTCTGACAAAGGCAACGTGCCTTGTTGCTTTATTGTCATTGCCGACTTACATTTATACAGCGCCTCAGGCCTTGGTGTAGACTCCTAAGGCGAATCGTTATCACCAAATGGCATTGGTCCACATTTGAATCGCCCTTTGAAGGATGACTGCTTGAGTGGACCCTGGCTCAGCATCAACCTCTCCTCGAGGGAGAGGTCTAGAATCCTCGCTGGTCCTGGCATACTACAACTGAGGCACCCTCCCCTCACTGCTTGTTTGATGGTGTTGGGGATGCCGCACGCTGAACATACTATGGAGGTCTGCTTGCCACTAGGATCGTTACCATTGTAGTATAGCAGTTAGGAGAAAGGTTTCCCACTTAGGTTGAGTCCACCTAAGTTCGTTGGTATGATAAAAATCAACCCTAGGAGATCGGTTTCCCATTTAGCTTGAGGTCACCTAAATTTATTGGTATGCTAAAACATCAACCCTTAAATCATAACACTGAGTCATAAATGAACAATACAAATCAAAGTTCACAAAATTAGGGGAAAGGCAGAGGATAAAGATGGTCGGCGTAGCTGCAAAAAATAGTGGAGGATGCTGTTCGGCCAACTCTCTGGTAGTGGGGCTCTGTTGCAGAAGACCAAGCATCGGAGACCCAACTAAACGCGACAAAAAAGATCTCAGGCAGTAGCAAATCCTCAAAAGAGGTTTCTAACAGGTTCCAGGAGTCACATAATCTAGCTCATGGAATGCCACCTGGGTCAGCATTGCAAAGTTACACTGGATCCAGATCCTTCCTTGCAGCCAGTGCAGATTGCAGACGATGACTGTGTCCGAAGCAACAGACACCCCTCGTGGTGAGACTCTGAGCTCTGCTCTAGCTGGAGTGACACCATCAATCCAAGCAGACGATTTCCATATGTGGTTTTCCAGTTAGCCCCCATGCATCGATACGTGGAGTGAACTTGCCGAAAGTAGTCGCATTCCACGTACGGAATGTGCATCACATTAGCCACGATCTGGTGCGGTAAAGCAATGCCCCTGCAACATCATACACTAAGGTAGAGTGCCTTTAACAGAAGACTTTGCCGAACCCTGCATAGCAATGTAATCTCAACCACCCTTTGACCTCAATGGAATTGTGCTCTAATTTCAGGGCCATTACTACCATATTGTCCTGTTCCATTAATGTGCTCAACCCCCCCAAACAGCCAATCAAGGATGACATCTCAGCTCCTAATGTGCAAGAGAGAGAATGACACACATCATGTGTTTCATCTTAACACTGACTGTACCTTGCACTATGCACAACACAAGAGGTGATGGCTGGAAGGTTTGGAATTAATCCTAACCACTGGCATTGCTCTGGGCAACACTCCAGACCATCGTTCTTCAGCCTGCCCAGCCATTACAGAAGGGGAAAGACCATATGCAATCAGGCTTGATCCCGCCCCAAAAGGGGCAATCCAGCCCGAACTGCTAGGTCACATCCCTTCTGCACGAGACCACAAGCATCCCCAGACATGTTTCGGCCTCATTCGGCGTCATCAGTGAGGAGTAGCTTGGGCTCTTGGCCCAGCAGGCACGGGACCCACGTCTGGGAATACCCGTCCCACTCGGGTGACTTATGCAAAACAAAAGAGGTGATGGCTGGAAGGTGTGGAATTAATCCTAACCACTGGAATTGCTCTGCGCAACCCTCCAGACTATAGTTCTTCAGCTTGCCCAGCCATTACAGAAGGGGAAAGACCATATGCAAATCAGGAATTCCACTATGCATCCGTATGAAAACTGTGGGTCTTATGTGTATGTTCAGCAGAGCAGAGAACACATACACTGCAGGGTCCAATTGGGCCTAGATCCTCCACTTGGAACTTAAAATCACCTGCTGTGTGCATGCACACGCACAACCACTGTACTGTGGTACCCCAACCACTACGAGCACATGCCACATTAGCAGGCTTCCACCAATCACCCCCAGAGATCCAGTCGGTCGACCTGTAAGGAATCCTATCCTCCCTCAAGGAAGCTAGAACCATCACAGTCCCTAGGCTAGTACATGCAGTACCAATACAATGGGCCTCATTACGACCCTGGCGGTAATCGCCCGTCATTACCGCCATGGCGTAATGAGCGTTTACGCCGTGGGACGATGGCGTAAAGAGCGCCACATCACGACCCATCGCGCACGAGCATTACGCCATGGCGGTAATGCAATTAACGCCATGGCGGAAAAGGCCCCTACCGGCATCGCTAAGCGAGCAAGGTGCCCTTCCGCCAGCGTAAGTAGCGGCCACCGTAATTTACGGCCACCGTAATTAGCGGCTGCCGTAAAAGGCCAAACCGGAAATAGCGTCATCGCGCCGGAACGGGAAGCAGCCCGTCGGCCATCTTTAAAAACACAATCCATCGCCATCCTACCAAACAACACCAGACCCAACCCTGACACCTGTCCCAACCAAACACCCACCCATCCAAGTTCCCGAAAATGCCAAAATCCGTGAAAAAGGCATGTGACCGCCAGCGCCAGGAGCGATTCAGCCGGGAGGAACTCTGCATGCTAGCGGAGACCCTGCAGGACAACGCAGGTGTTGTTTTCTCCCCTGAAATGACCAGGACAGCAATCGGGAAGAAGAAGGCCATCTGGGCCCTGGTGGCTGAGCGCGTCAGCGCGGTGGGGACCGTACCCCGCACCCCACAGCAGTGCCGGAAGCGCTGGGATGACCTGCGCATACGGGTCAGAGCCGTCATCTCAGCAAACCGCAACCTTGCCCAGGGAACCGGTGGAGGGTCGGAATCCCCCCTGAAACTCCAACCGTGGGAGGAGATCTGTGCAACCACCATCGGCATGGAATCCATCGAAGGCGTTGGAGGGATGGAAAGGGGAGCCCCGACATCAGGCGATGAAGGTAGGTGCCTCATACAAGACATGCCATAGTCACAGCAGTCCAATCATGTGTAGCACAAGGTTGCCCTAGAGTGTAAATGCAACACAAATCAATACTGCCCATAGCCACATGCGAGCACCACCCTGCATACACTGCTGGCACCCGCATACCTGCATCCACATACCACACTAAAAGGAGACAACCTGCATGGCACTGCCTGAAATCTGCCTCATCCACTGGCCAAAATAATGTCAACCATTGTCATTCCAAAGTCCGTAGACCCATCAATAACGCCCTCCCACCTTTGCTCCACCACAGGCACAGAATCACACCCAGAGGACCAGGACACCCCTGCGCCGAAGAGAGCGAAGTCCAACAACAACGTCCCTGCACCCTCAACCTCAGCTGCAGTGAGGCAGACCCCACGACAAGCAGGTCCCACTGCAGGCATACCGGAGGTCCCACCGGCAAGCACCCCTGTTGGCAGCAGGCCAGCAGCAGCTGCTCCACCTCCACCGACATTGCCTGCCACAGAAGGCAGGGGGTCAGCGGCCAGCAGCAACATCGGGGAGACAGCTGCAACAGCTGCATGTTCTGACTCGGACATGGAGCAGGAGGTCAGAAGCCCCACTGACCAACTACATTCCCCCTGTTTCTCAGACGCCAGCCCCCATGAGGGTGACACACAGGGGCACACTGAGGCAGAGGAGTGGCCTTCCACCCCATGCCCTGTCCACACTCCACAGGAGGGGAGCAGCCCCTCCATCACTCCACCTGCACTGGCCATGGGCCAGCACGGCCAGCAGTCCCTCGAGGACATCACTCAACGGCAGCATCAACTGTCCACAATGCTGGATGAGCATGCCGCGGAATGTGTGGGGGCTAGGTTTAGCATTGAACAGGCCACGGAGACACTAAGGGCCGAAGTGGCGCAGAGCACCACCACCCTGAGGGATGCCATGCAGGCCATGTCCCGGGACATCTGTGCCGAACTTGCGGGCTTGCGTCGTGCGGTCACTGACCTCACCCACACAGTACAGGAGCTGCATGCACAGGGGCAGCCAGGGACATCCTCCACTGCCAGTTCTGCGCAGAGCAGCCCCGTGCGACGTTCCGGACGCAACCTGCGCTCCACAGCCAGGGGTGCCCCGGGGGCCGGGAGAGGGGGCTTGTGACGGCCTGTGGACACTGTCACAGGCATCTGTTGACACCTACATGGGGTGTGTTGGGGTGTGCAGGGGGGAGGTGGGAGGTGGGAGGGGGTGTGTTGGTGTGCAGGGGGGAGGTGGGAGGTGGGAGGGGGTGTGTTGGGGTGTGCAGGGGGGAGGTGGGAGGTGGGAGGGGGTGTGTTGGGGTGTGCAGGGGGGAGGTGGGAGGGGGTGTGACACGACAGTTCATAGTTCCAATACACTTTTTTCTTTCAAAAAAAGAAATGTGTGGACATTTTCATTGCGTATGTGTGCTTTATTGGTGTACAGTCCACAGTGTGCATGTCCCAGAGACACACAGTGCCCCAAGTGCAGTCTCCATGCGATGAACACCAGCCGTGTGTGCTAGAAGCAGTGGTCGATGATACTTTGGCGCATGGCACGCCCCTCCTGTGCATCGCCTCCTCCATGTGGTGGCGCCCCATCTGCACCCTCCTCATCCTCATCGTCAGGTGGTTGCAGTTCTGCGTCAGGGGGCAGGGGCACATTCCGTCTGACGCACATATTGTGCAGCATGACACATGCCATGACGATCTTTGCCACCTTCTCATGGCCATACAGGAGTGCCCCACCAGACCTGCTGAGGCTTCGGAACCGTGCCTTCAGGAGGCCGAATGTCTGCTCTATGACCACACGAGTACGTGTATGTGCACGGTTGAAGTCCTCCTCGTGCTGGTTCTGCGGGTTCCGGACTGGTGTGAGGAGCCACCTCTTCAGGGGATAGGCTGCATCACCTGTATGTAGGCGAGAATGTATGTGTCAGTCATGTTGTCTGATCAGGAACATGATGTTCCACCATGGCTGGCATGGAACTGTTACCTTGGCTCACTTCTACATGCACTAATTGATTCACACAATGCAACCAGTATATGCTCATTGCTGCCATGGCCTGTTTTGCATGCCATCACCCTATGTATGCAGAGGGGTTGTGTGCATTGTGAGTGCCCTTCCTCTGTCTCCGTTCTCTGTGTTACTCACAGCCAGGTGGAGTATGCATCACCCCCCCCCCCTTTCTGCCAGGTGGAGTATGCATCATCCCCCCCCCCCTTTCTGCCAGGTGGAGTATGCATCATCCCCCCCCCCTTTCTGCCAGGTGGAGTATGCACTGGTACGTCATTCCCATGCCCACTTCCATGACATTGCACTCACCGAGTAGCCAGGATCTTGGGCCTGCATGTCGCTCCATGTAGCGTGGTATTGTGGAGTTCCTCAGGACCATTGAATCATGGGTTGATCCGGGGAATCGGGCACAACAATGTGTGATGATCTTGTTGGAGTCACAGACCATTTGCACGTTGATAGAGTGGAACTGTTTCCGGTTGCGGTACGGTACCTCCATGGCACGTGGAACCACCAATTCCACATGGGTGCAGTCGATGGCACCAATGCAACCGGGTATGCTGGCTAGTGCATGGAAACCCACTTTGGTGTTTGCAATCTCCTGGGCAGTCCGTGGTAATGAGATGTGGTCGTCTGTGTGCTTGAGGAGGGCATCGAGCACTTGGATGAGTGTTCGTGAGAATAATGGTTGTGAAATGCCATGCAGGTGCCCCACTGTGTGCTGGTAGGTGCCTGTGGCCAGGAAGTGGAGTACAGCCACTACCTTCAGTAGGGGGGGGATGGCGGTTGGACTTTCTATCATGCTGACGATGTCGTTGTGTGTCATGTCTACGATGGCGGTGATGGTGTCCCGGTCCAAACGGTACAGGGTGTGGATCTGCTCAGCAGTGAGGTTGTTTGGATTGGCTCTGATGCGTGGGATTGGGGGCTGCCTGCGTGGTGGCACTGGCTGTGCTGGTGGGGCTTGCTGGGCCTGCCTTGCCCTCCTTCTCCTCCTGCGTCTCCTCTGTGCTGCCTGTTGTTGTTGTTGCTGTTGTAGTAGCACATGCATTGCTATCAGGTCCTCCAGCCCCAACATTGCTAGTCGTATTGGCATCATTGTGGAGTGTGACTGGGTGTGGGTAGGGGTGGGGTGTGCTCTTTTTGTACTCCCCTGAGTCTGTATTGCCTTCACCTGTGCTGTTTCTGTGCACCTGTGGCAGCTGCATTCACTTGACATGGCCCTTTACGGTTGGTTCGCGATGGCGTTATTTGCACCATGGCGGTAAGGTACTTAGCGGCCTCGGTGATGGCGTTAGGTGCATGTCCGCTTGGGTCGGCATTTGCGTACCTTTCCGCCATGGCGCTAAGTACGGTGTGGGCGGTCGCGTGCGCGCACCCTTAGCGCAGTTAGCGGCAGCGTTAACTACGATGCCGCTATTGGCATCGTAGTTTACGGTCACGAGTCATGATCGGACCTGGTGGAAAACGATGGCGGTAACCATTTACCGCCATCGTTTTTCACTTAGCGCCAGGGTCGTATGTGTCCAGCGACGATGCCGCCATACTTATACAGGGGTCTGCAACCATTGGCGCGCTAGATGTTTTCGACTACAACTCCCATCAACCCTAACCAGAATAGTCAATGGTGAGGGATAATGAGAGTTGTAGTTCAAAACATTTGGAGATCCAAAGGTTGCAGACCTCTGCTTCGTACAATCTCCCCCAAAAGGGAAGATAGCAGGATAGCAGTTTGCCAACTATGTATCGATATATATTCTCTATTCTACACCACGTTGACCTGCTGGTGCCCACAACGTTACTCCTTCGGACAGTCTCCACAAAATGCAGTCAACAGCTGTCTTAAGGGCTCTCTATAAAAAGGGGAAAGTGACCCGGCCCACTAGTGACTACTTACATCATCTTGAGGTCCCAGCTCTAATTATATCGGGCCTCATTCCGAGTCGGGCGGTAAGGGTTAACGGTCACCTGTAACGAGTCCGGTGCCGTTAAACCCTTACCACCCTATTCCGAGTTCCCTTTGCGGGTTGGAACTTAACACCTGCTTTTTGCAGGCGTTAAAAAACCACCCCGCAAAGGGACCTTGGAGCTAATTACGGCACAGTAATTTACGGTGCCGTAATTAGCACCTTCCCCATTGAGCCCTATGGGGCAAAAATGGGAATGGGGAAGGGCCCATGGTGAATGGGGAATTACCGACCCTGCCAACCTTGGAATGGGGCGGTAATTCCGCCATTCACCATGGCGGAGTCGGAATGATAACGGCGTCAACCAAGGCGCTAATAGCGCCTTGGTTAACGCCAGGGTCAGAATGAGGCCCATCGTCTATTCAATGTTAATGGCCCTTGCCTGCGTCATTCACCTGGTCCAAATGCACAGAAATATCAGCGCAGCCGTATCCCTCTTCCTCTGGGGGCTGTTTGCTTAGTGTGCTGAAAGAGCTCTTAATAAGCATAAGACATGCTTGCTTGTTTACGGCTGTTAAAGAGCCCATGGGGGCTGAAATCCATATCTCCCCAACCATGGCATAAAATCCATAATCATACATCACGTTAGAGTGGTCCTGCTCTGCTAATGCCTTTATTAATTATCAGCGGAGCATCTCGTTCGCTCTCGTATTTATAACTTCACTGCCTGATGGAAGGAGAAGGAACTCCCAACATGCTCTGGGTCTCGACTACAAGAGCTCAGCAGTCACCTTGTGTCGAGGGGTTAATGGAGGTCCCTATAGGAGACGCGGCTCATCATGAGGTTGCCGGTGTATAGTAACAGTGACGGCAATTCCGTTTACCAGCACTTTTACTGTTCCGGCCAAGTACGAGTTGGCGGAAACACCAGTGCCGGTATTACCGGCGCCAGTATTCCCAGTTCCGGAAATACTGGCACCGGAAACACCGGCAATGGAATTTATGACTGGACCATAAACAAGCAGCCCGTAAATGCACACAGGTAATGGAAATGAGGCCACAGGTGAACCCAATCCACTGAGGTGCACCCAATGCACACAGAAAAAATACAAAAGGGCCACACCTTCACCAAGAACATTTTTCCACACAACCATGCTGCCACTCATCACAGTGCTACCTATAGCTGCAGAGACTGGAGGACCACCAAAGGGAACAGGAGGCATTGGAGAGGAAGAGGAGGATGATGCAGGTGATGAGGAGGCACCGTGCAAGGTGTGCAGCAATAGCCTGCAGAAGGGCCAGACCATGGACCCTCACAGACACACAAATACCCTCTATCGCCTCAACAGGGAGAATATCACAGAACTCCTCATCCAGTAGGATCACAGGATCAACCCATTATGCCATGTTCCTGCAGAACAGCAGCATACATGGAGGGGCATAGAGGCCAACGGACCTGGGCATTGGGTGAGCCCATGTTCCATCACACTAATCTTGCTGTACAAGTGGCATGCAAAGGCGCGGTTAAACACACAGAGATTGCATGCCCTGACAGGGCCCCATACACGAAGGATACACTGGCACACCCAACGCATGACAGACTTGAGGAGTAGGACATGACTCATACTGCAGCAGTGAATGGCCAGGACATGCTTCCCCAACAGTCAGCCCCACACACACACTGACTACAGGTACCATAATGCAGCATTACAAATCCCACTACGTGCATGGCCTGCAAGAGTTTGGGGCTGGCCCATCTAGAGGTGTCCAAAGTATGTCCAGTGGTGCCCCAAGAGCCATGTAAGAAGTTCCAATATGACAGATGGCAACATACCCAATAATTAATGTTACCGTCCATGCAAATCGAACCACACATACAATTTACACACAAGGAACATGAAAATCTTTGAAGATCTGCTCTCCAACCTTACCTCTAACATTCCCTCTGTCCTCAACCACCTCGATCTCACTTCTGCCTTCGACTCAGTCAACCATACCATCGTGCTCAACCGTCTCTGTGATAATCTGGGTATCACTGATCAGGCTCTGGCCTGGTTGACCTCTTTCCTCTCTGATTGACCCTCCCAATTCCAACTTGGGTCCTTCCTATCATCTATCTTCCTCTCTACCTGTGGTGTTCCCCAGGGGTCTAACCTCTCACCCTTGTTTTTCAACCAATACCTCTCAACTCTCGCCCACTGCATTGCTATTTCCTGCTCAAATTTCCAGTGCTATGCTGACGACACAACTAATTTTCAGGTTGCCCTCGGCCACCTCCTCTCCCTCTCTCATCTCTGATTGCCTAACTGCCATTCAAGATTGGTGTGCCACCAATGATCTTTGTCTGAATGCCAGCAAGACGGAGATCCTTCTCATCGGCACTGCTTCACCAACCTTTCCCCTCACTCGCTGGCCAGCCTCCCTTGGCCCTCCTCCTACCCCCACCTGCGAGGCTAAGAACGTCGGGGTCATCTTTGACTCCACACTTTCCTTCTCTGCCCACATCTCTGATGTCTCTAAAAAGTCAAACTTCCTACTGCACCTCCTCAGAGGTACTCTGCCTTTCCTCTCCTTCCTCCAGAAGCTCATGGTCTCCCAAGCTCTGGTTCTCTCTAGGTGGGACTATTCTAACAGCCTCTTTCTAAATCTACCTGCCTCTACTCTCCGCCCTCTGCAACTAATCCAGAACAGGACTGCGAGACTTGTCCTTGGCCTCAAGCCCTGGGATCGTATCTCTCCAGCTCTGAAATCTCTCAGTTGGTTCCCAGTGGATGCAAGAATTAAATTCAAAACCCTCTGCATTGTCTACAAGGCTTTCTGGGGCCTGGGTCCAAAATATCTTCAGCTAGCCCTCTGCAAATACCTCCCCTCTCGAGCTCTTCGCTCCTCTACCTCTAACTCCCTCAAGGTCAGTCGTTTTTCAAAGAAGCGAGTTCGGGGTAGATCTCTGTCTTTGGCTGGGCCTCCCTCTGGAACAGCCTCCCTGCCACTCTAAAACTTGAGGAGAACCATCTCTGGTTCTGGAAGCACCTCAAGACCTTCCTCTTTGTTTCTGCCTTCGCTCCCTCTCTCCCTTGCTGATCTGTTCTCTCTTGGCACCATGAACCTGGACACCCTCTGTCCTCCGAGCCCAGGTACCTGCTCACTCTGCCACCCTCCCGCACTGCCTCCGGGCCACCCCTTGCACTGGGGTCTGTATCTGTACCCATACAACCACCGTCTCTTTTTCTTCCTGCACTTATCAGACCTACCATGTCTGATGCCTTAAATCCAGCACTTGTCAATTGCAGGCTGCACTGCCACTGTTTGTTGCCTTTATTATTTATTTATTATTATTTATCTGTTTCGCATTTGCTCCGCACTTTCCACTTCTCCCCCTTCCATGCACTTTTCCCCTCCCCCTCTCCCATGCACTTGCGCGTTCTCAATGTCACTGGGCCTAGTAAGATCATTGTTTTGTTCTCCTCTGTTCCCCTCCCTTCCCTTGTCGCGCTCTGAAACACTTGTGTACGAGCACGGTAGAAATAAAATATCAATATCAATATCAAGGAGAGTAGTTGACACAATGGCACCCTGGAAGTTTGAACAGCCTGCCCAGCCCCAGACACCCTTGGTGCGAACTGATGGGGGTGGGGAACGACCAGGGGTATGGCCCACCAACACCAATTGAGCCCGTAATGTCAAGGACTGAAGAACACTGCCATACATGTAATGACATCCTGATAAACTGCAACTGAGGGACATGACACTGGCATCTGTCATGGCATGTAACTAGGGTTTCATGTATTTGAATGTATCAACTGATCCACAAAGAGGACTGCATGTTTAACCCAGACCCCATCAGGAACCATGCATCGAAGCAATGCACAGGCCCAAACCACCCAACATGACATGCTGATCTCACAACCACCAACCAAGGAAGCTGCGACTGTCGGCTTTGTGCAAAATGTGCCAAGTCAGACCAAACCCCATACCCCTGAGTAGTTGACTCCACGTGCAAAGACCGGAATGTGAAATTGTGTAGTGGGATGAGACATAGGACATGCATGCACAGACTGTCTATTGTGATGCTGCTGTGACAGTCAACACATCCACAGATCACCATGATTGACACCTAGGTCTATTCCCCTTGAGGGTGAGTCTGGATGCCCACAGCTTCCATGGCTGGTGACTCCTCTGAGGAATTACCGGATGCCACGGGCGGTGGCATACAACCAGGCCCGTGTCCGGACCAATTGAGCACACTTTTGGCCTGTGGAAGGCCTGCTTCTGATGATTAAACCGGGCAGAGGATGCTCTCATGTGCAGACTGGAGAAGGCGAACCAGATTGTGCTGGCATGTGCAATGTTTCATGACATTGTGCCTAGAAACACGTGTAGAGGCACGTTATAGATGACTTATCATATCATATCATATCATACCCCTGCCCCCAGATGTGGACATGCCACTTCCTGAGGAGGATGACGTGGTGGATGCTGGTGTCATGTATGCATGCACTGAGCCTGTGGAGTCCGGGCTCGGGTGACTGGCTCACCAGGAACTTCTTGTGAGCTTCTTCTGATGGAGCCACCAAATTGCATTCCTATTGCGCCTTTGTAAATAAGTATTTCCTTGGGCACATTCAACACTTGCACACAATAAGGAATGTCCTGTCATTGCTTCAAGTGAACATAATTTTATCTTACAACGTGCAATGACCATCACCACAACACCAAAACACCCCCCCCAGAGACACGCCCTAAAAACACCCCCTCCCTAAAACACCCCCCAAAAACACCCTGAAGTGTCTGACTGTCATTTCCTACCCATCTTGGGCTTGTGGGCCCCATGGCAGTGAGTTGGCGCAGTGTGTCCGAATGTTCTGCAGGCTCACCTGGATGGCCTGGTTGCACGACTCAGCAAAAGATGAGGATGTCTCTGTGTGTTTGCGCATCCTCTGTCCAGTGTGACCATGGCTGCAGTGGCATGGCCAAAAGACCTGGCCATCCTGCGGCTGGACCCCAGCATGCATGCACGCATCAGGCGCATTTCCTCAAGCTGCTGTTATGCAATGATCGACAGTTCTGACTTCCACTCTTCAGTGGCTCGGAGGCATGCCTCCATTGAACTGAGACTAGGTATAGGGCTGTGTGGTGGGCCGGGGCTGTAGTATGCTGAAGGGTAGGACGTACCATTGTTGTCCTCCTCCTAGGTGGTGTTCACATGGGCCCTGCCATGATGGCCTGGTGGCTGTAGTGCCCAGGGTGGTGTTGTGGGCATAGAAGGGATGGCAGCACTGAGTCCCCGGATTGGGGCCTGATCAGGTCTAGCAAGGGTGGCTATTGGGGTTGGAGCATCTCCCCACTGGCTGGTGTTGGGGCCACTGACCACTGGTTTGGGGATGGAGCAGCCACAGACGCCACTGGTGTGTCACTTGCAGTGGTGGGTGGTGATGACAGTGATAGCAGAGGTGGTGATGGTGGCAGGGGCTGCTGCAGCTGATGGTGGTGCTGCTGCAGCTGATGGTGGTGGTGGTGGAACTGCTGCAGCTGGTGGTAGTGGGGCAGATGGTGACTGTGAAGGACTGGCAGCCCTGTCCTGCTGCCTGAACCTGCTGGCAAGGGGTTGTCCTTTGCAGGTTAGGCTGCAGCTTCTGTCCCAGATGTCGAGGGACCAGCTCTGTCGCTGTATGTGGAATGTGTGCCTGCTCGGAAGAGATGAGCATGCTGTTAGTCATCTGGGGTTCATGCCTGCGGGCTTGCATTACACTCAAGAAACATACTGTGTGTCCTGCTCCTTTCATGTAACTTCTTTGGTGAGTTGGCTCCCATGTGTGCGCCTACATGTAGGTGGTGGGAGTACACATTGCCTGTTGGCCTGCCAAGGTGCTCCGGTGTTGTGTGCGTGGTGGGCCAGCAATTCATGTCGTGGTCTCACCTTGGTACACATTGGCACTTATAATGTGTCCATGTAAGGGGCTGTACATTTTAGCTACAGTGCTTGTTCATGGCTACATCTACCTGCATCCCCTGGCATGTGTGTGTGTTCTGGCCATTTGCTGTGACTGACATGTGTTGGACCACTTCCCTTGTGCATTAGGTGGTTCTATGCTTGCGGATGCATGTTTTTGGACACCACATCTGCATTTACATCGGATTTGTTCTACTTACCACCATCGCCTTGGGTCCCTTCTCCAGCCTTTGCTGTCCCGACTCCCTCAATGCCCTCCATGTGTAGGATGGTGCTACATGTCTCCTCTCAAGGCATGAGTCCGTCCCTCCTCCTGTGGCGGCACTCTCCCTCCTGTGTTGCGAGATGAGGCCCTGAACCCTCAGCCTTAGATCGTCCCACTGCTTCTGGCAGTCCCTGATTGTGTGGGGTACAGCCCCCAGGGCCGAGACCCTTGTCATGACCTCCTGCAAAATGGCAGATTTCCTCTGCTTGCTGCTTTTTCTGTTTCTGGGCCCAAAGGGTGCCTCAGAGTGCTCCACCACCTCATCAGCTAGATCAGTCAACTCTGCCTCTGTGAATTTTGTTTTTCTCAGCCAGAAGTCGTGCACCCTTGCTGTCAGTCATGGTGATGGTACCTTCTGTAGCAGTGGATGGCAGCAGGAAATGGGAGACTCGGGGTGGATTGAGTGTAAAAGACGGCCGCCGACAGACTTCCTGTTCCTGCAGTGACGCTAATTCTGGTACTGGTAATTCCAGCAGTTTTGGTGCTGGTGTCCATATTACCGGCACACATCTGCCGTTAATATCAGCAGATTGCTGCTGACGCTGATAATACCGGCATGCCGGTATTACCGTTTCCGGTGGGGGGGGGGATGGACGCATGTGCCGGGCAACCCGTGATACGCAGGTAATTCCAGTGATTGCCACACCTGTAATGGTAATATGGGCACACCGTTATTTCCACCATTTTACCATCAAACTGGTAATGAGCCGCAACGGTCTCTGGAGAATTGTGTGTGAAGAAATCAGTCGCGGGCCCTACATGAAACCTTGTATGTGAAGGAGTTTCTACATGATGCATTGCGTGTGAAGGTGTCACTCATGGTCCCCATTCGAGACATTGCATGTGAAGGGCCACTTGTTGACTCTAATTTATTATGTGTGCAGTGGGGCACTCATTCTCCATACATGTGGCACCCTGGAGGCAATCACTTGTGGACACTATAGGAGACATAATGTTAAAGCGGTTCACTTCTAGGAACTATATATATATAGTGTTTATGTTTGAGAGAGCATCTTATCACTTGTAATCCCCATTTGAGACACTGTGTTAAGGAGGTTGCTTGTGTTCACTACGAGGCTAAACAGCGATACCTTGATTGCTTACTTGCAAATATTATTTAGCTTTACAAGACTTACTCCTATCATATTCTTGTCGAAGTTTTAGGAAGTTCAAAGCCCTTGCCCTTTGATGCATAGTACCACTGTAAATCCTATGTTGGTCTGTGGTAAAAAGGTAACTAGGAGTTCCCGTCCCAAGTGCAACCCAGTGGAATGCAGACCCTTCTATGGCAGTACATTAGCTGCTATGGTGTTGAGAGGAATTTGACCATCCGCATGGTGGGTATGCGCTCACCTGGGCTTTTTTGAAATGTTATATGAAATTGAAAGATGGTAGATCGACCTCTGGAAAATGTGGGGGCTAATCTGCACAAATATTTCTATGCTCACCGCACGACATACACTTAGACCTGTGTACTCTGGGTGGACACAGCCTACAGGCACAGTCCTCCCTGTCACATTTAGTTGGAATGTGACACCCAGGAGTACATCAAGGCGTCTCAAAAGGGGAGGACAAAACCATCCTCCTGCCATGGCCAGCCTAATTAAATAACAAAGGCCCAATGGATGCCTATCCGTTGTTAGCCCTTCTGGTGGCAGTGACGCATACTGATGAGAGTTCATTTAAGCAGGCCCCCAAGAGGCTTGGTTGAAGGGCTAACAAAAGCCAGGAAACTTCAACACCTTTGATATGCATCTGTGTCAACCTGAAGCCAGCTACCTCCTCTTAGTATCAATTACAGTGAGCTGTCGTGTCTGGTACATGTGTTTACAGTAGGCAACCTCGCAGGGGGACCCAATTCAGAGGGTAGAAGTATGTGATTTGATGGCGACAGAAAGTCTGTTCTTGCCACAACTTCAAGGGACACCTGCCTTTAATGAGGAACCACTGAGAGCTCAATTAACCAGAGAGACCCTTCAATCCAGAACAGACAGGAAGATGGGTGGGACTTAGTAGTACATGTTTTCACCCCTTTACATCTCCTGTTGCAAAGCACTCTGGTTATGACCTCACGCATAACAGAATATTGCGGATGGGAGCCAGGATTGCTTCATTAAGGTAGGCTTATCCTACACCAATCACTGGGGACCATTTGGCTTTAAAAGAGGGTTTAGCCCCACTTTTGGCAGATCATCTGAAGACTTTGGCCCTCATTACGACCCTGGCGGAATTTGGAAAACGATGGCGGAAATGCAATACCGCCATCGAATAGCGCTCGGTGCGACTATGACCCGTCACCGCAAAGTACGATGCCATTAGCGACACCGTAGTGAACGCCAACGCTAACTGCACCAAGCACGCGCGCGCGCGCCATGCCAAACCGTAAACACCACCATGGCGCAAGGGTACGCCAATTCCGACCCTAGCGGACATGTACCTAACGCCATCAAGCATGGCGGAATGTACCATTCCGCCATGGTGAGAAGTACGGCATCGCGAATCAACCGTAAACGGCCCCACTGAGTGCCTGTACACCGCTCCCTGCCCACAAAGTACAACTCCCCGTAGGTGCAATGAAGTCACAATGCAACCAGTGAAATGTACAAGTCACCCATGCATGCCAACGAACAAAAGAAACACAACAGGGGCCAATGGGAGCTGCAGGGCACAGATGGCACGAATACAGAAGCCATCCCAATGGACATGACCACAGTCCCCCACCAAGAAACGCACGCAAACACAGGCACCTGTGACCAGCAATATTCCGAAAATCACATCATTCCACCAGTCCACCTGGCTGACCGGCATCTGTTACACAAAACCCAATCCCCCGCCCCTGAGCATGACAACATTCAAACAGTCATATTGGCAGCCCCCATCCCTGACCTCACTGGGCTTCGTAGGCAAACGCGCCCAGTACAGTACCACGCAACTAAACTCCGAAGCTGGAACCCAATGCAGATCTCCTCACAATACATCGCTCCCCAAATAGGAATATGCCACATCACTTGCAAAGAAGAACGCTACACGGGCCAAATCAGAACAGAAATTTAATGCACATCAAAATCACCAAGCCCATACAGCCATCAGGCCATGAACTCCAAAACACATTTCACCATTGTGGGCTGCATCCGCAAGAAATGACCAGCCACTACTTGTGTGACGCCCTGTTCCCTCATGGTACACAGAGCCACATTCACGTACGAAAAGGCAACATGGAAGCGCACAGAACCGCAGGGCCGTCCCAATGGGGAGGCACTAGTCCAGCTGAAAGGCCGAAATGTTGCTCCGAGCCACCAGTACTGCGTAAGGGCATGTGGCCCATTGGCGATCGTCCCATAAGATCGTAATGCTGCTCCACTGATTAACACGAAGCAGCAGGTGTCGGGAGTAAAACCCATCTGCAGGAGTGGCATACAGATGGCAGTGGCAAAAGGGGAGGAGATACCTGTCAACCAAAAGAAAAGAAAAAGAACAGAATGGCCATCAGTACTACATTCCAACGACTCACTGCAATGATCACACTAAATCCACAGCCATATGCATGCCAGCCCACTCCAAAGGTCCATCACCACCCAAAAACCACTTGCGACTCATAACTATCTATATCGAGGTGTAATCACCATCACAAACGAGTGTACCTGTGCATGCGCCTGTGAAAACAGAATCCATCTGATGGGATTGGTAACGTGCATGGACAGAAGTGTCTGAGGGCGCGTCGAGACAGGGAGGGCTCAACAAGGCCAGATAGACGATGGTCCCACTATGGCAGCCCTGCATCACATAGCGTAGGGGAGGCGGATAGATCCCAAGAAGCCCTGTACATGGCAAACTCTGTATCAAATCACCTGCCCATGCATCCATTCATCATTCCCTCATCCCGGGATTAAAACGCCTGAATATTTACTCACATAACATTAGAAATATCCATTGAGTCTGTGCGTTATGCAGCCTGCAAAATCCACAGTGCCCCAGCCCGTAATTCCAGTGTAGTGAAGTAACATGTATTTGGGAACGTCCGGCCTCATCGCCCACGTCGCTATTGCGCATCCCAAACCATTCATATCAATCATTGCATCCTCGCCATGGCCCCTGTCTCAAGGACATTGAACAATGGTACGTTATATTTGCAGTCAGACCTGTGGGCATTTCCTCGCCGCTAGCTGAAAACCGAAAGCGCCGCCCTTCGAATTCCTCATTTGCAACATCACGTCGGAGAGGCATCTGTGGCCGTTTGAAAACACTAATTAATCCATCGAGTGCGGCTGTGTGTGAAAATGGCAACTGCCTTCACCCACGAATGGGACGCCCCGCCCGTCGTTGCAACTCGGTACAGTGATGCATGAGGGCCCACCGTTACTCGAGTACTACGTTCCACTGACCCTTCACAAGTCTGTCCGCGACTGCACAGATAGTATGTGAAACAATGGGACCACAGCAGAATGAACATATCAACCAATGTTACACGGCCATCGGGTACAAATACATGATTGCAATAGCAAGATGCCATTCCACGAATTGCAGCGTTGCGCGCGGGACGTGCTCGGCCAAAGGGGAGAGCAGTTTGCACAGGTGGAATGAATCACCACAGGTGGAGGCCATTCAGCCTGAAAACACATAAATTGCACAGCCAGTCTCCTCCCACAACCACACCGAAATGCTACCGGCAGGACTCGCGATGTTGGCCCTGGGGGACATGATAGCACTGCAAGTACTCCAACTCCAAGAAGAAGACGAACACCAACTACAACCGGCCGCACGGAGGAGACGCAGGAGGAGGAGGAGGCCAAGGCAGGGCCAGCAAGGGCCGCCAGCACAGCCACTACCACCACGCAGGCAGCCCGCAATCCCACGCCTCCGAGCACATCCGTTCAACCTCACTGATGAGCAGATCCACACCCTCTACCGTCTGGACCGGGACACCATAGCCGCCATTGTGGACATGACACAGGCTGACCTTGTCAGCATGATAGATAGCCCAACCGCCATCCCACCCCTACTGAAGGTGGTGTCTGTACTCCACTTCCTGGCCACAGGCACCTACCAGCACACAGTCGGACAGTTGCATGGCATTTCTCAGCCACTGTTCTCACGGACACTATTGCAAGTGCTCGATGCCCTCCTGAAGCACGCAGACGACTACATCTCTCTACCACGCTCGGAGCAGGAAATTACCAACACAAAAGTGGGATTCCATGCACTTGCCGGCATACCGGGTTGCATTGGTGCCATCGACTGCACCCATGTGGAATTGGTCGTCCCACATGCCATGGAGGCCCAGTACCGCAACCGAAAACAATTTCATTCTCTGAATGTACAAATGGTGTGTGACTCCAACAGGATCATTACACATTGTTGTGCCAGATTCCCTGGATCAACCCATGATTCAATGGTCTTGAGGAACTCTACAATACCACGCTACATGGAGCGACACGCAGGGAACAGATCCTGGCTACTCGGTGAGTCTCATTACATGCATGATAATGTGGGGTATGTGATTCGGCAATGACCTGGCAGGAAGGGGGGGGGGGTGCGTACGCAGCAATGGCATTCCACATCATACGTTTCTCGTCCACATACAGGTGATGCTGGATATCCACTGAAGAGATGGCTCCTCACACCAGTCCGGAACCCACGGGACCAGCATGAGGAGGACTACAACCATGCCCACTCACGTACCCGTGTAGTCATTGAACAGGCATTCGGCCTACTGAAGGGTCGTTTCCGCTGCCTCAGCAGGTCTGGCGGGGCACTCCTGTACCGCCATGAGAAGGTTGCAAAGATGGTGATGGCATGTGTCATGCTCCACAACATGTGCGTACGTAGAAATGTGCCCATGCCCCCTGACGCAGAACTGCAAGCACCTGATGATGGTCATGATGAGGGTGGGGATGTGGCAGCACCTCAAGGAGTCTGCGAGGCACCGGAGGGCCGTGACATTCGTCAGCATCTCATTGATGTATGCTTCTAGCACTCACGCCTGGTGGCTGATACATGGACACGGGACTCGTGGCACTGTGTGTGTCTGGGACATGCACAATATGGACTGTACGCCTATGATGGCCTAGTACACAAAGATCAATGTCCACACATCTCATTGGTTGATCGTGCACTGTTTATGGCATATGTGATATCATGTTGAACACCCTATCGACCCGCCACCCAAGTGAGCCCAACACACCCCCTCCACCCTCCTACCTCCCCCCCGAACACCAGTGTCCAAAGATGCACATTGTCAGTGGGCAGTCGCTATTGCAAGCCCCCTCTGCGGGTATCAGGGGCACCCCTGCCTGTGGAGCGCAGGTTCCTCCCAGATCTACGTTGGGGGCTGCCCTGGACGGAACTTGCAACGGATGATGTCTCTGCCTGCTCACGTCCATGCATGTCCCTAAGGGTTTGCGAGAGCTCAGTGAGCACACGGCGCACTGCGGCAAGTTCGGCACATACGTCCTTGGACGTCGCATGCAGTTCCCCCCTCAGGCTCTCGGTGCTTCTCTCCATTTGGACTCCCAGGCTCTCGCTGCTACTCTCCATTTGTGCCCTTAGTGTCTCTGTACCTCTCTCCATTTCTGCCCTAAGTGTCTCAGTTGATGTTTCTATGTCTGCCTTAGTGCCCCCACATTCATCGGCATGGTCCTTGAGGAGCGTGGCCAGTTGCTGCTGTTGCACGATTAACTGGTCGAGGGACTGTTGCCTCTGCTGGGCCATGGCCATTTGCGGGGGTGTCACAGAGGGGCTGTTGTCCTCATGTTGCCTTGCCACAGGGCTTGTGGGGGATGGCCAGTCGTCGTCTTGTGGCTGCCCCTGCGTGGTATCCTCATGTTGTACGGGATGGGACAGACAGGGGGATTGGGACAGGTCATGGATGGATCTGACTTCGACATCCCCGTCTTCTGTGTCGGAGCATGCTGCCATCAATGGGGTGTCACCTATGGTGCTGCTGCCACCAGAGGCAGTGCCTTCTGTGGCATCCGTTGGGGGGACCTGTGGTGGTGGTGTTGTGGGCATGCTGGCTGCTTGGGTGCCTGTTGATGTTCCCTCCTCTGTGCTGCCACCTGATTTGTGCTGCTGCCGTGTCTTGATGCGTGCAGCTGAGGTGGAGGGTCTTTGGCCGTTGGTCTTGGCCCTCTTTGCAGGTGTGCTGGTAGGGGTGTCCTGATGCTCGTCGTTTGGATCGGACCCTGTGGTGGAGTAAAGGAGGGCGAGGGTTATTGATGGGTCTGTGGGAATTGGAATGGCATTGTATCACATGCATTGGGGTGGTACCTGAGGGTGATTTGGGTCGGGGCCTTGGAGGTGCTTTCATTTGTGTGTGGAGTGAGGGTGCAGTTGTTTGGCAGCCTGCAGTTAGGGTGTGCCTGCTGCACGTGTAGTGCGTGTTTTAGGGGTTTTTAATTATTTATGTATTTATTGTGGGTTTTAACGTGCGCTATCAGGCCGATGTGTGTGGACGTTCTCCTGGACATGTGTTTCTGTTGCACTATGTGGACGCATGGTACTTCACATGGATGGACTTTGTGGATTTGGCATTGTTTTATTTGGCCCACCTACCTGAATCTTCGGATGTCTGCACTCCTTTCTCCATCCCTCCGACTCCCTCTATGCTCTCCATTCCGATGGTGGAGGCACAGATTTCTTCCCAGGGGGTCAACTTGATGGGTGATTCAGGACCTCCCCCGGTGGCTGTGGCGATGTTGCGGTTGGCAGAGAGTATGCTGCGGACGCGTATCCGCAGGTCGTCCCATCGCTTACGGCATTGCTGTGGGGTGCGGGGTGCGGTCCCCACCGCACTTACCCGCTGTGCCACCAGAGCCCATATGGCCTTCTTGTTTGCAAGTGCCGTCCTGGTCATTTGCGTGCAGAAGACGACGGCAGCATTCTCCTGGAGGGTCTCTGTTAGCACGGTGAGTTCCTTACGGGAGAAGTGGACCTGCCGCTTGCGGTCGCACGCTTTCTTCGCTACTTTTCCCATTTTTCTTGGTTTCGCTAGGGTGGATGACGGGTTGGGGTGTGTCTCAGGGTAGTGATTTTAGTGGTTGTGTGGTTTTAGTGGTTTTATAGGTGTACGGCGGGATGTTTCCCGTTCCGGGCCCATGTTTTAACTTCCGTTTCCGTATATTTCCGGTCACCGTACTTTCCGGTAGGCGCACACTGCGGTGTCCGCTGTGATGGGTGGCGGTATTGCACCTAGGGCGCCGTACGGCGGCGGTGTGGGCCGTTTTGGGGTCGTTTCCGCCATCGCGGACTTTGCACTTCCGCCATGCCGTGGTGCTCGTGCCCGATGGGTCGGAATGGGCCGCACTTTGCTCCTTCGTGCAATGGCGGAAACGCTATTTACGCTGTGGCGGTCCGGTCAGTCACTTTCCGCCAGGGTCGTAATGAGGGCCTTTGCAAGGAGTAAAAATAAGAAATCATTTGAACCCTGCCTGAAGGTACAGTCTGCCTTACAGCTTCCGCAAGTGAAGGAAGGCCAGGATTTCCAAGGAGGGAAGCAATATCTTGCAGCTCTTCACTATGGAGGCTACCCGTGATGCTTGCAGATGTGTCCTCCCTCACCATCAATGCCTCACTGAGCACTCGATGCTCTGCTGACATCAAAGGTAAGCCCACACAGGGCCTGATCGCGTTATCTTCTGCAACATCTCCTTTGTGTGTGCATCGTGCAGATGCACTTCCATCCCTCTTTACTTTATAAATGATTTTTTCTATCGGATCCAGTGTGCGGCGTGCAACGGGTCATATTTGCACCGTGCTGCGCTTTCTTCTATTACAGTGTTGCCATTCAAAGATGCACTGGAGTGCTTTTGCCTTTTGTCCCAAGCGGTCTAGGATTGGTTAAGGCCCCCTTCAACTTGGCCTTTTGCAAGGCCAGCCCCCTCACAAGGCCCACTCCTAAGGCTCATGTCTGCAACCCTGTCCACTACATGTACCTCGGTGCGCCCCCCGGTCATCTGTGATGTTGTGTGTGCCCCCTGACCCCCCGGTCGCCTGTGATGTTGTTTGTGCCCCCTACCCCCCTGGTCGCCTGTAATGTTGTGGTTGCCCCCTAACCCCCCCTGGTCGCCTGTGATGTGTGTGACCCCTACGCCCCCACCCCCTGGTTGCCTGTGATGTTGTGTGCCCCTCCCCCTTGGTCACTTGTGATGTTGTGTGTGCCCCATACCCCCCGGTTACCTGTGATAATGTGGATGTCCCCTACCCCCCCTGGTCACCTGTGATGTTGTGTGTGCCCCCTACTGCCCCCCCCCAGTCGCCTGTGATGTTGTGGGTGCCCCTTGCCCACCCCCAGTCGCCTGTGATGTTGTGGGTACCCCCTTTCCACTTTTTTGCCTTTCTCTACTCCCTCCTTCCCCCGTCCCCACCCCTCCCCGCCCCCCCTAGCCTGAAAGTACTCCCTAAGTAATCTTGCATATACATACTGCTGCATTCCTGAAACATGGTGTAGGCTCCATGTATTTGCCCTAGGGTTTGACTTTGCATCTGTGTGCTGCTGCCTCCCTGCAACATGGGGTAGGCAGCATGTATTTGCCCTTGACTCTGACTTTGCATCTGTGTGCTGCTGCCTCCCTGCAACATGGGGTAGGCACCAGGTATTTTCTATTTAACTTGACTTTGCATCTGTGTGCTGCTGCCTCCCTGCAACATGGGGTAGGCACCATGCATTTGCCTCAGGATTTGACTTTGCATCTGTGTGCTGCTGCCTCGCTGCAACATGGGGTCGGCACCATGTATTTGCCCTTTAACTTGACTTTGCATCTGTGTGTTGCTGCCTCCCTGCAACATGGGGTAGGCACCATGTATTTGCCCTTGAATTTAACTTTGCATCTTGTGTACTGCTGCCTCCCTGCAACTTGGGGCCGGAACCATGTATTTGCCTACTGACTTGACTTTGCCTCTGTTGGTTGTCACCACCCGGCAACATGGTCCAGGCCCAGTAGAGGTGATCACATTAACTTTTTCTTGCACCTGGCATATGATGTATTACCTTTTGCATGTTTCACGATGTAATTCACCTCTTACGCTTCCCTTTCTGTAACCTGAAGCAATTACTGTAACCGTATTCTTAAGTTAAAAGCACCTACATACCTCAGGGTTTTGTGCGCTATATCGGTGTCAAATAAATAAATATCCCTCCCCTAAACATCTCCCAGGGAACAGAGGGAGATACTGAATCCAGAGGACCCTCCAAGCAGCCCCAGAACTGGTACCCAGCTAGCACACAGCGTGCCCTGCTAGGCTCTGCATCAAGCTTCCTAGGTGGGAAGTACCAGAAAGTCTCTGAACCAAACCAAGGACAAGGCCGTTGCCTGCAATACTCTCCTCAGCTTTGGCCCAGCCGCCTTAAAGGATGACACAAGCCCAGTGAAGAAACTAGGAGGAGTGCATTGACAAGTATCAACCGGCGTCCGCTTTAAAGAACATTTTCGAGCAGTCGGAGCCCCTCGAGCTGCAACTGACTGCACCGCTGACTGATGTCACGCTGCAGTCGCTAACATCGTCTGAGACACCTCGACCAGTGCTTCAGACCTGCCAACCAGCACTGAGCCAACGATTTCTGACTGTGAGCCGCTGTGTAGGCCAGCCTGCAGCTGTCCGTCCAGCATCGCTCGCCAAACTGCCTGTCGCCTGATACCTGCAGCTGTCTCCCGTCTTGAACTCTGTCACAGAAGCTGCAAAGCGCCTGAAACCAACTGGACCCTGTCAAGCACCAAGAACTTCAACAAGCACAACATACATTGTGGTTCTATCTCCCTGGTCCTTCTCCGATGGCCCCTGGTGACATTTTACGACCCATTCCTCCCTTTGTGCTGAAACCATTGATCCATGACCTTGCGGTCAAGCCTTCCCTTACATCCACGTTACCGGACAAGGAGGTTTATAATTTGCTTGTGTTTCCAATCTGTTCGGATCCCTTCTCATGTACTAGAGGCATGGACCTGATGGTTTAGAAACGGAAATTCATCCCTGGACCACTGGTGCCCCGGAAGTTGATTCATCACAGGTTCTGCCCTGCAGTGTCCGCAATGGAAGGATGGCATCTGCTTGCGTGAGAGCATGTAGTGCTAGGCTTCGAAGTATTTTACCAGCATGGATAGTGCAAAACTGAGGCAACACATTCAGTATGGACACTGACTCCCCAATAATGCCCTGCAGTTCCTGGCATAAAAAGGGCACCACCTGCCTACTAGTGCCTGAAAAGACAGCACTTCTCTAATAAATGCCCTTCTGGCACTGCACATGCATCACAGATATACATACGTGCAGGTCGACATGGCATCAGCCAACAAAAGTACGTACTCAAGCTTTCCTTGCCAGGTTTGCCACTGACCTAAGGATCAATGCGATTTGTGGCTTATTCTTAACGTGTCACTGCTCTAATGCAGGAGACAGCAATGACAATGAGGACGGGGTCTGCTAGAGGCTGTGGACGGTCATCTGCTGCTGCTGTGGGCACACAACTCTGGTGGTTCCTTTTCAGATTTCAGGACTGTGCTGTAAGAGGTGTCGGCACTGGCGATGCCACCTATCTTTCCCACTATTAAGTGCTGCTAGGATGGTTTTTGATGCGGAGGACATTGTTTTAAGGAGAGAGTGTGGCAGCTGGCATGTGGAGTCTTGCCTCATTATTTGACACTATGTTGAATTGGCATGCTGTACCAGCTTTTGGAAGCCTGCTGGTATCTTCGACTCTAGTTGAGTACCTCTGGCATTTCCTGCTGAGGTTTGGTCATCACACACAAGGACTGTATCAGGGCCCAGCCACAAAGTTTCTCCAGAGTCCAGAGCATCCCTTGTTCTGGCCGGTGGCAAGTCCTAGCCGGGTCATTCTGTATCAAGGCAGACGATTGGGGGGATTGGCACTTACTGTGATCTTTTGAGAGCGCGTTGGGAAATGTGGCTTGAGCTGCTACAATGATACTCTAGGGCTCTTCACAAGACAGATCTTGATGGGAAGATTGTCTTCTGTCATAGCTGCGAGATCAACAGATAAGTCAAAGTCAGAATGCAAGTCTCAAGGGTCTTTATTCCAACAATAAATAATGAAGGGATTAAGGTTCAACTTATATCATCAAATAAGAATGCAACATAACTATATTCTATCATTTGTGTAGTGACTGATGTTCTCATTTAAATTTGGGGGGAGTTCTGGGGGAACTGGGCTTTCACATTCTGTAGTGTTGGCTATCAGCATTCTGTCGATAAGGGGATGGAGGGGTTGCTTGTGTTTGTGTTATTTGATAATAGTTATTAGAATTAATTTTTACACACCTAGTATATTTCTGGATTTGTTGAAAGATATGGTGTCTCCAATGAAACAAGACCTGAAAGTGCTGTCCTAGAATGTTAATGGATTGAATAATATGAGCAAGCAGCAGAGATTTTACAATTGCATGTGTGAGATGTAGTATGATATGTATTTTTTACAAGAAACACATTTATTGAATGAAGAGATCCAGTGATTGCAGAAACAGTGGGTTGGTGGTGTGTGGCTCATGCTACTCTTCCAGATCTAGAGGAGTGGCGATTTGAATTCATTATTCATTAAAATGCGCTGATTAAAGTTTTGAAGCAAAATATGGACAAGGAAGGGAGAATTATAGTTATGTTGATTGAACTTCAAGGATGCAGGGTGACTCTATGTAACATATATGCACCGTTCATTAATGATGGTTCCTTCTTCAGGAGGGTTTCACAATTGATACAGGATTTTGATACCCCGAATGTTATTTTAGGTGGGGACTTCAATTTGGTAATGATACAAGGTTAGATCGAAGTAGTGGTGGGGTGGACAACAGAAGAGACCCTCATTTTAGATCTTTTCAATCACTAATAGCGGAGAATGATTCAAAGGATTATTGGCGTCTAACGCATCCGCAACTAAAAGAGTATAGTTTTTATTCAAACTCTCAGTGTACCTATTCTCACATTGATATGATTCTCACAAGCGGCAAAGCTACTGAAAATTTAGTGGCAGGGGAAATAGGAAGTATTGTGGTGACGGATCATGCCCCTGTCTCTTTGAGGGTGAAACTTGATTTTGAAATTCATAAGTCTTTTACATGGCGAATGAATACTTCGATTTTACAAGATGAAAGGATGGTTGATATAATTAGAAGTGAAGCTGACCATTTTGTGAGAGAAAACCAGACTGATGATTTGAATGTTAAAGTTGTTTGGGAGACATTTAAATGCACGGTGAGGGGCCTGGTCTTGAGTCTGTCGAGTGGGAGGAGGAAAAAAATGGAATCTTTGAGATTGAATTTGGAGAAACAGATTAAGGAAGTGACTGCTGTCTTAGTGCTTGACCCTGAGAGTCCAGGTAAAAAAAGACTTATGCACTTTAAAAATAGAGATGAACAGAATGATAAATGTAAAGGCTGAGGAACAGTTGTTTCATCTCAAATGCTTCTATTTTGAGCAAGGTGAGAAGAGTGATCGCTGGCTGGCATACCAGCTTCGTCAGCAGAATTATGAGGGGGCCATTACATCGATTTGTGGTCTGAATGGTAATGCAACTTTTAATCCTGTGGAAATAAATAAGGTTTTTAAAGAATACTACTCACAACTATATCGGGATGAACCAGATATTACAGGGCGTGGTGAATACTTTTTTGAGTCCTTACTAATCCCACAAGTGTTGGATAAAGAAAAAAAATCCTTTGAAAAATCTATATCTTTGGATGAGATCAGAATGGCGATTCACGGATTAAATATAGGAAAGTCACTGGGGCCAGATGGGTTTCTGGCAGAGTTTTACAATATTCCGCCAGATTCTGCTCTAGGCTTGCTGAGAGATACTTACGTTAAGTCCCGTGATTAAGGTCTTTTACCATCTTCTACTATTAATGCGACAATCTGTTTTTTTTTTAAAAAGGGAAAGGATGGTAATATTCCGGCAAGTTATCGCCCAATAAGCTTAATCAATACTGATAATAAAATTCTGGCAAAAGTATTAGCATTAAGAATTACTCACTTGATGGGTACTCTAGTTCATGATAACCAATCAGGTTTCATTCAGGGTCGCAAAACCTCAAGTAATGTACGGAGATTGTTGTTAACAATGTGGATGGCTCAATCCTCCATGGATGATGTTGCAGCCTTTTTCGCTTGATGCATTTGACCGAATTAATTGGAATTATCTTTTCTTTGTTCTAACAAGAATGAACTTCAGAGAGAGTTTAATTTCATGGATACGTCTTTTATATATACTTCCAACAGCTGATATTAGGACTAATGGCTTACGTTCTGACCCATTTGTTTTGCAGAGGGGCACTAGACAAGGCTACCCCTTGTCTCCTTTACTTTTTGTTTTGGCAATTGAACCTTTGACAATTGCTTTAAGACAAAATCTAGACATACGAGGAATTGGTATTCAAGGGGCAGATCAAAAAATCTGGTTTTACGCAGACGACCTATTGTTGATAATTAGGGATCTGAATGTCTCACTGCCTACATTGTTAGAATTGCAGAGTGGATTTTATGAAGTGGCTGGCTATAAGATTAATTGTTCTAAATCAGAAGTTATGCTGTTGACGTTTGCTTGTGATCAGTCTTTTATCTCATCTTTGGGCTTCCAGTGGTGTGAGAAGAGAATGAAGTATTTTGGTGTATGGCTTACTCCACAAGTTGAGAACATGGTTGAGGAGAACATGAATGAGGTGTGTAAAGACTTAAAAGAAAATTTGGAGAGGTGGTCCTTGTTAAAGTTATCATTGTGGGGTAAGGCAAATGCCTTGAAAAGGACTGCTACGCCTAGAATTAATTATGTACTTAGCATGGTCCCGCTAGAAATGAAGTCCTCTTTTTGGAAGGAGCTTGACTATCTGGTTCAGTTGTTCATTTGGGACAAGAAGCCACCGAGATTACAGTTGTGGAAGCTTCAACTCCATTTGGAGATGGGGGTCTTGGATTGCCCAATTTTTGAGCTTATCATTTAGCTTTTACGTGTCAATTTATTATTCCGTTTCTTAAGGAGGATTCAAATGAATGGATTGTTGCGGAGACAGGGCTGGCTGGACCACTTTTACCAAGGGCAATTCTAACTACGACTAGCATTGCGAATAGGAGGAATCCCCTTAATGAGTTCTTGCGGAGGAGTTGGAAACGGCTGTCTGAATATTTGGGATCAGATGCTTTGAGCTCACCGAATGCTTCCATATGGATGAATTCTGCTGTTAAAGAAAAAGGAAAGGTGTTATTTTGGGTGGAGTGGTTTTTGGCTGGTGTGTGTTGGATTGGAGATTTGTGGCAGAATAGAAAATGGATTTCGGGGACTGAGGTGTGTGAGAAATGGAGTATTGAGAATTTTTCAGAATCTGATTACAGACGTTTGAAGAAGAGCATTGGTAAGGTGGGAAGAGGATGTGAACATAGAAATATTGACAGCGGTGAGAGTGCCAGGTGAAGGAGGGATTGCGAGTAGGATGTACAAACATATTGTTTCTAAATACAAAGAGAATGTGAAACTAAGAGAAGAATGGAGTCGGCGTTTGGGACATGATATTACGGGGGAAGAATGAATGGAGATGTGTGGTAATGTGAAACGTTGTTCGTTGAATTTGAGTGAAAGATCTAGACAGATTAAAATCTTGAACAGGGTCTATTGGAGTCCTGAAAGTATGAAGGAACGGGGTTGTCTGATTCTGATGATTGTTGGAAATGTTTGAGTAATGTTGGTATGTTAGAACACATGTTTAGGCATTGTCCAAGAATTCGGGGATTTTGGTCAGATATTTGTCAGATGTGCCTTTGTGTTCTGGAGACTGACATTGCTCTGGACTTTAAATCAATGGTTTTAGGAGGAAATGGTATATTAGATGATCTTACGATGTCACAAAAAAAATTCTTGTTCAGAGGGGCATTAATGGGTAAAAAGATGATACTTCGCAATTGGAAGTCTCAAATTTTGCCACTGTCATCTAATTGGATCTCCGAGTTGCATTCTCTTGCAGACGTGGAAATGGTAATTTTCAGGAGACAGAAAAAACTGAAGGTTTTCGAGAAAATATGGAGAACATTTCCTGATGTTTACTAGGTCTTCAATATACTTTTGTATAAATGTGGCGTTATTGTGTTCATTAGGTTAATATCTCATAATGTATTGACTTAACTTTGTAAAGTGTATTGATTTGTATGTATTTACATTGTTTAATTCTGAATAAATAAAGAAATACCAAAAAAAAAGAATGCAAAATAACATAACAAGGAAAGCTTCTCTCTAGGACAGTGATTCTCCTGCCTTCCACTCTCCCTTAGACCCCGCCCTCTTGGCTGGAAGCAGAAAGTCATGCTTTCTGGGGTTGTAAGTGCTCCACACTTCTTTCTTAGTAATAGCTGTAGATGTCTTGGCTTTTGTAGATGTCAGGGTGCTCTACATTGTCTTTAGGAGATACTGACACCACCCCCCTGTGTGCCTTGGGATATCTAGATGGGGGCCAGACATCAGACTCTGTGAGATCTACAGTGGGCCTTGGGTTTGTTAGAATTCCACCCCCCCATCTGCTGCAACAGGCTGCCAGAGACCTCTTTCAGTGTGACTACCTCACCAAATTAGGAGTCTCACTAATGACTTGATTCTGGTGTAGTTCATGCCTGATCGTTCTCTCTAATCAATTTCCCCTCCAGAATATTGCTTTTTTGACCCTGACCACGTCATCCTCCCATCTTTCTCTTCTTCCTACTTAATGTCTTGCTAAGCTTTGCCTCGCTGCCCCCACTCCTCCACTAGTCATTTTCTCCTCCTCTTCTTCCTGCTCCATGCCTCTCTGTACTTTCCCATATCTCAGAATTCTGAGGGTATTCTCCCATTTAAACCCCTTAGAAAGCCCTCCCAGGTAATCAAGGGAAGGTCATGTCCTGTTATTTCTCCTGAGAGTTCACAAAATACTGAAAAGAGGAAGATGTCTCCAGCAGATCACCTATGGAAAATACCACTTTAGGACTGGGACAAGGAAGAGGCAACAAGGAACCATGAATATTACCTTCGTTTACCATTCAGGTGCTGACAGGAGGAGGAGGCCTAAAGGCTAGGCATGTCCCAATGTTTGGCGGAGCACCGAGAAGCTAGAGGATTGCAGAGAAAAGTCAACTGTAATCTCTTGGCGATGGAGCCGTGTCTCCAGGGAGTCGGTGGAAGAATCCGAAGGAAGCCATGTGAAGGTGGTTCCTTTAATATGGCTAAAGACCGCTGCCTACCCTGGCTGGAAGCACCAGCCCAGGGCTGTCTGAGGGGCAGGTGGTGAGACCCTGCCCTCAGAAGAAGAAGCCGATCACTGGGGAGCCAAGAAAACAACTGTTGAGTGAAAAGCAATCTGCACCCCGCTGTGTATTTTCCCGCCAGCGAATATCCAAAGTATTCAAATATACATCTAAGGAAGAAAGACGTGCTTGTTAAAACTGTGAACCGCTAATAGTCTAACAATGAAGGGATAATTAGTCGCCGAGTGATCCTGTGCATGAAAGTTCATCGCAAAACGCTTCTGTATGAAACAGCGAGCCTCAAACAAAAAGGGAGAGCTGTGCATGGACATGAAGTGGGAGCAAAAGCTGAAATTAAAAAACCCTTGTGAAAAGTTTATTGCCAATGGAGAAAATGGAATGAAACTAAACGAATAAAACCAAACTGATTGTTCCCCTTAACTGAATAAAAGAAGACTGCCTAAAAAATATTGAATACCGATCTAAAAGGAGAAAGTACGAGAAATGGATTATGCCGCACAGTGATTGGTTGAAGGTGCAGGGCAAAGTAGGTTGAAAAATGGTTGATACAGCAAGTAATGTTTAAAATCCATGGCCAGCATTCCAGAAGGCGAAGGGCACAGGTTGATGAGAACACAGTAATGTTGAAGTGCAACCAGGGGAAGCTTTATAGGGTGTGACTCTATTTCCTCTACTGAAGGAATGACCACTCAATTGGCACTGCAGAAACTCAGGGAAACATACTCTCATTTGAGTGGTGTCCTAGTAGTGCTTTTTTATAAGGTTGTATGTTCCCAGGGTAAGAAGAGCTCAAAATTCAACATGTTTCCAAACAGAAGTCACAATATAAGATGTCAGTTGTACAGCTACAAGTGTGAGAACCATCAGGGTGTGCCAAGCGTTCCAGTCGCATAGGAACAGACAGGGCTATCTTAAGCACTTTTGGGGCCCTAGGCTCGGACATCTTCTTTGGGGTCCCCTCTCCACCAAACCAAAGGAATTAAGGAATCAAGAATAAAGGTCGCACCACCCACCCCCGACCCATTGTGCTCGCAACCTATAGGTTGATATGTTGATATGCTGTCTCGCAGCATAATAAGCACGTTTACTCCCTTTAAGTCCCCTTACCCTCTTAATTCTTGTTCTTATCAGAATGATAAACAAATAGCATTTGAAGATCAACATTAACAGTCTACGAAGAGGTTACTGCTCTAGTACATACAGGATCATATTTATCCATAACATCCAGGAAGGTATGCTGCCTGTAGTATTAATGCAGGGCCTTGCATACAAGGTACATGTAACACGTAACAGACAGAGAACTCACATTTGCTGCCTCACACAATGCAAAAGTGCTCATGCATGGAGAGAGGAGACCAATTGTAAGGAAGGAGAAAGCTACACACACCGTAGCATGGATAGTGGATGCAGATTAGAAGCTACCAGGAAGGTGTCTTTATCCAGACAGAGATTAGATGTGGACATGGTTTTCAAATAATGTTGCCACTAGACATCAAAAGAACAAATGCCTGTGGTGTGAGATATAAATATGCTCACGAATAAGTGGAAGCAACCCTATAGCCAGTGAAACCATGAATAAGTATTTTATGAAGATGATACCATGAGAAGGAAATCTCTCTGAAAGGCTGACAATTTTGAAAGGTTTAGGGACTGGCAATATTGAGAGATTAGGCGATGCAAGATTAAATGAGATGCCCAGGATCACCCATTGGTTAAGGGGTAAAGGGGTGAAGCTGGGATTTGTGGTAACGCTTCAATTTCTGCATTTGAACACTTTCTTTTCCAGTTCCTACCATGAACTAAAACAATCTCATTTCATAAAAAATGGACTTGGAAAGTGCAGAAATCACATTACCAAATATGACCATTTTTAAACAAAAAAATATAGAAGGGTGTTATGCAAAATGGGAATAGTTCTAGCTTCATTGTCTCCATCATCAAGGGAAGTATATAAGTACCAGCATACCAATCGATTTGATTTAACAAATTTAATCTGGGTTTGTCTTTTGTATTTTAAAGCTTTAAATACTTCCAAAACAATGGATTGTGACATTTTCATTTATAAACGTGCATAAAACCTTTGACTTTTACCAAAAAGCAAACCGTTTTTTGTTTCAAACAAGCAGACCTTAAACTATGCTTGCCTGAGGCCTGCAACCTTTGGTCCACTCTCTTCTGTCTACCAACACTTACACCCAAATGGCCTACATAAGAAGAAAGATCAAGTAATGGGCTAAACGATACTAGCAGCATGCAAGAAGGCAAACGTCACAGAAGACAGCACTGTAATGTAAGATATATTAGATGATTTGACCAGGATCACTGTATTGTCTGCTAGCAAATCCAGGATACAAGCATGAACGCTTTTGTTCCATAGTCTTGAATTTGGATACTTATTCACCTCTTGGACTAACAGTTTATGCCATTATTGGAGATGATTGCCTAAGCTTTAAAACACCCCATCTGAACAAACCAATTTCTAGACCTTCACTATACAGATGATATGTTCGTTTGTATAGCAACCCCTATCTGGTGCAGGTACATTGCTGATAATAGCAGATGTTGTTCTGCAAAACCAAGTACATATGCAGGCAGGTTTACAAACTTCAGACATAGGAAAGGCTCAGCCAGCCTTGCTGGAATGTTATATTATATTTTTGCATGTGAACACAAATCTCTGCAATGGGTGATTCACACACTGAGCTAACTTCTGAACCATTGTGGTACTCTCAATTTATCAAAATGCATTTCACTGTTGCCTATTGCACATGATCAACATAATTCCCACAGGATGGAAAGAATGCTACAGAGTTGTGCGTAAGGAACACACAAACTATGTATACCACAATGAACACAGAAAGCAATACATGATGAATTGATCAAGGCAGAATCTACTTGTCAAAATAGAAATGCAATGGGTTTAGAGCCTCAGGAGCACCCCATAAAATATCCTGACGTGTGCTATTTAAGACTGGTGAACAATGGGATCTTACTTTTTCAGATCAGACACCCTTGTGGGGCCCCCTCCAAGGTGGAGGCCTTTTGTCCTCTCATAAAATCGTCTCTGGGAACAGGATGAGGTATTTGATGTTGTTGCCACACTGTCTACACCTCACAATAGGTAAATCTGGGGAGCGAAGCACACCATGTAACACTTGAAGGTGGGTTGACCAATGGGGGAGGGGTCC
Source organism: Ambystoma mexicanum (assembly GCF_040938575.1). Classification (NCBI taxonomy): domain Eukaryota; kingdom Metazoa; phylum Chordata; class Amphibia; order Caudata; family Ambystomatidae; genus Ambystoma; species Ambystoma mexicanum. The sequence continues at coordinate 1,242,249,466 of NC_090934.1, forward strand.
GAAAGCAACAAAGTGAACCTAAAGGTGCTGACCAATGGGGATGAAGAATTCAAGTTGATCCGGAACATTAGGTCATTGTTAGAGGGATGATACTAGTCTGGTCACAAGGGAAGGTTTGAGCCCATAGGGCTAACAAAGGTAGGGTGTTCTGCAGGGATCAACCAATAAGATTGTAATGTTTGTTCATGTGTCTTGAAACAATGTCAACTCTTTCATCCTATATATACTGCCATTTGATGATGATGATGAATTGAATGAAGCTTGTCTTTTTTCCCAGCCGAGATTGCATGCAATACAATTGTTTATCTGGCTATTCGTGCACTCATTTGTGCTCCTTGGATTGATTTACTCGTTTTGGGTTTTGGGCCTACCTTACATCACCATCCACCAATGTGGTCAGCCAGGGCACATCATCACAGGTGGCATGACAAAGATTAGCTCGTGCTCTGGGAATTAAACAACCTTGCTGTGTAGGTGTCTCCCTAACCCTAGAAACGCATGGGAAGGAGTTATTACAGTCTAGGCAGGCAGCAGGAGACTTAGGACTGTTGATAGACTGGGGAGCTTGGGGACCCTCAGTATACTTCCTCTGGGAGCTAAATACACTTGTGACTGCATTTTGTTGCATCTGAAGTTCATGCGCTTTTCCAATCCCTTCAAAACAAAGTGGATGACTGAATACCTAAAGGAGACTGCATCGGTGAATGCGGACTTCATGGGGTGCCTTAGGTATGGCTTTGTTGTACACACATTCCTCTTGACTACTAAACTAGACAGGAAAACACGTGGATGACTGTGTAGCATGGCTGAGCCATCTGGCCAGGGCAATGCATTTTAAGAATGAAGATGAAGACGTTTGTGACAGAATCTTTCTGGACTGCCACTTGCAATTCATTATATGGAAGGCATTAAGTAAGCCGAAAATGTTGCTTGACTAAATCCTGGATGCTAGTTAGGCACAAGATAAAAAAGTCACTTGCATACACAAACGTTTACAAGCAATTGTTGTGGAACACACATAGACCCTGACAAGAGACTGGTGTCAGGCAAAATCAGGAATGCCTGGTTGAACGTCCTCTATTAAGGGTCCAATACATCAAGGACCATGTGCTGACTTTGGGGGGATGAGATCATCCCTTGCGGGTGTGAGTGAGCCCTGCAAGAGGCACTGTATATCAAGTATGTGACAAAAGAACCATTTTGAAAGAGTCTCTAGATCAGCAGCAGCTGGATGAAGTAGTGGTTGTCAATCAAGACCGTCAGAAGGCCTATGCAGGATGCACAGCAGACTGACGTGGGGGGGGGGCGAGGGGAGTTCACAAACTCGCATTGCTCTGTGGATCTCTACCAAGATGGGAAAAAGATAAGCAAACGCGAGACTCTCGCACTGGGTGTGACAACGTCTCACCTCGCTTTGGCATTGAAGGTTTTCCCAGGGGTCTCTGATCCCTATCTTCCCATCTCATTTGGAAAGTCTACAAAGTGTTTTGATCAAGTAGAAAGTATCTTTAACCAGTTGCCCATATCACATCAGCCTCTCAGTTGGGATGAGGAGGGTGTTAGGGTTCTCACCTCTGCTGGTTGGTACTTTACTGTCCCTCAGTTTGGGGTCTCTATCTCCCACACGTCTCACAGGCCTCTTCCTCGCCACCCTGACTACTCTTTGTATGCCCATACTGGGGTTTCTTCCTCCTTTGCAACCTGCTGACCCTGCCCCCTATTGCTTTCCTATCCTAACTGTCTTGGGGTGGCCCACCTCACTATTCTTAGCTTTAATTCCTTCTGCTAGCTCCAACCCCCCCTCAAATGCTTCCACCTGCACCTTCATTGTTATCATACCCTCCTCAGTTATTACAACCACATCCTACCCTTTTACCACCATCTCCTTAGTTGTCTCCTCCAACACGTCGAGGTGGTACAGGGTTAGGATTTGCATGTCACTGAGGGTCGATAGTGTGGCCCGTACATGGGGTTTGGGTGCACGTCTTGCATGGCCCCGCCTCCTCCTCTCATAGCTCATCATCATTCTCCTGTCCAATGCCGCTTGTGCCCTCTGTTGCTCCTCCAGCCTCTGCAGTGCTATGGTGGCCTGGAGCAGCTGCAGGTCAATGTTGACTGCAGCCAGTGACAACATTGTGGTGTTTGGATGTGTGTCAGTTGAAAGTGTGGCTTTTTTCAACTCCTACATGCTGCATTGGGTGCACCTGGATTAATTGGTTGCACCTGTGGCCTTATTCTCTACACCTGCATGCATTTTCTACTGTTTACCGCCTGCTTCAGGTGGAGGCTTTGCCACCTAGCGTTTGGCTGTGTTACCGCCATTTTCTTGACGTTGTTACCGGAAAGGTAAGCCTTGTGATGTGGCAGTGTTCCGATTGCGGCAGTATTACCACCATCGCTTAGAGGAGCAGTCGGTGCTCATCGCCACCAGATTCCCCAGTGGCTTTATTTGCTGATACCTGTTTACGGGTGCCAGTGTTTCCGGCTATGGTAGTCCGCCTAATGTGTAGTTTGCTGCTCCGGTAAAAGTGTCAGTGTCCGTTGTTACCGGCACCTTTTTACCAGACTGTCAAGCTGGGAATGAGGCTGAATGTCTTCTGTTATTTCAGCACTCTCAGACCTATGGGTGTGTAGCGCTATATAAGAAATACATTATCATTATTATTATTAAAATTGAGGAGGGACTTGTAACAGTGTTCGACCCTCCCCGGAGGAACTCAGAGAGAAGTCATCCTTGGAGGAGCTGAGATCATGAGAGCCGGAAAGCAGAGGGAATCAAAGACGGTGTCTGGAATGCTTACCGACCTGCTGGGAAGCTCACTCACCATTCGCCACGGTCAGACGGCCTGGAGGCTACAGGAGCCCACCTCAAGACAACAAAGACCGATGGACGTTGCGGTGAGAAATGGACCAGAGACAAAACAAAGCCACACACACCCTTGGAGAGCATAGGCAAGGCCCTCATAGGTAATACAGTTTCCGAGAAGCTTGGTGGAAGTGTTCAAGAGTTACGAAAGTCGGCTCCGGGACCTGCACGCAGTTGAGAAGAGCATCACAAATTCTTTTCTTTGGCACAGTATCTGGCAGAGTGGTGAGCCAGATCGACCAGAGCAACCAGAGAGAGAAGTATGGGTCTTTGACCCACATCCAGTTGAGACATTCATCATGAATTCTCTTCTTCTGCGCAGCACCTGGCAGGAAAGTGAACCAGAACTGCCCAAGGAAAGCAGCAGGTGCCTACAGGTCTGGGATCCACACCTACAGACCAGTACAACCAGGTGAAAGGAAAACCAGGGGAAAAGGAACAATACCACTGGTGGAGTAGAACTGTGAGAATACAGTACCAAGAGCAGGGATGTCATTTCACCAAAATGCCAGGGGTAGCGGAAGTGACATCACACGACCCTTGACCCCCTGATGACATCACAAGAAGTGATGCCATTTGACCCCACCCCGAAGTGATATTGCGGGAAGCGATAGAACACAACCTTTCACCCATTGACAAAACAGGAAGTGGCATCACATTGCATTGTACACTACGAAAAATATGGTTACGATATCACTATAATGTGATGTACATTCCATCCAAGAATGGATTGCCATATGTATCGTTAGGATCAACGTGTATAGGCCCATATTACCAAATTAATGTGAATGCAAGCAGACGTCCATGACCAAATGATAATGATGTGTTATTATATAGCACTTACGCTTAAGCGCTATATATAGAAAAAATATGCACCCTATATCACCCAACCTGTGTTGGTACTCATTTATTGATGAAAGGCTGAGTTGAGGCGTTTAAGAACAGACTAAATCAGTGACTCACCCCCTGTAGTGTGCCCGAAATAAACCTTTAAGGAGTCTAGCAATTAGTGTGTAGAATTCCAGAAATACACATTATTTGATATTCCTATTCTTTCCTATTTAGTGTCAGTGCTGAAAGTTTTAGACTTGTGGCACTCCTGTTCTGTTCTTATTTTTCTTATTTCTTTTAAGGGGCCTGAACAAGAAAGCCAGCCACTCCAGAAGTAAAGAGCCACCTGGTGCTGGCCACAGCCCAGGAGCTTGTATTACAAAAAAAAAAAAACACCCTTTTTTTTTTTTCGTTTTTTTTTAGAGGTCGCAAGGGAGACCACAGAGGTCGCAAGGGAGACCTCAGAGGTCGCAGTTGCGACCTCTGGCGACCCCTAAATGACATCCCTGACCAAGAGAAGGGAGACATTTTCCTGGTACACGAAAGCCAGAGGAAGGGAGTCATTCCCCCTGGCATTGTGCACTTTGGTAAAGAGCCTGAGAAGGGCCTGGGAAAGGGAGTCAATCCCCCAGCCTTCATGAACTGTGACAAAGAGCCTGAGAAGGACCTGGGGAACGGAGTCATTCCCCCAGCCTTCGTGAGCTTTGGTAAAGCACCTGGGAAAGGACACAGGAAAATGACATTCCCCAGCATTTGTGAACTGTGGTAAACATCCTGAGAAGGGCCTGGACAAGGGAGTCAATCCCCCAGCCTTCATGAACTGTAACAAAGAGCCTGAGAAGGACAAGGGGAAGGGAGTCATTCCCCCAGCCTTCGTGAACTGTGACAAAGAACCTGAACAGGACTTGGGGAAGGGAGTCATTCCTCCAGCCTTTGTGAACTGTGGTAAAGAGCCTGGGAATGACCGGGGGAAAATGACATTCCCCCTACTACTGTGAAACTGCAAACCAAGGGAGATCAGCGGAAGGAAGCGATACCCCCTGGTGTTGTTTACCGTGAAGCAAAGTTGAGGAAGGCATGGGGAAGGGAGTCATTCCCCTGGCACTTTGAAAGTACTGAGATCAAGATACCTGGAGAAGGGAGGCATTCTCCAGGAACCCAATAGTGAAGAAAACTATGGGCAATAAGGAATGATGTTTCAGTTAGAACTTTACCTTTTAAGTTTGAATGGAGAACTTCACACCACCACACGCTGGAACTTTGTTTTGTATCTTGGAAAGGAGCTGAGACGGGGAGAACGGAGTCATTATCTCAGGCAAAGTTCCCACCTTCTAATTGGAACTATGGTCCGTTACCCAGAAGAACGTAGCCATTCTTCTGGAAGAACAGCGACTACTTCTTTAGTTTAGTTACAAGTGTGAGGGACAGAAGTAGGCATTTTCGCCACGATGGTGGACTATTTACTTAGACATTCTGACTGAATTCTTAGTTCCTTAGTTGAGGCAAGTAAACCCCTCTTAGGGTTAGGGAGAGATGGGGTTCCTCTTTAATCAAATAAAGGTTTATGCCAAGAAGCATGCCACCTGTTTGTCAGTTTCCTCCTTCTGCAGCCTTACACTACTAACCCAGTTGCTGTCCAGCAGTTCACTTTGAGCAACATTATGGTAAGCTGCCATAAGGCCCATTGGTTGTTTTGCTTCTCATGAAACAAGATATAGGCAGTATTTTCTACACTTTCCAGATTGAATCATTGGATTATGTCCTTAGTGGGTGCAAGTAAGTGCATCTCCTGGGTGATCAACACAAAATAGGAGTGCATGTGAATAAATTAATATATTGGAATATAAACATTGGGTGCACTGGTCAACAATGGGTTGTAAAATTACATTATCTAGTGGGAAATCATAATTTGCAATTAATTGACATATTATGGTGTAAAGAGTGGTGTAAAGTATTTATTCACCCCTGATGGATATTTCAATCCATCGAGGGGTATATTTCATGGTTATTAAGATTAAAAGATTACATTCAAGTACCATGATGCTTTTTGGACGCACCGCCCTAAGTTTGTTTTTTGGTATTACAAGATGTTTTTTACAGTGAATACACTTAAAAGGCCCTGAAGAAGACTAGACCAATCAAAACACGTTGCTTCTGGATGATGCCATGGCAGCGCTATATTTTAGGCCTTTTTCTTCACTAGTTTACATCAACTTCTAGAGGATTTCACCAATAGAGGGCAACAACATAGAACATTTGCCCCACAGTCTTACCCCAGAGGAAATGGTTTGTTCATGAAATGTAAAGTTTCAAACACCTGTCCTTTTTGTGATGTATGAATTAACAGTAGTGTAGCTTTATAGCGTGTGAGTAGCGATGAATTGTACATAATCAGAATGTATTTGTAATGAGTTATTATATTTTGTATTATTCATTATAATGTTTGTATGTCTTATTTATTGTATATTAATTGGAAATCAATTCATTGATTAATGAAGGTCATATAAGAGATCTATTGTTCTTGAAATACTAATGTTATCCTCAGGTTTTCAATTAGTTTTGTGATTACTTTCATACTTCTTCATTAATGTTTAGAATGTAACCCATGTGGTTTTATTTTCGTTTTTTTCTTTGTGTTAAATGTCCCTCTTCCACATGAGTTATTGGGCAACCCAAAAATATTTTGCACTGGCCTCTTGTGGAGCAGATGAATTGGGTTTGCGGGAGAGTGTCATGAGCCCTATCATTGGCCGCATTCTCAGGGAAGTGGGAGGTGCATTTTGTGGACTCCCCCCCCCCCTGACAGATTCCAGGTAGTGTGTGTCTTTTTTAGGATGGCTTTTCTGGTCAACAGAGTTCCCTCCATGTCTTGAGATGGGGCTTTGATAAAGCGATAATTCTCGCACATGTTTGACTCTAACGACAACACTGTTTTACAGGGCAGTGCTAGCATATATTGAGCTCAAACAGCATAATACATGAGTTTTAAAAGTGATATGCTATCATATATATTGGGCAAAGGCAGCATAAAATGTTCCAGTTGCAATACTGGCATACATTACTAAGAGCAAGCATGAAGAAATTGCTTATAGGCAATCCTTGCATATGGTGGAAACAGCCAGCATGAACATGTGTTTTATGTGGCAATGCTGAGATAGATTGCTGAGACCAGGTCTCCTGTTTTTCTGTAAACGCAGCCAACATGACAATGCATTGCCAGCATACTGCTGTTGACCTGGCATCTATTTGTGGACTTGATGTGTTCTACAGAAACACATGGCTTTTTTACCCAATATTCTGTACAATGTCCTGTAAAATGCATCATTTAAAAAAATGTCTTTGGGGGCTAACCGTCACAAACCCTCCTAAGTTTTTAAGGCTCACTGGGGGCAGCTTTGGAAAACTATTTGCATCCTGCCACTTCAGAAATTCACCAGCCACTATCTAGGACAACCTAAAAACAGAAGCAGAAATTGCACTTTCTTCTCAACATGCAATAGTACAGTTGCGGCAAATGGGGGTATCTGGCCCACAATTGCCTCTATTAAAACCCAGAGTGAGTCCCTTTATGAAGAAATATCCACAGGATGTCATGTCTAGTTTTAAGGAACATGGATCATGCCGTGACAATGACGTGATGAAGAAGATACTGATGTCTTAAGACAAGGAAGGTCACTCACATAATTCTGATTTCTATTCAAGGTGGACCTTAAAAATGCAAACTGTGTAAGACTCTGTAAGAAAACAGAACTTCCCCTCATTTTAGTTAAATGTTGGCCAGATTTGTATTTATTGAGGACAAGATGTTTCGAACAGAAACAATTAAAGTAAAGAGCATAGCACAGTAGATGGAGCACTCCTGCAAGCAAGGGACTTACAATACTTACAAAAAAGGTTTGGGTCTGGGACCGCACTACCTCCAACTCTCTCTTCTTAAATATCTCCCTTCTCGAGCTCTCTGCTCATCCACCTCCAACTCTCTGAGTGTCAGTTGCCTTTCCAAGCAGAGATTTGGGGGCAGATCTCTATCTTGAGCTGGGGCCTCCCTCTGAACAGCCTCACTGCCTCTCTGAAACTTGAGCAGAACCACTTCTGGTTCCGGATGCAACTCAAGGCCTTCCTCTTCGCTTCCGCTTTCTCTCTTCCTCTCCCCTGCTGATGTCCCGACTGTGACTGCTCCACGCACTGGTCAACTGGCCACCCCCTGAACTTGGGCCTCGACCCCTGCATGTCCAGTTGCACCTTGCACTGCCTCTTGGCTCCCTCAGCACTTGTGGTCTGTATCTGCAACCCTACAGTCCCTTCTCTCTGCACTTATGAGTGACCCGTTGGCTACACTTTCTGATTTACCTGCACCCAACCCCCTCGGCACTTCTCCCCTTCCACTTCCCTGCACTTGCATGATCTGAATGACACAAGGCCTAGTAAGATCATTGTTTTGTCCTCCCTCTGTTTCCCCCTTCTTGTCTTGTTGCGCCTAGAAACACTTGTGTACAGGCGTGTTATAAATGTCATATCATATCAATAGAAGTTACAAGCATTTAGCAATTCGGACATGACTAGGTAGAACAAGTCATACTACTGGTGATCAAACTGGAAGAATTCACAAATAGAATGTAAACCTGGATATTGGGGGATGGCTATTTACAGATGATTAGTGATATAGTAGGATATGTAAGGCTACAGAAGAAAGAAGACAACATTGGCAACACAAATGACTTGAGGATAGCATTCCTCCGAAGAAGACTCATTTATGGGATAATGTAGCTGAATAAAAATCCCAGACATCTCAAAGAAACCAGTGCCCATGCATGGGGCTTAGGGTTAATCAATCAAGTATGCTTTATTCGGTCATAAAATCCACCAGAGCACATATGATACATTATACATTTACCAACAAGTAAAAATAAAATACACATTCAATTACATTCTAATGTTTCTTAAAAGGGAAATATTCAAAATAGAGATGAAAAATTAATAAAGCCAGTTAAATAGCAAAAGAGACAGCTTTGTCAATTTCGTTAAAACATATGTTCTCCTTGACCACGCCCTGTGCAAATATTTCACCACGAAATGGACCACATATGACTCGTCGTTTGTTTTACAAAAAAGGAGAGCATCTGCTACCCTTCTGATACCATTTAATCTAAACACCGTTAGTAGGTATCTAGATCTTAGTATTTTACACCGAGGGCACAGCTGCATAAAATGGGTGATTGACTTGTTTGGAGCCCCACAAATCAGACAATCCTGAGTATTGTTCAGGCACCAGTTCACGGTATAAGCAACTGTTTTCAAGGTACCAGCTCTCAGATTAAAGTAAAGTGACCGTGCTATGAGGGGTGTAAGCAACTCATGGTGGCAACAGTAAAGAAAGGCACAAGTGATCATAGATCAAGGGTGTTTATTAAACTGTATAATGGGTGAGAGAAACACCTAATCTAAACCTAAATCTAAGATGCAAGCAAGCTACGACCATCAAATAATAATAATAAGGCAGTCCTAATGGTGTCTTGTCAAATAAAAAGGGCCTATACTAAAAGAAACTATTTCCAATCCTTACAACTACATTACAAAGTAGTGTGGGATAATGTTCACAAGAAAAGAAAGAAGTGTTCACCAAATGATGTCAGGATGGTAGGGCTGGGGTCTCCCTTCCCTACGGTTTTAGCACGGGATAAAGCAGGACCTTTGAGAACAGCACACTCCTGGACCGTTGCCAGCACGAGTTTATAGTTCCCTTTCAACTATGCCAGGACCTTCTGGGCCAAGTCTCTTTCTTGCAAAGTTTCTTGCCTTAGAAGGCCGGCTGAATGATAAACAATAAACAAAACAAAAGTTCCTTTGATAATCGTTCACATTGGGCAATTGCTCTCCGCCCCTTGGATCCCCCTGAGCTTGGCTCTGATCCTTCTTGTAAAGTTAGCCTCCCTCAATCCGGTTCACTATGGCCATTCACAAAAAATCATAGCATTCAAACAATCTCAATGTCCTTTTGAACAACTATACATTGTGGCCGTCCTTCAGTCGGGTTCACTCTTGTCGTCACAATGTTCATGGGTATATCCCTGTTTACCCTCAATTCGTAGGCCTCTCTCTCTTGGGTTCACATTTGCCAGTTTCACAGTTCAATCAGTTTTCTACAATGTGTCAAAGACTTTTGAGTGTACGAGGGGTTTTGCTCGATCCCCGTAGGACCACTTTGACATTCCACATGACCTCTCCTAAGGCCTCTTGGCTCTCGTAGTTTCAACAAACAATACAACCCACAAAGGCTTCAGTCAGAGTCCTTCAAATGAGCGTCCCCCGGTGCCTGACCACTCTGCTTCTGAACCTTCTACTAGGGTTTCTTTAAACTTCAGTTACACAAGTTCTTTGTTCATCAAGGTTGCCGCCTGTAACCTTCGGCCCAGCACAGTTCGGTTTTACTATCTGTCTTCTTTGACTCACCGGCTGTGCTGAACTGTTGGAGTTTCTTGTCTCGGGTGTCAAGGACGGCACCAAGACGGCAAGCGCTTCCTCCCGCTTTGGCTATCAGTGGGTGGAGCCCAGTGTGCCATTGACACCTGTCACATCACATGCCAGCTGGACTTCACGGTCTTATGATTTCCCTTTCGGAGGCTTCGCAGGTCTGAATTTAAAAGGGCAAGGGCAGTTACCCCTTCATCGTCCCTCCAGGTCTGGCTGCCTTTCTCCTCCGTTTGAACTGCCGGTCCTGTGAAGCTGTTTCCTCATGCGTTAAGCCTTGCTCAAAGTGTGCTCTTGTGCTCCGCCTTTTATCCCTGTGGGGAAAGGAAAGGGCCGTCAGGTGTGCGTAGTTATGCTCAATTGCCTGACTCTTGTGTTGGGACATGTCAGGTAAATGGCTCTGGTGTTAGAACGTTGTCTTTCACTGTGTAGGAAAGTGTTTGTGTTGGAAAAAATGGGGTTAGGGGTAGAGCTTCTAAGTATCCCAAGGGTAGAATGGGGAAAAGGGGCTAGAAGGAAGGGGGTACTGCGTCTAGCCCATCGGTGTTCCACTTCCACTCCCTGAAGACCCCCCATCCAGGTGATCCGCCCCCACTGGTCCACCCCAGGAACTGGATCCAATAGCGATGTCCTTGTCCTGGCCAACTGGATGACAGATCTAAAGGATCTAGTGGGTGAGAGACCTTCGGGTTTCTCACAGGAGTCAGAAATGTGAGGCGGACAACTTTTAGATGATTTCTCAAAATATGCCATTTTATGAAATCATAATTTTCAATACACGCTTCATTATCCCTACCATCATCAGGATTTCCCTGCTTAAAAGGAACTAAAGGAAACACTATAACAGAGGATGTCTGGCCCTCACAATTGTACATAAAATACACAAGAAAGTATATGCCAATTATAACAATAACAAATGCATATGTAAGATTCACCGTTTATATCTATGTCACGATAACTTCACAACATTTCTACTTTCATCTGGTTTACTTTCAGACCAGGCCTACTTCTACAAGGATTCACCATGCGGGTCTATTCAAAAGACCAATAGTTTTCCACAATCAACAGTGATTTTGGAGTTCTAAAGCTACTGACAATTAAAGGTTTATCACACCTTCAGTAGTTTGCAATTCTGTGACTTTCAACAACTTTTCAGAAAAGACAAGATTCACAATAGTGCTTATCAACACCTTCATGTAAGTAAGGCACTCTTCTTCTGAACATTCACCTTCCGGAAGGGCAGCCTCTTTGCCACTTTTGTCTTTCTGCAGCATCAGCAACCAAAATGCCTTTAAGGATGTAATTCTACCTCTCCTCTTTTTGGCTTTGGCAATGTGAGATTGTATACCTGCTTCAATCTTTATGGAGCAATCACCATTAACAAGCTTCACCCCTTTAAAACATTGTATTCACCCCTTCTCTTCCAATTGGTCTCATAAGCTTAGTGGTATGCTTTGCTGTTAGTCTCTTTTGACGCTGAATAAAACTTGTACAACTCTCAGGCTTTAGACAATGCTTATACACTTCTTGGCTGCTCGAAATGCTTGTACCACTCTTATCTGTGGGCAATGCTTGTACCACTCTTTGCTGTGGGTACTGCTTGTTCCCTGGAGCTCACAGTTGCTAAAGTTTAGTCACTTAGCTTTAGTGTTACAATGTTTTCTACTGCTTTATAAATGACTCTTCAGTCACCCTGCAATTCAGAATCACTTTTAGGCACACGCGATTAGTACTTCATTTGTTTTCTTCAATCTAATATTCAATTAGGGCCATTCGGGTAGTTTCACTCATACGCAAGTGCTACTTTTTTAAAAGTCGTTGGGCCTCATTACACGGAAGGCGGTAACCATGGCGCTATTAGTGCCATTGTTGCCGCCAGTATTTTACCGAGTCTGCCATGGTGAATGATGGAATAACCGCCCCATTCCAAGGTGTGCGGGGGAGGTAATTCCCCATTCACCATGGCACTTCCCCATTCCCATTAGGGGCTCAATGGGAATGGGGAAGGTGGTAATTACGGTACCGCAAATTGCGGTACCGTAATTACCTCCAAGGTCCCTTTGCGGGTCCCGTCCTTAATGGCTGGTAAAACCAGCCGTTAAGGTAGGGACCCGCGAAGGGACCTCGTAGTAAGGCGGTAAGGGATTACCGGTACCCTTACCAGTACCGGTAATCCCTTACCGCCATCCGTGTAATGAGGCCCATTGTCTGACAATCAACAGTTGGGTTAACAGTGCTTTCAATCATACACAAGTGATTCTTTTTTGCTACTGTTGCCACAGATTGTTCGTGCAAGGCATTAGAATGCTTGGTAACACTTGTCAGCTTCTGTCTTCAATCGGGTTCCACAACTGTGGCTCCTTTCGAATGTACATGCTTTCCTGGTGAAGTTGCCTTTGTTTTCTGTCAGCTGAGAACAGAGCTTGACTTGATCCTGAGACCCCTGGTTGTACACCAGACCCCAGCTGCGGTCTTATGCACGTTTCCTGCTGTGCAGTCTCTGCGACTCGGTTCACATGGGGTACATCAATCTTCCGTCACACTTCCCGCTGTGCAACCTCTGCACTTCAGATTTAGGTGGAAATGGACCGTCTCAGGCCAGACAGTTGAAATCTGCTTTACTTTGGTCGGTCCGAGCGCCCTCTCTTACCACCGCCCTCTATGTGGACCGTCAACAACATGCTTTACTTCTACTGCTACTGTGGCTCCAACTCCGCCTCCATCTAATGGCCTGCACCCGAGGGGGCCTTTTATGCCTTGCTGCCTTCCTCAGGTGTGGGCCATTAGCACTAACATGCTGACCACTCCTGCAACATTGCTCTTGGGCCCTCTTCCTTGTCCCAGTATTTATGGAATTATAGGGCTTGAAGTCCCCAACAACAGAATTGGGTTTCTAGTCAGTTCTTTGCTTTTAAACTCATAGATTAATTTCTTCTAAGCATGTTTAAGGAATACTTACAATCATTTATCTTTAACAGATTTCCTTTCTCTTTACCTCTGGGAGATAGGATGTGTTTTCACTTTATAAGTCTCACACAGGCTTTCCTTACATAAGATGTTTAAAGATTTTATCTCAACTTTACCCACATTAGGACGTTCAATTTGTGGTTTAGACAACTCATAATGATAATAAGCCATTACATTCCTTGGTACTTGTAAAAGATCCTCCGCTTTCAAAGACAAATACAGTGTCTAATCCCACAGGATCTCCTCACCACCCTGCGCCTGGTCTCCTCTTAGGTGATCCTCCCGCAGTGCATACCTCAAAGATCAGGAAGCGTCTGCCTTTCTCAGGTCAGCTGGAAGGAGACCTTAGGCAGGGTTTTAATGAGGGATCCATAGGATTCATCACAGCACATATGAAGATTGGATAAAATCAAGAAAAAATTCAAAAACAAACTCCTCCTTGCGGCTAAGATGCTGTCGTTCACAGGAGAGCTTAAGGCAGGATGCCACCACAGATTTCCTGCACTCCTGTACACTTACTTTCTCGACCAACTCTGAACATTCCTTCACCATATCATATGGGCATTCCCACAGATTGGGGAAGTTCAATTTACACAGTAAAAATCTGATATGTTTCATCCACGATGTAGAGCTGCTACCTTCCAAGGATATAAAGCCTGCCAGCATTACTCTATATTCTAATAAGGCTGGGAATGACCAAAGGTGTGTCCAAAACAGTAGTGGCCTAAGGGAGATAAAGTCTTCAATAGGCCACAGGTCACATTCTAGATGCAGAATGATGTTAGGTGCACCCTTTGGCTGCATCAATATTGATTTTAATAAGTTATTTTCTGAAACACCCAAGACGATTGAGTTTGCATAGTGCCAGATTTCAGCCTGTATAGGTGCAGAGCTGGAGATAGTCCACCCCCACCGTGAGACGTTGCAAACATTCTTATGTCGCCTCTGTACTTTTCAAGGTTAATGGTATACAGACAGCACTCCAAGGAAGGCCAGAATATCTGAATTAAAATTGTACCCCCCTATTAAACATGCAGAGGATGTTGAAGACTTGAGTGGTGGTCTGTAATGAATTAGCACAGACTTGCTTGTTTGAACACAACAGCAGGGACCGCAATGGACAGCTGCCCTTTGTGAATAGCTATGGACCCCGGGAAGGCGTAGGGATAAGATTCAAGGGGTGAGGGTGTTGGGATGACTTGTGATGTTATGAAATTGAAGGGGTTTGGGAATTACACAAGCCCCAATGTGTCATTCATGTATGAATAAGCCAGAGTGTTTATGATTTCATTGTTTGGTCTCAGCAGACATTGCTTAGAGAACACCCCACCTATTGGCTTTGGTAAGACTTGTCCCAGTCCTGGGAGCTCCAGAACTTGTGCATGTGCTGTAGAACTGCTGAGACAGTGGTTTGGGAGCCCATCATCTGAGGAGGTGCATACCGGATATCGTTAGATCAGAGCGACTGATCCGGAAGAGAACAATCACGTGGGAAGGAGGATCCATTGAGCACTGAAGAAGGACTGCTAAGAAGAACAATTGAAATCATTGTGATAACAGGAGGGGGGTGGAAAGGTTAATTGGACATGATGTTAAATGGATGGGGCAAGACCATGAGGGGAGATAAGGGGAACAGCGAGTTGGAAGCGGGTTGGTTTAGATTGGGTGGTGGGCTAACTGGGTGCTGTCTGTTTACTCGGTTTGCAAACATGATTTGTAATAAACATCCTGCGTTGTTCATTCCCGATTAGACTTCTGAGTCTCTTGATGCAGGCCTCCGGCTCCCAAGGACCTCCGTCCAGACACCCCCCACGAGCGCTCAAACCGATAAGGTAGGAGGCCTGCTTTCAAATCTCCAAGGTGTGATTTTTCCAGAGGAGCATATCTGGGCAGCACAGGTGACAGAG
The DNA here is from genome assembly GCF_040938575.1 of Ambystoma mexicanum. Classification (NCBI taxonomy): domain Eukaryota; kingdom Metazoa; phylum Chordata; class Amphibia; order Caudata; family Ambystomatidae; genus Ambystoma; species Ambystoma mexicanum. The sequence continues at coordinate 1,242,264,505 of NC_090934.1, forward strand.
GGTTCCAACTGGGGCCAGAAAATGGAAAACGCAGGATGGGACATTTTTGAAGGGTATGCGGGAATGGGATAGACATTCTGGGCACGATATATTGTATTGTTGGTTGTTTTTGGTTTTGTTATTGTTGTGGTTCTGGTGATTTTTCCTTTTTTCTATTCAGAGATTAATTTGAAAAATATCAAGATTAGGGACTCGGCTGGTGTGGAAATATGGATATATATTGGGGTATTAGGTTGGGGAGGAGAACGAAGGAAGGAGTGCTCATGGTAGAGTTACTCCTGTTGGGACCAGGAGCTTCAGGGTTGCAAGAATCTAGCGTGTCCGGATCAATAGGGTCACAAGCATCCAGGGGGGCACTACCTTCATACCATCCCTCGATCACGAGCAGAGGTACGATATATGGAAGGGATTCACACACCTTTCAGGCGCCCCTCAGACAGGTACCATCAGTGGGAGAGCAGGTGGGTCAGCAGGAAGATGGGGAACAACAGGGTGTGGCCACGGCACATGTACCATGGACCCTGGGGGACCTTCGAACACTGGCGAAGGAGAACCCCAACGGTTTGTAGAAGGATTGCAGACAGTGATACAGTATTATAATCTGTCATGGGCGGATATGAATCAGTTAATGACACTGGTGATATATCACAACGGATGGGTAACCCCTATACCATGGAACTGGGGAACAACAAAATTACAAAAAAAGATCCCGAAGGGAAAAAGGGAGTTCACATGGAGGAGTACTGTATTAATTTGAGTACTCATTTATGGAAATAGAGGCAAGGAAGAAAAGGAGAGCCCAGTCATAAATATTCACATTATCATTTTTAATTAGTAATTTATTACCATTATAAAATTGCATAATATATAAACATCAAATCAACAATAAAATCGATGAATTGATTATAAAATACTTGTCAAATCTAATGCCTCAAGCCATTCAATAGCAGTTTAGTTGCCACAATTCGTAACCTCATGCCACTGGAGTTGAGACAGCGATTGGTGGAACAGGCGGCTTGGACAGCCGATGACACACGCACAGCCAACACCCTGGTTGTCATGAGGAGAGATGCCTGGCAGCTATGGTCTAGATGGAGGATCCCCCATTAACGTTCCACCACGTTACATTGCTACAGTCTAGTCTTTCTGTCCTGCTTCCTACTTCTGTCTCCTATCCCTGCCCCCCTGTGAATTGCAACTCTAGTAGTTTATTCGCTCTTTGCCTGTCCGCCTCGCGTACTAGCAACTCCTTGCTTGTGTAACCTCCTTGCCTTTTCCCCTTCGCTGGTCTCGGCCTGGCTTTCTTCCTGTTTCCCTTTTTTGCCCTGCGTGTTTCCGTCTTTCCATTCTTTGCTGCTGCCTTTCCGGTTGCCGGTCACAAGTCCCGCCTCACGTTCCATCTCTGCCGGCTCTCTCTGTCCCTTATCTTCCCTTTCTGTTTCTTACCTTCCGCTTTCACTCTTTTCAGTGGAGCCGCAGTTCTTTTGCCTCCCATCCCCCCTCGAAACCTGCTGCAGTTCCTCCTTCACTCTTTGTTTTCAGTCCTTTTTCTGGTGTTGATGTTGCACGCGTATCAGCTGGCTGCGGTAGCTTTCATTCTGCACTGCTCCTTGGCCGTGCGCTGTTCCTGGTGGTTTTGTTATCTTACGGTTTACCGCTGGGCCTTTTCTTTTGCCGCTTTCACAGTTTTTTCAGTTTCCTTTCTTATCCTATAGTTGTGCACCTACATGCCCTCCTCTTCGTAGGGCACTCTCGCCGGCCTATTCTCTACTCCTCTGTCTCCATCATCAGCCAGAGTATTGGTATCCTGCAAGTCTACACAGAACTTGTTCTGACAATTCGGCACCATCCTCTTTTTCTTCCTTCTGTGGACGACCTTGGCCTGTTTAATTCCCGCCTTCTTTGGAAGTCATCACTCTGTGAATTATCAACCTCCCAGAATACAATATTCCTCTTGTCGACTTACCCACTTCCCAGAATACCAACATCACTCTGTGGAATCACCAACTCCCCGGAATACCGACAAGGATTTTTTTTTGCCTTCAGCTTTTTCCCTTACTGGGCTGCGCAGGGAGGACGCCATTCTTGTTGGTACTGTTTCTCAGTCCAACGCCTGTGGCAAGTTCCTGGAACAAACCCTATCTCTTCAAAATGAAGGTCACTCCTGAAGAGACCACCGCAGAACTTTCAGAATCTGAAGTTTCCGCCAGCGGCAGCAACACCGAAGCTCAGGTTAGACCATCCACTGTTGACACTGGTGCAAGCTAGGGAAAGAGAAGTTACGGCAATTGTACAGGTGTGCCCTCGAAAGACTGATTGGTAAAAAATAGCCAATTGTAAACCGAATAGGGGCGAATCTCCCGCTGATTATTTAGACCGACTGAAAGGGGTATTCACAAAGAATTCTGGTATACTAAACCGAAAGAAACAGCTCGGGAAGATATAGCAAATTAATTCATGCCAGGCCTTCTTCTGAAGGTGCAAGCGCAGCTTGAGAATGTGTGCATAGGTTGGCAGAAAAAGCCACTAGAAGAAGACATTTGAGAACAGGTTTATGTCATTACAGATGCAGAATCTGCAAGGACAGGTGCAGGGACAGTTACAGGGGGCAACACATAATCAGGAAAATCAGTCCCAAAGGGGGTGGACAAAGAAGGGACGGAAGAGGGGAGGGCAGGAGGGCCCATCAGGTTATCAAACACCCTAGGAAGGATTTGAGGGACAACCACAAAACAAACAGAGTGGACACCAGGGGTGTCACAGCAAACATGGCGAGCACAGGGACAACAGGGATGTTGAAGTAATCAATAGGCTCTTGGAGCCATGGGACCACATTCTTTGGTTTGTAATTACTGTACTTAGCATGTCCACACTTAGAATTGTGAATATTAGCATGTCCACACTTAGATAGAATTGTGAACATTAGCCTGCGTCGGATCTAGATGGAATTGTGAATATTAGCATGTCCACACTTTGGGCCGCATCACGACTTTGGCGGTAACCCTTAAAATCGGCGGTAACGCTATTAGCGCCGATCTTAAGGGTCCGTCGGATCACGAGTCCAAATACCGCCGGCGCCATTACAGCCGGCGCAAGTACAGCCAGCTGTACAAGCGCCGGCCATAACAGCGCCAGGAACCATTCGCGCTAAAACATCAGCAATCACGAGTCTGGCGTTGGCGCTATTAGCGCCATAAAAGCGGCGGACAATCCACCGAAAATACCTCCAGCAAAAAGCTGGAGGTAACAGAACACAGGCCACAGCAATAAGCACCCAGGTGGAACCACTGCAAATCAGAGGCCTACAAAGGACCCACCCATGCACAACACACCCTCCCCAACACCATTACACCAGCAGGAGCAGGGAGGAGACAGCAATAAGGACCCAGGTGGAACCACTGCAAATCAGAGGCCTACAAAGGATCCACCCATCCACAACACACCTTCCCCAACACCATTACACTAGCAGGAGCAGGGAGGAAACAGCAATAAGGACCCAGGTGGAACCACTGCAAATCAGAGGCCTACAAAGGACCCACCCATGCACAACACACCCTCCCCAACACTATTACACCAGCAGGAGCAGGGAGGAGACAGCAATAAGGACCCAGGTGGCACCACTGCAAATCAGAGGCCTACAAAGGGCCCACCCATGCACAACACACCCTCCCCAACACCATGCTGCCATTTGGAGCTGGGAGCCTTGATGTTGACTTCTAGCTGCTGCGTCTGGAGCTACAGAGGCCAGCCAACCAGGCCAGGGCCCTGGGAGTGCAGGGGTCAGTGGGGATGAGGAAAAGGAGTTGGAGAGCAGCACCAACAAGGCGGCCAGCCATCCCCAGGGTCAGGTGAACACCCTGGGCCCTGACTGATGGTCAGTTGGTGACAGATTATCGGCTGGACAGGGCGTCCATCAGCCAGTAGCTGGACACAATCCAGGGTGGCATTGGCAGCTGCATAGCCACCAGCACAGCAGTACCTCCCCTAGTGAAGCTTGTGTCTGTGCTTCAATTTCTTGGGACTGGCAGCTACCAACATACCGTTGCCATGATGCATGGAATGTGCCAGTCCACATTCAGTGCCATGCTGGGACAGGTGCTTGATGCACTGTTGAATCATGTGAACAAACACATTGCATTGCCAGCCACACAGGCACAGCTGCACCAGCTGAAGTGTCAATACTATGCCATAGCCCAAGTCACAAAAATGTAATAGCAGCCCTGGACTGCACACATGTGGCACTCGTACCACCCCAGGCACATGAGGCTGCCTACAGAAACCAGAAACAGTACCATTCCCTCAACGTGCAGATGAAATGTGGTCCCGACCACACCTTCATCCACTTCTCTGCCCGCTACCCAGGATCCACCCACGACTCCATGGTCCTGCGCAACAGTACCCTGCCGGCGTACATGAAAAGGCATTGAGGGCAAAACACATGGCTACTGGGGGAGTACAAATGTATACCATAAAGCATGTCAAGCCACAACAGATGGTGCCTGTCACAGAATGCATCATTCCCAATAGGCACCAGCATTACTGCAGCATTCACATTCAAGCACCTTGCACGATAAACCTCGGACATGTGCAACACAGCAGAACACACCCATGCAGGATGTAAGACATGTGGCGACACAGTGACACATAGAAGCCCTGCCACAATAAAGCCTCCTGTGTGCGTAGCACCATGGCTCCCAACACTGACACAGTACAGAATTCCCACACTGCCCACCCGACAATAATTAATTTTCAAACCAAAAGCTGGCACAACCACAAACGCACACCACATAAGTAGGCCGAGTAATGACAATGTTCATCCCACGAACACTGTCCCCAAAATGGCTAGGGAAATGCATGGAGAACAGTACAGAGCAGTGACAACCAGCAAATGCAACTGTAGCCAAATGGATTTGCAATGACACGTGAGGCAGCCACTTCTGTCATGCAGAAGTAGATGGAAGTGCCCCCTTATCCTGCGACAACTGAATGAGTACTGTTACATACAGATACATAGGCGTACCAAGTGGAGAGTACCCCATTGATTCAATCGTGCACGTAGGACAGCACACTCCACTAGATGGAAATGTGAATATTGGCATGTCCACACTTGTCCTGCAGCTCAGGATGGTCAACAGGATCCAGATCTCCAATAAGTTCTTGGCCTTCTACTAGCTCTTCTTCAGAGTCTAGTTCAACCATACAGGGTTGTACCTCCCTCTCAGCCTCAGCTGGAGGTGGAGGTACAGTTGTAACTTTGGACAACCTTGGGGAAGTCCTTGTTGGAAGCAGTGGAGTGCTTGCTGCTGGCTTTTTCTTAGAAGTCTTGGGTTGCCCCTTTGCTTCTGTTGATTTAGAGACTGCAGTAGTTGCTCCAATGGAGAAGGAGTGATATCTTTCTTCATCATCTCCAGAGAAGAACCTCTCATGGTTTTCTCTCTTGCAGGTGTGGTTAGCTCCTGTAACCTTTTACTAGGAGGTCTGGGGGTGTGTGACACTACTCCAAGAGTTTTCAGGTAATTTCCCAACAGAACCCTTCCTGGTACCTCACATTGTACACTGACAGGTATATTCACAGCCATATCATTGCACTGGATGAGAACTGGTAATTGGGGAAGCATCTGCACAGGCCCTCCAGCTAACTTGGTGAGGTGTTTGGGTGCCTTAGCAACATTCTCTGCCTTGAAAAATGATTCATCCACCACAGTTATGCTGGCCCCAGTGTTCCTAATGGCAGGAGTCTCCTGACCATTCACCTGGACACTGTCCTTATAATACTCTTTAGTATTATCTGTGATAGAATTATACACATCTAAATTCTGTTGTTCCCACAACCCCAGAGACACTAAAGAAACACTGGCTGAGACTCCAACGGGATCATCAGCCAGTAGTAGAAAGTTTCCACTGGCCATCTGTACTTCCTCCTCTGGAGCAAAGGCTAAGGAGACAGTGTGGACCCCTGAAGGTTTACCCTTACATCTGGGATCACCTTTCACATGGTCAGTTGAGCTACAAACATAGCATTTCCCAAATGCTTTTTGGAATGGTGGCTTGTTCTGACCTCCTTCTGGTTTGGCACCAGAAGGTACACTAGCCTGATTCAGTTTCCCTTGTGGCGTACCCTTATTGTTTTGTTTGGGGCCCTCTTTGGGATTGGAATTATTAGAATTCTCTTTGGAGTCCTTTTTTGGGCTGTTTCCCCTCATCCTTTTTCTGAGTTGCCCCATAGTCCTTGTGAGTAGCCCTGTTGGCAGCCGACAAGTCAGCAGCCTTAGCTGGTTTTCTGGAATCTAATTCCTTTGAATCAGCCAAGTGCTGGCTGAGCTCAGGAGAACAGGCATCATAAATTGACTCCAACATCACAAGATTCTTCATTCCCTCATAAGTGTTCACCCTGTAACCCTTAATCCATCCCTCTAAGTTCTTCAAACGTTCACTCACCCAGGTAGCCCAAGGGGTACATCATGCTTTTTGAGGGTCCTAAACCTCTTAAGGTACTGGGAAGGGGTCTTCCCAAATCTAGCTATTAAAGCTAGCTTCACACATTCATAATCCTTCTTAACTACCTCCCCCAATTCCATTACCACATCAGATGCAACAGGGGGGAGCCTAGAGAACAACCAGGGAAGTAACTCATTCCCTGAGATGTCCTGGAGCCCATGATTATACTCAAACATAGCCAACCAATCCAACACATCCAACTTAGGCTCGTAAATACCCACAATCTCTTTGGGCATCCGTGGTCTTTTGGGACTGGTACGCCTAGAGGATCCGGAGAGAGAAGCATTTTCAACAGACAATTTCTTCATCTCTAGCTCATGCTTGAGCTCCATTTCTCTGAGCCTTAGTTCTTGATTCAGTTCTTGGTGCCTTTGTTCTGCTTGAGCATTAAGTCTCTTAAACTCCAATTCAAGTTTCATTTTCTCTAGTTCAAGACAGTGAGGACTAAGTGTGGGACCTGGTAAAGGTCCAGTAGGTAGAGCTGGTAGAGAAGACAGAGGCCCAGAGGGGACAGTCACAACAGCCTCACCCTCCTCTTCTGACTCCGCCTCAAGATTTTCAATACTTTGATCAATATCAATATCATCACTGTTATCTACATTCTCTGGGAGAGTGGATTCCTCTGAACCATCACCCAGACTTTGGTTTGCTAACAATCTTTCTATTAGCTCTATTTCCTTGCCTTTAGTTAGGAGATTCTTATGCATACAGAGAACTCTTAAACAATCAGCAGTTTTTGTAGCAAGGGACTCTTGACTATAACTTTCCATAGTTGACAGGTTAGAAAATAAACTTTTTTAGTGCTAAGATTTGTGGTTAGTTGCACTAAGGTATCTAAAGGCACACTAAAATGTATACTCAATACAAATCCCACCACTGTACACCAGTGTTAGGCAGAAACCTGTGCAGTTCCCTTAGGGACCACTGCAAAAAGTTTAAGTCCACAGGAGTTGGCAGTAAACCCAATTGGTAGCAGTCTGCACCACCCAGATTTACCTGGTAGCTGTGGCTGAGCAGTCAGACTTCTCTCAAGAAGAGTTAGGCAGTATATAGAGTATACACAATAGGGCTAAAAATGCAGTAGCACAAGCTAACACTGACCAGAGCTTTGGTATAAAAGTATATAATTATTTATTTAAAACACACTTGTAAAAATACACTGGCACTAATATGTCAAGCAAGTTCAAACACAGTCACTATAAATATATACATCTCCCTAGTTAATTATTTGACAAGTCTAGGTTAAGGCACCACTTATTTAGCAAAACAGAGGTGAGCGCGAAACCGTAGATGGCACTCCAATAATTTGTTTAAAAAGGGAGAGAAAAGGCAGAAATAGGAAAAACACACAGTACCAACACTTTTAAGAAACCACAGCAAGTCAAGAAAGGCAGGGTCTACGGTAGACCAAAAAGTTCATAGGCCAGGCCCACTCGTGGAGAGAGTAAGGCGGAATGTGCCCAAGATCACACAGTGGAAATGCACTCAAAGTCTTTGCAGAAAAGTCAAAAGAGGTTGGATCAAGTTAGAAAGGTAATGTTGGAAGGGAGACCAGGCGGGACACAGTACCTGAAATGGTGAGAAAGCTCCAGCAGTTGCAGTTGTTCCTGGCAGCGGGTGCACGTTAGAGCTTCGTCCAGGGGAAGAGATGATCTCAACGTGGAGGAAAGCTGGAGGTCGTTGCACTGCCAGGGAAGAAACCAGCCACAGAGTTTCCCGCTTGAAAGGTACTACCCTTTTATTCGCGGTAGTGGTGAAGCGTGGCTATCCAGCCGCCGGGGTGCTTGGCACAGGCGATTCGACCATGAGACGATCCAGGAAGGCGAAAAAGGCGAACTGGTTGGTCCCACCTGCTCAAGGGGAAGAAGACTCTCCTGGAAGAAGATCTTCTCTGTTGTCGGGGAAGTGGTGAGTTCGTACAGCAGAGTTGTAGATGGCTCAGCTTCTCCCCTCTTCGGATTCTTTAGGTCCTGTGGCGACTTCTGAAGTTCCAGTCCCCAAAGCCCTGCTTTTATGCAGCAAAACCCCCATTCATCAGCTTAGCTGTCACTCAAACATGCTAAGGGGTGAGCCGGGCGGCACACCACTGGGCCAATCACACAAGAGTGCGATTTGAGTTGCCAAGGCAACTCAGTCCAGGATGCCTAATCCCCTTCCCACACATCTTGTTGACCCCAGACATAGTGGCACCATTTGGAGAGCTTCTGTGGAGAAGCCTGCCAAAAAGTGGAACAAAGGGCTCGACTTGGGTTAGAGTTTCAGAGGCGAACACAAATGCCATTTTAAAACCGAGTCCTGGCAAAAAGACCCAACCGGGGAATAAATATTAAATAAATAACCCAGCGGTACCTTTAACATTGCACGAAAAAGTGGTGCGTTTAAAATGAAAGGGAAAATCCCATAGGAAATATTCAGGTGGAATATTTTGCGTGGTATCCACTGCCACCAGCCAGAAACTCGACAAGGGGGGACTGGACAGTGGCCCCTTGGAAAACAGACCATGGGGCAATCGAATTACCCCTACCAGTACTTCCACAATATGATGGTTTGTATTGGTTCTGTTCACAATTTAAGACTAGTAAAGCCAATGGAGTCTATGTTTGGGGGTCACTAAGACACCCCTGTGTTATTGCACTGAGGGTGCTGTGTAACACACTTACCAAAAACACATGAAGCCCTATGGAGTAAAAGACCCCATAGCCCATAAAACACATTACATTGTCAAAGGACATTCTCAAATCATGCCTAAGAGTGGGAGAAAAAGATTCTCACTCTTAGCAGGAGAAAAAAATAAACCCCAAAAAATCCAGCAAAGCTGCTGGGCAACTCACTAGGTTTGGGAAATTAGCCTTAACAGGGAATTCTCCCTAACAGAAGGCATGCGTAAGCCCATAGCAGGAGAAAGCAACTCTGCGAAGCTGCACAAACAAGCTGGTAATGCCATAAAAGATACATGGGTTACCGTAATGGTTGGAAGAGATAAAGGAGAATGAAGGTGGCGGTTGGGGAAGCTAGAACACCCCCATCTCCCTCGTATCAGTACTTGGAAATAGCCAAGAAAGAGACACATGAGAAACAGTGCCTGGCAGATTAGTGAACCGGGCCTGATTGCAACAGACTATAAGCCTGAGAGAAGGGTCTGGGACCCACATAAATTTGGGGAAGCCCCACAAGAGCATCACACAAGGGTCTGCAACCCATACTATGTCGGGGAAGCCCAACAAAAGCAGGACAAAAGGATCTGGGGCCCATACGGGGGGAAGCCCCACAATAGCAGCACACAAGGGTCTGGTAGCCATACGAAGTCGGGGAAGCCCCACAAGGGCAGCAAAAAAGGGTCAATGACACATATCAGTTTGGAGAAGCACACAACCAAGGAGCTGATGCCCACAGCAGGTCAGGGAGATCCCGAGACCCACACCAGAGAGAGAGAAGTGTGTTAGGTGACAATAAGGGGTTGAAGACCCACTGCTAAAAGAAGGGACTTTTTCTTGTAATCTGAGATCGACAGTCAAGTCTGGCAGGATAGTGAACCAGGCTTGGTGTTCCATTTGTGAAAAAGAGTAAGAACAGGTGAAGGACATACCCCCTGATACTTGGGAGCTGTATTTGTGTGAAATAAGAAAGACTGTGAAAGAAAAGGGGAACAAAGACATTCCCCATTCATCCTTTTTTGGTACACATTTGGAGGAGTATCCAACTTCCAGACCGTTTACGTTAAATAGGAGCAGTGGTGGACTGGCCTATAGGGAACTCTGTAGATTTCCTGATGGGTCTCTGCACCCTGGGCCTCTTTTGTGTGGAATTTCCAAATGTTCTCATTGGAAAAGCATTGGGGTTGCTGGAAATGGGCAATATGGGGCCACTTTGAACATTATTTCCAGGGTCACTTTTGATCTCCAGTAATTATTTCCAGGGCCTCTTTTAGTTCCCAGTACACCCGTGATATAGGAGAACTCTTTTTGTTCCCTCATCAGAAACTGAACATTGAACTGACATCCAGAACGAGAGCACCCTCCTTCTGGATCAAGGAGACACACAGTTTTTCCTTAGTTAATCTAGAGTGTAAGGGACGGAAATAGGTTTGGACACGGGATGGTGGACATTTTTACTTCATTGGACATCCTGGCAGATTCCTTCGTTTTTTTGTTGAGGTACGGCAACCTATCTTAGAAATAGGCCAAGATAGGTTTTCTTTTTCTTGACTTTGATATATAAATACAGGTCTTTGCCACCAAACATGCCACCACTGTGTCAGGCTTGTACTTCTGCACCCTTATAGGCCCAAGATGCAAAGTCCCCAACTTTTGTCCCATTTACATCTTTCCACTTTCAGTATGTAACCAGAAACCTTGTTGCCCAACTGTTTCGATTCTATTCCTTACTATTCTTGGGAACCTCTGACCGTGATGTCCTCTTTCCAGCCATCGCTCACCTTGGTTAATCTGGGACAAAGTGGTCTATAACATTATTGCTGCCCTATATTGTGGGAGCAGCATCATGAAAGTGAGTTGGTGTCAGTGCTGGTATACATTGTGGGCACAGGCATCAGGGGTATATGTACAATGCTGCCCTACACTGTTGGCGACCTGGCATCTACTGGACGTTTGTATCTATTCCTCTAGAGATCTAGTTGTACACTGTATGGATTTTACCCACTCTTTCTCAAACATGTGGCTGTAAAAGTCACCATTTAAAACCATTGCTTGAAAAATGATAACATGGAGTGAACCTGCTCTATACCATCCTGCATGGTGTTTTGGTCCCCCCTAAACTTGCTTGCTTGTGATAAATTAGAGAGATTTGTATGCTCCGCCGCTGAACTTTCTCACCACCGCCACAACCTGAAAACATTTAGAATGCCAGCACTCCCCTCATGAGCTCCCTCCACCTCCAATATGTGTCAAAAGCTCTGTTTAAAGGAGCGACACATTTAATTTAATTGAAAGGGAAAGGGATTTATTTATTTATTTATTTGCAATGAGCCGTAAACCTGCAGGCATCGGGGCGCAATAGAGAGACACGTATAGACATGAAGACAATACACTGTCGACAAGACTCATAGGGTACCAGTACAAAGAATGAGCAGTATGTCAACCTAACAGGACAACTCAATTACATTCTGAGTTTTATTAAATAGTAGAGTGTTTAGTTTTTTTTTTCTGAATGTGTGAAGGTTGGATTCCAGTCTAAGGCTCGGGGGTAGTTTATTCCAGCTTGCAGCTGCACGGTTTGGGAAGGCTCTTCCCAGACCGTTTGCTTTCATGTGTGTTGTTATTGCTATATGACCCTGGGCTTCTGATCTTAGAGCTCGAGTGGGGTTATAGCTGGCTATTTTAGTTTTTAAGTACGCTGGTGCTTCACCGTAGAGACACTTGTGTGTCAATGTCAGTGACTTGAAAAGTACTCAGTCTTCAGCCAGTCTAATTCGCGCCTGGCTTCACTGATCTCCTCTGATTTTGATTTTTGTTTGATAATTCTGATGGTGTTTTGGATCAGTTGATATTTCAGCACACTTGTTTACTTGCTCCAACGGGGAGTGCATTCCCGTCCAGGCATGATAAGATGGTTGCTCTGGCGATTGTCGTGCAGTTTTTCTCATTAAGAAAAGGTTTAATTGCCCTTAACAGTCTAATGTAGTAAGAGCAATTTTTGCTTACATACATAGCTTGAGCGTCTGAATTCAAGGACGCTTCTAATGTCATGCCCAGGGGTTTGACCTTGCTTGATACCTCAATATGTAATTCTTTTTTATAACATAAATGCTGCTTGTCGTTTTAAAAGCCATTTTTTTGTTTCAATATCTGTGAAACAGGCTTCATATTTAAGGCATTCGATTAAATGTCGAGGGTATTTAAAATACGCAAACTATAAAACGGAAAACGGACATCATTGGTGGATAAAAAACAAATACAAACATTGGGGGTGCGGGGTTAACAGTGATCCACTGCAAGGGGCACGTGATTTTGTATTATGCCACTGATGAAGGGATTAATGCTTAGTGCAGGAAGAAGGAAAAAATAAGTCACAAATAAGGGGTCTCATTTCAAGAAATTTAAATGGAGCCCATCTGGTCCGCAACGGGAAAAGAACCTGAATATCGGCTATTAACATCCTGTAGATTCCGCCCTGATTCTGCCCGAGTATCTGGCATAGTTAAACGCTTGCCTCTAAAATGTGACGGACTGCTCTTCGCGAGTTCGAATCCCAGCGGAGCCAACGTGTCCTTCACTCTTCCCAAGGGCGATACATTCTTGAGCAATACATCTGGTATTGACCACTGCTATTGGTACTTTGAACGCGCTGGTCTTGGAAGCAAGATCACGCAGAGCAACAGAGGTTTGAATCCCGGATCTGCGCTTAGAAACCGAATTCAGGTACGGTATTAGGCGCGTTATAAAAAAACAATTAGATAAAATGAACAGTATGAAGCGCGCATGATTATTATTAGAGTATTGAAGCAGCCGATCTGGTTGGTGGTAACTCACGTCTTCGAGTCGGGTGTTCCATCCAAAAGTTTAATTGCAAACCTGTATTAAACTAGTCGTTTTCTAACTGTAGTTACTGTTAAGGCTGGGAGAGATGTACGTTTTTCATATTCAGTCCTGTGGAGAGGTGCACTGGGACAAAAGGGACGGGTCAGGTAGAGCTGCATAGCTAGGGTGACCAGATTTAAAAAGTACAACACAGGGACAGGGCAACTAACATAAAAGTAGGACTAACTCTTGAAAGTGGCTGTCAAGGCACTGCACTTCAGTAGAGGTTGGAGGAGAAGGGGGTTAAGTGTTACTGTTCAAATAAATACATATTATAATTACATTATTCTGTGTCAGATTGTGCATTCCTGCCTGTCAGCTATAAAGACTGACTACCAAAAACCGGGACCACTGCAGTTTCCGATGGAAGCACAATCTTGAGAAAGGGGGACAGAACAGCAAAAAGCAAAAACGAGGACAGTCCCGGCAAAACCGGGACGTCAGGTCACACTATGCATAGCAGAGAGGGGGCAGGTACTCCCTTGTGAGACAGGCCAAGTGTTAGGCCTTTGGAAAGAATGTTACTGCACATGATTTGTTCACTGATACGTTTCAGGTGTTCACTTACCTCAGAAACCAGATCGTCTCAATACCTATCTTCTCTTTGCACACACCAGTCGTGTGAACGAATGGCTTCAACAACAGACTTTTCTTTCACTCCCCCAGACGGCTCTCCAGTCCATCTCTGAAAGGTCTTGCGCCCACCAGCCATGTTTCTGTAGGCCTCCCACAGGTACCATTTGCAGAGTCATTGCTGTTTATTTGCCAAAAGTGTGTGAGCTGGCTATTGAGAACGAACAAGGCGCAATAACCTGTTCTAAGGGAAGGTGCCATTCAATAGGTTCTAAAACCACGCTGTGTCTCTCTGTGCCATACAAGAGTAGACATGTCCACGTTGCATATCAGTCTGGTCTCTCCCACAAGGACAATCCAGCACCAAGATTACCACTGGTGACACAAGGTACTTATCTGCCTTGTTGGGCATCATCCAAGAGGTGCGGCCGAATAGGGGTGTTTCTTTAGGTACAGACAGCCAGAGGGCCACACCTGGATTACCCTTACTAACTTAGAGAGAAGTCCTTAGATTATTAACATTTGCCTAAAGTATGCAAACACATATACTGAGAACGAACAAGGCCAAATGGCTAATGCTAATAGATATCTTCCTTCCACAGATTCTAAATCTTAGAAATATCCCCTTCTTTGTCATGGCTACAAGTGGGGCCACAGCTGCTCTGAGACTGCTTCACTTTGTCAATGGAACCCATGACTCTGGATGTGATTCCATCGGTACTATGTATGCATGAAGCCACATGCACCCCATGACCTCAATTCCATTTGTTGCACGCATTTAGATGCTTCTATTCACCACGCTATCAAAAAACTTCTTGCTGCAGAGCGTCTCCTCCCAAGGCCTCAGGCTCTTTAAAAATAGTGCGAAGCAGACATCGCTCTCTGGCATCGGCTGCTTTGGTCTTAGCACTGGTGGTTTAGTCCAGGCCCATTGCTCCCTCTCAGGCTTTTAGAGTAGCTTCTGCATTCCTCCAATGGTCGCCTCTCGGTTTGTATCTGGGATCTGGGCACCATCTATCAGTGTGGAGTAAACATTTCTTTTTTGTTCAGTCGCAAACCAAAGAAGAACCATTGAGAAAGGCAGGTCTGAGACCACTCAGAGCGGTCTTACTAAATCGAACAGTCACAGCCCACTGGAAGACATGAGTGAGATCAGGGGCGGACAGCTGCGGCTGCGACCAGCTGGAAGCCGCGGCTTTATCAGGTCAGTGAGTGTGTTTGTATGTTGAGGGGGAATGTTTGACATGTGGAGAGGAGCGGGCTGGGGAGATGATAAGTATATGTGTGTTTGTATGGGTCGATGAGATCAGTGGCTTAACACAAGATGTGGGGGCCCCCCTGCAAGCTGTGCTGAGGGGGCCCCCCAACTCAGCAACAAATCAAGGGTCGCGCCACACACTGGGCCAGCCTAGATTATCACACTTGCGAAATACGCACAAACGTGCTGCTGAACGGATATGCCACGCACTGCACTAGGAGAAAGATATACATATGTGTTTTAATATAACATACTGCACAATGTCTGAGAAAAATTGGCTAAAAAGCCAGAGTGTTTGCAATTGTTTTGTAGGGTAACACCAATCCAATAGATGCAAGTCACCAACAGAGCACAGGAACATTAAAGCTTTGCTATTAAAAATGCCATGCCACAATGAAAACATGTCCAACTGGCTGCACAAAGTAGACCAGTGTCGACATGTAATAACACTATAGTAAAGCTTGCCAGGCCACATTTAGACATATCTAGACTGGTTGCACCAAAATGGCAGTCAAAGCAATAATAATAATCAAGAATAGAACACACATTCAAGCCTGTGTCTCTGTGGCCTCTAACAACACGGCCAAACTCTTTAAAATCTGAAAAGAACTGGTCAATCCTGTTGAAGTCTTTACATCTCCTGTTCCCTCCCAGGCCCTCTGTATTGCTCTGTCATTTCACTTCTACGCCAAAACTCAGGACATCCTGTCCTCCATCTCCTCTTCCTCTCTCGGCCCCCCTTTGGCCATCTCTACCTCTCTTCCTCCTTTCTCCTCTTTCTCTCTGACAACACCTGACAAGGTTTCTAGACAAGTCCGATCTATGAAAGTGTCATCCAAACAGGTGCTCTTCTGCTCCACCTGAACCATCAAGAACCATATTGACACCCTCGCTCCAGCCTTGACCAATTTCTGTAATCACTCTTTGCCCTCTCCCGTTAAGCACTCCCCTATGCACCCACTCCTCAATGAGCTTTCTGCCGATCCTGCCTGCCCGGCAAACTATCGTCCAATCTCCATCACCTCTTTCCTGGGCAAACTGTTGAAAAAGCTGGCCATCTACCAGCTTACTCTCCACACGGAATCTGTTGGTTGTCTCCATTACCATCAGTTCGGCTTCAGTGCCAGAGACACACAAACAGCTGTCCTGAACATGCGTGAAGTTCTGCTCTCTAACCTTGATTCCAGCATTCCTTCTGTCCTCATCCTCCTTGATCTTTCCTGTGCTTTCGACACGGTCAACCATGCCATCCTGATCAATCCTGATCAATCGACTCCATGAGAACCTGGGCAGCACGGATCAGGCCCTTGAGTGGCTGACCTCCTTCCTCTTGGACTGCCCCTCCCAGGTCCAACTTGGTCCCTTTCTCCCGCTCCATCCTCTCACTCTGGTTTTTCAACCTCTATGTGGCCCTTTGACCCACCTGATCTCTACATTCTCCTCTAACTTTCAGTGTTATGTGGATGACACTCCGCTTTCCTTCAGGCTCCCCTCAGACTCCTCTCATCTCTCGCTCATTCCCGACTGTCTATCCGCGATTCAGGATTGGTGTCCCTCCAACTATCTCTGCCTTAATGTCAGTAAAATGGAGATCCTTCTCATTTGGACTCCTGCCCCTGCTTTACCTCTCTCACTCTAGCCACCAGCCTTGGGCCCTCTTCCTTCACCTTCCTGTGAGGCAAACAACACTGGTGTCATCTTTGACTCCACTCTCTTTCTCTCCTCACATCTCAGACGTTGCCAAGAAGTCCCACTACCAGCTGCTCCTCCTCAAAGGGACTCTTCCCTTTCTCACTTTCCCCCAGAAGCTCACTGTCTGCAGAGCCCTGGTTCTCTCTAGGCTGGACTACTGCAACAGCCTCTTTCTCAATCTTCCTTTCTCTACTATCCAGCCCCTGCAACTAATCCAGAAAAGGACTGCAAGACGTATCCTTGGCCTCAAGCACAGGGATTATATCTCTCCACCCCTGAAATCTCTCCACTGGCTCCGAGTTGCTGCAAGTATCAAGTTCAAGACCCTTTGCATTGTCCACAAGGCTTTCTGGGCCCGGGGCCCGCACTACATCCAACGCTCTCTTCCAAAATATCTTCCTTCTCAAGCCCTTCGCTCAGCTACCTACAACTCTCTAAGGGTTAGACGCTTCTCCAGGAAGAGAGTGGGGGGTAGATCTCTCTCCTCTACAGGTGCCTCCCTCTGTAATAGCCTCCCTGCCCCTCTCAAGCTTTAGCAGACCACCTGAAGTTCTGGAAGCAGCTCAAAACGTTCCACTTCTCCTCTGCTTTCTCTCTCTCCCTCCCCTGCTGGCCAACCTGACCTACCTGTCTGCTGTACTGACTGGTTGCTTGGCTACCCTCAGAGTCTCACTGAGTCGAGACTCTTTCTTGATCAGTCACCCTTGCACTGCCTCTGGTCCTACCATGCACTTAGGGGCTGTAACTGTAACCCTACAGTCCCTTGTTCTCCTTGCACTACCCAGAGTTATGCTGCCCTGACAGCACTTACTCAGAGCATTGCTGCCCTGTTTTTCCCCTCCCCTCTCCCTTGCACTTCCCATGTCCCTTTCCCCTTGTGTTTCTCGTTATCGCACCTGCACGATCTGAATGACCCAAGTCCTAGTAAGATCATTTGTCTTGTCCTCCCTCTATCTTCCATCCCTTGTCTTGTCGCGCCTAGAAACACTTGTGTGCAGGTGCGTTATAAATGACTTATTTCATATCATTTGATCACAGATGCCCAGAAAAATATACAATGCTGGAGTAAGAAATGGCTGACTGGCAGCACCCAAATGGCAGTCTAGCCAGGTAATTCACTTAGCAGGACTGCTTTATCATAAATGCCCCATTAAAAAAAGTCATACCAAACTGAGGAATGACTACACTGGCTGCACCAAAATGCCTCTCTAGCCACTAATACCACATATCATGCCTGCTTAGCCTGGACATGGACAGCCATTATAATTTGCCGTATAATCCTGCCCCCCCCACACATCCCCTCTCCCTCCCATCCCAACCTCCAAAATCTGCTCCTTGGCCCAGAATTACCTCCACGTCCCTCTTCCTTGCCCCAGAGCTTACGGTTGAGGCTCCTTGCCTCATAGGTAAGTACTGGGATGAGGAAGAGTGGGACTAGGAGTAATGAAGATTACAGGTAGCTACATCAAGCATTACTTCCATGTACCTCTAACTCATCCCAGTACTTGTGTATGAGGCAGAGTGCCTTATACACAAGTACTGTCTCATACACACTGGGACGAGGAAGAATAGGGCTAGGAGTAATGAAGATTACCAATAAGTAATCCAGGCATTAAACACAAGTATTGGTGCAACACCATTGAGTTGACTGGGATTCAATCCCCCCCCCTGAAATGTTGGGCTATGTTGACCAGACCTGGCTGACTTTCAGAGCAGTTGCCAGACAGAAAAGGACACAGATGTTAAACGGTTTCTCTGTTAACAAGAACCCACCAATTACTAACATAAAGCAATTCACTGTTAGTACCTGCATTCAAATGCCAAATTTTTTAGGCAATTGAAATCGTGATGTGGGTTTAATACTTGCATGCCAGGGGAGTGATTGGAAGGGTAGAGAGGGAACAGGAGACCACTCATTCTCACAGCAGTCCATAAGTGGGTGCTTTAAACCTTAAAGGAGAGAGTTAACTGCTTGTAACATTGAAGCTGCACTAGAATAGGCTCATAAAAATGCATAAAGAAATTAGATGACCCAAACAAATAAGTGTGCCCCTCCCCCACTGCCCATGAAGTTGGTACCCCTCCCAACATTTGAAGGGTTAGCCCCTGAAATGTAGGTTTTGTTGCGCCCCTGAACGCAAGCACACACACCATTCACCATATACACACACCCACACCCAGCCATCCATACATTTAAGTGTGCATTCTTTCACCATACTGGCACACCCAGGCAGCCATCCATACATTTAAGTGTGCACCCTTTCATCATACAGGCACACCCAGGCAGCCACCCATAAAATTACGTGTGCACCCTTTAAGCATACAGGCACACACACCCAGGCACCCACCCATATATTTAAGTGTGCACCCTTTCACCATACGCTCGCACAGGCAGCCACCTATACATTTAAGTGTGAACCCTTTCAACATACACTCACACCCGCACACATCATGGGGTTGAGGGGAGCCCTAACAGTTAAAAAAGAAATTGGGCCTCATTACAACTATGCCGGACTGTAAACGACCGGTGCTGGTAAGCTCACCGGCACTGTTGTTTCCGGGGTGGCATATTACAGCTCTGCGGGCAGTTGCCGTCCTGCCCGGCAGGTCAGACCTGCCGGGCAGAACGGCACCCACCCGCATAGTTTTCCCCATTCCCATAGAGTCCGATAGGACTTTATGGAAATGGGGACTTACCATTTGCCGGCGCCTGACTTCCCAGACCGCCAGGGTTGTAATCCCCCGTTGTTACCGGGAAGTCGGGCGCCGGTAAATCATTACGGGTCTGGCGGCAACCTGCTGGTAGCAATGGCACGGTTGCCGCCAAACCCGTAATGAGGACCATCGTTTCTTTTTGAAGTCACTCTGTTACAGAAATAATTTCTTTATAAATGCAGAGGGAATTCAAAAAGAAAAGAAAATATTTTTTTTTTTGCAAATGTTTTTTTTTTTCTACAAGTGGGGGCCCCTCCCAGGACATGTGCTGGCGGGGCCCCCCCCCCGCGCTGCGGGGGCCCCTGTTACGCCAGTGGATGAGATGTGTTTGTTGCGTGGAAGGGAGGGAGCAGGTGGGTAAGTGTGTGCATTTCTGTTTGTGTGCCTGTGGGGGTTTTGAGTAGACATGGTTATGGTGGGGACAGGGTGGGGGAGTAAAGAGTGTTTCAGGGGTGAACCCCCTCGATTTAAAGTGTCAGGGGGTTAAACCACCTTGAAAAGTGATATTCGCGAATATTAAAGAGAAATAAATCAGTTTCTTTGCATGCAGCCTTTAATATTGGAAAATATCACATCAAACGGATCTATCAGACTCTGTGCCACGCCATTTGGCATCTCATTCCAGTAGCCATTTTTGCGACAAGTGCTTTGATGCGACTTGGAGGCCATTCTGCAACCTCTACCCAATTAGGGCGTTGGTGCGGTCAAACGGTTCCTGGTGCCCAGAAGCTAATATCTGGCGAGATTCGACAGAATTTTCAATGGGGTAGGGGATACCATCCCATTTTGGATGAATTCCTGGAGGAGAGCAAGCTGTTGGTAATTTGTGGCCAGGATCAGGAGGTTGCAGATCTTGCCTCCAACGTAAACCAGGACAGTCTGGTAAATACCTTATCTGAGCAACACTAAATGTGATCTTATTTGTATGTAGCTGATAGTGCGTTCCCGCGGACTGTTGTGGAGGAAGTGGAGTGCCTACACACTTACGTCCCTTCTGAGACCAAAAAGCAACACACTCACAGACAGCCTTGAGTAAGGTCCCCCCAAACAATCCCTGCTACTCCTCAGCTTTGCTCTTTCTGAACCGTTTTTGGGCAGCCGAGAGAAGCCTGCTTTCATCCCAGTTGTGCGAAAAGGCTTAGCCAGCAAGCACATGTAGCACTGGCCGATCCTGGCTTCCTGTCCACTTGTATGACGTTGGAGATCCTAGTGGCTCAGGACACCTTGGAGACATGAAGGTAGCCACCTTCCTGAATATCCCTACTGATAGGGAAAGTAGAACGCTGGAATCCCTGGATCAAAAAGGTTTTGCATCGGGGCTCGGGAGGATCGCTCAGCGGCAACGTGCTGGCCTTGGAATCAAGACGACACGGAGCAACACAGATTCGATCACCGGGTCCGTGCTTAGAAACCTTGAAACCTCTGTCTATTAAGCGTGTTATGACTAACCTAACATATCATATCGGGGAGCCAGTCTTTAAAGACAGTCAACGTATTATGCATGCAGGCTTGCTACTGCCACAACCTTTGAGATGTAGTGAGATGCTGTGGAGTGAAACAACTGCAAATGTATCCATAGAAATGAAGGGACCTTTTCAGGCTGGTCTAAAATGATAAAAAGGCAGACACACAGATTTCAGAGGCTGGCACGGATACAGCTTATTGGTGGGCCAGGTCTTGAGTGGTGGTCTTCCGGCACTCCTGGATGAGTACCTCTGTCTTTGCTCCCGATGTCTCAGACAAATTGCTGAACCCGCACTTTGATGGGGCAAAGGTAACAGCTTGAATCTATGCGATTCCCTGGAGGAGTTCAAGTCCTCAGCCATGGCTAAGCCCATTAGCTTAGCCATGCAACACTCCTTTAGCTCTACTTGATGGGTCTGGTCCTTATGCCCCTTTCCATCATTTTCTTAAAACGGGAATGGCCACTGCTGCCAAGGGATATAGCAGACGCAGAAACAGCTGGGATATTTTCCCCGGCAAGGGGAGAGGAGCACCATCCCGTAACACCTTACTTTGTCTCATCCTACATCCCGCTTCAAAACTCCTTTGATATGAGCCCCTTCTTACTCCATTCGGAGAGAGGCTCACCCTACACCACTTCAAAAGCCTGGAGTATGTAGGGTGTTGTGCATGGATATTGCCTCCCTTTACTGCAACTACCCCCTGACGAGCACCCTTCCCTTTTGAAGGTCTCCACCTCGCTGGGTGCTCGCCTGCTGGAGATTTCACAGCTCCTGTCCAGGGCCATTATCAAGCGAGTGCCGCTATTGGAGAAGGGGAAAGGATGGTACTCCCACTACTTCCTAACACCAGGGAAGGGTGGATGCCTGAGACGCATTCTGGACCTCCAGCTACTATACTTGTACCCGAGGAAGGGCATGTTAAAGTTGGTGACCCAGTCCCATATCCTCTAGGCTCTGAACGCTGAGTAAGTGAGAATTATAGTTCTGGGCGCCCACTACCAATTTGCAGCCTAACCTTACGGCCTCCTCTTAGCTGCCAGAATCTTTACAAAGCTTCCTCACGAATGACGTGTGGATATCTTTCCCAACCTGGATGACTGACTGACCCAGGAGCATTCTCCAGTCGGTCTCAGAATACCTGTTATGTGCAAACAGCCTTCTCCACAGCTGGACGGTTCTCCATCAACCTCAAATAGTTGAGCACCAATTCGTCTCAGCTCCTGCAAATTACTCTCTGCCCTCCAAGACGGAGATGCGGTTCAATTGCCTGGATGCCAAAAGGGCCCTACGCTTTTCTATCTCTCGATATTTGAATCCCAGATGGATGACCAGCTTTTCCTCATCTGATAGCTCATAGTCTAGGTGGATTATCAAGTGCAGATCAGAAAGTTACACATTAGCGAGCAAGGAAATGCCTGCTAGCCTTCATGCTCATTCCTCAAGGGATTGCTGGCAACTTCTGCCCTGCAGAGTGGTGTCCCTGTGATTGACATCTTCCAGGCATACAACGAGGGCTTCCATGCACACATTTGCAAACCTCCACTGGCTGAAATCCTTAGCTGGAGAGAATGTCAATTTGGTTCAATCATTCGTCCAAAGATCTCTGGTGTAGGTGCTGGAGCCTCACAATTCTTCCTTCCTCCAATTCTGTAACTACTTTTAGAATCTAAGATATGGAGCCTGTGGTTGTGGTAATGTATTCGAAGAGCAAATAACTTACCTTCAGTAATGTCCTTTCTGATGGATGTGTCCTTACTCCCACAGATGCCTTCCCAGAAGAGCAAATAACTTACCTTCAGTAATGTCCTTTCTGATGGATGTGTCCTTACTCCCACAGATGCCTTCCCACCTATCCCTCAAATTGATTGATCGCAACCCGAGCTCCTCAGCATCTGAGCGTGAGGAAAATGGTCATAACCGAGTTCATGGGGCACAAGCGGGTCCATATGCACTCATCACATCCCGAGTCATGGGCACTGATGATGCCGAGCCGAGCATCCAAATCTCTGCTTCCAGGTCGTGTAGGGGAGGATATTTCTAAGATATCGATGGGAGGAAGGATTTTACCATCAGGATGACCATTACCAAAGTTAAGTAATCCATTTGTTTGTCTGTGGGAGTATGGCCACATATTGATGTGTATGGTTTAGGAAGATATTTTGCAGCTGTGCTTTGGAAGGCCTTTCAATTGGCCAAGTTTGCAGGTGTCTCTCCAATCCATGATTGCTGAGGCTGGCGGCCTGTTTCTTGGTGTTGTGCTCACTTTAACAAACTACAATTGCAGACGCCTCTCACACACCAGGCTTGGAAGGTACACACGGACATGTTTGTGTCTCGTACATGGGAAATATTTGTGAAGGGTTTAGGATCAGAGGGCGTTGAGCAGCTGCATGCACACAGACCTTCACTCAACTCATGCACACAATCAATCATACACCCCCCCACACACACACACACACACAAACACACACACACACACACACACACACACATACACTCTTACCCATACACTCACTCACACTTTGCCCATAGAGGTGTTGCATTTTTATGCTTGACAATTCATTTGGGTGAAAGTGTAAAATAAATAAAGGTGAATTTCAACATTTGAAGGTTTAAACAGGATCCTGCACCGAATGACCAGGAAATCTGCAAAATGATTAAATATGCCTGGCGTAGTATGACACAGGTTTATCGGCAGTTGTTATGGCGCACAGAAGAAGGTGAAAGAGAAACGTAAGTCACGTTTCGCCAACTTTCCTGCTCAAGCTGTTATTTCGTTCACCCCTGTGTGTCATTTCACCCCTGTGTCAGTAACTCAGGCACGAGACGCGTTAGTGAAGGGTTCGTTGATGGAACCTGGTTGCCTGGAAAAGTCTGTCACGTGGAAAGTGCTGCGGTCCCACGATCCAATTATCCGCCTGCGCAGCCAGTCGCTGCTCGTGTAGCGCCCTCAGATCAGGCACGTTTGCACTGCCTTTCCAGCTCCTCCTAACAAGTTGTCTTTGTAAATTTCCCCAGAGCTCGGCGCTCTTGTTTGTTCTGGCAGGGAGCAGAAGATTTTTTTTACACAAATCCCAGATTCAATTACGCCGGAGTAATGGCACTCAGGCCACTGATTGCATTGCGAGGATTTAGGTGTAATTTGAGATCTCTGGACCGAGGCAACAAATAAACAGAACAATCTTAAAAATAGCAAAATGCAGCGGTAAGGGATTGGATGTCCTACTGTGTCTCTCTTGGGTGCAGCCGGGGGCAGAGTCAGATTGGCACACACATATACAAAGACCTTGCCTGCATAGTTTTTGGAGCATCCTAGCCCTGGCATTTTTACTACCTAACATAATGATACTCCACATATAAACCAAGCCCCAGAAGGTTGATAAACTGGGGTTGCACTGCTGCGACTTGACCCTAGAGCAGTGGCCTCCAACGCCCCCCCCCTGCGCAAAATGTGGGCAGGCCGGGCTCCCCCAAAAATGCCAAATGGAAAGCAAGTCCAGATGGCTATGAACTATTGTGCGCCGTCGCCCACCCTGCTCCCACCAAAGTGCCTGGGCTCTCCCCACCCTGCTCCCACCACTATCCCATGGCCCCCCCATCCTGCTCCCACCACTATCCCATGGCTCCCCCATCCTGCTCCCACCAAAGTCCCTGGCCTCTCCCCACCCTGCTCCAACCAAAGTCCCGGAGCTCTCCCAATCCTGCTCCCACCACTATCCCATCGCTCTCCCCATCCTGCTCCCACCACACACCCTGGGCTCCCCCACCCTGCTGCCACCAAAGTCCCTGGGCTCTCCCAATCCTGCTCCCACCAAAGTGCCTGGGCTCTCCCCACCCTGCTCCCACCACTATCCCATGGCTCCCCCCATCCTGCTCCCACCACAGTCCCTGGGCTCCCCCACCCTGCTCCCACCACTATCCCATGGCTCCCCCCATCCTGCTCCCACCACAGTCCCTGGGCTCCCCCATCCTGCTCCCACCAAAGTCCCTGGCCTCTCCCCACCCTGCTCCAACCAAAGTCCCTGGGCTCTCCCCATCCTGCTCCCACCAAAGTGCCTGGGCTCTCCCCACCCTGCTCCCACCACTATCCCATGGCTCCCCCCATCCTGCTCCCACCACAGTCCCTAGGCTCCCCCATCCTG
Organism: Ambystoma mexicanum; assembly: GCF_040938575.1. Lineage (NCBI taxonomy): Eukaryota > Metazoa > Chordata > Amphibia > Caudata > Ambystomatidae > Ambystoma > Ambystoma mexicanum. The sequence goes on from NC_090934.1 coordinate 1,242,289,385, forward strand.
CTCCCACCAAAGTCCCTGGGCTCTCCCCATCCTGCTCCGACCAAAGCCCTGGCTCCCCCCTCCCTGCTCCCACCACTATCCCATGGCTCCCCCCATCCTGCTCCCACCACACACCCTGTGCTCCCCCACCCTGCTGCCACCACTATCCCATTGCTCCCCCCATCCTGCTCCCACCACACACCCTGGGCTCCCCCACCCTGCTGCCACCAAAGTTCCTGGGCTCTCCCCATCCTGCTCCCACCAAAGTGCCTGGGCTCTCCCCAACCTGCTCCCACCACTATCCCATGGCTCCCCCCATCCTGCTCCCACCACAGTCCCTGGGCTCCCCCATCCTGCTCCCACCACAGAGCCTGGGCTCCCCCACCCTGCTCCCACCAAAGTCCCTGGGCTCTCCCCATCCTGCTCCGACCAAAGCCCTGGCTCCCCCTCCCTGCTCCCACCACTATCCCATGGCTCCCCCCATCCTGCTCCCACCACACACCCTGTGCTCCCCCACCCTGCTGCCACCACTATCCCATGGCTCCCCCATCCTGCTCCCACCAAAGTGCCTGGGCTCTCCCCACCCTGCTCCAAACAAAGTCCCTGGGCACCCCCTGCTCCCACCACTATCCCATGGCTCCTCCCGATCCTGCTCCCACCACTATCCCGTGGCTCCTCCCCATCCTGCTCCCACCACACACCCTGGGCTCCCCCACCCTGCTGCCACCAAAGTCCCTGGGCTCTCCCAATCCTGCTCCCACCAAAGTGCCTGGGCTCTCCCCATCCTGCTCCCACCACTATCCCATCGCTCTCCCCATCCTGCTCCCACCACACACCCTGGGCTCCCCCACCCTGCTGCCACCAAAGTCCCTGGGCTCTCCCAATCCTGCTCCCACCAAAGTGCCTGGGCTCTCCCCACCCTGCTCCCACCACTATCCCATGGCTCCCCCCATCCTGCTCCCACCACACACCCTGGGCTCCCCCACCCTGCTGCCACCAAAGTCCCTGGGCACTCCCCATCCTGCTCCCACCAAAGTGCCTGGGCTCTCCCCACCCTGCTCCCACCACTATCCCATGGCTCCCCCCATCCTGCTCCCACCACAGTCCCTGGGCTCCCCCACCCTGCTCCCACCACTATCCCATGGCTCCCCCCATCCTGCTCCCACCACAGTCCCTGGGCTCCCCCATCCTGCTACCACCAAAGTCCCTGGCCTCTCCCGACCCTGCTACAACCAAAGTCCCTGGGCTCTCCCCATCCTGCTCCCACCAAAGTGCCTGGGCTCTCCCCACCCTGCTCCCACCACTATCCCATGGCTCCCCCATCCTGCTCCCACCACAGTCCCTAGGCTCCCCCATCCTGCTCCCACCAAAGTCCCTGGGCTCTCCCCATCCTGCTCCGACCAAAGCCCTGGCTCCCCCCTCCCTGCTCCCACCACTATCCCATGGCTCCCCCCATCCTGCTCCCACCACACACCCTGTGCTCCCCCACCCTGCTGCCACCACTATCCCATTGCTCCCCCCATCCTGCTCCCACCACACACCCTGGGCTCCCCCACCCTGCTGCCACCAAAGTCCCTGGGCTCTCCCCATCCTGCTCCCACCAAAGTGCCTGGGCTCTCCCCAACCTGCTCCCACCACTTTCCCATGGCTCCCCCCATCCTGCTCCCACCACAGAGCCTGGGCTCCCCCACCCTGCTCCCACCAAAGTCCCTGGGCTCTCCCCATCCTGCTCCGACCAAAGCCCTGGCCCCCCTCCCTGCTCCCACCACTATCCCATGGCTCCCCCCATCCTGCTCCCACCACACACCCTGTGCTCCCCCACCCTGCTGCCACCACTATCCCATTGCTCCCCCCATCCTGCTCCCACCACACACCCTGGGCTCCCCCACCCTGCTGCCACCAAAGTCCCTGGGCTCTCCCCATCCTGCTCCCACCAAAGTGCCTGGGCTCTCCCCACCCTGCTCCCACCACTATCCCATGGCTCCTCCCCATCCTGCTCCCACCACTATCCCATGGCTCCCCCATCCTGCGCCCACCACAGACCCTGGGCTCTTCCCACCCTGCTCCCACCACTATCCCATGGCTCCCCCATCCTGCTCCCACCACAGACCCTGGGCTCTTCCCACCCTGCTCCCACCACTATCCCATGGCTCCCCCCATCCTGCTCCCAACACAGATCCTGGGCTCCCCCACCCTGCTCCCCCACCCTGCTCCCACCAAAGTCCCTTGGCTCTCCCCATCCTGCTCCGACCAAAGCCCTGGCTCCCCCCACCCTGCTCCCACCACTATCCCATGGCTCCCCCCATCCTGCTCCCACCACACACCCTGGGCTCCCCCACCCTGCTGCCACCACTATCCCATTGCTCCCCCCATCCTGCTCCCACCACACACCCTGGGCTCCCCCACCCTGCTGCCACCAACATCCATGGGCTCTCCCCATCCTGCTCCCACCAAAGTCCCTGGGCTCTTCCCACCCTGCTCCCACCACTATCCCATGGCTCCTCCCCATCCTGCTCCCACCACTATCCCATGGCTCCCCCATCCTGCTCCCACCACTATCCCATGGCTCCCCCATCCTGCTCCCACCAAAGTCCCTGGCCTCTCCCCACCCTGCTCCAAACAAAGTCCCTGGGCACCCCCTGCTCCCACCACTATCCCATGGCTCCTCCCGATCCTGCTCCCACCACTATCCAGTGGCTCCTCCCCATCCTGCTCCCACCACACACCCTGTGCTCCCCCACCCTGCTGCCACCAAAGTCCCTGGGCTCTCCCCACCCTGCTCCCACCACACACCCTGGGCTCCCCCACCCTGCTGCACCAACGTCCATGGGCTCTCCCCATCCTGCTCCCACCAAAGTCCCTGGGCTCTTCCCACCCTGCTCCCACCACTATCCTATGGCTCCTCCCCACCCTGCTCCCACCACTATCCCATGGCTCCTCCCCATCCTGCTTCCACCACTATCCCATGGCTCCCCCATCCTGCTCCCACCAAAGTCCCTGGCCTCTCCCCACCCTGCTCCAAACAAAGTCCCTGGGCACCCCCTGCTCCCACCACTATCCCATGGCTCCTCCCGATCCTGCTCCCACCACTATCCCGTGGCTCCTCCCCATCCTGCTCCCACCACACACCCTGTGCTCCCCCACCCTGCTGCCACCAAAGTCCCTGGGCTCTCCCCACCCTGCTCCCACCACATCCCCTGGCTCCTCCCATCCTGTTCCCACCAGAGTCCCTGGGCTCCCCCATCCTGCTCCCACCACATCCCCTGGCTCCTCCCATCCTGCTCTCACCACACACCCTGTGCTCCCCCACCGTGCTGCCACCAAAGTCCCTGGGCTCTCCCCACTCTGCTTCCACCACTATCCCATGGCTCCTCCCCATCCTGCTCCCACCACAGTCCCTGGGCTCCCCCACCCTGCTCCTGCTAGAGTCCCTGGACCAGTGGCGGCGGCACTTATTCTTTAAGTGGAGGCACATAAATATTTCCCCGAGATATACCATAGTGACCGAATGTAGCGAGGGAGCCCGAACCAATGAAGGGGGTTTCGGGGTTTCGGGATTATTCTGCCCCATGGATTTGTTTTAAAATAATGGATTAAAAAGCGTCATTTTAGAGCACACTTTTAAAAGAAAAATTGGGTAAAAAGCCACCACACAGTTTGCACTTGCCACTAGTGGGCCCAGAGGAGAACATGTATTTTTAATGGACACCAGTGACAGCTGCTGTATTACTCTATGGTGCATTTATATTCTAAATACTGATAATGCCACTAAGATGCAGTATGCTAAGAAGCAATTCCCAAGATGTCTACAACTTAAAGAGGCTGAATGGAATGTTTCAGTATGTGACACATTCGCAGGGTATGGTGACCCTTTTACCCAAAGTGAAACGTATTAAATATACTTTTTAAACAGCCACAGCTATTTAGTAGGGTTTGGAATATCAGGAATCCGATGTAGGCTGCTGAATCCTAACACTGCAGGTTGCGTGCGTGCCAGCCGTAATACTGCGCGAGTCTGTAACAGTCTCAGCCTCACCTTATTGCGTGCGTGCTAGCCGTAATACTGCGCGAGTCTGTAACAGTCTCAGCCGCACCTTATTGCGTGCGTGCTAGCCGTAATACTGCGGGAGTCTGTAACAGTCTCAGCCGCACCTTATTGCGTGCGTGCCAGCCGTAATACTGCGGGAGTCTGTAACAGTCTCAGCCGCACCTTATTGAGAATCGGTTCGCAATTATAGCTCTGTACTTTGTGTAGTGCTTGCACACTGGGTATCCAAGCGCGTCCATCTTCTGTGAGTGGCTGAGATTGTGGCTGAACGTCAGGTGTTCGAAGTACCTGACAATTCACTCCGTCAGACATTTGGAGTTTGACAGTCTGTTTCCAGAATTTCCCGTTTTTGTACTTTGAGCCAAAATCAATTGTAATTCACATTTCAAGTCATTTTTAAATGCTTACAAAGCTATCCTGTTTTCATTGGTCTGGAATCTTCTCAAGCAACTTTGGGAAGCACTGGGGTACCTGGGATGTCCGGGCTTATACATACTAGTTGACATTTGTCAGCTGGCAATAAATGGTGCGTTTGCTAAATCTGGTCTTCAACTTGCAATGAACATCGTGTGTAATGGTACCATTTACCTGCTTACGGCTATTATTACAATAAATGCCTTTCTGTCTTGAATCTAGAGTAGTGTAATGATAGCCGTATCAAGGTACATGGTACCATTACACACGATGTTCATTGCAAGCTGAAAACCAGCTGTTTCACTTTTTCAAACTGTGGGTGCGCGATCCCTCCCACCCCCCGGATATGAGGCTGCGACAGGATGTTGCGCCCCACAGTTTCAATACCGCTGCTCTAGAATTAGGAGGAAATACTTAATTCACTGACCTGCAGGGTAACATAAGATAGACGTTACGTGCAAGTACCACACTAGTTTGACCCTGTCGGCTCCCACTGAGCCACAGCACCACGTTCCTTCACACAAGTACACAGGTGCTGGCACGCGTGCGGTCACAGCCAGTCAATAAGGAGCCTTTCCTCTGCGCTCGTGTGGCCTCCCCTCCAACCAGGAGAATGTTAGAGAGTTCAGATATCTCTGGTGGCTCCATCATGGTGACAGCAGAGCCAGCATTAGGCTCTAAGCCAGGGCCCCTCTAACTGATGGGATCCTGGCCACAAGACATAACTGGCGAGAAGGATGGGATTCTAGGTTTGGACAGACCCGGGAATCTCAAGATGAAACCACCATTACAAGCAACCGCCACTAATGCCACCTCTACCCTGTGCGATAACCCGGACACTGGCATCCATAAAAATCCCAAAACAGCAACGCTACAGATGAAATATTGCATGAAAGGAGCAAGGCTGGCACACAGCATGCCTGAGCTTTCACCAACGGGACTCGAAGCCCTCAGTGAGAGTAGGGCGAGCCTGCCCAATCTGCCGGAAGGATACATCAAACAAACTGCCAGAATAGCTTGCCCAAACAGTGCAAGACAGCAAATTATAGTCCACCATGGCTACTGATCGGACAGCAACTCAGTTCCCCTGAGGCACAGCAACCCACCATGCTGGGATAAGACGTTATTACATTGCCAGGCTTTTTTTCGCTGCATTTTTTGGTAAAAATGTCTGGCCGAAAAACTCATCGAAACATATAGGGAGTGGGTGTGTAAGGGCATATAAGGGGTACGGGGCGTGGGATATAGGGACTACAAAATAGGAAAGGGGGTTTGGGGGGGCACCCACAAATATTTTTAAAACATTTGATTTGTTTTTTTTTGGCCGAACATTTTTGACAAAAAACTCCTGGCGATCTAAGAACATAGAACCCATGCTGGTAACCAGGCATTCAGTAACGAAATGTATGCCATTTAATAAGCAAACCTATGTGTATCAATGCCCAGCACCTAAACAGAGGCAGCCCAGGCCGAAGCAAAGGAAAATAAAGAAGTTATCATTTCAGATTAAGCAAAGAAGAGGCAATCTCACTGTGCCACTGCACATAAGCTTTCAAACGTCAAGTAAGCTCTGAATGGGAAGACGGAGCTCTCAAGGCCATCACGTACCAATGATGAGTATCCCGTCACTGCAAACCATGCAGCAACGCCTGGGTGTCAACGGACAACTCCTCAGTATTTAGCAACTGCCAATGCTTTCTGACTCGCACTATCCTTGAATTCTACTCAAAGATCTGGTGAGGAGAACGCATGCGACCGGCCGGTGCTTTAACACTGTCATCATGGCCAGGAGGACAAGCAGCGAAAAAGTAGGCATAGGAAGATGTGAACATTCGGTGCCAATAACATCAAGAAAAGAAGAGCGAAAGAGAGAGAACGAGAGTGAGAGAGAGCAAGAGAGAGGGAGAGAGAAAGAGACAGAGAGAGAGAGAAAGAGAGAGAGAGAGAAGCCTGCAAAGATCACTGGAGACCAGTGAAGCGTCATCGTCCATTCATCAGTGATTGTTGCAGTGACATTCAGTCCTTGATCAGTTACTGGGAGGTTTGGCAGTAACATCCAGACTGATAATGGTTTATGCTTTGCAATAAAACCATCTTCCTTTGCACTGTGACTATTTTACAGGAAGGCCAAGTAGAAGTTTAGCCTTTGATGTCGCCATTGCTCCAGATAAGATTTTGAGGGGGCAGTATTTGACTCCCTATTTTTAAACTTTGAGAGTAAATATGATTTCAAGGGAGTAACAATGAGTTTTCTCCTTCACAAGAGAGTGAAACATATGGCACATCCAGCCCCTTTGGGGTAGAACACCTTCCTGTTAATCTCAAAGGCCTTAACATCAGAGACTCTCCTACACAACACCAAACACAGCAACATGGCCAGTTTACTAGATAGTCTGTGCACTGATAAATGCTCATTACTTGGCCATTGCTTAAATTGACAGAAAATTGTCTGTACATCTCAGAGGACTGAATACCTCGCTGACAGACGTCTATGCAATTTCACTCTGAGCAACAGCCTAATCACTGCCGAATGGTCCCTGACCACCAAACCATCCACCTTCTCATGACCTGCCAAAATGGCTGATCTGTACCCCCCTATGGCCCTGAAAGCCCGACCGTGAAATCCACCAAGAAATTGAGAACCTTTACTAAAGGTGCTGAAACGAGATGAACACGCTGTAGAGCACACTGATCCTCTCATTTGTTCCATGCGGCGCCATAGCTCCTAAGCGTTGAAGGGGCCCACGAGTCCCTGGTACAGTCTGCAGCGACTCTCGAAAGGCCCGGCAAGTCCCATTGTTGCCTGAAACTCTGCACCCCAACAGCTGTAGGTTCCCTGCTAGCACTAAGGGATGTTCCTGACCCCCTGAGTTCCACAACGTGCCCTGTTGGAAAGGAATCATCCTCGGAACATCCGAAGAAAGTTCAATCAGAACAGGAAACCACACTTAAGATTTCCACAGCAACACCACCATCGCCATCACTGCTCTCTCCCTGCGGTCTTTCGCCAGTGTCTGTGCCAGCAGGATGAACGGAGGGAAGACATAATGAACTGCCCCCATCCAGCTGTGAAGGAACGTGTCTGTATCCAATGCCCCTGGGTCCAACCTCCAACTAAAGTACCTGGCTGTCTGAGTGTTCAATCTGGAGGCAATTATCGATGTCCAATGGACCCAAGATTTCCTGCAACCACAAGAACACTGCTCTGAATACCTTCCAATCGCTGGCGTCCCACAGATACCTGGAGTTACAGTCTGCTGTCACATTTTGATTCCCAGGAGCTACCGCAATCTTCTCCTCTAGCCAATAATGGCAGACATTTTTGCTAGTTCCACTAATAATTTTGATCCAGTGCCCCCAGGTAATTTATGTACTGCACTGCCGAGATGTTGTCCATCTTGAACAGATTGCAGCAATTGGCCTTGTCTCTGGCAAAAGTCACCACTGCAAACAAGCCTGCCAGCACTTCTAAACAGTTGATGTGCAGCTCCATTCTCCTCTTTGGACCTCTTGCCTCTTGTCACCAGCTGTCCGCATCTTGCATTCCAACTGGATCTGCTTGCATCAGACTCTATAGCCAACTCTGGAACATTTCTATATTCTGTAACCACCATCTCAATTCGGTCTTCTTGTCTTTGCCCCAGTGGTACTAACTGGTGATAATGCACTCCTCCTTGTAAGTGCCTGATTTTCAGTCTCTCTAGTGCTCTGTAGTGTAACGGCCCTGGGAATATGGCCTGAATTGATGAAGCTAACAACCCCACTACACTGGCTAGATTCTGAAGCGAGATATGTGTCTTCTGAAGGAATCCTTTCTGCTCCTTTCTGATCGGCCTCACCTGCTGCAGTTGCAACTCCGAAATGACTTTCCTGGTGCCTATCATGGAGTCCAGAAACTCCAGCCATTGTTTCGGAACTAGCTCCAACTTCTCCCGATTGATCAAGAAGCCTAGAGATGTCAGTAGGGTACTCACCCATCGCACAGCATATCGTCTAAACACATTATAATCCTGATCCATTGTCTCTTATTGCTGCCGCTACTGACTACATCACTTTGGTGACCACCCAAGGTGCCGAGGCTAGCCCAAAGAGAAGGCATCTGAATTGTTAGCTCTGCCCTTTCCACAGGAACCTGAGGAATCGTTTCTGCTCCGGAGCTACTGCAATGGTTAAATACGCATTATTCAAGTCTAATCTTGCTAGCCAGTACGCTTCATGGAGGAGGTGAATTCCCTCCATCTTGAAGTGCCTGTTGATCAACCAACTGTTTAACTCTTGTTTAACTGTTAATCACTGGCCTTCACTATCCCTTCATGTGCACCAGAAACATATTGCTGTAGAAACCGGGCTGACCCAGCGGACTCCACTCTATCGCACTTTTCTCCACTATACTGTGCAATTCTGCTTCTAAAAGCCTTTCCTCCACCCTTGCCATACTTGGTGGGGCTGGAGTGCGAGACTGCCGTGGACTCTCGAAGAAATCTAGTTTGAAACTGGTCACTGTCTGTAAGGCCCAAACATTGTCTAATAGCTCCTGCTTTTGGCTATAAACACCTGCGTTCTCCACCCTACCTTTGGGTACTGTTTGTGTATTGCACTTACCTCTGGCTGCATTCTGCTGCCTGTTACCGCAATGTCCTCTACGACCTCTGAGACCTCTTCCTCTACTGGCGAAAAAGGCATCTTGCTGCCTGGATTCCCAGTACAGGGCCCTTGGGCCTTCTCGTTGAACTGAGGCGACCGATCGAACGGCCCCTATGTCGACCGTTCCCGTCAAAAACTCTTCCAGGGAAGATTTTCCTAATATAGTTCTCCAAGGCTCTATATGTCCCTATGAACCTTGACATTTCTTTTGCGAAGGCCTCCCCAAAGAGCAAGCCCTGTGCGGATTCCCTCACTTCATACGTGGCAAGATTTCCAAACTTGATGCCAATCTTTAGCAAGAGGCTGCACCTTCTCTCAGAGGAGAGCACACAGTTGGTGTTACCAAGAGGCACACCGCCATCTTTGCCCAGCTGAGGGCCTTTACAGGCTCACCAGTATTTTTCAACCCCTCTTCCAAGTCCATGATGTTTGCTAATGGCCCAGCCTGTTCAAGTACTTTATCTTGACATCTTTGGTCGCCTTGGCCACGAAAGTAACCATCTTGGAATCGAGTTCCGGCATATCAATCACCTTGCCCGGAACCTCTGGCCGCAGACATTCTGCTCTCATCCTAAATAGCACTTCCTTCTCTAGCGGTTTCCTGATCTGCTGTGCCACATGTTGTGCCACTTTAGGCAGTGGCAGCCAGTCCGTAGACTTTGGATGCCGAATGGCTTCGGAGTAAAAAATGTCTTCCATGTCATTTGCTTCCCCTATTGTAGCCTCGGCTACCTTTGCTCTCTATTTGGGCTCCTTGGCACCCTTGCCTTTGCAGTCCACTTTGCTATCCTCTAGATCCTCTAGATCACCTTGATCATAACCATCTTCATCATCACCATCATCAGATGTTGTTGGGCCGTCATTGGCATCCCCTGTATTTTCCGCCCCCGAGGTAAGGGCAAAGAGGTTTGACACTGCCGCTCTAACCAAAAAAAAAAAAAACCCTCTTTAGTTTGATAAATGGGTCGGCCACCACACAGGGAATTATATGGACCCCTTCACCTTGACCAGGGGAAGTAGAAGAGGGTGAACTCTTCTGGGTCTTTACACTCCTCTGTGACACACTCCCTTTCTTGCGGTGCTTGGCTGAGGTACTCTGACCAGAGCTGTGTGCACTTGGTCTCTTTTTAGGAGCTTCTGTGCTTTTGGCTGCAACCGGGGGAGAAGGAACGGGATGCAGAAGAACCGCAGCATGCTTACCACGGGAGAACCGAAACACGCCGTAGAGAACCAGTGAGTCCACAAGAGGGAAGCTAGGACATCGGGGAACTTTGGCAACCCTACCGAAGGCAAATGAGAATAAATGAAGCATGTAAGACAGAATGTGAGCCTCAAAGGCAAATGAGAATAAATGAGGCATATACGACAGAATTTGAGACTCGATATTTCCAAAAGAGAAATAACGGAATGAATACAAGATATTGCCATGTTTGCATCAAGTGAAGCATATGAGAAAGCCCTTGCAGGAGAGTATACCAGGCTGATTCAAGTTTGCAAGTGAAGCATTTGAGAAAGCCCTGGCAGAAGAGTATACCAGGCAAAGTCAAGTTGACAAATGTGTAAGGTAGATCACATGAGGAAGTCCTGATATAAGGATAACTCGGGTATAGCCAAAGACTGTGTTGAAATTACATTAAAGAGGAGAAGAAACCTGGCAAGGGAATGCACCAGGTATCCTACGAAATTGAGATTAACAGCCAAGTTGTTTAATAAACAAACCATTTTTGCTAAACAGAAAAGTCTTAGGAAAGCTCCTATCGTTAGGAGGTTGGCCATTTATAAGAGAAAAACCTGGGGAAGTGAACAATCCCCTGGAACTGTGAGAGTCATCCAACTGGGAACTTTTTGTGCAAGAATTACCTCTTTCCTTAAAAGAGCTTAAACATTTGTGTACACTTTTCAATGCCAAAGTCATTACCCCTTTTTCATCTTAGAGATTATGTTTTTGAATGTGAGGGCCAGAATAGAACTTTAGACACAGGACATTTTGCTTTGGACATCTTGACATTGGACAGAGCCTTAGTTTTCGTTTAGGTAGGGAAATACCTCTTAGAAAAGGGACAGCAAGGCATTTTCCAACCCTTTTTTGTTTGAAATAAAAGTCTGCAGCCAAAACTATAACCTCTCTGTGTCTGTGTCTCATTCCTTGTTCCTCACAGAATCCTACCTTCAGTGGTACTTGAAAAGATGGACTGATGTTCTGTCTACACCCTTCCCTTGTGCCTGCACGCTTGGGTGTAGACCCTAAATTCCAGCCTTATCTCCTTTATCAAAGTGGTACTTAGAGAATGACTGCATCTGGTGTCAAGAATATAGTCACACCGAAGAGCTAAAACCTCCCTCCCCAGGATAAAATGAGGCAGGGAACAAGTGATAGCTGTAGACAAGAACCAAAGTAAAGCCCCCGACGTATGCTGGAGACACCAGCGCTGCATGTCTGGGAGAGAGAGAAGATGCTACCCTACGCTCCAGGCAGGAACGTCATGCAAGCTGTCGGAGGAAGCCAGTGAGCTGGCAAACACGCACAGAAGTTTCTGGACCCTTGGGCAACCACAAGGGAAGCACAATCCACCATCCTTGGAAAGACCTACCAGGACCACCAAATGGGATCTCAAACACAAACGGGCACACTGGACTACATATGCTGCAATCTATGTTACGTGCAAACCCACTTGGAGAAAGTGTGCAGGGCTTAGCTCCCTTTTCAAGACCTCAAACGTACATGCCCCAGGTGGCGAAGAAAGGGTGAGATTGGCCGGTGGTGGTGGCAAATCCACAGAAGGGAAGGGAGATTTAGGCAGGGGACGGGAAGCAGGAAGTGTGAGTTTTTCAGGGTAGGTCCGAGGTGGAGGACACCCCAGATCCCAGCAGGAGGAAGGAGGGAGCACCGACTTGTGCAGGAAATTCGTGGAGAAGGTGAGGTACTGGCTTAGGAGTGAGAGTGGTTCTGCAGCATGTGTGTCTGTGAGATGAACACATATAATAGATTAGTGTATGGAGTGAATGTGAATTGAACGGTACATGGTGAAAGGAGGGGGTTTGAGTAGGTAGTGGGAGGAGAGCATCAGTGAGAGTATCTGTGAGAGTAGTAATGGGAGGAGGAGAGTTGGAGTGTGGAGTTGGGGAGTAATAGCAGAGAAGAGGAGCAACAAAGTGAAGTGGGAGCACAAGTAACAAAGGGTAAAGGTGTGAACTAGGAGAAGTGAAACTTCGGTGGGATGGCTAATTGTAAGTAGAGAGAGGGAGATAGTAACAGTAGGGGGCAACATCCTGTATCCAATTCTCCATTAGAACACTTATCCTTGGATAGACGAGGGTCACTTAGGAAGTCCTTTAAGGGGAGTTTAAATAGAAGACCCTTAGTAAACCACCTGTAGTAAAAGGCAGTGAATAGACAGTAGGGGTCAACATTTGGGAGCAGCAAACAGGAGTTACAGATGACTGGGTTGAAAGGGGGGGGAGGTCAATACCAGACAAGAGAGTGAAAGGGAAAGCGTTAGAAAAAATAATAATTGACACCTCAATTTGGTCTTCACGCGAAAGAGCGTGTCCATGTTTCCCTGCCCAGTATGTACTGTGACGATTCACACGGTGTCATCACTTCTCTCCTAGGAGGAGCCCCTTTTGATGAGGCTATGGGGTTGAAGCCACTACCCAATATTCCCCCTGTGGGTGGTTTAATGCGGGTGGACCTCGTGAGGTGGTACTCCCCTGCTGGGGAGGACGACCACCACCTGGGTGATAGGCGGCACAACAACCAAACCCAAACCTGCCTGAAACTTCTATTACCCTTTCACCCAGCCACTCTGACTGATACATCCATATTGTAACATTGCATCCGTTTCACCAACTGAGATGAAGAAGATCATCCGAGAGATAAAGATTGCTCCCAATGCAAGTACTGGGAAGAGGTGGTCCTTAGGAGTCATGAACAGTGTCCCAGGGAACCAGTCTGGTGCTCCACAGGGGAGTGTTCACTTGACTAACAAAAAAACAGAAGAGGGAATGGACAAGAAAGTGAAGGAGAGCAGCAGTGGAGACAGCCCAGCCCAGGAAAAGCAAAGGAGAATGCTCTGGAGAAGTTAAAGGCTGTCATCTGCTCGAGACAGAAAGCAGGTGGCAGGAATCTATGACCCAGTTGTCTGGAGCTGGTCAAGAACACGGCTGGAAGCTGGGAAGCCGTTACGCAACTTCTGAAAGGTGGACCATGTGGTCCTGCAATAGTTCCTACACCACCGGCCACAGAACAGAAACGAAACACACAGAGCAAGAGCAGCAGAGACACAGAACGTCAGCACAACGCTCCCAAAAGAAGCACAACCCAAGGAAGAAATTATGATATGATAAGGCATTTATAACGCGCCTATACAAAGTGTTTGAAGGCGCGACGAGACAAGGGAGGGGGAACAGAGTAAAGACAGACAGCGATCCTACTAGGCCAGGTGTCATTCAGATTGTGCAAGTGCATGGGAAGGGGGGAGTGGGAAAGCGCAGGGGAAGGGGGATGGGACAGTGCAGTACATGGGATAATAGAATAAATAACAATAAGTAAAAGTATCGCCAGCAGGTGTCAAGTGCAAGGGTAAGTGCAGACAACAGGTGTCAAGTGCTGGAAGTGGGACTGTGGGGATACAGAAACAGTCCCCAAGTGCGGTGTTGCCAGGAAGGCAGTGCAGGTGTGTGACTGGCGGGGAAGGGGTCCTGGGCTTGAGATCAGAAGGTGGCCAGGTAACCAGTGCAGTTTCAGTTTCAGCAAGGAAGTCAGCAGGGGAGAGGAGGAGAAAAATCAGAAGCAAAGAGAAAGGTTTTGAGGTGCTTGCGGAACCGGAGATTATTTTCCTCAAGTTTCAGGGAGGCAGGGAGGCTGTTCCAGAGGGAGGCCCCAGCCGAAGAAAGAGATCTACCACCAACTCTTTGTTTGGAGAAGCGACTGACCCTGAGGGAGTCGGAGGCGTATGAGCGAAGAGCTTGAGAAGAAACATTTTTAGGAAGAGAGTGTTGAACGTCTTGAAGCCCCAGGCCCCAGAAAGCCTTGTGGACAATGCAGAGGGGTTTGAACTTAATTCTTGCAACCACTGGGAGCCAATGGAGAAATTTCAGTCCTGGAGAGATACGATCCCTGGGCTTGAGGCCAAGGACAAGTCTTGCAGTTCTGTTCCGGATGAATTGCAGAGGGCGGAGGGTAGAAGCAGGCAGATTTAGAAAGAGGCTGTTGCAGTAGTCCAGCTTGGAGAGAACCAGAGCTCTGGAGACAGTGAGCTACTGGGGGAAGGAGAGGAAAGGAAGAATACCTCTGAGGGGGTGCAGTTGGTAATGTGACTTCTTAGCGACGTGGCAGAGCACCCTGACCCAGTGAAGGTAACAGGTGTAACGCGGGAACCGGTAGGGGTATGATATTGGTGAGTGTGAATGCAAGTTAACCGAAAATAACACTATGAGTAATCTCCTTTGTGGCAATGCTTGGCAGGAGAGTGAACCAAGTGAGCCTAACGAGAGAGAGAGAGAGAGAGAGAGAGAGAGAGAGAAAGAGAGAGAGAGATATAATATATATATATATATCTATCTATATATATATATATATATATATATATCTATCTATATATATATATATATATATATGTTTGGAACCCAAGCAGGATAAGGGTATGGAACCCGAACCAGCACCAAGTAAATACCAGAGGAAGTCGCACTCCAGATAGTGGCAGTGATAAGCCCACAGGCCACCAGGGAAAAGTCTGGAACCCTGTTCACCATAGCGGTGAAAAATAAGCAACCACGGGCCATACAAGAATGGTCTGGGACCCCAACAGAAGTAAACCAAAGAATCGAGCAAGTCTTCCTCATTACAGTGGCAGAGATAAGTCCACTAGTTACAAAAGAAGGGTCTAGGACCCCAACGTGAATGAGGGAAACTCACAAGGGATTTTTCCCCGTCACAGTGGTCAAGAGGAGACCACTAGAACCCAAAGAAGGGTTTGGGATCCTAACAAGATTTGGGACATTACTGAAAGCCAGTCACAGAGACAAAGTGAATATCAAGCTGGAAGCAGTAAGAAGGAACTGTGTCAAGCTATACCAGGAGAAGGGAGTCATTCACCTGGTTTCAAAACAGAAGTTGAGCTGGAAACGCCAGGGGAAGGGAGCCATTCCCCCTGGCCTTGTGTTGAACTGTGTCTAAACAGACCAAGAGAAGGCAGCCATCGGGCCTCATTACGAGCTTGGAGGTAGCCTTGCCGGTAAAACCGGCAAGGCTAACTCCAAACCGGCAAGAAAATCTGGCATCCGCGAATGGCCAATTACCGGGATATTCTGGCCCCGCCGGACCCGGTAATTGCCCTTTCGCGGGTGCCGGCAGATCCCCATTCCCATTTGTGCCCCATAGGGCTCAATGGGGATGCCTGTAGCACCGGCACGGTTCATTACTCTGCCGGTGCTACAGGCATGCTGTGCTCGCTTGAAAGGCGCCCGCGAGCACAACTCTGAGTTTGCTGGTCTGGATACAACGGTACCAGCAAGCTTACCGGTACCGTTGTGTCCGGACCGGCAACCTCGTAATGAGGCCCATTCTCTTGGTCCTGAACTGAGAGCTGAAGGGAAGAAGCCAGAGGAAGGGAGCAATTCCCCCTGACTTTGTTGTGAATTCAACCAAGCCATATCAGGGGAAGGGAGCCATTCGCCCTGGTTCTATTGGAAATTGTACAGAGCTACACCGGGAGATTGTGCAAAGACTGTGTGAAACCTACAAGCCCGGGGAAGTGAGTCATTCCCCCTGGTACATTTGTTTTGAAAGAACATTTCGTTGAACCTCATCCAAGAAGCAGGAGAAGGGAGCCGTTCTCCTTAAAGAAGGAACTTTCTGTTAGTTACCTTTTTAGTTGTAGTGAGCAGGACAGAAGTAGGTTTTGACACAGGATGGTGGAATTTACTTTGATGGACATTCTGACAGACCCTTTCAGTATTAGTTAGGGAGAGTAAGGATCTTTTACATTTAAAAATAAAAGTCTATTACCAAAACCATGCCACCTTTGTGTCAGCATCCTTCTTCAACACCCTTACAGTACACATCACACATGGAAGTTTGAAGGGCCCAGATTACGAATGGTATTTTTTATTAATCCTGGTCACGAATGGTATTTTTTATTCATCTTGGTCAAACTTGTCCTCCGTACAGTCCTCACTATGCGAGACATCAGCCTCTTCACAGGAAGCACTTTCAAAAGCTTCACACATTCATCCAGGTGCTGGGTGAGACTTGTTCCCTCTCTTCTCCTTTAATAGAAGGGAGGACCTGATCATGCCTTTATGAAACCAATTTACTGTGTGACATAGCCTTCTCTTTTAGGTGTCAACAGCGATTCTCACCTGGACCATCAGGGATGTTGCCGGGGCCCAATACCATTGGGCTCCAGACTCTCTCCAGTCATTTATGCAGAGACCTGCTGACCTTCAGGGCCGTCAGGAACACGACCAATTGCATAGGATGAACAGAATCTGGTTTGCGCCATAACTTTCCTTTAGTTATCAGCAGTGCCTTTCATCTGCACGACTCTTTAGGCAAGTAGCACTGCAATGGGACATATCCAACTAAAAGACCCTCCTCTAGGCTCCAATTTATTAGCCAAAAAATCTATGTCTGCTTCTAATGCAATTAAAGTGAGTAACACAATAAAGTTCAATTTTTAAGAGTGGTTTATTTCCATGTCTACCTTGATATGATATGATTTGATATGGCATTTATAACGCGCCCTATACACAAGTGTTTCAAGACGCCAAGAGGCAAGGGAGGGGAACAGAGGGAAGACATGGACAACGATCTTACTAGGCCTAGTGACATTGATATTACGCAATTGTAGGGGAAGGGGAAAGGGGAAAAGTGCAAGGGGGAAGGGGCAGTGCAGTACACGGGAATAACAGTAAATATAAATAGATAAATAAAGCAAAGTAAAAGTGCGGCCAGCTGGTGGCAAGTGCAGACATCAGGTGTCAAGTGCTGGTAGAGGGCTGTAGGGATACAGAAACAGTCCCGAAGTGCGGAGATGCCATGGAGGCAGTGCAGGGGTGCAAATGGCAGGGGAGGGACCTGGGCCTGAGATCAGAGGTAGCGAGGTGACCAGTGCAGTTTCCGTTTTAGCCAGGGGTTCAGCAGGGGAGAGGAGGAGAGAAGGCAGAAGCAAAGAGGAAGGTCTTGAGGTGCTTCCTGAACCAGAGATGGTTCTCCTCAAGTATCAGGGAGGCAGGGAGGCTGTTCCAGAGGGAGTCCTTCAAAAACAAATTTGCTTTTATGTGGAAAGCAAATATTCTCATCATCATGCATAACACGTTCGAAATGTGTGACGATCGCTATACCAGGTGATGTTTTTACACAATTTCTTTTATTTATTTATTTATTTAGACATTGTATAGCGCACCGAACCCGGAGGCATCTAGGCGCTTTTTGCTTAAGATGGTTGGTTACAAAAAGTTGCTTAAATCGTAGGTTACATACTTTACTTACAGTGGTTACATCTTTCAAGAGGATAATGTCATACAGAGTAGGATGCAGGCTTGGTTACAGTGGCTGCATCTTGCAGTTAGGTTACATCAGATTAATATGTGCTAGAGAAGCACTGTTTCGAATACAGATAGATTTGGACGTAGTTGTTACCACTCTTGAGGGTGCTGAGGGGGGCAAGTATATGGGATGGGTGCTGAGGTACTCCTACCTGTAGAGTTGCAATCGTGTTTATTATGTTGTGGCATTAAAATGCATGTGTAAAACTTATGCATAAAACCTTTACATGCGCTATTTACAGTCATATTTTCATTCATTTGTATGAAGGTGAAGGGGCACTCCTTTTATGCATCACACAAAGGCACCCACATTTACACCAGCATAGCATTTTCCTGCTGGTATAACTGCTTTAGATTCTTAAGGAATCTGTCTGCTTTTGAATCCATTGCAAACACCACCTCACACATATACCTAGCAGGTGGCATTTATTCTATTTGCACTCAAATTGAAAATATTAAGTTCTACAGGTAATTACAACTGTGATCACACCTTTGCTTTGCACTTCATGGTACAAGTGACTAAAATGGCATGCAGGGCACCTCTTTGCACTCAAGTGCAACCGTAACATGGCCCCTCTTTGCAATTCATGATTTTAAACAAAAGGCCAGCTTCATTTCTTAAAGTGCTAAAAGCACAGTCCTGCACTTTAGGAGCCATTTCAGACTGCCATTATTTTATGTTCTAGGATTTGTAGCTGTAAATTTCAATTTAGGGTGTGTAAAACAAAGCTACAATTATATTCTTTTGGCATAACATGTCTCTACTAGTATTTACATTTTATCAGGTTGCTTCACTACGATGCCATGGCACATTCTCTCCATTTGTCATGCTTTCTTGGAGCTTACAAATATGTGAGAGTCGGGTAGGGGGCTAACAGAAGCAGGGCAAGGATGCTTTGTTTCAGTGTTGATGTGTGCATATATAAAAATATAAAGCTGTGTGTAGTGTGTAAGCTTTAGATATTTTGTGACTTGTCTAGAGCAGTGGTTAATTTTGTACTGAAGGTTGCTACCTTAAATTGTTTGTGTGGTTGTCTGTGGTGTCAGAGTGGTGCTTAAGGAGTGTGGAGAATTGCGTTGGAGTATCTGTGGTGGGCTGGTGTATTGTTTATGGACATTTAATGTAGACATTTTTTCTTCAGGTGGTCATTCTGCAACCTTTGCTGTTTTGCTGCTGTAGATGTGGTGTTAAGATATGTTGTTAGGCTAGGGGAGGCTATGACAGGTGGCACCATACCATGGCACAAATTCAGGACTCCCAACATTGAGTCAATTCCCCGGGACCTCCCTTCAGACACCTCAAAGAAACTGCAACGATAGCTCCACTCTTTCATACATGGGATCAGGGTGCAATGCAGCTGGATATGCTCCATGAACTACCAACTGACAAATCCAACCGCGCACCACACAAAACCACAACATTACCCTGCTGGCAGGTACCATCAAAATATGAATTTTGTATTTAAAACCCAATCATGTTTTTGGAAATGTTACTGGACCAATCTTCATTTAATTGCACCACTGGCTGCTAATTTGACACTAGTTCCTACAAACATTCTTTTGGGCCAACAGCAATGGGGCGTGTGACGAATCGTGGAAATTAATCACTTCTCCCCAGGGTGGAGGCCCCCCTGTGAGACTAGGGAGCAGAGGTCTCCTGAATGCAATTTTAGTCATTTGCACCATGAAGTGCAAAGGAAAGGTGTGAACACAGTTGTAATTGCCTGTACAACATAATATTTTCAATTTTAGTGCAAATTGAATAAATGCCACCTGCTAGTTATCTGTTAGGGAGGTGAGCCTGCTCTACAATACCTTCCCTAGGGGTAGAGGCAAGTGGGCCTCACTGGGAGAGACTCCCCCTTTGGGGACAAGGACTCCCGTTCTCAGGAGGAACTCCCTAGAGGACTTGTCAAGATAGCACCATTATATCTACCTGATGACAAGACCTCTGAAGATCAATTTGAAATGTGTTACTACCACCCTGAAAGAGAAGATATCCTTTTAAAATCCCAGGCTACTGTAGGAAGAAGAGGCCCTATGGAGAGTATCAGGTAATATTATCCCCACCAATAATATTGCCATATACATGGTCGTCAGGAACGGCCATAGGCGATATTGTTGGGGGGATAATTTATGGGGTAAATGGGAGCAGGGGTTGCGGGGGTCTCAGCTGCTTCCTTTAAAAAAATATGGCGGTTGCTGGGTTGTCCGCCGCAGGTTCCATGGGTTAATATCGCTGCAAAAAAATGGCGCCATTCTTGTATGGCGATATTTTTGCGGGGATATGAACACATGGAACCCTATGGAGGCAAAGAGAACCAAGCAGAGAAAGAGAAGAGGGAATTGCTTCTTACGCTGGGGAAGCCCTCAAGCTACATCATCCCAGAGAGGGGCGGAGTCTGGGGAAGGGAAAGCACAGCCCACAATATTCAAAAGGAAACACACTCTGGCTATGAGAAGCTGTGGCAAGACGTGCAGCGTTCTGCAGTAGTGCAGAGCCCTGAGTTGGCAGACGTGCTACGGTTGATAGCAAGATACACAGCAGGGAAGAAAGCAGGCAGACAGTGGCCCGAGAAGAGAGACATAGAGAGAGACCCAGAATGGTGGAGTGATGACAGGAGGTTCGTGATGGACCGTAGACCAATATAACTATGCCGAGACCATGTGCATTTGGCAGACTCGGGACGAGTGGAAAGTCGATCTAGCAGACCACCAACGAGGAAATAAATGAGGAAAGAGAAACTAATAGAGAGACACGAGATACTGAGAAGGGAGAAAAGGAAAACAGTTCTGAGCCCGTGAAGAACCTGGTGACGGTAACCCTCGAACAGACAGTAAAGGGGATAACAGGAGACCCGTGGAACAGAGTGTGAATCCTTACTGAATTAGTCCTACTCATCAGAGTCAAGAGAGTAACAACATAAGAAGAGTGAATGAGAAATATTACCGGAACGCTCATACTCGTCACAGTCAAGAGAGTAACGACATAAGAAGAGTGAATGTGAACCATTACAAGAACGCTCATACTCATTACAGTGAAGAGAGTAACGATATAGGAAGAGTGAATGGGAATCATTGTCAGAGTGTTCCTACTCGTCGTAGTCAAGAGAGTACAACTATAATAAGAGTGAATGAGGTTCATTTCCGGTCTGAAAGGCAAGCCAAGAAACCCTATCTTTAAGTTGTGAAGAGCAGTGGTACAGTCAGACAGGTTAGAGTTAGACAGTGGATGGGTCTTCATGTACAGATATTCACTAATGACTGATGATCACCTTAGTTTCGTTAGGTAGGGAAGCCTTATAGAATAGGGAAAGATAGGCGTTTATCTATATTCTTTAATTAAGTGATGAGTAGAATGTCTAATCAGAGTGTATGTCCTTCTTCTGGCATACCACATATAGTGTCAGAGTGGGATCTCAACAACCTGATATAAAGCTGACCCTCGTCATAGTTTCCACAGAACCCAAAACAAGTAAAAATAGGTTGGGCCTAAACTTTCATATTTTGAATCCTAAAACTGTTTTACCTATTAGGAAGAATGTAGACGGGAATGATCATAAAATCTTTAGTACCCGGGGGCAGTGTATACATGGACATGACAAGGCTATTCCTAATTTTGGTTTCCATATAGACATCCCTCCCGGGTTTACGGTTCACATGATCCTGCCAGCCAAACCTTGTCAGAAACTCAGATTAATTGTTCTTTCCCTTTTACACTATGAAGAAGAGTTCCGATTTGACATCCTGAATTATTCCAGAAAACCTATAGAAACAACAGAGGGGTGATTCACTAGCATATCTTCTATACAAAAACCTCATGCAGGAACCAGCAAATTAGAAAACAATGAGAGAAGGAAGCATATCAAATTTGGTACAACTGGAGCATAGAGATCACCACCCAGAAATGTATTTTTCCCCACTGATTTAGAGGAAAAGTCCTACCCCAAAAGAATTCCGACAGAACCTACACTCCCTTTAAAGTGTATGGAGTCTTATGCGTTTCTAAGGTCAGAGGAAGTCTCCTCCTCAATAGAGAGAGCGCTCTGGGAATCTCGAGGAGACATCTATTGGGAATTCCCACCAAAGAGATTTTCTCAAGGAAAGTTAGTAAACAGGGGAAAAACAACTTATCCAGAAGGTCATGACACATAGCTCAAAAAGGTTGGAAACATCTCAACTAATGAGACTAGTAAATCTGATCCAAGATAGTGAAACACGCTCATATCACTGAAAATAAACATTTCAGCGTGTTCGCAATTACCTACCTTTCCCCCTTCCTTTCATAAAGGAACATGAATGGTACTTGTGTGGAGAGTAAGGACATCCCACTAGACAATGTCCTCTGAATGTTATTTCTCCTCCTTCATCTTCATCAAAGAAAGAATCCATTTGGAACTGGGATTTACGACAGCCTCCCATCAATCAGGCTACCAGTTTCATCATTTCATACATAAAAGCAAGGAGGAATGGGACCAGTGAAGAAGGGAAAGCCAGAGAATGTACGGGGAGGGTATCTGACAATTCACTGAAATTCATCCGTTCTCCCCAAATGGGATCCCACCCTGTAGGGCTAGGTAGGTGAGCCCACTCTACAATACCCTCCCTAGGGTAAAGGCAAGCGTGACCTCGCTGGGAGGTACTCCCCCTTTTGGGGACAAGGACTCCCATTCTCAGGAGGAACTCCCTAGAAATCCCTCAAGATAACACAAGTGTATCTTCCTGATGACAAGACCTCTGAAGATCAAGTTGAAAACGTGTTACTGCCAATCTGAAAGAGAAAATATACTTTTAAAATCCCAGTCTACTGGGATGAAGAAGAGACCCTATGGAGACATAGAGAACCTTGTAGAGAATGAGAAGAAGGAATGGCTTCTTACGCTGTGGAAGCCCTTCAGATACATCACTC
Source organism: Ambystoma mexicanum (assembly GCF_040938575.1). Classification (NCBI taxonomy): domain Eukaryota; kingdom Metazoa; phylum Chordata; class Amphibia; order Caudata; family Ambystomatidae; genus Ambystoma; species Ambystoma mexicanum. The sequence goes on from NC_090934.1 coordinate 1,242,311,929, forward strand.
CAGAGAGGGGCGTAGTCGGGGGAAGGGAAAACACAGCACGCAAGATTCAAAAGGGAACACAGGCTAGCTATGAGCAGCTGAGGCGAGGCATGCAGCATTCTGCAGCCGTGCATAGCCCTGAGCTGGCAGACAGGCTATGATCGGTCGCAAGAAACATAGCAGGGAAGAAAATGGACACACAGCATCCCGAGGAGACGAGAGGTAGAGAGACCCAAAGTGGTGGTGTGACCACAGGAGGTTCATGGTGGACCGAGGTCCAAATAACTATGCCGAGACCATTTGAAATAAGGCTGAATCAGGACGAGTGGAAACCCGAGATAGCAGACCGTCAACCCAGAATTAACGAGGAAAGAGAAATGTGCGGAGAGACACGAGATGCCAAAAATGGAGAAAAGGAAGCCAGTCCTGATCCCATTAAGAACACAGTGACGTTAACCCTCAACACAGAAGGCAAAGGAGATAATGGGAGACCCGGGGAAGGGATTGTGAATCATTACTGGATTAGTCCCAATCGTTGGATCCAAGAGGGTAACGACATAAGAAGAGTGAATGAGACTTATTACTGGAATGCTCATAATCATCACAGTCAAGAGACTAATGACATAATAAGAGTGAATGAGAACCATTACCAGAATGCTCATACTCATTATAGTCAAGGGAGTAATGACAGAGAAAGAGTGAATGGGAATCATTGCCAGAGTGTTCCTACTCGCCGTAGCCAAGAGAGTACAAATATAATAAGAGTGAATGAGAGACATTTCCGGAATACTCCTAGTCGTCACAGTCAAGAGAGTGGGGATACAAGAAGAGTGAATGAGGACCATTACTGGAATACTCATACTTATTCCGGTTACTAGAACAAAGACACGTCTTACTCATTACAGTCATGAGAAAAGATGCAATAAGAGAAATTGAGAATCATCATTATAAAGCTCCTACTCGTCACAGTCAGGAGAGAGGAAATCCAAGAAGAGTAGTAACAAGAAACCTACAGGACAAATTTATTGGAAATGACCTAATTGATTATAAAACATATCAACCCCGTCCAAGAGATGGAGAAGAGTTGATCACAAACTGGGACAGTAACAATGAATCAAACTTTGTGAGACTACCTCAGGAAGTGGGGAAATATTCAAGAGTAAGGAACTGTTCAGAAACATAAGAAATATCCCACAGGGGAAGGAGAAGTGTTGGAAAAACAACTCAGGGAAAGAGAGAATCTTTATCTCTATTCATTATTAAAGTAATGAGTAGAATGTCTAATCAGAGTCTATCTCCTTCTTCTGACATCCCACAGGCGCCATACAAGTAAATTTGCCCTGCCCACACAAAGTCTCAGTAAGTAACCCCTTCCCTACGTATAACGCATTAGCCCCCAACATCTCCGGCTCAAAGTGTAGCTCTAGTTGCACGCCTGGATGTCAGAGGGATAACATGCAGCCTGTCACTCCTGGGTGCCAATGTGCCACCAGCCTGGTGACTCCGGAAGGGACAGCCAACAAGGAGGAAAAAAACAAAAACCAATAGGTGGAACACTTCTGGCCCAGGGTCTGAGGTACTGCTCAGAGCAGTTGATATTATGAAATATTTTAAAAACAACAACTATATAAATGCCAAGAATTTAAGAATGTGTGTAATTTGAGTCAGTCAGGTGACCAGGTGGTACGGTGCACAGGGTAACAAAGATATCGCTGCTGCGCCAAAGAAATAAAAGCAGCATCTGTGTAGCATCTGTGCAGAAGTGTGATGGAGCAGCAGGAATAGTTAACAAGGAGTGTTGTGTGTGCATTTCCTAATCCAGGAGGTCAGCACATCATGCCGAAAGACCTTGCTCCATTGGTGTGGGTTAAACCCAAGCGCTCTAACAACTGGAAACAAGGGTCAAGACTTGCCCACAATTGATAACGGTGCGTGCCCGTAGCAGCGGGCCACGCCGGAGACCAGCATTGTGCAAAGCTCAATGCTACATGCAGTTTTAAGCATACTGCGCACTGTTTCCACAGGTCAGTGGGTCAGCATCCTGGACTCTTTGTCAAGGAGCCATGCGTCAAGATGAGCGGTAAATAGAGGGAGTGACTAAATACAGCCAATCTAGTCAAAAGAAGTCTGCACAAGTAAAGGATTATCTCCTCTGTGTGGTGCGGCATGCACACATTTATTCATTATCATGATGGATGCTGCTGGAGTTACTAATAGCAACACCTTGAGGCCAAGGCAGCTAAGAGGTATTGCACCAATGGCAGAGTTTGATGCTTTGGGTGCATCTCCACTCAAGGTCTCATATGTATACTGTTTGTGGAGAGGCTGGAGATGTATTTTACGACCAACAAGGAGGATAAAGATGACTCCAAACGATAGACATTATTGTATATTGCTAGCCTGATAGTACGCAAGATATTTAGCTCCTACAAATGGGTCATACCAAAAAGCACAGTTAGTCCATGAGGATTACTGTAGACCCGATTGTGAATGCAGACTATGAGAGTTTAATTTGACATAATGCAAAACAGAAGAGGCAACTCTAGATACATTTCAAGCAGAGACGTCGCTGGCGGGGGCTGGAGGAGCTATAGCCCCGGGAATTTTGGTTGTAGTCCAGGATAGAAGCTCAGGCATTACAACCAAAATGCTAGCTAGCCCCGAGTCCTGACAGTCCAGACATTAGCGTATCCCCAGATCCTTTCCAGACCTAGCACCGCCCCTGATTTCAAGTGTAGTTGCACCATCTGGTATTCACATGTACCCTAATTATTGAGGAGGGTGAAGTGAGGGCGTAACTAATCCAGTGGTGCTAATCCATTAAATTACGAAGGCAGGTCCTGTGAGGGCCAGGTTTACTCTTGGAAGCATTTTGAAACTCGGTGGAGTGCATGAACTGGCAGAAGAGAGAGCATATTGCATGGATACACATCTAAATATCAATAAAAACTGAGGAAGTTTGCACCACTGGAAAGACTAATGAAAAAACAAACATTGGAAGCCCTAGGCCTGATGGCGGGACAGCACCAGCAGATGGGTGCAGCTGTTGTGGAGGCTCATTACCACACAGAGGCAATTGTCCAGCAAAAGGTGTGAAAGAGTGGATCCCTTTGCGATAGTATGCCACTCCCAGTTCCCACAACAATGGCCCAGATTTCAACCCAACCTGAAAAAGGGGAAAACAACGGTTGGGAAAGTGGAGGTGTCACAAGAAAATCGAGTTGAGGCGGGACAAGACGAGGAAGGTGAACTATTTGCCATAGGGAGTGTCCTGGGAGCAGGACAGAAATTCAGGAGACAGCCCTGCCGCACAATCGACATTGAAGGAAAAGAGCCACCAGTATTAATAGACATGGGAGCTTCTGTGAATGTTATGGCCCTGTCACATTTGCACCAGCTCAGGAAATAAACAGACTTGGAGGCTCTAAACCATTGCCTCTGGAAGGAACATGTGTGGCAGAAGTGAGACACAGACTGCAGCAAATTAAGGAAAGATCCTATTTGTCCAGAGTGAACACACTGCTAGGATGATAAACAGCTAAAGCACTGCATGTGGCCAATTTTGTCTATGGCATATATTTAAAAGATGTGACTAGCCTGCTGGACCAATATCAGGAGTCTTAACAAACCACCTATATCATTGCACATAATGACAACTGGCAACCAGCAGCTCTAAACCACAGGAGAATCCCATTCTGCTTTAGGGGCAAAGTAGAGAAAGACCTAAAGAAGCTAGTAGAGGCTGACATATTTGCAAAAGTGACTGGTCCTACTCCATGGTGTCCCCGATTGTAATAAGAGCTAAGCCCAAGCAACCTGGATCGGTGCGCATATATGTGGACATGCGACTCCCTAATAAGGCAATCCAGATTGAGAGACATTTAACCCCAACCATTGATGACATTGTTGTGGACGTCCAAGGGCCTCATTCTTCTCAAAATTAGACCTCAATGCTCTGTATCATCAGTTGGTTTTTCACATGGATCTTCAGTGCATAACTACCTCCAAGACATACGATGGACTGCACAGACAGTTTCAGGGTATCATCTGTTGCTGAAGTCTTCCAGTACACCATTTGCAGTGTGCAGTCTGGTCTGAAAGGTTTACTAAACATCAGTGGTGATATATTGGTGAATGCCTCCACATAGGATGAGCCACTAGACCAAAGAGAGAAGGTGCTGGCTTGACTCTAGGAACATGGTTTGACAGTTAATCAGGAGAATTGTAAGTTCTTGAAAACCAAGTTGGAGTTTTTCACATATATATAGTCTAACCAGAGGGCCTATCGGCTGACCAGCACAAAGTGAAGGAAATTATAAAGCTCTTGGCAACCTTGTCCGAGCCATTATAAAAACTCCCAATGAACCTGGCATGGAAATGGGACGCTCTTGAAGAAAATGCTTTTCTTCCCATCAGGACTGTTCTCTCATCTTCAGCTAGTATGGCCCTTTTCGATTCAGCTCGACCCTTGGTACTCCTAGTCGATGCGTGTCCCTTTGTTTTATGGGCCGTACTTGTGCAAAGGAATCAGGAGGATATCTTGCTCACGCCATATGCTAGTAGGGCTCGGTCAGGACCGGACCAATGATATTCCCAGATAGGACGAGAAGCACTTGTATTTCTGTGGGGTTCTACCATTATCAGACTTATTTGTATGGTAAGCCTGTATCCGTGATAACAGATCATAAACCATTAATTCAGATCATTCCGGGAGTGGCTCTACATCGTCTGGCAAGGATAGAACAATGCCTCCTTCAACTGCAGGAATGCAATATTTTTCTCACAAGCATGGAATCAACAATCACGCAGACTACTTATCTTTACTTGTCTTGTTATCCTAACAAGGGTATAGGGAATTAGTGGTGCATAAGAAGAGGAAGAACATGTGTGTCTAATGACCAAAGACACCATTCCCATATCCATGACACTGCAGGAATGGTGGAAGCCTCTGTCACAAGTGAGTGTTTTCAGCTTGCATTGAAAGAACTAAAGACTGGAAGATGGAAGGAAATGTTAGAGTGCCTGGAAAAACACGCAACCTCTGACAAGGCCGTACTAGAAGGGCTGTGGAGGATTCGGCATGAGCTATCGGTATCCCAATAGGGGCTGCTGCTCTGAGATGTATGCATCATCATTCCCACTGCATTTCCCACAGCCAAAAACGAAATCAAGACTCGTGAAAAGAGGTGTGGTTTTCTAGACATGAAGATCAAGTGGATGTGCTCATACAATACAGTCACTGGCCCGGAGAAAGACACTGTGTCCTACATGAGTATCAAATTTGTACCACTTATATAGAGCAACACTTCATTGTAGTAATTGAGCAGCCTAGGATCTGATTCCCATCTTACAGAAAATATTTGCCATTCATGGCCTACCTGATTTAGTCAAAAGTGACGATTGGTCTCAGTTTCAATGGAGAGAGTTCCATGGGTATCTGGAAGACTTGGGAACTTAACAGAGGTGCTACATCAGTGCGCAAAACAGGGGGTTCTGGGAGTCTCTCTACTGGCCTCAGGTGCGGTGGAGTCTCAACCAGATTTTTTAGCTCACTATCCCTTTCACAGAAGAGAAATATCCACAACATATCAGTCTTTGTCTTGCCGAAGGGCAGTCCAGCAGCGATGTGCTAGGCAATTCTCTTCTGAACAAGAGCACCAACAGCAACACCAGACACGTGTTTCGGCCTGGCTGGGCCTCATCAGTGAGTTGGAGCTGTGCCTCTCTAAGAACAGTGAGCAAGGGGTCCATGTCTAGATTACCCTAGTAATTTAGGGTGAGAACCAAAGTTACTTTTTAATATGCAAAACAGGTGGTTCTGGGAATCTCTCTACCGGCCCCAGTCACAGGGGAGTCTCAACCAGATTTCTTAGCTCACTATCCCTTTCACAAAAGAGACATATCCACATCATATCAGTCTTTGTCCTGCCCAAGGGCAGTCCAGCACCCAATGCTAGGCAATTCTCTTCTGAACAAGAGTACCAACAGCAACCCCAGACACATGTTTTGGCCTGGCTGGGCCTCATCAGTGAGGTGGAGCTGTGTCTCTCTAAGAGCTGGGCCTAATCAGTGAGACTCCCCCCAACCCCCGATGGAGGCCAGTAGAGAGACTCCGAGAACCCCCTGTTTTGCATATTAAAAAGTAACTTTGGGTCTCACCCTAAGTTACTAGGGTAATCCAGACATGGACCCCTTGCTCACTGTTCTTAGAGAGGCACAGCTCCACCTCACTGATGAGGCCCATCCAGACCGAAACACATGTCTGGTTAAGACCTCTTAACACAATGCTCGTCTGATATTCATGCATACAATTTCTTGGGTGATTCACGGTTCACCCTCGATCCCCCTCAGCGGGGCTCAGATCCTCTTTAGCACAATGTTCAATTAGTCTCCCTTCGCCGGGCTAGGACCGATTTCAGTGTAACTTTAACACAAACATGCTTCATCCAAAAGCTCTCAGCTGATCTCCCTCCACCAGGCTCGGACCAACTTCATCTACTTTGTCATCAACTTTCTTTATGCTATTAACATTCAAAACATTCGATTGTGCACTGGATTTTGTTTGACCCATTGCAGGCCCACTTCAATTTACAATTCTTTGACACTCTTTCGCTTTTGCCACCTTTCAGTTGGATACTTTACAGAGACTTTCAAATGATCATGCACGTGGTGCCGGACCAATCTGTCTACGGTATTGTATCTTGGCTTCCAAGTTCAATCACTCATCTGTTGTTCAATTTTACTCACGTTGATTATCTCATACGCTTCATACACTGTTTGCTTAAGCGTTCACTATACAATGTTGGCTTCAAAACAGATCAGTCTGGAATCAGTCTCCCCAACTTACCGGCTGTGCTGACTTTATTGGTGCTGCTTTGTTGTAGGAGCCAAGGCCACTACCTCTGACACACAATGCAGGATTCTTCATCCGTGTTTCCTTGTTGTATTTTCTCTATTCTCAAAGGTTCATGAAAGTAACGGTTCCTTGTCGAAAAGGTCAATCCCCTTCTGTTTTGCCGTCTTTCGCCTTGTATTAAACTGCCAACTTGGAACTGTTGCTTCCTCATGTGCTTTGCCTCGCTCAGAGTATACTCTCTTGCTCTGCCTTTTATCCATGTGGGGAAGTGTAATGGAAGTCAGGTGTGTGCAATGGTCAGTAATTGCCTGACCATTGTATTGGGACTTGTCAGGTATACGGCTCGGGTGTTAGTCCATCTTCTCTCATAGCGAGCTGTCCATGACAAAGTCTATGTATTGTGAAAGGGGGGTTGAGTTAATAAATATCCTACCTGGTAGGATGCACTAACGGTGATGCCGCGTTTCACCATCCGGTGTCCCTTCTCTCGCGCTTGCTTCCTCTTTGTTCACTCTAGGCTCTTTTCTCCTCTTTGCGATCTAGCCTTGCGATTGATAGAGCATCCATCCACCACCCATTCTTCTCTGGGTATATGGAGCAGAAGTTGGGTAGTTTGGAGTTCGACTTTGTGGTGTGAAAAGATGAGTAGTGCTGGCCAAACTTCATGCACATTTTCCTGAACATGTCTTTCAGTAGAGAGGAACGTCTGAAGATGAAAACACCTTGCCGAGATGATCTGATGTGGAGTTGTGTATATCCTCTATGTGAGGGGCTGACAGGGAGAACAGATGATGCTTGCCCAGGATCCCATTTCCAGGGCAGTTTTATGAGGGTCTGTGGCCTGGTCATGCCTTGCCCATTTATATAGGTTCCTGAAACCTGGTTGTCTGTCCTCGCCAGGGTGGCCTGGTCCTGCCTACTGGAAAGGAAATACTTAAAAGCTTTGAAAAATCAGCTCCTTCCAGTTTGATGAAATAGCTTGTTCATCCACTGACCGCAAGAGTTGAATTTCCTTCCTCCCACAGTTAGCCACCCTAAGACGCTGGAGCTGTCATTCATTTTTCAAAAACATAACTCTTTCCCCACATCTAATCCAGCCAGACGCCCTCCCTGCCTTCCTCTGTCTATCCTGATCGTCCTATCCTGTCTTGATAATATTGAACTTCTTTTCCACCACCTCCGTTTTGAAATTTGTCAAGTGCTCCGAGACCTTCTGGGAAGGGCCAGTGCTGAACAAAAATTAAAATAAAATACAGTCTTGAGAGTGGGATACCAGAAGGGAAATATGTCCATTTCCTTTCCCCACTGAACGGATTGGTTCATTTCTGATGTTATGAGGACCAACTGTTTGAGGTTCAGAATCGGGTTTCCACTGGCTGTGCAGATGTTCCCAGAGCAGCTGAAGGTGCAGCCTCACCCAAAGGACAGTTAGTACTGATGACGCAGTGAGGCCCTGATCTCTTAGCCACTTGGCTAGCTGTAGATGTATCCTGGCCAAGGGGGATCTCCAAAACCTCTGTAGTCTCCTTGCCTTGTCCTCTGTGAGAAACACATTGCTCTACAGAGTACAGAAATGAGCCAGGATGAGGAGCGCGGTCCAGATTTCTGCTGCTTTTGGTTGCTGTGACCCACGCTTTGCCTCCAACTTCTCTATCAGAACTATTCTTCAATTTGTTTACGTTCACCAGGTATTCAACCAGATCTGTTTCTTGGACTGTCTGTTGGACTCCCCTTTGTTGTGCTGCTACTGGATTCTTAGAGCCCTTTGCCACCATGGGAACCACTGTGGCAAACCTCAGGTCACTGTTCATTTCAGTCTTTTCTGATGGGTTTCTACTTCTTCTCCAAACAATATGAATGGATCAATCTGCACAACTGATATCTATGTGAGAAAAATTCATAGATTTTTATGCTGGGAAGTAGTTCTTTTTAAGGTGCGGAGGAGAAAAGTAACAGCCCTGGCATATGGGTTGCAAAGACATACAGAAATAAATTAAGTTCCCAAGTGTGGGAACTACCGTCCTCTGCACTCTATAGGTGGCTCTATAGCCTCGATAACGAGTCAATTTATTTGTTCTTATATTAAATTAATAATTAGGTGTCGCATGTCGCATGAAAATCTCGTTTCAAATCTTCCTGGACATCTCTTGTCTAGTGTTGCTCTGTCTATCCAATATTTTCTCCCTGGGATACAATGGCCTTCCATGCCAAAGGGAGGGATCCTGTAATATTTGACCACAACTAGTGGAACAACTCCTATGGGACTTGATCACATATTCATATTCAACTTGCGCACATAGGAGGCCAGTAGCTTTACACCCCTTTGATGCACAACCAGTGATGGATATAAGACCCAAGATTTGCTGAAAAAATTGCTCCTGAAGAAGTGAATCATTTCACGAAACACGTTGGGCTTCTAATAAATCACATATTTTTGAATTTACCAATTTCTACTTCTTTTCCCTCAGCTGTGCTGGTTAGCCACCTATGTGAGTGGTAGAGGTTTATCGATTTGTCCATTTATCTATTCTCTCCCCGTTTTATCCAGCACTTCTGGGATTGGATTTAGTGTTGCATCCTAATGCCATTGGTCTGGGGAGGCTAGCTTAGGGGCTACGTGCTCACCTTGGAAGCAAGACAACACGGAGCAACACAGGTTCGATCCCCGGTCCGCACTTAGAAACCTCTGGGTATTAAGTGCGTTATAAATAACCAATCATACCATATCATATCATTGGGATTGGAACTGGTGTTTTATTGCTTCAAGCAAGTCGCAGGAAGTCACTGTTACGCTGGGAAGATTTTGCCTGCTGCATTCTGTGTTGGATTACACATTGGATACTTTCCTCTTTAATTGAGCATGGTATGGCTAACAGGATTTGTGAGACTACTATGAACTGGAACAGTCATAATGTGTACCTGTATACACTTTCAAGTCCCTAATATTCGTTATATTTAATAGTAGGTGTAGCCCCGCCCCCTTTTTTCCCAGGAGACCACATAAGGGGCGGTGGGTTCAAGCAAGTCGCAGGAAGTCACTGTTACGCTGTTAAGCTGCTTCAGCTGCACAGCGTAACACGACACAACGCTTAAGCTTGATACAAAGTGAGATAAGTAGCAATATTTTTGGTAGTTAGATGACACAAACTCTTACTCTCAACATATTTTGCTCTGACGTTTGTTGATCAAACTATTGTCGACGTGCTTTGCCAGCTAATTAGCTGATGTAGAAGATTGATATTCGATCACGAGCACGAGTATTGAGTTACACTTCCTGAAGTTCTGGCCGGTTGCAGTGCTGTGACCAGCTTTCTCTGTGTCATTGTGATATTGCGCAGTAGCAGTAGCAATACTTTCCATATACCTTACAATCTGGTATGCCGTTGCATGTTGTAGTGATGCGTGCCTCTGCACTGCTGAAAACCACCCCGCAGAAGCTGTCACCGTCCATCGCGCTGAAAAGGAAGTTATTTGGTCATCCTACTTCTATTCCAGACAAGAAGAACTCTGCGGGGGATATGTGTGAGTTTTATCTCCCTAGGTGTGACACAGATATGAATGTTGGTTCTATTACTGGATCCGACTTGTAGCTGCCTAACTGCACAAACAAAATATCTGCTCTTGAGTGTATGAAGGAAAATGTTGTTAACACGTCATCTCTGATACCCTAATAGTGACTGATACTTGTACTTTATCGTCCAAACTGCCAATCGTAGCGTCAAATATTGATTTAACTGCTCGGGGCAATGCGAAGGGGGTTACTTCTTTCGGGTCAGTGTGTTCAAGCCCGAATCCTGTGGAAATGACCCTGCTGAACTCACTATTGATTCATCTCAGGCTATTGCTCCTTGTTCGTCATCCAATAATGTTTCTAGTGTTCCTTCTATAGAACCGGTATACCCTTCACCTATAAATAACAATATGGCAGCTCACAATAACAGTCTTTATTGTTCCCCTAGTCTGTTCAAACACCCAACGCATGTTGTTGACGATTTTACAACATAAATTTCGCGTAAGCTTCAAGCCCCTCTTCTATCGCATGTTCCACCTGTGATGCCTAGTTTCTTCCAAGAATTATGCACCACTACTAGAAATTACATTAAATGCAATGAATATGACAATGATGTCATTAATGAAGCTCTTTGAAACACTAGATGTGAAAATCACGCTGCAGTCTATGCAGATAGATTTCATCGTTGGGCGGATCGATGGTTTTGAACCAAATAGTTTAAACAGATTGGGACGCCTTATGCTTTCTGCAAATCAAGTAGGCTCCTGGTGCCTGCCTGCAGATGTCCCACTCACTCCGGCGCCAATGGTCCAATCCCTTGGAGTCACAGAACAAAGTGTTCTTCGCATGTTTTCCACCATAATACGACCTAGAGAACACATTAGTGAGGATGGGATATTACAATCTATAAAACCATCGTCTATTGGTTTGGCTACAAAAATTATAGAAAATTACGGACCCAAAATACCGGCAGTCTATAATATGTTTGGCGCAAAAGCAAACTTCGAAGAGAGAAGAGATCCCTATGTTGCAAAAAAAAAAAGAAAATCAGAAGAGTTCGGTTTCACGGTCCAGAGCTAGTGTAAAACAGTTTGGGAGGTGCATTCAACCACCTCAGAAAGCTTTTTCGAAGGCGGGCAGTACTGTACTAGCAAAGTACACAAATGTAGCGCGACAAAAGCGCGTAGAGCCGAGCACAGTTGCCATTGTCAATTTCCCTGATGATTATCCGCCTTTGAATGCATTGATTTCAATCATTGATACTTCTCAAAAGAATCAAGCGATTAATTCGATATGTCTTGATTCTCATCCACCCAGCACTTCTGGAGCATCAGTGACTGAGCTGTTGCCAAAAGGCAAGCCGGTCAAACTTCCATGTTCTGTCTCTCTGATTACAACAAAGTCGGGCACAGCAGGCAGGGAGGATAGAACTTTAAATGCAGATTCTAGAAAAGTGAGCCACTCTAAGGACGTCCTTACCAATATTAGGGCAGAAATTCAAAGATCTAAAGAGGAATTTCTACAGTTCAAACAATGAATTCCTGCCATTGATCAAAATCCCTCTAAAACATGTACAGATATTGATACACTTTCTCAACCCCCCATGATACTCCATCCCCTTGGTTTTCGAGAAGCATCCTCTAATATAGCAATAGCTACTGAACAAAACCCAGTAGCCCCACAGTGGGAGAAAAACTATGTAATCCAGAAAACATCGAAACACATATTGTCCTTAAACAATTACCATTAGTTCATATAAAAGTGCCGACCAGCCCCTTATTCTATGTATGACTTGAGTAGGACGAGTGTACTGGCAATCTTTGATGAGATTGGGAGCCTACGAGACATTACCTCGACAGACATTGACCAAGTTCAGTTTCTGAATGATGAGGATTTATCAGTGGTCAGATTGTGGCTATCCTCAAGTCTGGTACGAAATGTTATTTGGCAAGTCAGAATTGAGCTACTTGCCCTAGGATATATTTTGGCTGTAGATCCTACTAGTCGTGATGTTGATGACAATTTGGATCATTGAAGCAGGAAAGGGGTTATTACTCCTGCTAGACAGATGAGATTATATCACACTCAAAATCCAACTCAAATTTGTAATCCTTCTCATAATGGTGCTCACACAGGCTATATATACCCATAACTATTGAAGGAAACTCAGCAGAATGTTACTTCAGTCGCTAGTTGGAATACGTGTGGATTTTCCCATCTGTTAGATTGGAGTGCGTGCATGCTGGCAGCTTTCGACATAATAGCCCTGCAAGAAACTTGGCTGTTACAAAAACTAGTGTGGAAGGATCATGACATAATTCTAGACCCAGCCAAAGTAGGTACCAAAGGTCACCCATCATCAGGGTTATTGCTTGCGATACGGATTGGCAAGGGGCTTCAGATTCAACCCTGTGCTGCGCCAAATTTATATTTACAGATGGTGAAGATAGAATATCCGGCAGGAGTAATTGCATTAATTAATATTTATCGTAATCCGTTGGCGATTGCGGATGTTAAATTCTTTGCTGATCTGGAATTGCTGTTTAACATGATTTCACAGGCACCGGAAACAACAAATACTATTGTGGCAGGTGACTTAAATTTGCAATGTTTGGACTATCATAAAACAACAGAAAATCAAACTTGTATGAAATGGTGATCCCTCATGAGAGAACGTAATTTGGTCATGCTTAATGGTTCTCTCTTGGGTGATATTCCCGCCCAGTATACTTGCCACAGGGGTAATAGTAAATCGATCATTGACTACATTTATGCAGATAAGTACATCTTCCACAAGGCTATAAAATTTGAAGTTATCCAACAAGTGTACAGTGATCATGATATGTTGACTGTTCAGTGGAGTTGTGACCAATTGCCATCTAATGCCATCCAGAAGAGGTTCACCTCGTGCTTGACCGTTAATAATTCAAGAATTCGATTTCAGTGGAGCAAACACTCTTTTTTGCACTTGAATGACAATATCTTGAATAACTATGCAAGTCTCAAATGGACGGGTGAACCTTATACTTCTATTTTGCTCTTGTACAAACTTCTTTCCAGTTCCCAACCATGCTTATTTTTCACCTAAGCATAATTTTAATTTTGCAAAGCTAAGTCACAAAAACAAAATATTTAGCCCTTCTGTTGACTAATCCATTAAGATCTAATAAGATTAATTCCCTGAATTGTGACTATAGGAATTGGATTAGGACCAGAAGAGCTTAGTTGTACCAATGTGATGGGGAAGCTATGCTGAATACCGTCATGTCTAGGAATAGGTCAGAAATGTGGCCCCTCCTTAATGCAGCTAACCATTCTAAGCAAATGCCTGTGCAGATCACTGGTGTTTTGGAAAGTAAATGGGTTTCATATTATACTGACCTGTATGCTTGCCCTCCCCCTCCCGTGTTTAAGACCTCTTTGGGGAATTTGAGTAATGAACAACTGCAGATACAAGAGGAAGATGTGTTGGAGTACATTCATAAATCGAGTAGTTCCAGGGTTCCTGGGCCTGATGGGCTCAACAACCTGATGTTTAAACAATCTCCTGAGTTGTGGGCTCGGATTTTATATGACATCCTGTCATCCCAGCATCCTGGCGTTGTTCAGTCATCATGCCCATTCTTAAGAGAGGTGATCGGTCCTGTCCTTCCAACTACAGGCCGATCGCCCTCTTAGATGCCCCAGGTAAAATCTTTTTGCGCTTTATACTTAGGGATTTTAACAGATGGGCCCTTGAACATTCTAAACATGACCCATATCAGACCAGGTTTATCCCAGGTATGGGCACTACAGTTAATTTGCTGACAATAACATCTATTATTATGCATTACCAAGTACAGAAGCAACCATTGTATTGGACTCTGTGTCTCGAAATTGCTTTTTGAAAAGCTGGTTCGTGAAGGTTGCCCAGCACATATTATTGCACTCATTGAAGCCTTGCACACGGATACTAGCTTGCAAGTTAGGTTGAATCTCGAGGTCGAGGTTGCATCCTCAGGTCGTCAGACCTTGTCGGCTTCTATTAACACCTTCAGAGGGCTGAGGCAGGGATGTATCCTTGCCTCGGCCCTCTTTAATTTTTTTATAGCCAACATTGCCAATGCCTTCGAAAGTATAGTAAATGATGCACCCAAATTAGCAACGAAGGCGATTGCTGCCCTATGTCCAAGATGCCTCGGGGATTACAAAACTTATTGGACGCCTTGTCAGCATATGTAAAATCAAATTTACTGAACATCAATCTTGAAAAAACTAAAATTATGATATGCCACTCCAATGAAAGATGTAAGACCAAAAAAAATATCAAATGGGTTGTGTAGGGCAAGGTGCTGGAGCGTTTCCAACAATACACATATTTGGGTGTAATTGTATCTGTTTCTGGCGACGCAGCTCATTTGCTAAGCCTGAATAATAAGTTGAACATGACTATTTCTCAAGCCGTTATTATTCAGGCTGAATATGGCAAATTTCCGATAGTTCCAGCAATCACATACTTTCGCCAGAAAGTGACTCCTGTCATGTTATACGGCTCTGAGACAAAAGCTATTATTCCTGAAATGACGTGGTGTAAGTTTGAGGGCAAATATTGGAAGCGTATTCTTGGATTGCCGAGGTGTATTCCAATTGCATGTATGCTCGGTATTTGTGGCAGTTAAATGCTTTGTTTAGAAAGTGCATTTTAGTAGTGGATTCAAAAATGCTGATAGGTGTGCTATCCAAGCATATTTTCTCCTCTAATTATTTTTTTTGTTCGAAATTGGCGTTTGGTCATAGTCCATGCATTAGCAGATGTCGATGTGTCTCTTAATGATCTGTTTCAGAATCCCACAAGAGTTAAAACCAAATTGTTTCAATGGGACTGGATCAAGAATAGAGAAAAATGCCTCAATTCTCGAAACTTTAATGATAATCCCTTTTTGCATAAACCATATAGCACAACAGAGTCTTATTTACTCAAATCTCCATCCATCGTGCATTGAACTGAATTTTTGCGTCTTAGATTTAATATATGGCCAAGATCATCCCGCAGCAAGAAAATATCTGTCGATTTTGCAAAGTTACAAGTCGACCTGAACCTACGGCACTTGTTGGTTGACTGTGATGCTCTTGAGGCAAAAAGTATTCAATGCTTAAAACCATCTTTACAAACATACGGGGAAATATCCCCGGATACATAATGGCAGATGATTTTTTGTGGAACTATTTTGTCACTTAGAATTGGTGTAATTAGACTTTTAAATCTAAAATTGAACGATACAGACTGAGTAGTTGAATGATGACTATTTTAAATGAGAGTGTCATACCTGAAGCTAACACATGGAGCTAATCAAGATGAAAATGCTGACAGTTCTATGTAGCTATGAGTAGAATTTGAAATAAAAAGGCAATTTTATGCATGTCAATTTTGTGTTATTAATTTGGTTGGAAAGATCATTTTATTTTATACTGTAATAACTATGTGATGCATATATGATTGCTATAATATGTGTATTAATGTTTTAAACCAATAATATTGTAAAGTTGATGTATTTCAGCTAAAAAAAAGAAATAAAAAAAGGTGTTGCACCCTCAGGTCGTCAGGCCGAGTCCCAGGACACCTGTCCACTCTGTGCTTGGACAGCCCTTTACTGGAACTTCAGGACTACCTCACTCATGAGTACCACTCTGTTACCTACTCCTATGCTCCTTTGTCACCTAGGTCTTGGGTGAGTCCCAACCTGTTGGAAGGTATGAATAAATGGTTGTTGGGTAATTGTCATTCCACACATATCCTAGCCTCCTTGTTTCTTTACGTTTTTGTTGAGCAACTGAAAGGCTAGCATTGGAAAATATTCCTCTGCCCTTGAGGTGTTCTGGGGGGGCGTGTTACTCTTTTCTTGAGAAGGGTCTTCATCTCCACTGCCTGCTGTTGCCTCTTTATTGTATGCAATGGCCACAGGGTGCCCCACGTTCTCCGGCAGTGTCTTGATGCAAACTCTAGCTTGCACCCCATAGCGACAACTTGCTTCACCCAAATGTCTGTCTGATTCCAGATATGGATGAAATGTAGCAGAATGGCACCTACTGGGACACCTGACCTGGCGGCCTGAGTCAGGAGGGAGGTGTTTACAGTTTCAGATTCTTCCTCCCCTGCACCTGTGCGCTGCATCCCAAGAATTACTTCCATTACCCCCCAAACTGGAGACATTTTTCTGTTGAAATGTCTTGAATATGATCTTTTTTGCTGCCAACCTAGGGGTGTGCTTGGGTTTGTCTTAGTGGCTGGGCTAACTTCCACTCGTTGTAGACCTTATCCTCCAGCTAGTGACTACAGTTCTGTCATGATGCCTACCCCCGGGCATCAGGACCAAGGCCCTCAGCTCCGGGAGCAGGCATCCAGAGATTTGTTTAAACCTCAGCAGCCCCGGCTAGGGGCTGTCTGGGTTCAGTCCTGGCGCCTTAGGTGCCAGGCTCATCATAGAAATCAGTCCTGGCGCCATAGGCGCCAGGCTCATAGACTTTAATTACCTGATGCAGACCATGCTGTAAAAGAGTCGAAGCCTACATGAGGCCTGGATGGGACTATTTTGTTACAGGGACTATTTTTTACTCGGGCGTGGCTCTAGGGAACTTCTTACCTGGAACTACTTTGGAGACTATTTAAACCACACCCGAACAGCAGCACATGCTTCACGTTATTCTGCATCCAGCAACGTGACGCTCACCGTGCCTGCAGCCAGCATCCAGTCTTCTGCCACGCCCGCGTGCCTGCAGCCAGCATCCAGTCTTCTGCCACGCCTGCCTCGAATCCGGAGCTCCTAGAATAAAGAAGAAGAAAAGGACAAGGTTAGAAAACGAACTTATTTCAAATTCTTCACCTAATTCCAGAACCATTTCATGTCCGGACCTGGAAAGTACATCAGTCCTGCACGCGTCGCTTCGCCAGCTCCAGCACGGCGCCATACTCACCAGTTCTCACAGCATCTTTCGATCCGGCACTGTCTCCATCATTTCTTCGCCGTAATCCGGCACCTAGGGGACACAGGAAAAAATAAGGTGAGCCAAGGGAATCAACAAATACAACCTCTTACCACCATAGACTTACCTGATTTACCACCGGCCGTATTATTCCATAACTCTCCACATTTTCATATGCCGCATCTGTAAAGAGGGAGAAAAACAACACGTTAACGCATGCAATAGTTACCGGACAGCGTTGGGTAGCAGACTCTTACCTGAACGCCAGCAGCAGCTACGAGACCTTCTTCTCACGAACTCAGTTGCAACTTAAGGAAGGAAGGGGACAAGAGTGAACATCGGGCACATTGAACTCTTTGAACTTGATACTTACCAATCCCTCCAGGGACTTCAGAATCAATACTTACCGGAACTCTCCCAACGCCTTCAAACCAGTGAAGTAACTGGAATCTACGCGCCCCTGCAAGACACACAAGATGGAGAGCTCATCTTTTACGAACATAAGGTGAGGTTACTGAGGGAATATCGGAGGTGATTAGTGGGGGAGAGCGAGAACAGTTGGGAGGCCATCGCTAAAACCCACAGGTGGTTAATCCTTGTCTCCACTTGCAGGAAAATACTTCTTCGGGTCCAGCAGACAAGACTAGGCGAGCCAGTCCAGACAGTCATCTCTGCACTATGCATCACGTTGAAGGAGACCGCAGCTGCCCTGGTCCGATCGACACCCCTGGGGGGTCCAGGTGAGCGTAACAGAACGCAAAGCCTCTCTACAAATACCCACCCGGGTGTTATGGAAACCTCGGAAATGGACCAACTGACCCAATTTTTGGGGGAACTTAGGGCGGAAGTACATGCCGCTCGCCAAGAGACTTATGCCCTCAGGAGAGAACTGATTGTCTCAAAGGAGCGCACAGATGATCTGGCTAGGCAACTACTGCAAAACCAAGCTGGGCAAACGCCCCTACCTGGATATGGGGGAAACCCAACCCCCGTTTCATCAAGCAATCATGTGCAAGTGGTTTTACCAGGAAATATTCCGTTAGCTCCACCCGAACGCTTTGCTGGGGACCCCAAAAGGTTCGCCGTGTTTATGAACCAATGCCACTTGCACTTTTTATGCAGACCGGGAGCCTTTCCAAATGACCAAGCCAAAGTAGCCTTTGTATTGTCATATCTTAGTGGCAGCGCAGCGGAATGGTCCATTCCATTAGTCAACCAGGATGATCCTCTTCTCCGGGATTTTCAGGGTTTTCAAAGGAGCATGGAAAAACTATTCGCCAGACACTCATAGGGTCAAGCCCTGGACATCCTTACGACAAGGTAACCAGGATCTGCTAACCTATATTGCAACCTTCAATAGGTTGGTGGTGGAAACCGGGTGGCCGGAGGAAAAACGAATTACATTGTTTTATCGTGGACTTCGGGGAGAACTCAAAGATGTCTTGGCTCAAGTTGTGAACCCACCTCAGAATTGCACAGAATTTATAGACTTAGTTGTCCAGCTAGACCACCGACTTCAGAACCGTAGGACTGATCGAGCTAAGTTCGAGAACCGGGTATTGGTTAAACCCAACGTTGCCCCCAAAGGAACAGATGCATCTGAACCTATGCAGATCGGGGGTTAAAGGACCCTTAACTCAAAAGGAAAGAGAAAGAAGACGACAGATGCAGTTGTGTCTGTACTGTGGAACCTCAGGAAACTTTCTACGGAATTGCCCTACAAAACCACCCAAGAAGGTGGTAGGAGTTGCTGATAAAAGCCACATAGAGCCTGATTCGTGAAACGACCACGCCCGACAAGCGTAGAGGTCCGCTTGCCGAGCTTAAAGAGAATAACCTTCCCGGATTGTGCACACACCTGTTACCCGGAGAAAACTTTGAACAAAGGCCTGGCTACAGTCATTAACCCAATCGTGCAGTTACCTCAGGAATACCAAGAATTTCAGGATGTTTTTCAAAAAGAACAGGCCAATACATTACCTCCTCACAGATCATACAATTGTCAAATCGACCTCCTACCCGGTGCACAACCCCATGCAGTAGAATCTACGCCCTCACGGAACCTGAAAATCGTCACCTACGGCAATACTTGGACCAATACCTTGCTAATGGCTTTATTCATCCTTCCAAGCCTCCTGCATCCTCAGCTTTATTCTTTGTGCCAAAAAAGGAAGGTGACCTTAGAACGTGCATAGATTACCACGCATTAAATCAGATTACGGTAAAAAACCGATACCCATTGCCTCTGATCCCCGAATTACTAGACCAATTAAAGGATGCTTGTATCTACGAGGGGCATATCATCTGGTACGTGTCAAGAAAGGCGATGAATGGAAGACTGCCTTTCGCACCAAGTACGGATTATTCGAATATCAGGTGATGCCCTTCGGGTTGTGCAAAGCACCAGCAGCCTTCCAGTATTTTCTGAACGATGTCCTTCGTGAACTCATTGACGTCTGTGTCGTCGTATACATAGATGATATGCTAGTGTACTCCTCCTCAGAATCAGACCATGTTAAGCACGTGCGTGCAGTCCTTGAGAAACTACGCCAGCACAAGTTATATGCAAAATTGGAAAAATGTGTTTTTCATGCTACGGAAGTTGAATTTCTTGGATTTATCCTGACTCCAAAAGGAGTCCGAATGGACTCTCGAAAGGTGGACGCAATTCTCAAGTGGCCATCACCCAGTTCAGTCAAAGGAGTACAAAGCATGCTCAGATTTGCTAATTTCTACCGCAGAGACATTCCGGACTTCTCCCATGTTGTACACCCCATCACAGCACTTTTGCGAAAAAACAAATGCTTCTTGTGGACCGAAGAGGCTGAAAAGGCCTTCCAAGAGCTGAAAGCGAAATTCACATCAGCACCTGTCTTAAAGCATCCACGCCCTGAGCTTCCATACATAGTAGAAACTGATGCATCCAGTTTAGCCATGGGAGCTGTCCTGTCCCAGAAGGATCCTGAAACCGGTCAACTTCACCCAGTAGCGTTTTGGTCCAGAAAGTTCTCAGCACCTGAGTTAAACTATGCGGTTACCGATAAAGAGCTATTAGCCATCAAATCCGCCTTTAAGGCTTGGCGGCACTATCTTCTTGGAGCCAGGCATACTATTACCGTAATCACCGATCACCGGAACCTGCAGTATTTAAAAACCGCCAAAGCCCAATCATCGCGACAACTTCGATGAGCATTGTTCTTTGCCGAATTCGATTTCGTGATCACTTATCGACCAGGCTGCAAAAATGGCAAAGGAGATGCCTTATCCCGAATAGGGATGGGAGAAGCATATGCAAACCCAGAACCGGTGCCAATAATTCCCGAGCAAAGAATTCTTGGCATAACTACTCTACAGACACTAGAAGATATTCATTCAAAAATCCAACAACTCTTCGATCCAGCAACCCTGCAGGACTGGGTAAAGAAAGACCCGGACTACTCAGTCGTCAATGACCTACCTTACTATCAAGGACGACTATTTCTACCACGCAGGGAAATACAAGAACTAGTCATCTCCAATTACCATGACACCCTGATGGAAGGGCACCCAGGTATCGCAAAAACTGAAGCGAAAATTAAGAGACAGTTCTGGTGGCCCACTTGGCGAAAAGATGTAAAGTCATTTGTGATGTCTTGTGGCATTTGCGCCCAAAACAAAAGCCAGAAGAAAAGACCCGCTGGCCTTTTACAACCTTTGGATATTCCACCTACACCATGGCACACCTTGTCTTTAGACTTTATTACAGATCTACCTCCATGTAATGGATTTAACACCATCCTAGTTATTGTGGATCTTTTTTCCAAGATGGCCCACTTTATTCCTTTAAAGGGGTTACCTTCTGCTCCGATTCTGGCCAAGGAGTTCCTCGAAAACATTGTTCGATTACACGGATTCCCTTCCGTATTGGTTTCTGACCGAGGTAGTCAATTTATCTCGCATTTTTGGAAGAAATGTTGTCAACTAGCACAAATCGACGTGAGGCTATCAACAAGTCACCATTCCCAGACCGATGGTCAGACGGAAAGGACCAACCAGACCCTTGAAGAGTACCTACGCTGCATGCTACACCAGACCAAAAGCAATTGGAAAGATATTTTATGGATTTCCGAGTACGCATACAATAACTCTGTACATTCAGGAACCGGACAAAGCCCTTTTTATACCATATATGGACATCACCCTCGAACCTCAGAACTCGATTTGCCTCAGCACTTAGAAATGCTCGCAGTCATTTGCACTCTACTATTACACAATCCTTTAAGGAAACCACAGAACATTTGAAACAAGCAAAAGAGAAATACAAGAAAAATGCTGATCAACATAGAGGTGAAACTCCACAATACCAGATTGGGGATCAAGTTTGGCTGGCTACAAAACATATACCTCTGAAGGGAACTCAGACTTTTAATCCTAGATATTTGGGACCTTACACCATTAAGGCCATAATCAACCTGGTGGCCGTCAAATTGGAATTACCCTCTAATATGCGAATTCATCCTGTCTTTCATGTTTCACTTCTAAAACCAGTTCAACCAGGGACAAGATTAACCAAACTACCTGACCCCATCTTGATAGATGGAGAACTAGAATTCGAGGTAAAAAATATCCTGGACTCCAAGATGTTTAAATCAAAACTTTTTTATTTGATCGATTGGGAGGGCTACGGACCACAAGAAAGATCATGGGAGTCTAGTGACCACGTTCATGCACCTCGGTTGGTGAAAAGATTCCATCGGAACTTCCCAGACAAACCGGGACCAGGGGGAAGAACAATTTTAGGAGGGGCCTTGGGGGTGAGTGCTGTCATGATGCCTACCCCCGGGCATCAGGACCAAGGCCCTCAGCTCTGGGAGCAGGCACCCAGACATTTGTTTAAACTGCAGCAGCCCCGGCTAGGGGCTGTCTGGGTTCGGTCCTGGTGCCTTAGGCGCGAGGCTCATCATAGAAATCAGTCCTGGCGCCATAGGCGCCAGGCTCATAGACTTTTCTTACCTGATGCAGACCATGCTGCAAAAGAGTCGAAGCCTACATGAGGCCTGGATGGGACTATTTTGTTACAGGGACTATTTTTTACTCGGGCGTGGCTTTAGGGAACTTCTTACTTGGAACTACTTTGGAGGCTATTTAAACCACACCCGAACAGCAGCACATGATTCGCGTTATTCTGCATCCAGCAGCGTGACGCTCACCGTGCCTGCAGCCAGCATCCAGTCTTCTGCCACGCCCGTCTCGAATCCGGAGCTCCTAGAATAAAGAAGAAGAAATGGACAAGGTTAGAAAACAAACTTATTTCAAATTCCTCACCTAATTCCGGAACCATTTCATGTCCGGACCTGGAAAGTACATCAGTCCTGCACGCGTCGCTTCGCCAGCTCCAGCACGGCGCCATACTCACCAGTTCTCACAGCATCTTTCGATCCGGCACTGTCCATCATTTCTTCGCCGTAATCCGGCACCTATGGGACACAAGAAAAAACAAGGTGAGCCAAGGGAATCATCAAATACAACCTCTTACCATCATAGACTTACCTGATTTACCACCGGTGGTATTATTCCATAACTCTCCACATTTTCATATGCCGCATCTGTAAAGAGGGAGAAAAACAACACGTTAACGCATGCAATAGTTACCGGACAGCGTTGGGTAACAGACTCTTACCTGAACGCCAGCAGCAGCTACGAGACCTTCTTCTCACGAATTCAGTTGCAACTTAAGGAAGGAAGGGGACAAGAGTGAACATCGGGCACATTGAACTCTTTGAACTTGATACTTACCAATCCCTCCAGGGACTTCAGAGTCAATACTTACCGGAACTCTCCCAACGCCTTGAAACCAGTGAAGTAACTGGAATCTACGCGCCCCTGCAAGACACGCAGGATGGAGAGCTCATCTTTTACGAACATAAGGTGAGGTTACTAAGGGAATTACGGAGGTGATTAGTGGGGGAGAGCGAGAACAGTTGGGAGGCCATCACTAAAACCCACAGGTGGTTAATCCCTGTCTCCACTTGCAGGAAAATACTTCTTCGGGTCCAGCAGACAAGACTAGGCGAGCCAGTCCAGACAGTCATCTCTGCACTATGCATCACGTTGAAGGAGACCGCAGCTGTCCGGGTCCGATCGACACCCCTGTGGGGTCCAGGTGAGCGTAACAAGTTCTTGAGCCTATGGAATGGGATGTGCAGAGCTTTTGTAGACCATATGCTATTCAGGAATGTGGATCTGATGCGAGAAAAGTTGCCCCTGAGGCTAGGACCACCGCCCCTGACCCCATGACATGCAGATCTGACAGAAACTTGGACTGCCTTTGGATGACTTCTGTGTGCTTGGAGCATTGTGTTCCTTCCTCTCCTGCTTTCATCAAAAGCTGAATATCTTAAAACAGGGACCCAGGCATAGAAGCTGCATAAGTACTAGCTCTAGTTCTGATAAACCTTAGACTGAATCAGTCTAGAAGCTACAGCGGGATTTGTTATAACCGATATCTCTAAACCCATATTCTCTTGCACCCTTGTGCAGCCTTTCAGTAAGTAAGTCTTCCTGACCAATGTATTCTCCCTGTATTCCCCCCCCCCCCAACAAGGTCAGACTCAGAGGATGATCCCCTCTTGGTGTGGCACTCTTTCTTGATCCCCTTAGCTTGGAGAATTTCTGCATCGTTTCTCTGACAACGTCCTTGATTCCCTCCTCAGAGTCACCCCTATAGGACTTCCTTCTGCAGGAATTTTGCAAAGAGGACTATGCAGATGACGAAGAGGTGGTGGTCTCTCTCCTAAGTCTCAGCTTTTCAGAGAATTGGCTAAAGATCTCAGGAAGGGTGGAGGTATGGGGCACACTGCACAGCCACAGTTACTAACAGTTGCTCAAATGCCCTGAGCAAAGTCATGAACCTAACACTCATCTGATCCAAGGATAATGGATAAATGAAATTGCTCCATTTCCACGATCCAGAGCTTTAATGTCCAGTAGTGCGTCAATGCGACTCTTCACATCGTCATATGTGGAGAGATCATCTTGGCCTGGCTTGCAGCTACCCTCCATCCAATCCTGCCAACCTGCTGGAATGCCCAACAGGACATGCAGGGCGCCTCCAATTATTGACAGCACCATATGCCCCCACAAGTCCAGCATGGGTGGCGCTACCTGTTGCTGTCGTTTTCAAAAGTCCTTTGGTACGAGACTAGCATAGATCAAGGTGTTTCTTAACGTAGAGAGGGAAAAAAGGACAAGAAAGCTGCAGGGTGATCTTCTCCATTACGCTAAAGGCAGCAGAGGGGTGAGGAGCCTCACCCAGCACTGAGATGAAAATAAAAAGCTTTGGAAAGTTTTTCCTGCAGGTAGGCTGATGCCTCATACGGTGATGACAGGGGCAAGGGAGAGGGATAGACGGCTAAGGCAACCTTTACAGGGCGAGCTATTATCAATTTTGCATGCAAACATAGGGATCATTTTGCTTCTGAAAAAGAGATGGTATATCGAGGGGAGTTTGGAGGCACCGTTGCTGACGGTGCTGAGCTGTGGCGTCAGATTGCTCAGATTACGTTTGAATATAATGCAGACGAGAGAGGTTCTTTCCAGGAGGAAGATAGCAGACGTGGTGAACCCATGGTGCCGTTATTGAGATAAATCAGGGGAAATGGAATCAATGGAACATCTGCTATTACACTGTCCAGCGAATCAGGCAAGGAGACTAACCTATCTGGAGATGTTTATCGAGAGGGGGACAAGGTGGGATGTCAAATATATTCGGAGTAGATGTATTACAATTCAGAATATATCACAAGGTATGGCTGTAGCATCCTTCATCAAATCTTTAAACCTCTCAACCGCCCAGGAATAGCAATAATAAACATGTCTTTTGTCTCTTTATGAAGCTCTTTCAGCCCTGATTATCTCTGCTGATGGGGGAAAACCATGAGGCTCCCAAACTATTGGTAAAACTTGAGTATATCGTTAAATTAACATCTAAGTCAGCAAATGAATCTTTGATAGATGTAGCGTCGCAACAATATTTGGAGTATTGGACGATTTTACCTTGTTAACCTTACTGAATCGTACGTTAAAGGCCTGATGATATTGCTCCAATTATCTCACTGTATTATATCTTGCTGCTGCTATGTTTTTAATATGACTATAGTCTTAATTTCCTTCTCTTTCTTCCTTTTCTTTTTTCTTTTTTAATCCTTTTTAATGCCAGATTTCTGTGCTTGGGAAATGTTGTAAAAGGTGATTTTGATCCCTGTAATTTATAATGTGGAGTTCTATATGAAATGAACATTTTAAATGTCCAAATTGATGTGCTATGTTGAAAGGTTTCTTGGTAAATCATAAACATTTCCTTTTTTTCCTTTTAAATCTCTTAATTTCGATTAATAAGCTTGTAATATGATGTAAATGTGATACTGATTTTCTTTGTAATTTATAACGCAGTCTTTTATGAAGGGATTTTATATGTTTAAATTGATGTGTTATGTTGTAAAGGTTTCTTGATAAACCATAAAAAATAAAAAATAAATGTTTTTAAAAAGAGCTGTGGGGTCTTGACAAGTCTATCAGCCGACTAGGTATATGTGAACGTTATTTTTGGAAGCAACCTTTGTATTCCTCAAAATGTTTTACGCCATTTGCCCTTCATGCAGATGTTGGTTTTAAGAAACAAGAGAGAAGGGTAATGGACTGCCTCCCCAGATGCGCTGTCAAGATGGCGGTTTCACAGACAAGTGAGTTGTTAAACTTGGCATGGCTTGAACATTTTGCCCAATCCTTTATTCCACCCTACAGGAAACAATTGCAGAGGACCTCTCAGAGCTGGGTCTAAGCTGTATTTTGGATCTTAATTATCATCCCACAGATCCTCATACGCCCCTACTGTTGAAACTTAAAGAAATACAAGAGGCAAGATCAAGGAGGCAAGGAGAGGAGGTGCGGGCACACTTGGCCCACACAGGCTGGGCTGACGTATTTGGGGCAGTTGGAGGATATCAACCTTATCTGTCAATGCTCACCAATTCCCAGATGAGAAGCCTCTTCGCCCTCACCAGAGCTGACATCTTTCCTTTAGCCTCTACCATCACTAAATGGAATGGGCTATCATATCCAGCATATGATCTCCTAAAGTTGCAAACATATTCACCTCATTCCTCGTGGGGGGATTTTGTAGGGTCATCCCTAAATCAATCACAGGTTTTATATATGGGGCCTGGCGCTATTGAGTATAAAAATATTAGCAGCCTCTGAGCTTAGGGCTTCTGAGTATTATGCTTCTCTGGGGCTGCGAGCAATGATTATAAATACAGTTACTCTTCTTTCTCTTTACTCTCTGCATTTGTCAAATAGCTTCTTTTGTGAATCGACAGGTCAATTATTCCTCGACTTAGTTTTAAGAGTATTCCATTTTTTTATGACATTTTGCCTTAGTTATGGCTCTTTTAGGTTGACAGTATTTATTGTGCTTTTGCCTAATATCTTATTGGATTGTTGTGTTTTAATCTGTACAGTTTTTGTCTTCTTATTTTTTGTATTTTATGCTGTCACGAAAGGCTCAAAGAAAGTGTAAATAAAATCCATCAAACTGTACAGGTGGTGGAGCTTCTATCAAACCTTGCTGATTCGCTAAAGAGATGGCCACAATGAAAAGAATGAAGAAGCATACATTCCACACTTTCTGACTATCTAAACTAAAGAAAAGAAAACCTGCTCCACTTTAGGTGATGTCTAGAACTGGGGCGTGGAGGTTTTGTTCATAATTTTCATTTTTTATTTCTGCAAAGATTTTAAGATTGATTGGCATCATGAAAAGGAGGGATCATAGACTACAATTTCAATTTAAAATATAAAAAGATTCTACAAATGTTTTGTGACAGTTTGTCATCCAGAGTTTATAAAACTAAACGTATTGATATCATCCAAAAGGTGGACTGATTGCGAAATATTTTGTGATCCACTATGGAATTGTGATGTGGTTATATATTACAATGCACCCGGTTCATTGCTATAATCCGGAATATAGTGCCAGGTGCATGAGCTGTAGGCACCCAATGAACATTTTGTTCCCTGGTGAAGACCTTCTGGGAATACAATGGTATATTGGGGAAAAGAATGGCTCTAAGACCAGAGAAATGTCATTCTGTATTCCATAATAGCAGGCATTTTTATGGACCATATATGGGCTGAACAAAATGGCATTTCTTGTGTACAAAAGCCTGTAGCACTCCCTGCAGAAGGACTAGATGGAACCCCTCTGGGCGGAGGACCCATCACATTGAATACATCAGCGCTCACAATGCAAGTGGCTCAACATCACGAAACCTTTTCCTTTGATGTAGTAAGAGCAGCCCATTTCCATTAATATTGGGGATGCCCTGATTAGCCCGCCCTAATTCCTACATTAACTGGGCAGCTCATACCCTATTCCTTGGTTCTGAATACTGTGTTCATTCTTGTCAAGCTACTTCTCCTTAGTCTCCATTGCAAACTCAAGGTCAAAACCCTCCTGCTGTTGGAAATATTGCGTTATTGTGTGTCATTCCAGAGAAGTATAGAGCTTTTAAGCTGGTACATCAAAGTCCCTTCCTCCTCATTGAACAAATGACTGTGCCATAGGCCTGTTGCCCAATACCACTGTACCATTCAGTCGCATGTTCATACTTTCACTTTCCGAAAAGATAGCCTTGAAGGAATATCTCTGCGACAACCTGGAGAATGGCTTGATTCGGGAGTCCATTTCATATGCAGGAGCTTCCTTATTTTTTATATCCAAGAAAGATACCGCTGAGTTGAGGCTTTGCATAGATTACAGAGGACTTAACCGCATCTCACTTAAAGACAAGTATCCACTGCCCCTAATACCGGACATACTCAAAGCGGTACAGGGAGCAAAGATCTTCACCAAGATAGATCTGTGTGGAGCATTCCATCTTGTCAGAACGAAGCAAGGGGATGAATGCAAAAATAATTGCCTTCCAGACATACCCTTCGGACACTATGAGTACTGTGTTATGCCCTTTGGGTTGGCTAACTCACCAGCTGTTTTTCGCAGGTTCATCGATCATCTGTTTTCAGATCTACTTTTGCATACTGGCATAGTATATCTTGATGACATTTTGGTGTTTTCTCGTTGACCCCAAGACCTCTCCGAACACGCCAAGGAAGTCCTACGTCACCTAGAAAAGAACCATCTAAGATTGAAACCCAAAAAATGTGTTTGATGCCACCTCTGTGCCTTCTCTAGGGTATATCCTTTCAGCAAACAGGGTTGTCATGGATCCTACAAAGGTTACAGCAATAACACAGTGGAGGGACCCAACTCTGTTAAAGAACTCCAGCGTTTCCTGGGCATTGCACATTTTTATCGTAAATTCATTTCTGGGTTCTCCAAGACAGTCCTTCCCTTGACCAACCTACTGAATAAAAATAATAGGTTTACATGGGACATTGCTGCTGAAAGAGCCTTTTCTGCACTTAAATAGGCGCTTACTTCAGCGCCGGTTTGGGTTCAACCCGATGTAGCCAAGCCTTTTATCTTGGAATCAGACACCTCCAACAGAGCAATAGGCGCAGTACTGAAGCAAGTGCAGAAGGGCCAGAAAGAACATCCGCTATCCTGCTTTTCTGGAACCTTTTCTGAAGCCGAAAGGAACTACTCGGTTTTGGAACAAGAGTTGTTAGCCATCAAACTGGTCTGCTCTGAATGGTGTCACCACTTGCTTGGAGCCAGAGAAGTTACAGAAATCAGAATCGACCATCAGAACCTCCAGATGCTCCAATCTTTTGACTGCAAAAACGGTAGACAGGCCCGCTGGGCTCATTCTTTCTCTCAGTACTGTTTTTTCATCACCTATGTTCTAGGCCCAAATAACCTGAATGCTGATATGCTCGCCAGATGGGGAATGGATACTACATGGAACAAGTCACCTAACAAGAGCATGCTAACCAACATTCTCTTTGTCATGGAGATTGAGATCTTCCTTCAAAAGATCCGTTCACAATTCCTTGTCACACCTCCTGAGGACCTGTTTTGTACCAAGGGGGGTCTTACCTTCCAGGATGGGTTGCACTTTCACAACAAACGTCTTTTCAATCGATCTTCTCCCTTACAGAAAGATTTGCTTTCTTTGGGACATGATTCTCCTGTGGCAGGTCATCAAGGCATTCGAAACACTGTCGACCTCGTAAAATACCAGTTTTGGTGGCCCACTCTTAAGCACTAAGTACATGAATGTGTGAACACTAGTGGGGTCTGTGCCCAACAAAAGAACCCTAAAACTACACATGTGGGTAGATTTCTACAACCTGAATTGCCTAAGGGGCCCTGGCAAAGAATATCAACTGACTTTGTTGTCGATCTACCCCCTTCTAACGGTTGTACTGTGATTATGGTAACCGTGGATTCCTTTATCAAGATGGCTAATTTCACTGCTCTTCCTGGTAAGCCATGGCCTTGTGTCTGCTCAAATGGCTTGTGTCTTTTTGCAGGACATATTTTGCCTTCATGGTTTGCTTTAAACAATTACCTCAGATAAAGGTTACATTATACCTAAAAACTTAAATTCTGGGCCTTGTTAGGCGTGCAAAGACTTTTGTCTTCAGGTTATAATGGCCAGACCAGAATACTAAGCCAGACCCTCTAGCAGTATCTGCACTGTTTTGTTTCTGCTACACAAGACAACTGGACATCTTTTCTACCAACGACTGAGTTCGCCTATAATAACGCATTACACTCTTCCTTGGGCATGTCCCCTTTTTTTGTTCTTACAGATTTCACCCTAAATGGTTGTCAATCACTGCAGTCAGAAAAACCACTGACCCTACTGTGGACACCTTGCTGAAATAATCACAAGAAAGACAACAAGTAGCCTTAAAAAACTTGCAATCTGCACAAAAGACCACCAAACAGTATGCAGATCTTCATCGTTCAGATGCCCCATCTTACAAGGCAGGAGACAAGGTCTGGCTCTCTTCCAAACACCTACCTTTTCACCTTAATTCTAGACAATGTCCTCCTCAATATTTTGGACCATTTACAGCACATAGAGTCATTAATCCAGTTGCTTATCGCTTACATCTCCCTTCATCGTGGAAACTTATCCATCTAGTATTTCATGTTTCTTTACTGAAGCCTTATAAATCTGTAACCTTAAAGAGGAATACTGCATCAGTCCCCCTCCCATATTCAAAGATGACCACCTGGAGTATGAAGTGCAACTGATCTGTGATTCCAGAATCCGCTGAGGGCAATTAGATTACCTTATCGATTGGAAAGGTTATGACCACTGTGAAAGAACTTGGGAGAAAGTGAAGGAAATTCACGCTCCTCGTTTAGTGAAGCAGTTCCATGATAGGAACCCAGGAAGACCCGGTTCCCACGGATCTGGAAGGGGACATGGATTCGCCCGTACTGATCTCTCTGGCACAGATGGAAAACCAGTGTGCCCTTCCCAGGATGGCGCACCACATTCACTGCAGCCACCCATTCCAAGATGGCCACATGCAGTGACGTACAAAAACCGGAAGCACTGCCGCATTCACGCGGTCCACACCACAGCACCCTGGAGTCATTCAGGCTTCTCTAATTCACTAGGTACGCTGTCTTCAGGTGCCAATCTCCGCATCAACAGGCTCTCTGGCTGTCACTGCTCCCGGCTTGGTGCGCCTCGCATCCAGGATCTCTGCCGCCGCGGTTGTACAAGAGGGAATCTCCCTGACTCCAGGAGGTATGCAGATCAGCTCTGCTACCGGAGACCATTCGAATGCTCCCGGCATAATCTACTTCCGCTGTAACGACTGTGCAGCTTATAGGCACTTCGTGCACATGTCTCCCTAGCTTCACCTATGGCTTCTCTAGCAAGCGTTCCACAGGTAATTTCATTAGCCTCACCTGAGCGGGCCATTTATGCTGCGCCCTCGACCTAAGGTGCAGGCAATGTTCCTTTACTGCATAACGTTCTTGGTACTCAACATGCCTCTTCCTCGTCCCAGTACCAGAGTGGTGTTTGTGTATGTCTGAGTTAATAAAGAGAGGATGTATGGCTCTGGGTTGTTTCTTCCTTGTCTCAGTACCTGACTGGCGTGTTTTGGGAGATGGTTTTCTGGAAAAAGAGAAAAGCGATTAATAATTCCCTACAAAGGCCTGGGGGATATTTGACTCCTGATAAAAGGGAAATGGGGTTCCGTGTCTCACTGAACGGTGCCTCATCCCCACTCCCCAACTCTCCTCCACCCAGGGCATCCTCCTCGCATATCCACACCCAGGGTCAAGATCAAAAAAGCTACAGCCTTTCCCTGGCCACCTTGGAGGAGGATATATTGGGGAAAGAAGTGAGGACACCCTCAGATTCCTCACCCTCTCCACTTCTGCAATGCAGGTGTGCCGGGATCACTGGCCAATCCACTCCCACTGTCTTACGCCTTCCTGAACTGACTTGTTTTTTTTCCTTCGTTTTTTTTTTATTGTTGCATTTAGTTTAGTGAACAAACTTTTACAACATTTCATACATGCAAATTATTCAACATATTTATACTCATCATAATTTAACACAGGTCAAAACTCCCATTACATAAAAACAATATCTATCTTATGTAAGATGCTAATGTACATAGATATCTTGAACAAATAAACACACCTTGCAATTATTTAAAAATATACACCGCCGTAGCATCTTGCTTCTAGTGCAAATAGCGAGGATAAAACAACATCTTATCACAATAAAAGATAAGCAACTTGTCATTAGGGTGGGCATCTAAAACAAACCGAAAAGTCGTAAGTATATTAGCACTAACTACTACACATACTAAAAAGAATTGATGAGTAGATCAAATCTTCTGTTACAGCGTGAGCCGCGACCACTTATTGCCAGTTGCCATTGGAAACTTATTTTCAAAATCATGATAGTAGCCATTGCAAAATCTATTTTCAAGGTCCTGCCAGTAGCCGTTGCAGACGATTCTGTGCACTGTAATCTAATATCTAAACAGTATATCGATTGAATTAGGACATTGTGCAAAAAAAATATATATATTTTCCATCAATCCACAAGGTGCTGATACTATAGCCATTTCCAGCAATTGGGCATGATCGAGTTAATGCAAGAATGAGAGTAATGTTAGTTCCCCACATACATCTGGCCCATAAAAGTTCCCTTGAGAGTAGCGTGTCTCCTATGTTCTCTTTAACCAGCTTTGCAATTCTAACCACTTTAAAATATTCCCAGAATATCACCAATTGTT
The DNA here is from genome assembly GCF_040938575.1 of Ambystoma mexicanum. Lineage (NCBI taxonomy): Eukaryota > Metazoa > Chordata > Amphibia > Caudata > Ambystomatidae > Ambystoma > Ambystoma mexicanum. Next base: position 1,242,344,460 of record NC_090934.1, read on the forward strand.
TTAAGTTTTCTTATTGGGTGGGGGACGCACAGAACCTGCCACAAAAGTCCCTACACTCTTCGGGTACCAGTATTTAATGTTTTCATATGTCAAAGACTGGCTAAGTTTAAATCTCAGGTATGTCTCACGAGCCTTCTCACAAGGAAAACGCACAAGGTAAATTTGACGAGGTACTTTTCTAGTTACAAAAGCTGCATTTGCAGTGCGACACCAATCCATTTCATAAATTATTTTTTTTTTACATGTGCGGGCCTTAATAACAAATCCTCAAGGTTCGAACCTATTTCTTTCAATATATTTTTCATTTTTTCATCATATGCAGACATAGAGACAGGATGTCCTGTTTTAAGTATTGTCAAAAGATCCTCAAATAGGGAGTTCACGGGAGGAGCATTCATTTTTCCAAAATTATTCAAAAGCCTCCACTTGAATCTGGCGGAGAGCGACACCAGCCCAAGTTCATGCCGTAGAACTGCATTTGGGAGTGATGTTGCCATCCTTAGACTGCTTCCAAATTCAACCTTGGAGTTAGTCGAGAAAGGCATCTATATTACCAGGACAGATCGAGACCATACAGGATGATTGCTTCTACTTGTAATGTGTAGAATTCGGACAGTGGGCTCATCGAGAATTTACATAGTTTTCTATAGATTATACTCATTTGAAAGATTAAGGGCTTCACTTTCGTATTTAAGCTATCTCTCCACATAGCTATTGATCTTATATTGCAGAGATTATAGCCCAGATAACGAACAGAGTGTGCATTATCTATCCTGCTCCTCCAGGGATCTTCTAGGGATGACGTAACCTAATACTTACTCAGCTTTCCTAATCGGAAATTATGTTTCTAAGGCGCCAATGTCAGACACCCTGGTTAAATCTCTCCCTTAGTCACTTCCTCTCTCTGCCCTCTCTCTAATCTTACTACCCCTATTTGACTCTCTCTCTCTCTCTCCCTTTCCCCTATCCTGTCGCACTCCCTCCAGTCATCTTTCTTCTCTCTCTCTTCTATGCCTCCGATGATCACACAATATGCTCTTCGTACCCCTCTCCTCTCTCCTCTACTATTCTCTTTGCTCTCTTCTCCTCTTCCCTCTACTCTCCTGTTCCCTCTCCACTCTACTATCATGCACACCCTTCACTCTCTCAGCTACTCCTCTTGCTCCCACTCAATCAGCCTTCAAGTCTATACCCATCTCCTCTCACATGGTCTACCAAAGCACACACTCATTCACAGCTTCACTTTCTTTATCAGGTACCACTCTCCATCAAAACCTAACCTGACAAACAAGCTCCATCCCAATCTCTGTAATGCTCCACTGTCCTTCCTACGGCTGGTCTCTCACTCCACCTTCATGCCACCTACCTCACCCAAACACCCCTCACTCATTCAGACTCTTGCATGTTTTTCATCCCCCTGACTTCTTTTCCCTTTTTTTCCTCACCCTTCCATTGATTACGTTGCTAATCAGACTCTTTGGACCAACCTCTGCTTATTCGGTATCAGGTAATATTATCCCCAACAATAATATCGCCATATATATGGTTGTCAGGAAACAGCATAGGCGATATTATTGGTGGGGATAATTTATGGGGTAAATGGGAGCAGGGGTTGCAGGGGTGTCCCCCTCTCCCTTTAAAAAAATATGGGGGTTGCGGGGGTGTCCCCCGCAGGTTCCATGGGTTAATATTGCTGCAATAAAAAGGCGCCATTCTTGTATGGTGATATTTTTGCGGGGATATTAACACAAGGAACCGCTTTTTGTCCCCAGGTTAGGCCACAATACCTAGTGGCTTTCATACCACCATCTACCCCTATCCCTTTTCAGAAGTTGAATCAGCCTCTCTGGAGTGGGGCTAGGTTGTTGGCATGCTACCACAGAGATGCATTGAGAACCATTTTGTTGTTTGCACGTGCCATGGATCATTGTTTCTATTCTTGAACCACCTCAGAAACCGGCAGCTCCACTCGGCAGAATGCAGTGAGTGACTTTCAGTTGCTTCGTGGTTTTCTGGAACTGACAGTCCCGCAAAGAAATACAAAGAATTCTAGCCACAACAGGGTTTGGCAGGCAACAGTGGTACCACTCTCGACAAGCATGGCCCATGTAGGGTGGACTACTCAATCACCCCCACCTCTATGTCAGGACTGGCTCTGGTGAAAACCCTGGTAGGCCTCCTGGCTCAGGTCAAGAGGGGTCCCAGACTTCCCACCCCCGTCGACAGGGTCGGCCTGACCATGTCACGCACAACGATGAAGCAGATGAGCAGGGTGCATTCCCCGAAACAGGGGAAAACTAGTAGTGAAGAGGAATAAAGTGCAACACAGAGTGCTGTGGAGCCCGGTCTAACATCTAGATTTCCAAGATGGTCTTGCACTTCAAGAGGATAGCTCAGGGACAATGTGCTCTCCTTGGAAGAAAGACGACACGTAGCAACACAGGTTCGATCCCAGGGTCTGCGCTTAGAAACCTCTGGGTATTAAGCACGTTATAAGTAACCTATCAGAACTGCTTATAAAACTTTGCAATTCTATTTAAAACCTATTAGAAACTCTTATCCCATGAATTAATTATTGACCCCATCTAACAATCAAATAATGAAGGGAAGTAAGACTCCATATGGAAATAACTAATTTGAGGGGAGAATACAAGAGCACAGGGGGAAGAATCAGAGTCAGTATTAGAAAATAGCTCACAGAGCCTCATGGGTACAAAAGGGGATGGCACAGTGCATTCAATGTCTTGGAACCGGAAGAAGCAGACATTTGTCCTTAAACTTCCTGAGAGAGTTGACTGCTTCCTGGTGGAAACAGTGGACGCCTGGGAAGAATGGAAGGAGATGTGCAGAGCTACTATTTCTTTGTTGAAGCTGCAGAAGTCCAGGCAAAGTCACAGTTTGTTAGTATTGTCTTATTTATGATCACCACTGGGCTCAGCCATTCTATGGTTTCAACTGATTCTGCGTCACATTTTTCTTCAGATCATGCTCCTGGTATTTTAGGGCTTGCCTGGTGGTCACAGGCACATCTGGCCTCAGTTTGGTAAGCATCCTTTGCGTAGTTGTAGTTTGTGGACAAATCTTTTTAAGCACCCTACTCATTTGGCAAACACATCCTTGTATATATCTACTTTTTCTCCACACATGTCTACATTTCCAGACTCATCAAGGTTCTCTCCTGCTGTGGTCTACTTATGTCATGGTTCTTCTCCGTTTGTCCCATCCATTGATAGCCAGGCCATGTTTTGCAAAGTACAGTTTGCCTTGAAGGACGAGGATGGCCCTGCTGAGGAAATGTGGGGGTCTATTGGGTGGTTATTTAAGAGTGCGGGTCAAGGGAAGCAGCGTCCTCAGGAGGAGGGGAGAGAGCAACTATTCAGAGGACTCAATGGCAAGACACACGTGTTCCCTGGAAAACATGCAGCTATATCTGCAGAGCTGGATTTTAGTAATTAAATTCCTAATTATCTGTTTGCTTGTTAATTATCTGTTTGCTTGTCGGGATAACTGGCAATGAGGCGATGCTAAAGAGCCAATTACTGACGAACAAGCACTGCTGTGTGGAGCTGAGAAGACGGCTCACTCCATAAACTCTGACTAATGAAATGACTCCCAAACTCGTCTCACCAAATCGCTCTCAGCCTCACCTCTGTCGTCTCCTCTCATCACTCCCACTGTTTCTCCTGTGCCTCTTGTTCCCTGCATCTCCCTTCTTCTCGCCTGTTCACACTGCCACTCCCTCTCACATACTTTTCCTCTCCCTCATATTTCCACTCATCTTCACGTGCACTCTTTGAGGCTCATTATGAGTTTGGTGGTAATACCGCATTAATTCCACCACCACAGAATTACTGTTACTGCCGTGGTGTCTGGCGGAATCACCACCGTATTACAACTTGGCGGTAACAGTAATTCCGTCCGGCAGCGATAATGCAGAAAACAAAGTACACAACGGTAAATCCGACCATATTTGGCTAAATTAAATTACTTCTGGGTCCATCCATGCTAAATCCGCCTGCGGAATCACCTCCGGAGGAATTACCACCTGCAGAAATAACATCATTGCAGGAAAAGGAAGTACTGCAGCGGCCATCTTTAAAAAAACAATCTATTGAAAATCAACCTGTAGGAGTGCCATCCATCCCCAGAGGCAAGCTCAACCAAGTCTCCAGAGAAATGCAAGTCAAAGGTACCATATATGCAGGTGCGGAAACCCAAATTCAACGATCAGGAGCTAACAAACCTGGTGGAGCAGGTAGTGGCAAATTCAGAGGAGCTCTATGGGTCACAACAAAAATGTAAGACCACCCAGAAGCACAAGAATGCCATCTGGGCAGACATAAGGGCCAAGGTGGTGGCTGTAGGCCATATCCCATGGGACATTGATGACATGAAAAGGAGGTGTAATGACCTCAGGGCACGAGTCTGCAACATAATTGCCAATCACTGCAGTGAGATGGCTGCCACAGGTGAAGGAACAGTAGACCCTCTACAGCTGACCCCATGGGAGGAGATGGACAGCAGCATGCTCCATCCAAATGGCGGGCATGGAAGGTCTGGGTTTGGTGGAGGGCGGAGCCAGCAGCCAGGAAGAACCTGGTGAGTACATGAGCGAATTAGTGAATGATGGGCCCATTGCAGAACAGCCCTAATAGCATATAGACAAAAACTGCCAAGCATCCAGGTGACACTAACTCTGACAATGCATAACCCATCCATGTGATACTGCAGGCCATTACAACATGAGTCATGGAAGCCGTGATCCCCCTTAAATTTAAACCAAGTAGGATGACGAGGACATGATGAACAAAACAACCACTTTCAAACCGCAAGTAACAAGGACTGTCACACATCTGCATTACACATCACAACCACCACTTGCCCGCACACCTGTCACTCATGCACAGACACCACAGCAAGCATGGCACCAAACATGTAGCGCATGTCAAGCAAAGAACACCACTGGATGAGTGTCTCAAACTAACAACCACTGCAACCGACTGACCAGTAGCTGCAAGGCCCCCATGGAGATAATATCCAACCTTATGTCGCCATGTCTCCACCACAACTTGCAGGGCAACCCTCAGCTGACATTACTACAAGACACGCAAGCAACACCCGTCCTGCCCTACATGCGCACACATGAACCTGTATGTCTGTGATGCACATGACAGTGTGCAAGGCGCAACCACCATACTGACCATATGCACGCACATCAATCAATGCTGTAAACAGCCATACTGTCATTCACACGAAGTATGCCCCCCTGGGGCACTGTGTGACACCATAGTACACACGACACTACATGACAACACACCTAACACATTTCCATCAAGGTATTGACACACACTTTCATGTCCCCCAACAGACACAAAAGACACCCAGGAAGCCTTGGAAGGTGCCAGTACCTCAGGTACCCACGGCACCAGCAAGCGCTACAAAGGCCACATCCCATGCCTCAGGCGGGAAGGGGAGTGTGACCACAACAAAGAAATCCAAGATGAAAGTACTGTACACCTCCATGGCCACTGCCACACTGGGCACAATTCAATGCCTACTCAAGCCTTTACGGAGGTTGCTGCTCCACTTGCAACAGGGGCCCCCCGACCACTGCCTAGGACTCAGGAGTACAACACACCTGGCCAAGTGCTCACAACATCCAGGCATGTGCCCATCCCACTGCAACCACTGCCACGGTGCAATCTGAGTCGGCCTCCTCCAACTCCAGTCCTGCATGTTCACCTGTGAGACACTTCTCACCAGAATCCTCCCCCTGTGTGCATCCTCTCGCCCATGCGGTTCTCCCCCTCCCCCTTGTCATCTCGCTGTGCCCTCCACTTCAAGCACTCAGAGGACATGGATGACCATGCAGAGCAGGCAGGCCGGCATCTGGCAATGAGTGTATGAGCCCCCAACCATCTCCTTAGCTAGTACAGGACCCCACCTTGCAAGATATTTGGGAGAGGCTGGATGGAATTGAGGAGCGGCAGGCGGTAATGCGTGCCATCACACAGGAGCAATTGTGCTATTCGCAGGCCATGCTCGACAGGATTCTGGGCACCTCAGGGGGTTGGCCACATCTATTGGCCAGCTGTGCCGGAACACAGTGCAGTCAAATGCAACCAACACCATCCTCAGAGGGTGAGTGAGTTTGCCGAACAAATCTTGGCCTCACATGAGACCATGGCCAGGGCCATCAATTTAACCATTTAACACTTCTGGGGCAGTGAGCCAGTTCGTTCCGTGTCAGCCACCCCTGAGTGGAAAGCACGCCGCCCAGGTGCTGCCAGCGCCGCACGTCTCATGCTCTCCGGCCCGTGCAAAAAGGGGACAAGAAGAAGTGCTGATGGTTATGCACATGGGACAGACTCAGGGTGTGGGGTGGCTGATGGAGTTGGGGATCAGGGTGTGGGTGGGTGATGAAGTTGGGGATCAGGGTGTGAGTTGGATGATGTAGTTGGGGATCAGGGGTTGTTGATATGAAAATGTTGAGTTTAGACAACTTGTACTGTGTTTATGCTATGGTGGTGATACATGTGCATTCAGTGAATCAGCATCGACGTCAGAGGTGCATGTGTACTTAGTGAGAAAAAGTTGTCCATGAGGTCCTGGTGGACCAATCGTCCTTCACTCACCTCCCCATGTATGTCCTGAGGTGCCCTGTATTCACCTGCAATGTCTTCCTCATCAGGGGGAACTAGTCCTCATCTGGAGGCATTTGTATGATCCTTTGTATGCACATGTTGTGCAGCATTGCACATATGAATATGATTGTACCCACTTTCTCTGGGCTGTGCATGAGTGCACCACCTGTGTGGTGGATGCACCTGAATCTAGCCTTCAGCAGTTCGAAGGTGCGCTCAATGCATGTCCTGGTCCTCCTGTGGGCCTCATTATAGGCAGCCTCCTGTGGTGTACCAGGGTTCCGCACAGGTGTCATCAGCCTGGATAACTGCGGGTAGCCTGAGGCACCTGCAAGAAATAGAATGTACAGTGTTAGACATGGCCGTTTGTCTGTCGAGGTACATATACATGGGCCTGTTGTGATGTAGGCCTATGTGCGCTCTTCTGTGCATGTGGATGATGCACCTTGCATCAATTGTGATGGAGTGGCATTGGCCTACAGTGTGTCCTTTCAGTCATTCACCAGGATGTCCTGTGGAGTCACTTGAGGTCAGTATTGGAGTAAGTCAGTCATGGCTCATCGCTTTATTGGTGATGCATCATGGGACTTGTAGGTAGCTCACATTACTTCTCATGTCGTTCAGCATGTGTGTCATAGCGCTATGTCTTAGTCAGATTGACTACTACTACTTACCCACAAGTCGATGTCCTCTGTGTGTGTCCATGTACGCTGATAGGATGCTGTTCCTCAATATCATGGCATCATGTGTGGTACCAGTGTATCGGGCACAGCAGTGGCTGATTGTGAGGTCGGCATCACATGTCATTTTTACATTCAAGGAATGGAACTGTTTCCTGTTCCAGTATGCCTGCTTCATTTCCTGGGGGACACTAATGCCACATGTGTGCAATCCACTGCCTCTGTGGTGTTGGGGAACTGGGGAATGGCATAGAAAAGTGCCTTTGCTGTGTATACCTGCGCTTGGGTGGTGGGCATGGAGATGTGATGATGAGCATGCCTCATGAGCGCAACCATGACTTGTGCCAGCATCTTTTGAGAAAGTTGGCTGGGTAATCCCATGCATCGTCCCTAGAGTGTGCTGTAATCCGCATAGTGGCCCAGAAGTGTGTTACAGACGCAAGAACTACCAGGGAGGATGGCAGTTCTGATTGCGATGGCACTCTGGAGATCAGCCTGGATCAGGGTCAGCAGGTCAGTGATGGTGGGATAGTTGAAGCAATAGTGTCACTAATTGGTTGTCCGTCAGTGTCCAAGGGGATGGGTGGACACGTGGTATGGGTGCCCCCTCAGCACACGTCTCCTGCCCCTTTGTGGTTCCTGTCTTCTTACCTGCAGGGGTCTTCCTTGCTGCTGTAGCTGGATGAATAGTAGCAGGTTTCGATCCCATGGTTCACGTCTAGTTGTGGCTGCATGTTGCTTGGATGTGTGTTTGGGTCAGGTGTGAGCCTTATATACTTCTCCTGAGTGGATTTGGTGCACCTGTCTGTTGATTTCCATCACCTGTGTGCATTTACCTCTACCTTTTCGGTGGGGGTAACTGCACTGTGTTTTTGGCTGAATTAGTGCTGGTTTTCAGTGATAATTCAGCTGTTTTCAATTTGCAATACAGTGGAAATAGCATTTCTGGTTCTGGCGGTAATTCCACTGGCGAAATTAGTTCCAGCGCTAATTCCACTAGATCCATGAGGTACTTCCGCCAATGCAAATTCTGCCATTGGTAATTTTGCCAGTGGCATTAGCGACAAGTCTGTAATTAGGCATTGTGATAAAATGTGGTGGTAATTCCGTTAGCACCACTTTTACTGCTTACCGCCACTTTTAACGCTTACCGCCAAACTCGTAATGAGCTCCAAATACTTAGGGCCTAGTTAGGAGTGAGCCTGTCAAGTAACAACACCGGAAAGCATGCTGGTACGACCGGCTCTGGTATTGTTACTAGACCGGCTCATTCTGAGTCTGCCAGTAGGGACAGTGAACTACCGCCAGGCCTGACCTTCCAGGTATTCAGGTCCCTACCTGCAGAATATTCACTGGCGTAGCACTGGCGGGTTACCGGCAAACTTCTAATGAGGGCATTAGTCTCTCTCTCTAATGCATTGTCGTGCACAGAGGTAGATTGAAGAGAAAGCGCCCGGTTGGCAAAAATAACAACTAGGGCACCTGACTGCTGTGCTGTGGAGGTCGGGCATGGGCTAGGTGGTGCCCCGTTATATTTTCAGATATTGGTATTGTCTTTGGTATGTCAAAAGTGCATTTTAGGGAAGAATTCTTTAATCTTTTTTGTTTTAAGTATCTCTTTCTAATCACTGTTGGAGTTGAGTATTTGGTGGCCTTCCCACTTGGCTTTAACCCATTTTGCCTCTTCATATCTTACTTAACATGCGACCATGCTTGGCTGGTACCATCTGGACAGCAAGTAATGATGCAAAATTGTTTTTAAGGTTCCTTATTTATGTGCTGGAAACAAAACATTTGGTCAGCGAGCCTAGGATCAATACAAGCGCAAACAACGAAAATGTATTAAAAATTCAATGTTTGGGTTTTTGCAGAACTAAGAACTAAAATGCCCATTTGTAGCCCCTGTATTCCCCCTTTTACATTTGACAGTGTACCGCTGTGCTGTTGTCTTGACATTGTAACTAGCGCTGAGATGCCCCTGGGCTACGTTGCACTGCTATAAATGCATACATAAAATGAAAAATAAGGAACACGTTCCTTACCTGTAACTATTGTTCTGCATCATGGGTCTGGCATGGATTCACATGCTCATGAATATTCCCCGTAGTCAGGCCGGGAATCCTCGGTAAAAGAAAAAAAGGTTTCACTTTCACTTACAAACTGTATTTCTCCTCTAAACCAATCACTGTACTCTGGGTCATACTGCCCCCAGCCTATGGCTACCCTCTCCCTAAACCCTTCCTCCGACAGCCATCTTCAGATTTGCTAAGCACGGAAAGTGGCAATATGACCAAGAAGAGCCGCAAAGGGGTAGGAGGGAGGGTTTGCAAGTGAATCCATGCCAGACCCATGCTGGAGAACAATAGTTGCAGGTAAGTAACTTGTTCCTTTTCCAGCATGGGGTCTGGCATGGATTCACATGCTCATGAATAAAGAATACATAACAGTACCACATCACACAACCCTGGGAGGTGGCAAGGCTCAACAGAAGCAATCAGCTCTAACCTCTGGAACAGACTCACTTCAAGCAAACAGGTTGTGTAGCACTGCTTGGCCGACACTGGACTCCTCCCTGGAATCCCTGTTGACGCAGTAGAATCTTGTGAAGGTATGCATGGAACTCCATGTAGCAGCCCTGCAGATGTCCAGCAGGAGCACACCTGTTGTTGCAGCGGTCTCTCTGGTGGAATGGGCTCTCGGACGGCAGGGTAGCGGTTGGTTGGCCAACCAATGGCAGTGTGGGATACAGACGGAGAGCCTTCTGGAGAAGGAAGCCTTGGACAAGGCCTTCCCATGGTTCACAGGACCAAAATTCATGAACAGTTGAGACGTTTTCCAAAAACTCTTCGAGCGTGCCACGTAGAACTTCAGAGCACGAGCAAGGTCCAGTGAGTGCAAGGCCCTTTCGGCCGGTGACGAAGGCTTTGGAAAAAACGCAGGCAGCACCAAAGGCTTGTTGAGGTGGAATTCCGACTGAACCTTTGGCATGAAGCAGGGGTGTGTCCATAGCACCACCCTCGATTCGTGGAAAGTCAGGTATGGCTGTTTGAAGGACAGGGTTTGGATCTCACCTATCCTCCTGGCAGAGGTGATGGCCACAAGGAAAGCCGTTTTCCACGAGAGGAATTTGAGAGGGCCCTGATGCATAGGCTCGAAGGGACTCCCATGAGCCTCATCATCACCACATTGAGTTCCCACACCGGAGCAGGAGCCTTCACCGGCGAGAAAGATCAATACAGTACTTTGAGGAATTCCTTGACGAGACGGTGGGATCAAAGAGAAGATCTTCCTGGAGACCTGGTGTAGCGGGAGATAGCCACCAGATGCACCTTGATAGAGGCATGAGCCAGCCCCGCCTCTATGGGGCCGTGAGCCTCAGAGAGGTGATCTTCTGCTACCGGCATCACGTAGCAAAACGCTTCCATTTGTGACCATAGCACTTAAGAGTTGACAATGCCATGACCTTGGCAAGCACCTCCCTGAAATCCGCCGGCAACTCATATCCTCCAAACTCAAGGGATGCAGGAGCCAAGCCCTCAGGTTCAGCGATCCTGGGTCGTGATGCAGGGTTGCGCCTCCTTCTCTGGTGAGTGGATCCACGACCACTGGCAGCTTGACCGGAGGCGACGCTGGCAGGCTGAGAAGGTCCGGGTATCAAATCTGCCTCGGCCACGCTGGGTTAACGAGTATCATCCTGCATCGGCACTGTTTGAGTTACAGTGTACAGAGATAGACCCTCCCACAAGAAGGAGAACACGTCCCCCATTCTCCTGGGCTGGTGGAACCTAATGAAACATTTCTGGCATTTGGAGTTCACCGCCGTCGAAAATAGATCGATCTGGGGCCTGTCCCGCTTGATGAAGATGCAGTCTACCTGGTCCTGCCGAAGTTCCCACTCGTGGCAGGAGCGTAACTCCCTGCTGAGGGAGTCAGCGATGGTGTTCTTTACTCCTGCCAGGTGAAAGGGGATGAGGAACATCTCTTGTTCGACAGCCCAGTGCCACAAGTTCTGCGCCTCTCTGGAGAGCGCTGGGGATCCAGTGCCCCCCTATTTCCTGATGTAGAACATTGTGGTGGTGTTCATGAAGATCCTCACCACCTTGCCCTTCAGGGACGGAAGGAAAGACTTGAGGGCCCAGAACACTGCCCGCAGTGCCAGGATATTAATGTGGAGGTCCATCTCCCCTGGCAGCCACAGGACTCTGGCATGCAGACGTCTGGTGCGGGCTCCCCAGCCCTCCAGGTAAGCGTCTGTGGTGACCAACTCATGGAATGGGGGGGTTTGAAACCCTATGCCCAAAGCGATGTTGGAGTGTACGCCCAACCACCTTATCCCCCGACAGAACTGCTCGTCGAGAGGAATCTTGTCCGCGAAGCTTCTGGACACTTGTATCCAGCAAGCATCCAAGAACTCCTGAAGAGGTTGCATCCGCAACCTGCATAAGGTTGATGCAAGACGACATCATGCCGAGCAGCGACTTGATGGTCCTTACAGTGGCGGTCTTCAGTGACAACATCCGTTGTACGTTCCCCAGCAAGGCTGCTATCTTCTCCTCTGAGGGCAACGCTAGGCAGGAGACTGTGTTGAGCCTGGCTCCTAGGAACAGTGTGTCTGTGATGGCGTCAAGCAGGACTTTGGATAATTGATGGAGAACCCCAGATCGGGCAGCAGCTGGACAGTCGTCTCCGTGTGTTCGACAGCTACCTCCCTTGAATTGGCCCGGATGAGCCAGTCGTCGAGGTACGGGTAAACATGTATCCCTTGTAGACTTAGATGGGCCGACACTGCTGCCAGGGACTTCGTAAACACTCTGGGAGCCTTCTTTAGGCCGAACTGGTAGTGCCTTCCCTGTACCACGAAGCGCAGGACCTTCCAATGTTTCCTGTGAATGGGAACGTGGAAGTAGGCGTCCTCCAGATCCAATGATTACAAGAAGTCTCCTTCCTCCAGTTGTCTGAGCATCTGCTGCAAAGTGACCATCCTGAATTTTTGGGACTTGAGGAACTTGTGGAGACGCTGCAGGTCTAAGATGGACCTCAAGTCCCCGTCTTCTTTTTGACTAAGAAGTATCTGGAGTAGACTCCGGAGCCCCAGAGTCGTCTTGGAACTAGCTCTATTGCCCCTTTTTGCTGCATGGCCCGTACCTCCTGCAGAAGCTGAGGGATGTGCTGCTCCTGCTGTGTCACCGGAGGGATCCCGGAGTGCCAGCAGCCTTCACCACGGCCACAGTAGGGGTTACCTTCACGGGGTCAGACCCTTTGGCCTTCGAGAGAGCAGCAGCCACCAGCTCAATCTTTGACAACGACTTCTCCTGCGTTGCCTGGGCCTTCTTGGGCAGGTTGGCCGTCTTTTCATCCACCCTAGGCTTCTCTGACTTCTCCCAGAGCTTAGCCAGGTTGGGCAACTTCCTTTTTGAGGAGGAGCTTGACCGATATCTGGCGATGGAGGCAGATGGTGAAGTTTATCGCGAACTGCCCATCGCGGGGCCCGCTTGTGCGGCGACCGCGATGGAATCATACTCGCGGTGCTTGGCCTTGTCTTGGGCCCCCATGGATGGAGCGCCCTCGTAGGACTTAGAATCGCACTCTTCGGACCGGCCAGTCCTAGGTGAGGCATGACCCTGCTTGGCATGTATTCCTCATTTGTCTGGGGTAAGATCGTACCCTATGTTTGGATGCAAAATCTTATATGCAAAAACAATTTTGGATGTGTGTCTGTATGTTAGTCCGGCTATACACATCCACACCGTTGAACCCACTGCTACCAAATTTTGCATGGATTCCTCATTTGTCTGGGGAAAGATTGTAGTCTATGTTTGGATGCAAAGAAGTCACTGCGTAGACACCCTCATTTACTGATGCTTACCCGGATTCACTAGCGTAGGCACAGTTTTGAGGTGTCTGAAGCAAAATGTTTGATGTGTTGGTTATTCCTTTGAAAAGGTATTACTACTGTATACAGTTCGAAAGTGTTTATTTAAGCATTTTTAAAGGGTATTTTTTTTAAAATTCAATTTATTTTATCATGCCACTCCAAATATGGGAAATGGCAGGGTACAGTTTACTTAAGTTCATTCACGAGAAGAGAGCACAATCAATCAGTCTTTCTTGGACATTTTCTCAAATTTGCTCAAGCCATTGAGTGACTGAGACATGCCGCACAAAAAACAAACATCACTTGGAAAATCTCCATCTGATGCAAAGCGAAAATCAATATCAATAGCTTCTGAAACACAACAAACAGCAGCACGACTTGCGACTACTGACATGAGGACAAGAGCAACATCCTCCGGGGCACATGAGACACCACTCGATCAGGACACGGGAAACCTCAGCTAGTTGTCTATAAAATCATGTGTGAGTTTGACTTTTCCGTAGCACACACTGAACTTAATCACTGTTAGGTTATACCAGATTTAGTGAGTGCAGACACATAGGGCATAGTGAGGTTGTGATGTTGCCATGATCACATAATGTCGCCATATGGGGGAAGCTGGGATGTGTGAGCCCTGGTTTCCTAGTTCAGAATGCTACAATGTTCTCTCAAATGAATCATGGGAACTGCAGATAATGCACATCTGCAGAATGGTTAGGAGGCAGCGTGGATGGAAAAACATCTGTATTGTTCTGCATGGCAGGTTGTCAGATGCAAGGAAGGTAGAGCACTATGCTTACCATAGGCGTAACGTTTATTTGCTGACTTGCTTTTAATTATTCGTGCACTTTTTATCCAAATGCTTTTGTTTTGATTTTTTTTTTTTAAACAGGGAACCCAACCCCCAAACCTTCCCTCTATCCCACTTCCTTCCTTTAATTATCAGACCAGGGAGTCTGAGACAGGTAAGAAAGGGCACGCCAGGAGGGGCCCGTTTTGTTTTGGCCCAATTTGCTACACTTTAGGTCTGGCTCCGATCATAAATACAGTTTGTCTTTCACCTCCACTCTTTTGCTTTTACTTTTCTCACTCCCCCGACTCTTACATATAAACACACATTTGGTAGTTTCTATTGGCAGACAATCGGCCTCCTCTCATTTTCTCCTCCCATTTAATCTTTTCTTCATTGTCCCCCGCTTGCTCGTTTACTTCTCAAATGAGATAGCTCAACCACTTTTCTATTCCTTTCTCAGTCCTGTCCTTGTGTATTTTAGTTTGCCATCCGTGTAGTTAGGGTCGGACTGCGGCCTGAAATTGTCTCGGTCTTCAATGAAACCATGGGGAAATGTAACCATTACCTCAGGCAGGCTGGTACGTGCATGAGCAACTCCCAGTAATTGAGCAACCCAGGTCGCTAAATTGAAAGCACCCTGAGCATTTGATCAACACAACAGTGTACTTTGAAGTAATGTGGCATTGGGTGCCACCACCTTTAAACTAATTCTGTTTTTTTATACTCTGGCACATATGAACCCAATGCACTGTATGCTTCTCCTGGGTCAATATTAAAACTAGTGTCATTTCTACTGACCTATGCATGGCATTCTCCTTACAGTTGATACCCTGGGGTTTGTGGTCTTTCCATTGAAACAGCTTCCAACGAAACCCTTTCCATAGAAAGATTTGCAACACATTTTTTCCCATTGAATGTATGTGTGTGTGGGATAAATGCATTTTTAGTATTTGGAGAGTCACCCTACCAAACCCCCCGTTTTTTACTTTTAAAAACTCACCCCAAACAAAATTAACGCTTTATCCCACACACACACACATTCGATGAAAAATAATTTGCTACAAAACTCTCGATGGAAAGGGTTTTGTTGGAAACTCTTTCGATTGAAAGACCAGATACCATACCCTGGCGTTAGAAGTATTACAATTTTGAATGTGCTTCAAACAGAATTGCTTGCTGTATAAATGCTTGATTTTTACCTCCTCCCTACTTTTATCTGCGGCCCCCTCTGCCCCCTAAATTCGATTCCTGCAGATGCCACGGCTCGCGCGTGCAATGTAACGGGTAGACTGCTTTCAGAAAACTAGGCAGCGCTCCATGCCGAGTCTTCTGAAAGCGGTCTGATTGTTGAGGCATCAGGACCTGGGCGAGTAATGTGCTGCCCCCTGGGTGAGTCATGCGCTGGCCCCTGGGTCTGGGGGACGGAGCGTGGCAAGACATTTTTTTGCCAGAGTGCTGTCCGTCTTGTTCCGGCTCATTCTCTAGACGGTCAGAAACAGTAGCTGTCCGTTTGGATTGCCCCTACAAACCTCCCTGCCCACCACTCTGACAGCAGGACTACACATGCTGGTGGAATCAGGAGGCAGCAAAGTGGTAGCGATTGGTTGGTAAGCGAATGGTACCAGACTGTGGGGGACCCTCTGCAGCACATTCTCCTTAGTACCCCTATATTAATTATTACCCTCAATACGCCCCAGCCCCGACATATATCTGTTCGGAAAAATTCATATAAAAAAACTTCATGATATCTGCTTCGGCAAAATCTCCCATTCCCGGGAATACCCGACCTAAGGCTGATAATTCCGCCCTTTGAAAGCCTGAGTCCAGAGAACAGATAGTCCTGCCCAATAACATGAGAGACAACAACAAATAATAATAGTCTGCTAGGGGTCTGACAAGCCAGCACGTGGATGAGAGCTTATGGGACAGAGGTCCAGTGTTCAACAACAGGCACAGTTCTATGATAGGAACAAGCACGTCATCCTCAGAGTGAAGGACAAAGTTCCAATGTTCAACATTTCTTCAAGGGCCGAAGAAAAAGTGGTACAATTTGAAGGAGGGCCAGTACACAAGAGTTCCACACGATAATGCTGGAAAGGGAGAACACGGGTCGGAATCGAAGCGCTCTAGATCTAAACATGAGTCAAGCAGGATAACAGGAGAAAAGTGATACACAGGTAATCACTGTTTAGGGAAGGCGGAGGCTAGTATAGGCCAAGCAGGGAAGGGAAGGAAACACAGTTCATCCGTTACACACAGAAGCGGCAGGCAGAAGTGGGTCTTGAAACAGACGTGGGTCAAATAATACGAGCATCACCAAGGGAAAGGCTTAAGAAGAAAATGTTCACTGAAATCTGTTATGGAGCACCGATCTGCACTGCCCAATGCTGCTTAACCTCTGCATCGCCTCTGCTTGTGGAGGCACATCACTTGGGCGCGCTGACTCATGCAAGGTAGAAAGTGTCATTAGGCATGCCGGGAATCATGGGTTCTGCCTTCAACCAGTTGTCATGGCAACCGCCAGAAGCTGCACAGGCTTTCACAATGCTTAGTTATATTCTGTGAAAACAAAAGCCCAACACTGTCATTACTATCGCTTCAGGATACCCTTTTTCTATGACTAGTTTCCCAACATCTTCCCTGATGAGTCCTAACCCAAGGACTCAGAGATCCAAATATTGTATGCAACCCTAAGAGGCCTTCGGTTCCTTAAAGTCACTGTTAACGTTTTACATTCTTTTCCCTATGTGAGTAACCCCACAGTGCTGACCTTGAGAGCTCCACTGGTTGGTGGTAGCAGTTTCTCAATTGTTATCCACCAAATGGTTGAATTAATGCATTGCACCTTGACACCCTTACCCTCGCCCCAAATTCTCCATCAAAGTGAGCTGCTTCAATTTCTGCCGTTGCTGCTAGAACCTTTTGACTCTGGAGAAACTACTGACCTGAAGATCAGGTGCAAGGAATCTCTGATGAAATCTGCAACCTTCCAACACCCTCCAAATGGAAAAGTCTTGCCCAGATGGCTCGCTGGAACCTGCACTTTTCTAAGACGCTCCTGGTGGCAAAGAACTGCCCAGAGACAGCGTTCCCTAGATTTCCTTGTACCAGTGTGAGCAATGGGACAGTGTTCAATGACCGTGATACAGTGCTGCGGGAGAAGCCTTTTTGAAAGCCACGTAGCGGGGAAAGTAGCAGCATCTAGCTGGTCAGGTAGCTAACAAAGCCCAGAAGATCTGCAGTTGCCTAAGAATTAACAACCAAACTGAACGACCACCCAAAGTTTCTGCGTTCCACAAGCGCCCACCGTTCCCAAAGTAAAGTTGCTAGAGATTTCCTTCAATTTTATACCACTGCAGCTCCAGCTCCTTTCATCGAGAATGAACTGCTCCTTTGATGGGGTAATCCAGAGGTCTGCAACATGCGGCTCTCCAGATGTTTTGGACTATGACTCCCATGATCCCTCACCACTGACCAGGCTGGATGGAACTGGTGGGATGTGTTGTCCAAAACATCTGGAGACCCAAACGTTTCAGACCCCTGGGGGAATCCTTCTAGAGCTGTTATCGAATGCCACGGCAACATCTAAACTCACGCCCACTACTTGTGCAACCTCTGACACTAACCACAGGTAAGCGACTGACACCTCTGAACAAACATACCTGAAATATAGTGAATGGGAGGTCTCCCAGCGTTTGCCAGTGCTTGTGGAGATGCCCGGAGGACCCACCTGGGCAGCGGGTAACCAAATGCTTCACAATTCTCCTACAGAAGTCCAGAGGGATTATAATCACAAGGCTTATCACCCACTATCTTTTTGACTATACCCACACAGCATCAGGACAATATCCCGCTGGACAAATCAGAAATCGGTCCATCATGCTTATTCTAAGGGTGACCTGTACTGTGTTAGAGCAGGAATTAGTCCATGGCGTCCTCCTGGGTTGGGAGGGGGGGGGGTTCCTTGCTATAGAATGTCACGACTGTGTCCTGGAAACTGAATATAGACTCTTAACCTCCAATTGAAACACAGCTTAAAGGTTAGGAGCTAATAAATAATTCCGTCTCTGAACTTGAGATTAAGGGCATCATTACGAGAATGCCGGTCCGTTAACAACGGTGCCGGTGAGCCTACCGGCACCTTTGTTACCGGACCGGCACACTGAGTCTGCGAGCTGCTGCAGTCCCGCCCGCCCGGTCAGACTTGGTGGGCGGGACGGCAGCCGCTAACAGACTTTCACAGAGGCACCGGCACTGTTATTTATGGTCCGGTGCCTCAGTGTTCCCCATTCCCATTGAGTCCTATGGGACTTGAATGGGAATGGGGAATACCATTTTTCCGGCACCTGAATTGTGGGAGCGGTGGGGTTAGAATCCCCCGCTGTTACCAGCAGGCCAGGTGCCAGAAAAAATCACAACTCCAGCAGCAGCCTACCGGTTTTACCGGCACGGCTACTGCTGGAGTTGTAATGAGGCCCTTAGTATGTTATACTTTATTGCCTATTTTGGCAGGTGAAATTGGTAGACTGCACCAGCTGAGAACAGCCCACCAGTAATGGCCTTAGCGGAGCCAGCCTGTGGCATGGGCAGTCTGCGCCATTGCCCCAGGCCGCACACTCTTAGGGACCCTGCAGTCTACAGCTTCAGCTAGTATATGAAGCTATATGAATTTCATTTAATGGGGGCTGCACTGCTTGCAGGCACAGGGCTTATTGTGCCTGTTTTAGCAAGACCGTGGAGTCAGCAGCCAACCCACGTGACTCTTCTAGAGATAAGTATCCCCCTACGTCACCAGCAGCCCATTAAACCCCATGGGGCCTCACAGTTAGCGCTGATCAGTATCACACTCTTTGTTTTAGCAGAGCGTTTAAAGTGGAAGCTCTTTATAAGTAATTGGTCCATTTAAGAACCATTGTTTTGGAGAAGGTGTTGAAAAGGGGTATTTAATTCTGAAAGCACATACAAAAGAATAGTTTTATGCCCAAATCGTCTTTTTTAGGACAATTAAATAATGTTAACAAAGAAAGTTGCAAACTAGCTCGCTAGTTTTCATGTTTGCGTTTATTGTTTTGTATCAGATCACATTTCACTCGCATCATATGAAGTATGTCTTTGCCAAACGATGAAAAACACACAGGTTACCTTTTCACATGGGCGTCCCATCGTGGCAGGAATCCAATCCATTTTGGAGCCACTTTCTGAATTTGTGGATTTCTTCCTCAGACCAGAAGTTCCCAAAATGCGGTCCTATCTGAAGGACACAACAAGTATTTTCCAAATGGTTAAGAACGTACCTTTTGACCCAGGGACACAATATTTGGTCACCCTCGACATAGAGGCTCTATATTCCAACATCCCACAGATGGAGACTGTACTAATTGTTGAAAGAAACCCTCCTAGAGATGAGCCCTACTCTTGATATGCCTATTGAAGTTATCTTACAACTAACAGAAATAGCACTGACAAAAAAATTCTTTTTGTACAAAGAAACCTTTTTCCAGCAGTGCTCTGGTACTGCTATGGGAGCAACATTTGCCCCGACCGTGGCAAACCTATATGTGGCTCACTTTGAGGAGACACACACATATACCCTGCAACAAACCCATACCTGCCTAATATCGCAGTATGGGCTCGATACATTGATGACATTTTTTTGGTCTTCAGAGGCGACGAAGCTGTGTTGAATGAATTTATGTTGTGGCTGAACTCCAGAAACAGATACCTAAAATTCACCCACAGCGCCAAGAAACAAATGACACAATTTCTTCACGTGGAGATGAGTGCAGACGCAGGGATTTTGACCACTACAGTCTTTAGAAAACCCATGGATTGCAATTCCCTTTTGCAATATTCTAGTTTCCATCCATAAACTCTCCGCAATAACTTGCCTTTCGGACAATTCTTCAGATATAGGAGGAATTGCTCTAGTCTACAGGAATATGACACCCAATCCTTAATCCTCAAAGAACAACTACTGGACAGAGGATATCCCAAAAAGATCATCATGCAAGCCAGAAAACGTGCAAGGAATATCCCCCGGAATATCACTTTACAACAAACAATACGACCAGAAGAACAAAAAACCATCACTGCAGTCTTTGGATATTCCACTAAAATCAAAACAATCAAGAGGGAAATCCTAAAGCTCTGGCACATTCTCAACGTAGGGGCTGTCAACCTCCCACCCCGACGGTTTGCCATCAGAAAAGGAAAAAACATTAGAGACACCCTTGTGCACTCCTACCAAGAACCCAGTGATGATGCACAAACTACACTATGGGATACTACACCGGTCACTGTAATGTATGCAATGTCACTAAACAGACCAAAACCCTTGACCTGGGTCTCTGCACAGTTTGGAAACAAAATACACTCACCAACTGCAATACAGCTAACGCCATCTACATGATAAAATGCCCCTGTAATCTCATCTATATAGGGATGACCAGCAGACCCATAAAAAAACGACTACATAAACATATCCCCTGTATAAGGACTAAACGTGAAAATGCACCCATGGTGGCTCATTTCCTTTCACATAAACACACACACAGGACATCAGATGGAACATTGTGGAAAGGGTTAAATGCCCCAGAAGAGGAGGTGATATTGCCAACATGCTCCTCAAACGAGAACAGAATTGGATCTTCCGTTTAAAAACGGATACAGGGGGGCTTAATGAGTCCATTCTGTGGCAAGCTCTCTCTGTTATTATGTAAAAATGTTTATTTGCCATCAGTAAAGTTTTATTTACCATCAGTAAAATATGTATTTATGTTCAGACTGTTTCAGCTTGACAGGATCATTTAGAATCCTGTTTCCCCCCTTTTCCCAGGACATTCTTTATCTAACCACAGAAATGACCAAACTCCAGGAATGTATACAACATCATGGTCACAGACCTAACCTGACATGCACCAAGTAACCTCTTATTGCATACAGTGGTTCTTCAGCTCTTAATGTCACACATAGAGGCTGGAGAGGGGCTTTTCTACCCATTTGTTTTTCTCCGTACAAGCTCGCTTCGGCTTGCCTGACTTGACTGACTTCCGGCTTCCAAATCAGGCTGTGTAGCATCAAGACATGCTTTTCCGGGTCGAGTAGACACGCGATTCGACAAACAAATACGTGATCACTACACGTGATGTATGGACGCGCTAGCCCTTACCTGGGACCTGCGCGGTAACCGAACACTATACGGGATTTACACTCGGGTCTCTCCTCGTAGAACAAGTAAGTTGTTTTTTGTAACCTTGGAGCCTCAAATGTATTGCGGGATAAGGCCATGGGGCAGAGCACGGCGATGCATTGCACGTCCTGTTTTGGCCACTTGAGTCCAGGAGCACGAAAATACAGATGCTTCCTCTAACTCACAGGCTCTAACATCATAGAATGCATGTTATCAGCTGATATAACCTACAAAAGGGAGGGAGGGAAGGAGTGGGTCGGCGCGGACCACATTATTAGTGACAGCCCTTTTTGCTCTCCTTTCTAGTGCCTTGGTCGTGTTAGTCAACGAACACGGACAAATGAATAAGCAAACCAAACCCTGCCAAGCTTGACCTTAAACCTCTGAACAGACCCTTTGCAGCTGGAAGGTTAGTGCTTGGCCTGTATTTACCGTGCCTGGTTGGCCTTTTGTGGATTGCCTTTTACCTGAGAAAATATACATATTTTGAGACAAAACAACCTAATAGTAGTCATGCATAGCCTCTCTGTTTGTCTTTGTTGTAGATACAGAGATAACTATAGTCTGTACTTTTTTCATATCTAAAGTGTGTAAAATGGATAGGTCCTATTGACATTCAACTGAAGAGAGACACCGATACTTTACCCTGTTGTCTCTGAGCATTTGAGCCTGTGGCAGTGTGTGGGGAGTGACCTTGGATTATCTTTTCGTTTATCCTAGGTTCTCCTCTTGACCTTCCCTGCATTGGCGCTAAGAAGCAGGATAAGATGTGCACCATGTGGCAGGAAATGGTGACTGATTGTTGAGGATCACCATATACCCTCGTTTTTAAGAAGACTGTCCTGATGAAAGTGGTTTCACTAAAATATACACCACTGAAACCGGTAGACAGTGATTGTTACATGGTGGAGGCCAAAACTAGCTCCACCTATTCCATGAACAACCTTGTACATGTTTTTTAGAACTGTCCTATGCCCTGTTCAACTACTTAGTATCTGCTTTGGACGGGTATTGTGGGCTTTTGTTTGTCTTCACTTTGAAATTAAGCTCACCCCAACCAGGGAGTACCTACTGCAGAGTAATAGTCATAATCTGCAGCACTGACTTTGAGCTTGTTGTTTTAGTTCTTAATCAGAGCTAACTTGGGATGGCTTGACCTGGCTATGGGATATTAAAATAGTTTGGACCCATAGTAGACAGATCGATCCCCCTATTCCTAGCCCAAGGTGTCTACTCTTTTTAAACACCTTCCCACCTAGACTCCTCTCTGAGGACATCAGTGACCTGGGACATAGAGGAGTCTAACAATTTCTCAATTTTTATGATTTTTCAAAAATGACTTCTCTTTGCCATCTTTTACTGTCCCTGTTTTTGTAAGCGTCCCATCAGCGTTTCCTAAGGAATGTTTTTCCCCCCTTGGGAGTAGGCAGGGACAGCAAGTTATTTCCTTCCTATCCTTCTGTCCTTCTCATCGACCCAGTATCTCCTTGGTCACTGTGCATGCTCATTATCTTGAGCTGAAAGGAATTCCTCACTGCTCCTTTAAAACTACATACAGTTGTTTGTTGGCCCCCCCTTGTTGTGTTAAAATACTAGCCTTTTAGGGCTTCACCCTGTACACTTTACTTTTCAGTGCCCCCTTTGTGGTAACTACCTTTTCACATGGTCTTTTGTTAAAAGTCGAAATCTTGAAAGAATGTCTACAAGCCATTTTTCAAAATCCTTTTGTTGAATTGCATTCTGGTATTTGTAGTCTTCAAGATGGAGGAAAATAACACAGCACTTTAATGATGATATGTGTACTTCTCAAGTCTCTTTATATTATAAAACAGAGCATTGCTGAAAGCCAAACGGGACAGTGCGGAGGGGGAGGGGGGTAAAGGAGAGGATACATTGGTTGTGATGT
Source organism: Ambystoma mexicanum (assembly GCF_040938575.1). Classification (NCBI taxonomy): domain Eukaryota; kingdom Metazoa; phylum Chordata; class Amphibia; order Caudata; family Ambystomatidae; genus Ambystoma; species Ambystoma mexicanum. The sequence continues at coordinate 1,242,367,547 of NC_090934.1, forward strand.
TTACCAGGTTCATGGATATGGGAAGAGCGGTTGCTGGAAGGTGGTGTTCTCCCTGGTCCTATGCTGGTTTTCAGGGTACAGTTTAGGGTACATGCAGGTAGACAGCGTCCACCCACTTTTCGCAGAGCAGAGACTATCTCCCCCTTAGGTGTGTTTGACACCGTCATGCAAACAAATCATGTTTGGTCAAGTGTTCGACCACCAGGGTTTGAACCCAGGCCCTCATGCTCTCAGGGCACACACCCACAAGACCACGTGGAAATGTCTTCAAAGCACGTCTTGTGTTGGTAGTTTGCTTTCCATGGAATATTTCAATGTAGATTGTTAATTTAAAAGATGCATACTTTTGGGGGCGCTGTTGCGCGGCAATCAAGATGGCCGCCTAAACGCCGTGCTCCGGGCCAGCAGAGCGTTCGATCCTGCTCTCCTCTGCCCGACGCCATCTGCGGACCTGCCTCCTACACCCGATCCTTCGGGAGCACTACTACCGCGACCGGACGCGGTTTGGAGCCGCTGCGTGCCCCGTGGACGGGGCTGCGCCCTCTTTCCTGCCCTGCGGCTGCAGCCTTCCGCCCTCCCCGACCCGCGGCTCCGACAGCGTCGGCCCTCTTCCGACCTGAGGCCGCGGCGCTGCGGGCCGCTTGGGGGAGGGGCACCCGCCCGGCGAGGGGCGCCGGATTGCTGTGGCCGGCCGGGCCTCTCCTCGATCCTGTGGACCGATCAGCCGCGACCTCTTGGACCGACTGCCTCCTCTCCTGACTGGCGCGGGAGCCGACCAGCCCCGTGCCATTGGTCCGGGCCCCGAGGGGCCACTTCAACTTCGTGGCGGCTTAGAGGTAGGGGGAGCGCGGGGAGGGGACTGCGCCTGACTGCTGTGACTCTGGCGGGTCCGCCCGCACCTACCATACCCTGCGGGTGCCTCCCTGGTGCCGGCGCTGCTGTCCCCTCCCGCCCCCCTGCCTCTCTCTCTACGCCGCTAACTCCTGCTGCGTCTACCCAGCCACTGTGACCCGCTGGACTGTGCTCCATCTCCCCCCGGGCTGCACGCGCCCTGGGGCTGAGGCGCTGGCGAACATACCTTGTAGCTGCCTCCACTGGACTCCCTGAACCGCGCTCCGGCCACTGTGCGCCGCTTCACCTTGTGCGCGCCTGGGCCTATCACGGCGACATCTACTCTCCTGCCCTAGAGGGGCCACAACCTCTACTCCGGACTCGGGGTGTGCTCGCTTGCTGCTCTGTGCCTACATCACCCCGGGACACGCATTGGCCCCTATATCCCGGAGGATGCTCCTTGGCACTAATTTCTAGCTCTCATCTCTCCCTCTTCTCTCTACCTGATATACCCATAAGCCAGGATGACCAGGGGAGGTGCAAGGAAACAGAGCTCCATCAATATGTTTGCGAGAGCTGCGGCGAGGCCACCTGAGGAAGCCTCCGAGTCGGCCTCCGATGCCCCCCTCGACACATCCCCGGACTCCCGAAATATGATTGATCTTATGCGTGAGGGGTTCACCGCTCTCCACTCCAAACTTGACGACATGACCGGCACCATATCCTCTATTAAGGCCCACATTGAGAGGACAGACGGCCGTGTATTGGAGGTCGAGACACGGGTGGGCTCTGCGGAGGATGCGCTGGGGGCCCTTCGCGCCGAGGTCGTCGCTCTCTCCAGCCGAGTCACGGAGGTGGAAAAGAAAAACGAGGATTTGGAATCCCGCTCGAGGCGCAATAACCTCCGCATCATCGGGGTCCCTGAGGATGAAATCCATGAGCCAATGGAAGACTTTGTTCAACGCACACTTCTGTCGCTGCTTGACGAGCCTGAGCTCTCTCCACACTTCGCAATTGAACGGGCCCATCGCGCCCTGGTGGCGAAACCAAGACCTGGTGCCCCTCCTCGACCCATCATAGCCCGCGTACTAAACTACCGCGACCGCGACGCCCTCCTCAGGGCTGCGAGACTCAAGGGTGAGCTACTCCTGGGCGGCGCGAGGATCCACCTCTATCCCGACTTCTCGACTGCGGTCCAGCGGGAACGCAAAACCTTCCAGGCGGTGAAACGCAGGTTGCGAGACCACTCCATAAAATATGCTATGCTTTATCCTGCCAAGCTTCGTATAGAGTACTCCAATCAGGTGTTGTTCTTCACGATTCCGGAAGAGGCCTCCAAATTCATCGATGAACACTTCCCTGGCTGATCCCCTTCCCCTGATCTCGGCACAGCGGTGTTCCTTGGTCCCCGATGGGAGGCGTATGGGTCCTCTCGCCCCCCCGGAACTGGGACCATGTCAATCCTTTTTCCCGCAACCTGCTTGTTCAGCTCGACCTTGGTGCTCGCCCGCTGTTCCCTTGGCGAGAACTTTGTCTAATCTGCATTTCTCGTCCGTCACGGGCTTCCCATGCACTATTTGCTCTGCTGCAACCCGGAGCGTTACGGCCAGTCGGGCCTTCAGACCCCCAGGCGACGATGCCTCTGCTTTGGTTTTGTTTACTAAGGGATGGGCTGGTCATCCCTCTGATTGGGAGGGGGGTGTGGGAGGGGTGGGCTATGTTGGGGTTGTTTGGGTTTTTGTTATTGGAAAAGTGGCGATGGCAGCGAAGGCGAACTGTGCTGAGGCATTTGGGATATGCTCCCGTGGAACTGTTAATTTGACCTCTCGGTCCCCGACATTCTGCTTTATTCCTAATACCGCCATGCTGTGACTGAGAGTGCCCTGACCTTTATGAGCTGGAATGTGCGAGGTCTGGGGAACTATAGGAAGATGAGACAGCTCCAGCTGCAGGCCGAGCGCCACCGATCCAAGATTCTCTTCCTTCAGGAGACTCATGCTCGTTCTATACACTGCATGCGCTTTGCCAAGTCCTGGGGTCCACACCGGTTTTTCACTGATTATTCTTCCCAGAGCCGAGGAGTCATGACCCTCATTCACAGGAGCCTCCACTTTTCCCTCATCTCCTCGAAAATTGACCCCCAGGGTAGATATGTACTTCTTCACGCCATGCTGCACCATAAGGAAGTGATCCTCCTGAATATCTATGGCCCTAACCTTGATGACCCGGAATTTTACGTGCAGGTCACCTCCCTTCTCGATGGCTTCCCCCTTGTTCCAATCCTCTGGGGAGGGGACTTTAACACGATCTTCGATATAGCCCTAGATAGATCGGGCTCCAGGCCCCGTCACCTCTCCAGGGCGGCTTATGCGGCACTTTCCTCCCTTCCCCGCCTGGCCATGGTGGACGCGTGGAGGTTCTTCTACCCGGACTCCCGCATCTACTCCTTTTACTCCTCGGTTCACGACTCCTATTCTCGTATTGATAGGTGGGTGATCTCTAACATACTAGTCAAGAATGTAACACAACTAATGATCCTTCCGAGAACCCTCTCTGACCACTCTCCTGTCACCATTACAGTAGACTGGGGCCCCGATCCCGCCCGCTCTCGACACTGGAAATTGAAACCCCTTTCCCTGCTGGACCCAGAGTTTTGCTCCGAACTTGAACTGTCGATTGAGGAGTACTTCGAGACCAATACGGGCTCGGTAACGTCCCACGCCACCTTATGGGAATCATTCAAGGCTTACACTAGAGGGATTGCGCTGTCTAAGGAAAGCTGGGCCCTTAAGTCAATCCGCAGGGACCTCGCCGCCAGCGAATCTAGACTTTCATCTCTGGAAGCCACATGCTCACTACACTCTACTCCAGGTAACCTCGCTAATATTGGGGAGGAACTGGATAACTTCCGTTCTCTTGCGGACCGCGAGCAGAGGTTCCTCGATAACCCTGGTGTGGCTAGGAGGTACGGAGAGGGGGAACGCCCCGGCCGCTTCCTAGCTAGGTTGATCCGGCATGAGACGGGGCCCCCGCACATTCTCGGGGTTGAGAGATCTGATGGTTCCATGGCGGTCTCTTCACAAGAGATCAATAGGGAATTCTTCACCTTCTACGAATCCTTGTATTCCAATGCCGATGAGGTCTCGTTGGCGGAGATTGACTCCTTTCTCGATACCCTCCCTCTATCTACTCTGTCCCCGGAGGCCGCGGGCTCCCTTGACTCCCCACTCACACGGGAGGAGCTCTCGACCGCAATTGACTCCCTATCCTCGGGCCGCACACCTGGCTCGGACGGTATCCCAGTCGAGTTCTATAAACGCTTCAAGTCACAACTGCTCCCTCATTTGCTGGCTCTCTGGGAGGAGTCTGTTGAGGCTGGGGTGCTTCCTCCTTCTCTCTGTGAAGCCACGATCGCAGTGCTACTTAAGCCCGGCAAACCCCCTTCACAGTGCGGCTCGTATCGCCCATTGTCTCTCATAAACTGCGATGTCAAAATATTTGCCAAGGCTCTGGCTCTCCGGCTGGCTCCCCTTCTGCCATCTATAGTCCATCCAGACCAGGCCGGTTTTATCCCAGGTCGCTCCACTTCTCTGAACTTGAGGCGGCTATTCAACATTATTGATAGACTCAGCCCCGACACACACGCTGTGGCTGTTGCCCTTGACATGCAAAAGGCATTCGACTCGGTCTCATGGAAGTATTTATGGCGAGTCCTTGAGAGCTGTAAATTCGGCCCCTCTTTTATCTCCTGGATCAGACTGCTTTACTCTGAACCGGTTGCCAGGGTCAGTACGGGGGACCGCTATTCTCCCCTTTTCAAGATCGCCAGGGGAACGAGACAGGGATGTCCCTTCTCTCCCCTGGTCTTTGCGATAGCAATCGAGCCGTTTGCCGACATGCTCCGCCAACGCCATGCAGACAAGGGTCTCCGCTCCGCAGGACACACAGATATAGTGTCCCTCTATGCAGATGACGCGTTGCTATTTGTGCGCTCTCCCTCGGCCAACTTACCCCCTGTACTTGCAGACATTAGCCGTTTCGGCCAGATCTCTGGCCTTAAAGTGAACTGTTCGAAATCTACCCTCTTTCCGCTGACGGAATGCACCTCTCACCTCCCTGATACCTTTGGTTTCACATGGGCTCAAGACATACTTATTTACCTTGGGACGGTGGTGACTCGCCAATATGAGCGGACATTCCACGAAAACTACCAGAAATATCTTACGCACTTGACAGCCAAGACTCAGGTCTGGGACAAGCTCCCAATATCTCTGGCTGGCAGAATTGGCCTGTTGAAGATGGTGGTATTACCCCAGCTGCTCTATAGGTTCGCTAATGTTCCCTTATGGCCGGGGGCGGGCTTTTTCCGCGAATTGGACCGCACCGTGAACTCTTTTCTCTGGCACTCGGGTGCGGTTCGTCTTAAAATCGGGACCCTCTCCACCCCCATGTCTTACGGGGGCTTCGGTGCCCCTAACTTTCTTAAATACTGGATGGCGTCACAAATCCAATATACCTCCTATTGGTTTGATACCGCGGATCCAGCCCCGCATGTCCGACTTGAGAGGCTCGCAGTAGCTGATCGAGACATCCGCTCCCTGGTGCTACAACCCGCCCCCTTGACTCGGAACTCGCAGAACCCGGTTGCCTGCACAGCCGTTGCACTAGCAAAAACGTGGAGTCTGTTGGGGACCGCCTATGCCTTCCATGGCAATCTTCCACTTTGGAATTTTCTCCCCGGGGTCCCGCGGGTCCCATTGGTAGCGGTGCGCCGATGGGCGGACTTGGGCTTCGAGCTGCTACGCGACGTGTTCGACCAGGGTATATTTGTCGAGTGGCCTGACCTCCCCTTATCCCTGAGAAGGGACCGGAGCGTATGGCTCCAATACGCATCCCTTCGAAAGACCCTTAAACGACATTACCAAACATTCCCTGCATTACCGCCTGATGACCCCGCAATTGAGGAGCTCACTTCTCCCACCCCTAGGAGGGGCAAGATCTCTAGGCTATACACCATGCTGCAGTCCAGATCGGTCCCAGACTTTACCAAACTGAAACTCGCCTGGGAGGCGGACCTTGGTGTGGAGATGTCCGAGGATCGTTGGACCCATCTATGCGACCGCACGCAGCGGGTCTCTTTCAATTCTCGGTTCAAACTTATTCAATTCAAAGTTCTTCACAGATTCCACCATACCCCGATCAGACTACATCGTATGTCGGCCGACTATCCTACCAGCTGCCCCAGATGCGGTCGGGATGGGGCTGACTATATCCACATGATCTGGTCCTGCCCTCGCCTGGCCCAGTTCTGGGAGGCCGTCTGCTCGACTGTGTCCACTGTGACAGACCACCCCATTGCTCTCTCCCCGCTGGTATGCCTCTTTCACGATCTCCCAGGCCTCCCCCGAGACTCCAAGAAATTAGCTGGTCTTTGCCTCCTCCTCGCGGTGCGCTCTATCCTGCTCTGTTGGCTTCGCCCCTTCCCTCCTACACATGCCCAATGGTTGAAAGCGGTCACGTGGGCCTCTGACACGGAAGAAACCTGGTCCCACCTACAACCCACACGTTCCAGACCGAGAAATATTTGGCTCCGATTCCGCTCTTATATCTCTGACCTAGTCGAGACTCAGACCTCCCCTTCCTCTCCGGTTTCCCCTAGCCAGCTTGGGTCCTTAGCTCAGTCATAGTTCCCTGATACCCTTCTTCACGATCTCACTGCATTTTGCTCTTCGACTGTTCAATATGTGTAGTAACTTCTGTATATCTACGCTATGTATACTGTTCTTTTACAATGTTTCGCCTGGCGCTGTTCGCCTGTGTTTTGCTGCCACGCTTATAATAAAAAGAAGTTTAAAAAAAAAAAAAGATGCATACTTTTTAGACTTTTCAGGCAATGTTATAGGAAAATCTCTAGCTGGTTCCTTTTGAGTTATGGATGGTTCATTTTTTGAAAGGCAATGTTTATTTGTATTGCACATTTTCTTCTATAAGGAAAGGCCATTTGAACTAAATGTGCATATTTCACTTTAAGATACGTTCAGTCCCTGTGTGTAGTGAGAAGGCACCATGAAGCAAGACACCGACAACAGACTTAAAGTTCAAGCAAAAGCCATTTATTAACTTAAATATCAGGATGGTTGAAGGGCCTAACTTGCCCTATGCTAAGGTGGGATTTCCTTACCTGAATGAAACTAAGGAAATTCTGAGTCAAAGAGTTCAATTTAGTAGTCTGTCTGTGTCCAAAATCTATTCGTGCCCTCACAACTAAAGCTAAACAATGTGTATGTATGCCAAAGTCAAAAGAAACAATGTGTAACTCAGAAGTCTGATCTTCCTCCAGCTCACAGTTTCTCTCAGCTCCCCTTCCCCAAGCATAAGAAGGTTCCATGAAAAAGAGTCTTGAAGTTTACCTGTCTCCAGGTCAAGGCAATTTAATTCAGAAGCAATCCTGGGGTTCCCATGATCCAAACAAAGGGGTCTTGAGACTCCAATCCCAATACAACACATATAAACCTGCCAGGTCTCAGGATTCCTTTCCCCAAGATTTTACTTCTCACACAAGTTCCTTGGTGCTTGTTCCTGTGCGCCAAGTTATGATTCCCTGTATTGGTTTCTGAACTTGGGGTGTGCACTTGGGATCCTTTGGTTTCTTAACTGCTTTGTGGCTCTGCCACCATTTGTCACACCCCCCTTTTCAAATGGTAGCCTTGTTACATTGTATTCATTCATTGAGGTTCACTGTTTAGGCTTTCTTCATCGTGCAACAATCATTCAACACTATTCAATTGCAGTTTGGGGTTTGATGCAGTCTTATGTTGCTGAATTATATTCAGCTTCAAGATTTGAGTTTATTCGTTGTGCAACATGCATTAATTATTTAACGTTTTACTGGTTTGCTTTTAATGCTACATTTTGTAGTTCGGTATTCAATATGCATTCACTTCTGAGTTCATTCATTGTGCAACCTGCATTCAGCGTGCAAAGTTTTACTGATTTGCTGCAATGTTAAATTTCCCTTTTAGCTCAATATTCAATATGTATTTGTTCTCATTACTTTTATTCCTTGGTTGAAGACTTTCGAAAACGTTCTTTTTTTTTTTAAGGTCCGCAACCACTTTGACAACATGTTAATTAGTTCAGAAGAAAGTATTCATATTGTTTGGAGACATTCGAAAAAGTGCTTGTTCCTTTAAAAAGCGACGCAACCACTCCACTACTTTGTACAAGTCTCTGGACTCATTAACAATAGCGGTTCACTTCATGAGGCTCGTGATTACAGTAAAACCAGGTTTCTCGAGCTGGGAAACTCAACGGCTCACTTTGAAGTCCTTTTCCATTTCGTGCTGGCCACAAACTTGGTGGTTTCCTTCCAGGGGGTCTTCCTCCGCCCCACAGACACTCTTGTGCTCTTGCAGCACCACAGGAGAATGAGCAGTCCTTTGGATGGAATGAAGGATGACCCCTCATCTGGTCTCCTTCCTTCTCCTTGCCTCTGTGCCAAGGGAGCTCCTGCTCCAACTTCACACTTGCCCAGAACCCTCAGCTGCTTCGGTCCTCAAGGTGCTTCTACGGCTGCAGAATGGCTCACCATGGTTCCCATCAGCATCAGCATCTCACCTCACTCCCATTTCCTTCCTGTTCACAACCCTTTCATACACCTGAGTTGTGTAAAGGGTTTGCAGGTGTGAGTCCTTCCTCTTGATTTCCTGACCATAGCTAGTTTTATCAGTCAGACATGCCTGGTCTTTGCACTGGTACTCCTCTGAGGCCCTCTTCCTCGCCTCAGTACCAAAGTGGTGTAATCGCATATTAATGTGCATAACTCCTAGTCACCTCTTCCTTGTCTCAGTACTGTTAAATGTCGTGTGTGGAAAAATGAAGGGCACTGGCTTATGATAGCCCATAAAGGTTGGGGGAGGGTTAGGTTTGTCATAGATGGAAAAAGGGGGGGTACTATGTCTCACCCAAGGGTTCTCCACTCCCAATCCTCAAGGACCATCCACCCAGGTGATCCTCCATCACTTCTCCACCCCCAGGGTCAGGATCCAAGAGCGATGGCCTTTCCATGGCCACCTGCACAAAGGATCCAAGGGAGTAGGTTTGAGAATCGCCTTAGGTTTCTCACAGTTTGTTAATGAGCCACCCCCCACAATTTCCTTTGGACCTGAACCCTGTTGATATCATTTGAAGACCTACGGAATTGCTGACTCCTATCTGGCCCAGTGCCAACCCTCACCCATACATCCTTGGAACCTGTAGGAAATAGCACTCCTTGCTGATGGTCATACCTTTTGGCTCATTCAGTACATGTTGGACAGGTGGAGCAGGAAGCAAGTACTGTGACGAGGAAGAGCAGGACAAGGAGTAATAAGATTGCACACAATTAATCTGAAAATTACTTCCATGTTCCTCTTCCTTGTCCAAATACTAACCAATATGAAACTCCAATCCTCATGGCCGGTCCTTCCAGGCCCAGCCAAGAAGCTCTGACCTGAGGATCCTTTCTTTCAGTTCCCCTCCAAGTCCAGCAAGGGGGAGGATAGTTGTTGCATGAGACAGCCCAGCAGCCTTCCTGGGATCCTGCCAAAGGCTGGAACTATGTGAACTACAGCATGCCCAGCCACTAGGGTGTTATCCATCCGGTGGCAAGGGTGGAACATGAACAAAAAATAAAAGAGAATGGAAATAAAAGGGCTCCTGACAATTGAGCTGGGTAACTCATCAGTAAGTACTAGGAAGAGGGCGGTGGAGGTAGTGTAGCTCATGTCTGTTTTAAAAATAAAAAAAAAGCATTGCTTGGAGATTAATTTCTTTAACAGACAAAATGTGTGTCTAAATTAAAGGTACATTGCTAGTTTGTACAATATGGCGAAATATATACACCATCAAATAAAAGCAATCGTGAAACTGCTGCAAAAACAACAGTTAACTTCAGTTAGCCAAACACAAACACCACGTTTATGCGCTGCCTGCCATAATCAGGTTGTGTTTTCAAACCATAGTTGGAAAAAAGACCAGTCACAAACAATAGTGCTACCATCTACAGCTGATAAGATATCTGCTCAAGTGCCAGAGTTACGGATTGGTCTCAAATTCTGGCTTAGCCACTGGACAAATTGTGTGCTACCAGCAAAAATCAAATTAACTCACTGAGACTTACCTGCCAAAATTACACGTGTCTACAAGTGATTCAGATCACTCTGTTGACTACTCCATGATATGCCTCTCTACTGATGTTGCCAAATACGTAATATCAACAGTTAAAATGCATATAATCAAACAGTTCATATTAAACTTCACAATTCTTTCCAAGTGTGACGCATGGTCAATTTTCACAATTCTCTCTAAGTGTGACACATGATTAATCATCACATTTCACTCGTTGAAGAAATTCAACATTCCAAGATGGATGCAAAGGGGAAAACAGATAGGGAGATTAAGAAAGAGCGCCTTCACTCACTGTTATGCTTTCTCGGGTGGGTAGAGGAGGTCCAGTGAGCCGATGGAAGAGAACACAGTGCATCTGGCGAGTATAGGTGCACTCAACTGTGGGAGGGTTCGGGGGAGTGCAGTTCCTACATTAAGTTTGATATAAAATATACCTTGTAATCATGTTATGTTATTTGACATTTGCAGAGCGTCTTTTACCATTGTTATGATTCCAAAGCGCTGTGGGTCGAATGCCCTCTGGGACTGCAGTCTAGGTCAGTGGAGAGAGAAGTGTAGTACAACATGCATGGGCGCACTCGTTATGTGTGCAGCTTGAGTACAATAGGTAATGTGTAGCTGCATACTAGCGCTAGCTGTGGTGCGGTGGCTGTGTAAGGGCAGTAGAATGTGTGCAGTAAGACCAGTGGACTAAGGTATCTGCATTCTGGCGGCGCTGGTGATTGAGGGTAATGTTATGTGTGTATCAAGGCTGAATTTGAGGGGTATAGCTGCGTTCTAAAGACTGTTGAGGCTATTGTGGAAGTGTGCAAGTATGTGTGCAGCTAGGCTGAATTATTCGAGGGGTGAAGCTGCGTACTAATTGTTTGCTGGTGCCGGGGCAAGAGTTGGCATAGTGGTGTTTTTGAGTGTCTGTGTTTTTTCCAGGGGTGCCTTGTTTCTGTTCAGCTTCCAGTGCCTGTCAAGGGCGTGGAATATTCCTGTATCTTGTTGGGTCAGATTGTTTGGTGCAAACTGATGGGTGGTGACAGGGAGATCAGTCCCAAAACAGTTTGTTAAATCGGATCCCTGATAGGGGATTCAGCTTGGACATACCCAAATAGCTGGGATTAGCAACAGATACGTGCTAGAACTTTCCTTGCTATAGTTCTTCGTAGGGAATTCCAGATGTGTGGCACTAGCAAGTGCTGGTAGACCCCAGTTTGATAGCATAGTGCACATGACTATTCTCCATAATTCTATCTAAGTGTGATTCATGGCTACAATTGACAATTCTTTCCAAGTGTGACGCATGGTCAATTTTCACAATTCTCTCTAAGTGTGACGCATGATTAATCATCACATTTCACTCCAAGTGTGACTCATACTAAACTTCACAATTCTATCCAAGTGTAACGCATGGCTAATCTTCACTTTTCACTCTAAGTGTGATGAATATTAAACTTCACAATTCTTTCCAAGTGTGACGCATGGTCAATTTTCACAATTCTCTCTAAGTGTGACGCATGATTAATCATCACATTTCACTCCAAGTGTGACTCATACTAAACTTCACAATTCTATCCAAGTGTGACGCATGGCTAATCTTCACTTTTCACTCTAAGTGTGACGAATATTAAACTTCACAATTCTTTCCAAGTGTGACGCATGGTCAATTTTCACAATTCTGTTTAAGTGTGATGCATGGTTAAACTTCACATTTCACACAAAGTGTGACTCATACTAAACTTCACAATTCTATCTAAGTCTGACGCATGGTTAGTCTTCACATTTTACTCTAAGTGTGACTCATACTAAACTTCACCTGGCCAGAGTGTGAACTTCTAAATTGGAGGCACAACAGTAAATGCAAAACACCTAGATTTGAGATCTGGATAGAGGGAGAACGCCTATGTTTGGGACACAACAGTAACATAAAATCACCTAAAGGTTGGTACACAGCAGTGATAGAAATAATATTTACTAGCCTAATGTTGGTATGCTATATTATGTAGGTAAGAAGTCTGGCAGGGCTTTTGGAATACAGCCATTGCTGTACTCCCCATCCAGACCACACATACCTTGTCAGCCGCTGCTGGTTGACAGCTGTCTACTGGCTTGGCACAATAGTGCCCTCCAAAGAGCTCTGTCATTCTAGTAGAAGCCCAGGGAAACCCTGTCCTTTCTATATTAGCCACCTACTTTGAACCAGGACTCGCAGGGAAAACTCTACCACATGTCGTAACCACAGAGCAGGGAAGGAACTTTATGGGGCCCCGGCAATCGGGAGGCCCTTTCTTTCTACTCTGGTCTTTGGACTCTGCTGTCAGCAAAGTTCCGCCGAGGGGCAACCGCAGAAACCTTCCTTCTCCTTACACTTACCTGGACTGGAGGCCTCAGGTTTACAGGAAAGGCAGCAGCAGCATGTCTTGCAGATCTCCCTCACTCCTCTCTGGTTCTCGGGCTTTGGAACTGGAGCAGCCCTCTCACAGGCTGAGGTGGGCTCAGCTCAGCAGGGGACACATCTGCCTCAGTGGTGTCCCCCAACACAGCAGTCAGGCCTGAGTGCAGGATAGGATACGGCAGTGGGCAAAACACCCAGCAACAAGGCCGCAGTGCAAGGCCTAGCTCAGAGCACGACTGGATGCAGAAACAAGCTGAGAGGATGAGGATTGGAAAGGACAGGGTGACGCATCAACAGGCACCCATCGAAGGGGCAGGATACGTGTTCCAAACTGGGGCACGGCTCAGCTTTTCAAGGGTTTTGGAACAAACGATGGACATGGGCAGTGCAAGGGGGTTACGGACTATGTGCCATGCACCAAATCTGGGGTCAGGGTGCAATAACTATAATTGTTTGACAAAAACAAAGTATATAACTGTAAAGGCGGTGAAAAAAGACGAGACTGGAATTAAATTGATGTAAATCTGAACATGAGTAAAAGAGTTGCACAATATTTCATGATAAAATAAAATTAATAAGTTAAAGCATCCACACATACCAGGTGCACCTACAGGACAGTATCAGGTCAGAGGAGAGGGTGTCCTCCTCTTCCAAATACCAGGCAGTCTGAAAACAATTTGATGTAAAGTAGAGGTGAACAGAAGGTGGCCAGAACAATGGTTGCAACATGAGGGTTCCATTTGAGCTGATAACAAAGCAAGCACAGGCAAAGATGGGGAAGGGGGGGGGGCGAGGACACCTGAGGGTTTTCAGAGTTCTGAGTTGAGGAAGTTCCAGCTCTGCTGAGTCATAGAGACGCATTGCTGTCCACGTAGTTCAGTGTACATTGAAAGCACACTATCATCATTCTTCTAATACGAAAACACAGCTGTTACTGCCCACATCACTGCTTAATTGCTTCCTTTGCCACCTGATTTTAGGGCAGGCCTTGACTGACTGCAGTTTCAGACTGTGCTCACTGGCACACTACAGTTTATCGTTGTTGAAAAGAGTAGTTTGCATATCTGTGGTTGCCTGTGCAGAAGGGCTATGACCTAGCAATTTGGGCTGGACTGCCCCTTTTGCGGTGGGACTAGGACTATTTACATATGGTCTTTCTCCTTCTGTAATGACATAACACGCTGAAAAACGATGGTCTGAAGGGTTGCCCAGAGAAATGCCAGAGGTTATGCTCCATCAATTCAAAACCTTCCAGTCATCACTCTTCTGCTTTGCCCCTGACAAGTTGGAAGCCATTGGGGCGACTCCAGCTGCATACGATGTTAGTGCCATTAATTTGTTCTCGGGAATGGGTAATTATTGCAGCAATGTTATCAAGGGCTTTGTAACAAGTAACAAGTTGCACACTTCTGAGGGGCCTCACAAAGCAAAATATATCTTTCAAATAGTCACCACAGAGTGACTCTACTTTTCCAAAAAAGTAAAAAGTTACTCTGCAACCGCAGAACATATGTTGTACTACAATCCAATCCATCAATGTGCACAGGAACACATTAATGACAGGTCAGTTGGGCTGAGGGCCATATTAGCTCAGATAAAACCAGGAAGATTCAGTGAGGCATGTCTGATGTGAAGAGAACATACTCTCAGCCTGAAAGGGAGCCTGTCAGTAGTTAAGGCATGCAAGCACTACCATATATTTGTGTTTAGGATTCCATTCACAATCATACCAGATCACCAACTATATATGGTATGGAAATGTTTATTTGTAAAGTGCCTAAACACAAGGCAAGTGTTTCAAAGCGCTCAGGGAGGGAGGGAACAAGGGGAGAGGAACAACAGTCATTCAGAGTCCTTGAGTTTCTGAACGACACCAGTCTGCCAAGGCAGAGAAAGAGCATATAATACAATTAACAGTGTAGATAACAGCAAATAGGTCTGACAACGATTCTGCAGTTTTTCCAAGAGCATAGAGGCACCACCATGCAGGAGGGGAGACAGGGAGGAAATGATAGATTATCTTCAAGGCATGGTACGTGCAGATCGCGCAAGTGCATAGATGGTACAGTAGAGGGGAAGACAAGTGCAAGGGGGGGATTCCGGTGCGCCCAGTTCGTTATAAACTGGTTAAGTGCTGAGATGCCATTCTCAATAGGTCATTTACCAAGTGCAGTAGCAATGCGGCAAGTGCAGACCAAGAGGTAAGTGCTGGAGAACTGGCAAGGGTGCCAGGGACTTGTGAGACTCTGGGGTATGCCCAGCAGCCAGTCGGCATGCTGTGTTGACAAGGAGGGAGAGAGGGACAGAGCAGAGACAGCGGTTAGCAGGGTAGAGGGAGAGAGACGGAAGAGGAGAAGAGGAATGTCTTAAGGAGTTTCCGGAACTTAAGGAAATCAGGTTCAAGACGGAGGGTGGCACAGAGGCTATTCCAAAGGCAAGCTCCTGCTGACGATAAAGATCTCCCTCCAAATCACTGCTTAGAGAACCAGCTCAATCACAGAAGGTTGGAGGTAGATGAGCGCAGGGCTCAGGAGGGACAGCATTTAGGAAGACATCGGTGCAGATAGGTGGGACCCAGGCCCCAGAAAGCCTTGTGGACAATGCAGAGGGTCTTGAACTTGATCCTTGCCACCATGGGAGCCAGTGGAAGGAATTCAGCACTGGGGAGATGCGGTCCCTGAGCTTGAGGCCAAGGATAAGTCTTGTGGTTCTGTTCTGGGTGAGTTGCAGAGGGCGCAAAGCAGAGGCAGGGAGGTTGAGAAAGAGGCTGTTGCAGTAGTCCAGCCTTGAGAGAACCAGGGCTCTGGAGACAGTCGGGGGAAGGTGAGAAAAGGAAGAGTGCCTTTGAGGAGGTGCAGCTGTCCAATAATATGAGAAATGTCTGAAATGTGAGTGGAGAAGGAGAGAGTGGAGTCGAAGATGGCCCCAAGGTTTTTTGCCTCGCGGGTGGGTGTGGGTGCAGGGCCAAGGGAGGCCGGTCAGAGTGAGAGTGGGAAAGCGGGAGCAGGGGTCTCAATGCAAACAATCTCAGTCTTACTGGCGTTGAGGCAGAGGGCGTTTGCAGCACACAATGACTGAATTCCAGACAGTCAGATATGACCGAGGTAGAGGAGGTGGCTGAGGGTAGCCTGAAGGAGAGTGTCATCTGCATAACACTGGAAGTTAGAGCTGAAACTGTCAATCTCACATGCTAGGGCAGCCATGTAGACATTGAAGAACCAGGGGGATAGGTTAGAACCCTGGGGGACCCCACAGGTTCAAAGAGTGATAGTGGAGAGAAAGGACCCAAGTTCCACCTGGGATGGCCAGTCGGAAAGGAAGGAGGTTAACCACACCAGAGCCTGACCTGTGATTCCCAGGGTGTCACTGAGACGTACGATCAGGATGTTGTGGTTTACTGTGTCAAAGGCAGATGAGAGGTCAAGAAGAATGAGGACAGAGGGGGTGTTTGTGTCAAGATTTGAGAGCAGGTCTTCACTGGTGTTCAGAAGAGCAGGTTTCGTGCCTCTGGATGCTCTAAAGCCAGACTGATGGTCATGGAGGCAACCAGCAGATTCAGTGTGGAGGGTGAGTTAAGCGATAGCCATCTTCTCCAGGGGTTTCCCCAGGAAAGGGGGGATAGAGATGGGGTGGTAGTGTTCCGGAATGGAGCGGTTGGCAGAGGGTTTCTTCAGCAGAGGGTGCACAAGGGAGTGCTTAAGAGAAGTTTGGAAAACTCCAGTGGCAAAATAGAGATTGCAGAGATCAGCCAAGGCTGAAGCAAGAGAGTCAATTGTGTCCTTAATGGTTTTGTCGTGGGCAGGGGTCCACCTGTTTGGATGAGGCCTTCATAGATCGGACTTGTCTGGCGACCTTGTCAGATGTGACGGGAGTGAGAGAAGAGAGAAGTGGTGGAGGGGCTGAGGGATGCTCCAGGGGTGTTGGTGTATGATGTGGTGTGGAAGTGAGAGAGGAAAGGATGTCATGGGTGTTTGCTGTGCAGTGAGAAGCCAGAGCCGACCAAAGGTCCTGGGTGGGTGTGACAGAAGAGGAGGCTGCTGCAGGATTGGACAGTTCCTTACAGACTTTGAAAGGTGTGGCCATGTTGTTTGATGCTGCGGAGATGCGTGCTTGAATAAAGACTATTTTCTTGGTGTGAATGCAGAGTCGACATTGCCTTTGGAGGAGGCGGCAGGCCAGTTTGTCAGAGGCTCCGCTTGACGCATTCCATTTCTGCCAAGCTGTCCTACACTTGCGTTTAAGGGCAGCCAGATCAGAGTCGTACCAGGAGTTGCACTTTTTGGAAGGCTTCAGTCGGACCATCATGACAGGGACAAGTGCGTCAAGGGTGTTGGAGATAGAGAGATTGAAGTTAGTGAGGGCTGTGTCCGGTTAGGATTCAGCCCCAGGAGTAGGAGGCGCAGAGTAGGTGGAGGTAAAGGCAGCCGCTGTCACTCTTTTCATGGGTCTGGTGTCTTTGAATCTGAGTGGCTGCATCGGGTGTGCCGATGCAAGAGGAGAGAAGAGCTTCAAGTGTGAGGAGAGAAGAGAGTGGTCAGTCCAAGAGAGAGAGGTAGTGCAAGGGATAGAGAGAGGGATGTCAGTGGAGATGAGAGCATCCAAATTTGGCCTGCTGTGTGCGTGGAGACAAAAGGTAAGCTAGAGAGGGAATCACATAGGTTGCAGAAAGGTCCTGAGGAGTCAGGAGAGTACAGATGATGTTGAGGTCACCCAACAGGAGGATTTGAGAGGAGGAGGAGAGTAGAGATGAGGCCAGGTCAGCCCATTCCGAGAGGAAGAGAGTAGATTGTCCTGGTGGCTGATAGAAGGTGGTCATAAGGAGAGAAGAGTTAGGGGAGAGTGAGAGCCTGCAGTCTAGGCAGTCGAAAGAGGAGTAGGCCTGAGTGGGGATGATGGACACAGGTATCCATTGTGGGAAGATCAATGCCACTCCCCTGCCTGTCTCCTTTGGCCTGGGTACAGAGAGGATCCTGTATCCTTCAGGGAGGAGTGTGTCAAAGCTTGTGACAGAGCTGTCCCTAAACCATGTCTCAGTGATGGCGAGAACATCATGATCAATGCATTCAAGGAGGTTGCAGATGTCGGACAAGTGTTTGACAGCAGAGCTAGAGTTTAGCGTGGCAATATGACGCAGCTTGCCATCTTTGAAGGTCTTCTGCGGGGGGCACTGGGGACGGTGGTCCCCCCCTCCCCGAGGGTTGCGTGAGAGCCAGAGGAATGGTGGAGGTTGTCAGAGGAACCAAGGCCGACATGGGAGCCGGGACTGTAAGGAAAGGCTAGGGTGCCTGTGCAGAGGCAGAGGAGGGCACAGCAGGCAAGGGAGTCTGTGCAGAGGAGGAGAAAGCAACAGCAAACAAGGGGGCCTGTTCAGGGGGAGAGGTAAGGTTTGCGAGGTGAGGTAGGAGCCTGTCAGATACAAGAAGGTTGGGTTGAGGACCCTGAACCGTGGCAGTTCCATTCAGAAAGACATTAACGATAACCCTGGAAACGGCGAAGAGGTCGGGGAGGACTTCCCAGTGGGTGCCACCATTAATGGGGGAAGAGGCGATAGGAGAGAGAAAGGCACCATGTACTGGGTCCATAGGTTGGGTGAGGGAACAACAAAGAGGATGTCTGTGGGAGAGTCTCTGGCAGAAGCCGCGACATAGGAGTCTGCGATAGGAAGGCCTTGGTTGGAGCCCAGTCCTTCTTAAGTTTCTTCTGGCCAGATTTAGTTATAGGAGAGGGATAGGAAATGGAACAGCAGTTAGAGAAGATGGCAGCGATAGATAGTGAAAAAGCTAGCTGCAATGGTGCGGCGGACACTTAGCAGGCTGATGCACTGAGGCACAGGAAGGAGGGGGTGTGAGAGCGAAAACACAATGTAGGGGGCAGAGGGTTCTGGGGGTGGTTTCAGACGAATACGCACTTACCTGCAGCAAACAGGCACAGCTAAAACTGTTTTCCCAAACACAAGATGATACCACGGATAGAACGCTGGGGTCTCTGGATCAAAGAATGTGACTTATATATCGTTCATAAGCCAGGAAAAGAGTTCAACCCGGATGATGTTATATCCAGGCATCTTGTGCCAATGATGGAACATCAAGACTCTTTGACTGAAGAATACATTATTTTTCTTACTCAGCTTTCCCACCCAGACCACTGTCTCTCCTGCAAAGTATTGAACACACAAAAGCTGATCTGAAACTTTGCAAAGTGACTGAACTGATCCTGACTCATTGATGGTGGTCGGTTACAGCTGCGAGCATCTGTCTGGAAAACATAGAAAGGGCAGATCCTCTGGCATTCAAACATGTACAGACTGAGCTTTCAACATCGGCAGAGGGTGTTCTCCTTTGAGGATCTTGTATGGTCACACACATGTCTTTACAACATATATTCTACATGAACAAGGCTGAGGTGGGGTAGCTATGTGGCTTCCCTCGTTAGATAAAATGGATGAAATCACTGTGGGCGAATGTCATTTCCACCAGTGCACTAGCCGACTGGAGGAAGCCTGAGCCAATGGTCCTGTCAGAACTCCCAAATGCTATGTGGGAACGTGTGGCCGCGTCTTTGGATAACTGAAAGATATTACTCATGACGGATGGAAAATCCAAGTGTGTGTGGGTACATTTGACACCCTCAACATCTGCTTTGGCTTTTATCCCTATCTTAGATGAAATCTTCTCAGTGTGGGATATTCCAAGGATGCTAAAGACAGACAATTGTCCACCATTTAGCGGACATGAATTCACACGTTTAACCAGTCACATTTTAGTAGTCCACAAGAAGAGAACTCCTCTCTGGCCTCCAGCTAATGGCATGATTGCTGGGCATCCTAAATAACTGTCCAACAGAGTGAAACAAGTGTGATTTCCTTCAGCCAAGCTCTGTGTGCCATGCTGAGGGGTTATCGAACATCACCAGAGGGAAATGACCCCCTGAACTGGGGAGAAATCAATGCACGAGGCGGCCCTAATTGCCTTCAGTCAAGCCTAATTATCATAACATGATTAAAGAGCCTGACCAAGCAAAGAAGAGTAGGGTGAAGACACACCTATCAACACGGTCATGTGAATACTAGGAAATAGTGTCCCGTTTCACAAACGTAGGGTAAGGAAATCGGACACCGCATTTGTTCGTCCCCCAATGACTGTAGCACACATCAAAGACTCCATGATAACCGCAGCGACCCAAGATGCAACCATGACAAGACATGTTTCTCATTTTAGGTGACACCTAGACAGCAGAAGTGATATTGATATGATATGATAGGGAGACACCTAGACAGCGGAAGTGGTATTGATGTGATATGATAGGTTATTTATAACGCGCTTAATACCCAGAGGTTTCAAAGTGCGGACCCATGGGTCGAACGTGTGATGCTTCGTGTTGTCTTGCTTTCAAGGTGAGAACGTTGCCCCTGAGCTATCCTCCCAAGACATTGAAGACTTTGCTAGCCAATCAGAAGAAGAGAACACAAAACTGCACTCCAGGAGTTTTTTTTATATCAACCAGTGGTAGATGACCTGTTTGCTGCAAAAGGGTTAATCCTTCCCATGTACTGAAATGAAAGTGAAGCAAAACAACAGCCCTAGATTGCGTGAAGAGTAGACGGGATGGCCCATAGGGAGGAGTAAGGAGGTACCATGCATTTCAGGGTATTTCAGTGCCAGATTCAAGAAGAGGTGTAGGCACAAGGGCAGTACGCAACATTGAAGTCACGTTTGACATGGACATGGATACCATTGAGCAGCAACCAAAGAATCACACCAGTGGCAACGTCAAACCGACCCACTTACTAACCCATTTAGCCTCTTTTTGCTCCTCCAACATAGCCAATGCCACTACTCAAGACTGAGGGCTAACCAGACTACACATAGACACAACGAGAAGGAATCTAATGTTCGTACCCTAACAACTCTTCGCAGGGGAGTTGCTAGGTCTGGAAAAGACCCGGGGTTAAGCTGATGTCGGAACTGTTGGGTCTGGGGGCTAGCTAGTCTTTTGGCTGTAGCTCCTGAGATTCTATCCGGGGCTACAACCAAAACATCAGGGGCTATAGCCCCCTTAGCCCCCCCTAGCAACGCCCCTGACTCTCCGAGACTCTGGAAATAACACTAGAGGTAACACCCATGCACAGTCCATAAATCGATCATCACTACACAAACACACTCTAACACAATATATTCTAAACCCAACAGCCATCCGCGACTCTGGACCCTTATGTATACAACTAACCAGTGCACACAACCACAAACCCATCCTAACATCACATGACACACACACCCACAACAAACACAAGCACACATCCGAGGCACTAAATCCTACCCTTACAGTTACATGGGCCTCCAGAACCAACTGTCACTTGCATGGTGTTCTGAACCTATCCTATCCCCACTAACACACCAGCCCTCTTCTCTTGCAGAGCCATGTGAGCGCATGGAGACTGCCCTTAGGTGGTAGCGGTGCGCGGTATAAACCAACATAACATAACATTGCAAAAAATACTGCACATGTGAGTGTTAGGCAGAATTGCATGCAGTACCCTCTGGGAACACCAAACACAATTAGGACTACAGGTGTAGCAAAAACCAACCTTTGGTATAAGTCTGTACCACACACTTTTGGTAGTGAGCTGAGCAGCCAGGCTTATCTCAAGAGGGAATGTGAGCAGTAAAGGAAATTACACAGAAGTATCACAATCACAATTGTTCAAGTAGACACACTCAAGGTTTCTTGGTAGAAAATACTTAGGCATTTATTTACACAATCCTTTAGAAAACATTCACTGGTAGAGATCAACTCAATGTTAAACACCAATATACTACAGTACAAAACTCTTAGTTATAGGGACAGTTTGAGCTCCCCTGAAAAAATGGCCAAATGGCACTTCAGTACTTTAAAATAGGAATACAAAAAGGCAGAGGTTTGTACAATGGATTAGAAAACACTTCTGTTAGATAATGCAAAGGTTCACTTTACCAGGAGGGTCAGTTCGTTTCAATAGGCAATGTCGATGTCAGTATTCTAGTGTTCTTGGATAGGGACAGTAAAGTTCTGGTACAGATGGAGAAGTCTTTGTAAAAGTTTATAGAAGTAGTTTAGACAAAAACGAATGATATGTTGGGTCACACGCTGATTAGGCCTGCAAGTTGCGAAGGTTTCATGAACTTTCACCACGAGAGTTAGGATCTCTCAACCAGGTGGCACAGTGCCTTCAGTGAAGCAAAAAGATGTAGCTGAAGACGTTGGTTCCTGGCAGTTCCTACAGATTTCGTTGTTCCTGAGCCTCAGTCGTGGGGACAAGAGGGAGGACGTCAGGGAACTCCTGCACTCTGCTGGATCATCGTCAAAGCAAACAAAATGGAGACACTTTGGTTCAGTAGCCGTTGCTTCAAGATACAAACTGGTTTCCCTCTCCCTGGCTAAACCTTAACCAGCATTGAGAATGGTATCCAGGTGTCTTCTGAGTGAGCTGATTGGTCTCACCAACTCAAAGGAAGAAGCCGTCCTTGAAGGAGCTTCTCCGTCGAATGGAGATCTGGCGATTCGGAGGTGCAGCAGGGCTTCACCAGGCAAAACAACAGTCCAGTGGTTGCAGCAGCCATCCTCTTCCAGCTCGTCTTCGGTTCTTTCATTCCAGTGGTCGACTCTGTTAGGGAGAATTCTCATTTTATGGCTAATTTCCCTCACCCAGTGAGTCCCCCAGCAGCTTTGCTGAATTTCTGGAGTTATTTTTTTTAGTTGGTAAGAGTGTGCCTCTTTTTCCCACTCTTACCTGTGTTTTTGCCATGTGTATTTCATCTGCTTTTGTGATTGTGGACTGTGGAGTACACCACTTCAGTAGCCCCCTTCTTTTGTGTGTTACACAGCACCTTCAGTGCAGTGACACAGGGTTGTCTTTAAGACTTCCCACAGACTCCATTTCTAAGGCTGACTACTGTCCCCCAGAAGAAGGTAAAGTTGCCATTAACTTTACCTAGTTATTTAACCACAGATCCAGTACATCCCATGTTACATGGAGTACTGGAAGGGATTAATCCTTAGCCCTTTTTATCTGTACCTCCTAGAGCCTTGTTTCGCTCTTTTAACATTTATACTTGGCTGGTGGCAGTAGTATCTACCCTAACTTTTCTACCGCGATTATACTATATAAACGTGGTATTGTTTTAGGCTATTATATTAGCCTCTAACTTAAACCCGCTTGACCAAATACTTTTTCTTTTGGCTCTGGTCGGGTTTATTCAGCATTTCTTTTTGTTAAAGTCCTTCTTGTGTTTTACTTTGCGCCGAAAACCAGGGTTGTCTTCTTTGTTCAATGTTTTTTGGCGAGCTTCTGCTAAGAAGCCCTCCTCTAGGTGGGCTGAATGTGAGGGAGGGGTGTAGTCACCCCTGCACAGGGTATCCTAGGAAACCCAAGTCACACTTTGCCATGATTGGCTGAGGTGGTAGTCCGGGCTGGACAACCCCCCTGCTGCATGATTGACAGCCAGGGTGTGTGAATGGGGGATTTTCGCATTAAAAAGCATGGCCTCTTGGGCTACAAGTCAGAGTCGCCACTGGAACTACAATAAATCGTAGAGAAGCGGAGAAGAAGACGGCTGCTGCAACTACCCTGTCCCGGTGAAGCCCTGCTGCAGTCCTGAGCTATCTACCATTCGACGACCAGAGAAGAACTAGTCCAGAGTCTTCTTCCCTTGAGCTTGGTGGGGATAACCAGCTCATCTTCCACAGCCAGAGGATCCTCTTCTTGGTCGAAATCACTGCACACTGCTGCAGTGGTCCGGATAGCCATCTGAAGAACCTCTCCTGTTTTTAAGGAGTGCACCTTTTATTCACTGTCACTGCTGCTGGCTTTATCCCTGTGTGGTGCAGACCCCTCCAGACGTCCTCTTTTGTACCGAAGTTCCAGGAACCGTGGGTCTTGAGGAAACTACCAGGCACAACTGCTGTGGCACTGGCTTCTTCATTGAATAAGGTACTGTGTTCTGCTTGAGGAATTAGGGTGAATCCCTTTTCTTCGCCTCCAAGGCTTGCCCTTGTCTTTCCTCCTTCTTATAACTTTTGCTTCCTCTGTTGACAATATCTAAGTACTCCTGGCAACGTTGAATCTTGAACTGTTCGACTGTGTGATCCTCAACAACAGGAACCCGGTTCTACTTGACACTGGCTCCGGCCTATTGACTCTTGAATTTCTGTCAAAGAGTGTTCTCTGATTCTGTCTGCCTTGACAAAAGTATTGCCCATGATGATTTTTGCCCCCTACTCTCTCTGGTTAACTCAGGTGCTAAGTGTGTTTTTGCCCCCCAATAACGTTTCTTGTAGCGGATACGCGTATCTTTAGTAAGACCGAACTGTCATTACTGTCGAAAAGTGATTGCATACGTATTCCCGGTAACGTCTTTTGTTTCACAACACCGGTCCGTTAAAACATGGGGTACTTACCTTGAGTTAGAGTGTACCAAAGTGAATTGGTTGGTTGTAGTGCATTTTATGTGTGATTATGAATTAATAGAAGTGTTGTGTTTATAACAAATGGTTTAAAAATAAATGTACTTATTTTTTTTACCTGAAACCCTGAGTCAGTGTTTGCTTGAGTCACAGTAATCGTGGTCCCTTTGTGTAATCTCTGCTAATGCCCATATACTCTTGAGATAAGCCTGGCTGCTGCGCTACTGCTACCACTTTAACACAGTAGTACAGGCTTGTACCAAAGGAGAACTTGTATTACCACTGGCACTGCACAGGATCCTGCCTAAGACTGGTGGCAGCGGTGGGATTTGGAAGTAGAGTGATTACACTTAGAGTGCTGCTATTGCTTGGGTTCAACTAACCACAAGGCTAAACACCACTAATTCTATTTAACTGAGAAATCATGTCAAATATGGAAAGCTACACTGAAGAGGGTATCTAAAACTACACTGTTGAGGTTTTGGGAACCATGTGTAGGGAGAGTAGTCTCTCTGGTAAAGGAAAGAAATCCGAATTGATTGCAAAGTCAATGGGAAAACTAAGTCTGGGGAGTGGATCAGAAGGGCCTACCCCTGCAGCAAATGTGGATACTGATGTTTCTGATTCTGAGAGTGTTACTTTGGAAGAAGTAGATGAGTCCTTGTTAGGAAACCCTACAACTCCTTTGCCTGCTCAGAAAACACAACCTTTGTCCACAGGGACCCCACAGGTCCTGCACTTACTCCTAAATGTATTGCATTTGAGAAAATGAGACTTGAATTGGAAGTGAAACGTATTGATGCACAAACTGCCATGAAACATCAAGAGTTGAGGCTCAGAGAAATGGAGCTGAATCATGAACTAGAGATAAAGAAATTGTCTGTAGAAAATGTTTCTCTCCCAGAGTCTTGTAGGTCTTCCAGCCCTAAGAGACCCCGTATTCCAAAGGAAATGATTGCTATGTATGAGACTAAACTTGCTCTTTTGGATTGGTTAGCAATGTTTGAGTACGATCATGGGATTCAAGGTATCTCAGGAAATCAGCTGATTACCTGGCTTTTCTTTAGGCTTCCCCCTGTTGCAAGTGATGCTGTAATGGAGTTGGGGGAGGAGGATAAACAAGATTATGAGTGTGTGAAACTAGCATTAATAGCTAGGTTTGGGGAGACCCCTTCCCAGTATCTTAAGAGGTTTAGAACCCTCAAAAGCATGATGGTACCCCTTGGGCTACCTGGGTGTGTGAATGTTTGAAAAACTTAGATGGTTGGGTTAAGGGTTACAAAGTGAACACTTATGAAGGTTTGAGGAATCTTGTAATGTTGGAGTCTATTTTTGATGTCTGCTCTCCTAAACTTAGACAGCACTTGGCTGATTCAAAGGAGATAGATCCTAAGAAGCCAGCTAAGGCTGTTGACTTGTGGGTTGCTAACAGGGCTACTCACAAGGATTCAGGGGGTACTCAGAAAAAGGATGAGGGGAAGCAGCTCAAGAAAGACAACAAAGAGAATTCCAATAGCTCCAATCCAAAAGAGGGCCACAAACATAACCACGGTAAGCCACAAGGGAAACCGAATCAGGCTGGTGTGCCATATGGTCTCAAACCAGATCGAGGTCAGAACAAGCCCCCATTCCAGAGAGCATTTGGGAAATGCTTTGTTTGTGGGTTAACTGACCATGTAAAAGGAGATCCCAGATGTAAGGGTAAACCTTCAGGGTTCCACACTGTCGCCTTAGCTTTCTCCCAGGTGAATGAAGTACCTATAGCCAGTGGAAACTTTCAGTTACTAGCTGATAAGCCCATGAGAGTCTCAGCTAGTGTTTCCTTAGTGTCCTTGGGACTTTGGGAACAGCAGAACTTAGATGTCTATAACTCAATCCCAGATAATACTAAATAGTATTGCAAAGATAGTGTTCTTGTGAATGGTCAGGAAACCCCTGCCATCAGAGACACTGGAGCCGGCATAACTGTGGTTGATGAATGTTTTTTCAAGGTGGAGGATGTTGCTAAGGCACCCAAACACCTAACCAAGTTAGCTGGAGGCCCTGTGCAAATGGTTCCCCAGTTACCAGCTCTCTTCCAGTGTAATGGCATGACTGTCAGAATACCTGTAAGTGTGCAAAATAACGTACCTGGGACGGTTCTGCTGGGTAATGACCTTAAAACTCTTGGAGTTGTGTCTAGTACCCCCAGGCCCCCCAGCAGAAGGAAGCAGGAGCTCACTAGGTCTGCAAGCGAGAGAACCTTGAGAGGCTCTCCTGGGGACATGGTAGCGGAAACTATCACCCCAAATCCACAGGACTTACTTAGCAAGCACCCCCGTGCCCAGAAGGACATCTCCAAGACTGTCCAAAGTCACATCTGTGACTCCTCCACCAGCTGAGGCTGAGTGTGAGGTTCAACCCTGTATGGTTCAGCTAGATACTGAGCAATCAGATCTAGAAGAAGATCGTACTCTAGTAGGAGATCTTGACCCTGTTGACCATCCCGAGCTGCAGTCTTTACTGGCAGAAGGTGGACCCAACAGGGCAGATTTCAGCAAAGGACAAAGAGAGTGTCCTACCCTGGAAGGTCTTCGCCTACAGGCAGCTTCTCAGCTAAATGGGACTGAGCCTGGGAAGTATAGGTTGCACTGGGAAGATGTCCTCTTCTACAGTGAACCCACTGAGTCAACCCCTGGAGACTGCAAGAAACTTGTAGTACCTCTAGTGAACCGACTCCAGTTTCTGCAGTTAGCCCCCGAGAAACCTTTGGCTGGTCACTTAAGTTTTAAGAAGACCAAGGAAAGGCTCTCTCTTTACTTCTACTGGCCTAAAATGGGTTCAGAAGTAGACAAATTCTGCAGAAGCTGCCACACTTGCCAAACCTCTGGCAGGAGTGGAGCCAAGAATGTGGCACCCTTGGTGCCTCTCCCAGTGGTGGGAGTTCCTTTTGAGAGGGTTGGGATTGACATTGTTGGTCCTCTTGACCCTCCCACAACTTCAGGCAACAGGTTTATCCTGGTTGTAGTGGGTCATGCCACTAGGTTCCCTGAAGCCATACCTATGAGGACTGTTATGGCTCCGGCTGTGGCTAAGGCCCTACTTGGTATTTTTTTTTACCAAAGTAGGTTTTCCTAAGGAGGTGATATCTGACAGGGGATCAAATTTTATGTCCCATTACATGCAAGCCATGTGGAAAACCTGTGGAGTCACCTACAAGTTCTCAACTGCCTACCATCCTCAAACCAATGGATTAGTGGAGAGGTTTAACAGAACTATGAAGAGCATGATAGGTGCTTTAGAGGAACCCCTTAGAAGAAAGTGGGACCTTCTACTGCCAGGCATTCTCTTTGCATATAGAGAAGTCCCTCAGGAGGGAGTAGGATTCAGTCCCTTTGAACTTCTCTGTGGCCATCCAGTCAGAGGACCATTGGCCCTGATTAAGGAGGGGTTGGAGAGTTCTCCTTCCCCCAAGCCAGTCAGAGTGACTGACTATGTGATAGGTCTCCGGAGGAGAATATCACACATGATGGCAGAGGCAAGTGATAACTTGAAGGCTGGTCAAGCTCTGGTCAAACATTGGCATGACCATAAGGCTAACATGGTTGAGTTCTCTCAAGACCAGCTTGTTCTTGTTATGGTCCCCACAAGGCAGATGGCTTTGCAGGACAAATGGATAGGACCTTTCAAAGTTGTGGGTAAACCTGGAGAGGTGAACTATCTGGTGGACTTAGGCAATCCTAAGGAGGCTCCAAGAGTCTTTCACACCAACCGTTTAAAGGCTTATGTCTCTAGACCTGACATAGGAGCTCTGCTTCTAGCTTCAGCTCAGGCGGAAGAGGAGAGTGAACCTCTGCCTGACCTCTTCAGAGGCTTACCTTTAGATGAGCAAGTGGAAGGAGTTAATCTCTCTTCCAGTCTCAAATCTGACCAGCAGGATGAGTGCAAGATACTGTTGATTCAGTTTGCCTCCCTGTTCTCACTTTCACCAGGCTTGACCCCTTGGGTCCAGCATGACATACTCACTGGTGTTTGCCTGTCAAAAGCAGGGGGTACAGAATGTCAGACAATGTAAGAACCCATATAAGGAATGAGGTCAACAAGATGCTTGATCTCGGGGTGACAGAGCCCTCTACTAGCACATGGTCTAGCCCAGTTGTGTGTGTACCAAAGGCAGGATCCAAGGAGTTGAGATTCTGCGTGGACTATAGAGCTCTAAATGCAGTCACAAAGACTGATGCCCATCCTTTGCCTAGGACAGATGAGCTGGTGGACAAACTTGGTGCAGCCAAGTACCTCAGCACATTTGACCTAACGTCAAGCTATTGGCAAATAGCCCTGACAGACCATGCCAAAGAGAAAACTGCATTCTCCACCCCAGCTGGCCTTTACCAATTTAAGGTAATGCCTTTTGGACTAAAGAATGCACCTGCTACATTTCAGAGGATGGTCAATCAAGTTCTGAATGGGATGTAGGACATCTGCATGGTATACTTGGATAACATTGCAGTGTTCGGCCCTACATGGAAAGAACATAGTGAACACCTAGGCTATGTATTGCAGGCTCTGGAACAGGCCCATCTGACCATAAAGGCAAGCAAATGTCAAATTGGTCAGAGTACAGTGGTCTACCTTGGACATGAGGTAGGATGAGGTGAAATAAGGCCATTGTCTAGCAAAGTACAAGCTGTACAAAACTGGGCCACTCCTACTACTCAAACCCAAGTGAGAGCCTTCTTAGGTCTCACTGGGAATTACAGGAACTTCATAGAGAACTATGGGACCATAGCGTCTACATTTAATGTCATCTCCTCTCCCAAATTTCCTAAAAAGGTCAGGTGGATTGAGGAGTGAAATCAAGCCTTTGAAGGTCTGAAGAAAGCTCTTTGTCAAGCCCCAGCCCTTAGAGCTCCTGACTATCACCAACCGTTCATTGTACAAACTGATGCTTCTAATGTAGGTATATGTGCAGTCCTTATCAACTGGATGAAAAAGGTAGGGAACACCCCATTTGTTTCATCAGCAGGAAGTTAAAGGATCCTGTTACAAGGTGGGCAACAATAGAACGTGAATGGTTTGCTATTGTGTGGTCACTGAAGAGGTTTAGACCATACTTGTATGGATCTACCTTCATCATTCAGACTGACCACCAACCCTTGAGATGGCGGAGGCAAATGAAAGGGGAAAACCCAAAGTTACTCAGATGGTCAATCTGCCTACAAGGATCTGATTTTTCCATTGATCACAGAGCAGGACGTCATCACCAAAATGCTGATGGTCTCTCTAGGATGTTTATTACCGACTAGAGGTATGAGATCCATCCAGGAGTGGATTAAATCCTCCTGTCCCTTAGTCTGGGGGGGGGGTGTTAGGGAGAATTCTCATTTTATGGCTCATTTCCCTCACCTAGTGAGTCCCCCAGCAGCTTTGCTGAATTTCTGGAGTTATTTTTTCACTTGGTCAGAGTGTGCCTCTTTTTCCCACTCTTACCTGTGTTTTTGCCATGTGTATTTCATCTGCTTTTTTGATTGTGGACTCTGGAGTACAACACTTCAGTAGCCCCCTTTTTTTTGTGTGTTACACAGCACCTTCAGTGCAGTGACACAGGGTTGTCTTTTAGACTTCCCACCGACTCCATTTCTGAGGCTGACTACTGTCCCCCAGAAGAAGGTAAAGTTGCCATTAACTTTACCTACTCATTTAACCACAGATTCAGTACACCCCATCTTCCATGGAGTACTGGAAAGGGTTAATCCTTAGTCCTTTTTATCTGTACCTCCTAGAGCCTTGTTTCGCTCTTTTGACATTTAGACTTGGCTGGTGGCAGTGGTATCTACCCTAACTTTTCTACCGTGATTATACTATATAAGCGTGGTATTGTCTAGGCTATTATATTAGCCTTATATTTTTTACCTGAAGCCCTGAGTCAGTGTTTGCTTGAGTCACAGTAATTGTGGTCCCTTTGTGTAATCTCTGCTACTGCTCATATACTCTTGAGATAAGCCTGGCTGCTCCGCTACTGCTATCACTTTAACATAGTAGTACAGGCTTGTACCAAAGGTGAACTTGCATTACCACTTGTAGTCTTAATTGTGTGTAGTGGTCCCTAAGGGCACTACACAGGATTCTGCCTAACAGACTCTGCCTTCCAGTCCTGGAGACTCGCTTTTTAAACAGTTTTCTCCCATTCATTCCAGCCTAGCTGCCACTCACACAGCAGGGTGGCTGTCCTTTCTGGACAGTCAGCCAGCCAATCACAGCAGAGTGCATTTGGGTCTCCTAGGAGACCAAGCACAGGGAATTTCGGACAGCTCCCTCACTTCCTGCCCACCCAGACACTCAGATGCCATGGTCCGACTTCAATCCTGAAGCCTGCCAAAGGCTCACATACAAAGGGACCAAACCTGGTTTAGCAGAGTTAAAAACCAGAAGGACCTTTCCACAAAGAAACCTCGAAAAAAGATGACTGGAGTCTGTTTTTACAGAGGGGTCTTGGGCGCCATATTGAAAAACATGGCGGGCCCGATTTTTAGCTACCGGTGTTCGCAGTGGGGAAAAATCATGGTAGTTTTGAAGTAGTTATAAAACCACTTCCACCAGCCATTTCAATAGGAAAGGGTAGCTTTTGACAGCTACAAGAGTGTTTAGACATAGGGGATACTAAGTAACCCCTCCAGCACACTATAGGAAGATGGTGTGTGCTGGGTCCATGAATTTAAAAAGACTAGTAAAGTCAATTTAACTTTACATTCTATGGGGAACAGTAGTTCATCCCACATAAGGTATTTGAACCTTGGGAAGTCCAAAGGACAGCCCTGTGCCATTGCACTAAAGGTGCTGTGTGGCACAACAATAATAAAACGATTATGCCTATGGAGTTATCTAAAACTCCATAATCAAAGAACACAAGAATAAAAAACATATCAAAATACACGAGAGAGTGGCGAAAAAAAGCTCACACTCACTCCAGGGAAAAAATCCAAGTCCTCAAAATCCAGTAAAGTTGCTGGGGGTCTCTAAGGTGAAGGGAATAAGCACATTTCTGATCATTCTCCCTAACAGTGAGGAAGCAAAATAAATAGGTACAGTCCTAAGAAGCATTGTCTCCATGTTTGCTTGGCTGCATATTCGTGGCCTGCCTGGTTTTACGACATGACAGGTTCTGCAGCTAAAACATTCGTTATTGGCCAAGATGAGTTGTTGGTCAAGTATCTGCAATGTTTGGGTTCTTGATATACATAATGCCATGCAAGATAATTCATCCCCACTACCATTCCCCTGCACTTG
Organism: Ambystoma mexicanum; assembly: GCF_040938575.1. Classification (NCBI taxonomy): domain Eukaryota; kingdom Metazoa; phylum Chordata; class Amphibia; order Caudata; family Ambystomatidae; genus Ambystoma; species Ambystoma mexicanum. The sequence goes on from NC_090934.1 coordinate 1,242,398,634, forward strand.
TCTATAGACATGTAAAGCTATTCTGCTACAATCACTGTGTGGGCAGTCGAATATGTGCACTTCCTTAATTGTACATGCCAGGAGTTTCATCCATGGTAGATTCAGGTTGTTGAGTCACCGCCCTCCGGGCTAGCTCACTAAGTGCCACACTCTGCTCCAGTCACTCCCCCCACACATCAGCATAGTGAGTTTGCAGTTCCAAATCCCCGGATGCGCCAGCCACACATTTCACATGCCGCAGTGGAACCCAGATGACTGGGCCTGGTGCCTAATGAATTCAGACAGGTGGCCTCCTGTCTCTTGTTTTGTGACAGTCATAAAAATAACCTCCGGTGAAGCTACCGAAATTGCAGAGCAGGAGTGCAGATGGTTGTTATGAAACAGCAGTGATGATAACAAGATTAGGTTTTATATTTTACTTCACGCCGGCTTCTCTCTGCTTCTAAGCTCTGTCTTAATGGCTGTTAATGTTGACTTCTGAAGGATAACACACCGGGATTTGAAGTTTGCGGAGTGTAGGCCGGTCCCATGTAAGAGGCAATCGCTTACTTTCTTGCACTGTCCACCGGCCTATGCCACTACTCATGCAAATACTCTGACCTGGGGAGACTTTCATCTGACACACTAGTTTCTTATGAGCAGGGCAGGGACGTCATTTCACCAAAATGCCAGGGGTAGCGCAAGTGACATCCCACGAGCTTTGACCCCCTGATGACATCACAGCAAGTGATGCCATTTGACCCCATCCAAAGTGATATCACGGAAGTGATGGAACACGACCTTTCATCCATTGAGAAAACAGGAAGTGGCATCACATAGCATTGTACACTACGAAAAATATGGTTACGATATCACTATAATGTGATGTACATTTCATACAAGAATGGATCGCATATATATCGTTAAGATCAGTGCGTATAGGCCCATATTACCAAATTACTGTGAATGCAAGCAGACCTCCATGACCAAATAATAATTATGTGTTATTATATAGCACTTACGCTTAAGCGCTTTATATAGAAAAAAATATACACCCAATATCACCCAACCTGTGTTGGTACTCATTTATCAAGCTCAAAAGGATGAAAGGCTGAGTTGAGGCGTTTAAGAACAGACTAAATCAGTGACTCACGCCCTGAAGTGTGCCTGAAATAAACCTTTGATGTGTCTAGCAATTATTGTGTAGAATCCCAGAAAGACACATTATTTGGTATTCCTATTCTTTCTTAATTAGGGTCAGTGCTGAAAGTGATAGACTTGTGGCACTCCTGTTCTTATTTTTCTTTTTTTTTTTAGGGGCCTGGACAAGAAAGCCAGCCACTCCAGAAGTAAAGAGCCACATGGTGCTGGCCATAGCTCAGGAGCTTGCATTAAAAAAAAAACTGTTTTTTTTTAAAAAAAATTTTTTTAAGAGGTTGCAAGGGAGACCACCGAGGTCGCAAGGGAGACCTCAGAGGTAGCAGTTGGGAGCTTTGGCGACCCCTAAATGACGTCCCTGGAGCAGTGTGGGATCAGGGACGTAATTTCACCAAAATGCCAGGGGTAGCAGAAGGGACATCACATGGCCCTTGACCTCTGATGACATCACAGGAAGTGATGTAATTTGACCTCACCCAGAAGTGACATAGAGGAAGCGATGGAACATGATCTTTCACCCTTGAAAAAACAGGAAGTGGCATCACATAGCATTGTTTCTAAGTACACTTAATTATCTTCAGGAGGAAGGGGACAGTAGTGATGGGCCTATAGTTGGTGGGGATGGAAGGGTCTAAGGTTTGTTTTTTTAGCAAGGGGAGAACCCAGGACTCTTTTAAGCTGCTTGGGACTGTGCTAGATGAGAAGGAGGCGTTGATGAGTTCAGTGACAAAAGGGGCTACGTCTCTGGCGGCATTCTTAATTAACTGGGCCGGGCATTGGTCACCTTTGCAATTAGATGGTTTTAGTGAGGCAATGATTTTTTCAGTTTCCTGGGTGGAAACTTTAGCGAATTTAAAGGTATTAGGCTTGGTTTGGGTATGGGGGTGGGCGTACTGGGCGTTTGGCTGATAGGGAGCGAGGCTTTTTTTATTGTAATTTTAGATTGTAGTGTTTTCACTTTGTTTGCGAGGGCATTTTGGATATTGGAACACCATTGCTTGTCTTTGGGTATGTTATCGGGTGGTGGTATGGGAGATTCAAGTTCTCGCAGGATTGCAAATAGTTCCTTTGTATTGGAGAATGCGTTGGAGATTCTATCGTTGTAGACATCTTTTTTAGCTTCAGACCTGCTACACCATAAGGGAGAATCGAAAAAAAAGTATACTGGAAGATCAGCAATATGCTTAGTGGTTGATACCAAGTCTGGGCTCGTCCCTCAATGATTTCTACCATGTTATTACCATCTGTCCTTAATAGTTGATACCATGTGTGGACTTGTCCCTCATTGATTGGTACCATGTTTTCCTTATGTTTGCCCAAAGTGCTCCAATGCATTGAGCCTCTGTCTTCTATCAGTGCTTTCTATTAGCGCTATCATGTTGTGACCTTCTGTCTCTTTTGATGTATGACATCATCACGTTACGCTACACATTAGGACACCATGTTTAGAATTATTTAAACATGATAGAAAAACAACACAGGTTTGTGCCAATTTCACCAAGATTGGGTTTGGAGGTGGAAGGTATTGTTGATAAGGTAAGATGAGATAGGAGATTATTGGAAATATGTACATGTGAAAGGGAGGTGGGAGATTGAGCATTGTTGAATTATTTCAGACCTGCTACACCATAGGGGAGTATCGAAAAGAAAGTATACTGGAAGATCAGCAATATGCTCAGCAATATGCTGGGGAGAAGTTGGTTGAGGTACGATAGTACTCCAGTGTGATAACTATAGAGTGAAATAAACCTGAAACTTATTCAAGTTAAGGAGATTGACAAGAGTAGTATTATGAACAATGACACATCAGGGATGTCATTTCACTAAAAATGCCTGGGGGTAGCGGAAATGACATCCCATGACTCTTGACCTCTGATGACATCAAAGGAAGTGATGCCATTTGACCTCACCCCGAAGTGACATAGAGGAAGCGATGGAACACGACCTTTCACCCCTTGAGAAACAAGGAAGCGGCATCACATAGCATTGTTTCGAAGTACACTTCAAAAAATATGGTTACGATATCACTGTAAAGTGATATAAATGTATACAAGAATGGAACAACATATGTATCATTAATATCAGTGCATATAGGCCCATATTACCAAATTACTGTGAATGCAAGCAGGCATCCAAGGCCAAACGATAATGATGTGTTATCATGTAGCACTTACACATAAGCGCTTCATATAGAACAAATATACATACAATATCACCCAACCTGTTTTGGTACTAATTTATCAACCTCAGCAGGATGAAAGGCTGAGTTAACATTGCTGGGAGTCGAACCTGCAACCTGCAGTTCACACACACATTTTCAGCAGCGAGAGCTCAACATACTGAGCTATCTTACCAGCTATAGCTATCAGAAAACCAGCCACTCCAGAAACAAAGAGCCACATGCTGCTGGCGACAGCCCAGCACCCTCAGTTTAATTAAAAAAAATAATAATAATAAAGTCACTTTTTTCAGGGGTCGCAGGTTCGACCCCTGGCGACCCCTAAATGACGTACCTGAGTGGGATTAAGATAAACGAATATTGACAGGCACAAAACTGATCCCTATTCATGACATTTCTTACCAGAATATGGAGTACCAGCGGCTGAATTTTTCAGACCTATTTGTAGAAAATTATATATTGAAAAGCACTTATTTTATTGTCCATTTATAACACACTTAATACCAGTGAGTGATTTCTAAGCGCTAGATCAGAATTCAAACCTGTGTTGCGGCACGTTGCCTTGCTTCCAAGACAAACACATTGCACCAGAGCTATCCTTCCTCCCTTTGGTAACGTTGGTTACAACTACCAGCTGCACGGTGTGCTACATCATCAAAAGGACCCATATTGGCATAGCAAACTGGTCCATAATTGATGCGGCCTTTGGATATTGCTCTATGGGCCAGTTGAGCGTTCTTATGAGAATGTCAGAGAGAAAATGCTGGCCCTCATTTTTAGGACTGTAACGACTTACTGCCACTGTCCTGGCACATATATTCTGGACTGCTGCAGAGGACAGCAGGGACATTAATATAATGGAGATTTTCAAAACCTTTTAGTGTGTGAAAGTCTTGATTCTGTTAAAGACACAGAGGCAAGCATTATGCTCTCTCTTATTCAGAGCTTCTGCAGCTAAACTTAGAAACAGAGATAACCACACCAAATTTCCTTAGTAGTCCAAAAAGGATCTATGATGTTTTCTTGCAGCAATGTACTCGATGCCCATTTGTTCAAATTTTTTGAACCACATTTCACTGCAAAATATTCAGAGGGGAGACCCCTGCAACCCTCCAGACCCCTTCCAACTCCAACACTCTCCAACACTCACCTCAGTCTCTTCAAGAGAGAAACAGTATCTGCACCAGGAAGGTCGGCGTTCGAAACCCAGCAAAATAACCTAACTCACAATCACTGCCGAACAGCGGTGATACACCAAAGCCACACAAGGTGGCTCTCATTTCTGACAGGCAAGCTGTTGAGAGTGGCTCCACCCTTCCATGCTGTGAACGTGGAATGATGCTCACCTTGGTGTCTTTAAAATAATCAAGACTTTCCTACACTAAAGGTTTTTAAAATCTCCATTCTGTGTCAAGACTGGAGGAGAGTTGTGATTGCTTAAAGCTTACTCACCAACAATCTAACTGGCTGTATGATAAGCTTTAGATACACACCCTTAGGTACTGGTTCTCCTGACTTATCTGCCATTTTCAGAATGTCGTCCAGCCAAACTCCACTTGAAAGGCCTTCGATGCCATGTGCCTCATTACAAGCATTGCGCTCTGGAAACAAGGGTGCCGGTAGCTACACTGGCACCCTTTACGGACCGCCAGACTATGAAAACGCCTGCAGGTACCGGTGCTCCGAGCAGGTCTGACCTGCCAGGAGCACCGTCCCCTGCAAGCATGGTTTTCACGGAAGCACCGGCACCGTTAGCAACAGTGTCGGTGCTTCTGTGCCCCCATTCCTGTGGAGTCCTGAGGACTTACACTTTCCGCCGCCTAACAGCCTGGCCTGCCAGGTCTTGTAATGTCACGGTGGCACCGCGATCTCAAGTGGCGGAATGGTGTTACGAGGTCGGCGGCAACCGGCTGGTATTACCGGTGGATTACCGCTCACCTTGTCATGTCTCTTTTTGTCATGTGGCTGTCAATTAGGATGTGCCAATTCCTGCTTGTGTCAGAACGGAGAGCAATCTTTGTGCTTATGTAGGAGATGAGAATGGATAGTACAATTTCCTTTCAGTGAGAAGCAACTGCCCTCTCGTTGCCCGATGGACATACACTGTGACCTCTGCTATGCCCTCCAGCAGCACACTACAAACTGCTTACGATGTTTGGGGAAATACTGGGCAAGAAATCACCCTGATCTGTTAAGTGAGCTTAGAAGTGTGAAAAATCAAGAATTGTGTTGAGAATGCAGTGCCTGAGAGGTCTAGAGTGTGAATGTCCTTCCCCCCTCTAGCAGGAGATCAGGCATAATAGCATTGTCCATTTACAGGACTGCCCCTGTACTGTTAGCTGCCCAAGATTGGAATGGATGAAGAACCATGTTCACATCCCAAAGGACGGAATTCCAGGCAGAGGGAGGTGTATTAACACACAGACCTAAACATGGTTAAATGTACTGGAGGCCAAGATATCACAGAGGATCTTGGAACTTGACCAATGTGCTGCGGTAGAAGCTATCAGGCTGCAACTGGGGCTTATGTTATTGGCCAGAAAGTGAATGCTTAGGCGCGACATATTATAGAATAAGGCAGTGAGGACTCTGTGTTGTCCCCTTTAAAATCTAGTGTGTGGAAACATGGCATCCCTTAAAATCTAGTGTGTAGAAACATGGCATCCCCCAAGGCAGGGATCTGCAACCTGTAGCTCTCCAGATGATTTGGACTACTAATACCTTGATCTCCCACCATTGACTATGCTGGCTAGGGATGATGGCATATGTAGTCCAAAACATCTGGAGATCCAAAGGTTGCAGACCCCTTCCCTAAGGTAACTTGTTTGAAGGAATTCGAAACCAATAATTTAAAGGTAGTTGAAGGGATCGACTGGTCGCCAGACTGGAATAAAAATATGCTTTGCTTAGACAAACATTCTTCAAAAAGCAGGGCTTATGCGACTGGAATAGAAACCAGAGACATAGTCAACTTAACATCTATGACAGCCTATTGTGATTACTCTGATGGTGTCATCACACCTTTCCCAGAGGCACCCTCTCCCCATGTGGTCAGGGGATGGCAGCCGCTACCTGATCCTGACCCTGGGGGTGGCTATCTGAGGAAAGATAACACGGGGGAGGCAATGCTCAAGGGAGTGACAAGACATCATCGAACAAGACATGGTATCCCTGGTTCCTTTTAGGGATACCCCCTCCATTCCCCATGCCTTAATGGCATATTGTCGTAACTCCCTTCACCCACCCATGGAAGCTACTAAATATACCTTCCCACGCCCTGTCTATAAGTCATCAAGAACTGACTTCCCTTTCCATGAATGTAAAAGTGCTGTGATGAGAAAGCTGAGTGGAGTAATGAAGATCGATAAAGGCCAGATGCACAAGCTGTGCTCTAGTGGTTGCGAGAGCACAATTGGTGCCGGGACATTTAAAACACTGAACCAGCTGACAGGAGGGAGATGCTGGCTGGTAGAATCTCGTCCTCTCGGTATTGACCGAGGGACCACTGTGCTGTTGGGAAGACCGTGGAGCCAAACAGCTCACAAAGAAGGCCAAGGAATGAAGACTGCAGGAGCTGGTCTGCCACGAGGACGCCACAAGAGGTAGATTAGGGAAGTAATCCTGGCATTCGTGGGTATCGGAGAGCAGCATCCACGCCGCTCAAACACAGAGAAGTGCATAGCAGGCAAACAGGAGCTGCAAGGAATGCAGAAGCTACAAAGCGAGGTCGGCAAACCCGGGGAGAAGGAACGGAACACCGAAAAGCCACTGCATGCTTCCCACGGGTGGACCGAAGCATGCCACCAAGATCTGGTGAGTCCACAGACTCGATATATTTCCAAAAGAGAAAAAATGGAATGAATAAGAGATATTGGGCCTCATTCCGAGTATGGCGGTAAGGGATAGCGGCCACCGGTAACGAGACCGGTGGCGGTAATCCCTTACCGCCATACTCCGAGCTCCCTTTGCGCCCTCGCCCTTAACGCCTGCTTTGAGCAGGTGTTAAAGTCGAGGGCGCAAATGGGCCTCCAAGCCAATAACGGTGACCGTTATGAACGGTCACCGTTATTTGCATCTTCCCCATTCCCATTGAGCCCTATGGGGGCTCATTTGGGAATGGGGAAGAGCCTTGGTGAATGGGGAATTACCGCCCCGCCAACCTTGGAATGGGGCAGTAATTCCGCCATCCACCAAGGCGCTGCCGGTCCGGGTACGGCGTCAACCAAGGCGTTAATAGCGCCATTGGTTAGCGCCGTACTCGGAATGAGGCCCATTGTCAAGTTTGCAAGTCTGCCAAGTGAAGCACATGAGAAAGCCCTGGCAGGAGAGTATACCAGGCGGATTCAAGTGTCAAGTGAAGCATATGAGAAAGCCCTGGTAGGACAGTATACCAGGCCGATTCAAGTGTAAAGTGAAGCACATGAGAAACGCCTGGCAGGAGTGTATACCATGCAAAGCCAAGCTGGCAAGTGTGTAAAGTGGATCACATGAGAATGTCCTGAACTGAGGATACTTCAGGTATAGCCAAAGGCTGTGTTGAAATTACATTGGAGAGGAGAGGAAACCTGGCAAGGGAATGCACCCGGTATCCTATGAAATTAAGACTAACAGCTAAGTTGGTTAACATACAAACCATTTTTGATGAATAGAGAAGTCTAAGGAAAGCTCCTACCCTGAGGGGCTTGGACATCTATAAGAGGATAACCTGGGGAAGGGAGCCATCCTCTGGAACTGTGAACTGTATCCATTAGGAACCTTTGTGTTGGAGTTACACCTTTCTTTGTGCATTTTCAAGGCGAAAGACATTACCCTTTTCACCTTATAGTTCATTTTAGAATATGAGGCCCAGAATAGTATTTTGGACACAGGGCATTTTACTTTTGACATCTTGGAATCTGACAGACCCTTAGTTCTTTTGGTTGAGGTAGGGCGATGCCTCTTAGAGTGGGGACAGCAAGGCATTTTCCAATCTCCTTTTTGTTTGAAATCAAAGTCTATAGCCAAAACTATGCCCTCTCTGTGTCTGTGTCTTATTCCTGGATCTTAAAACATCTGCACATATGAGAACGCAGAATTCCTTTTTTGGGCGACACCCTCCCCGTTTCTCAGGAGGTTTATTCTGTTGATGAGATTCAATCAGATACCTGCTTTATCTGTTATGGGCCCTATAATGGGCATTGCACGTACTTTAAGTTCCTGTGAAGTTTGTAAAATTGGTCACATGCTTGAAACAAATAGAAATATTTTTACTTGCTGCCTTCTGCTTGGTAGTGTATACAGAGATTGTTTGACAAGATTTGTACATGATCACGAATGGATAAAAAAGGAAATCTTTCGGCAGCCATGTCTTAGTGGAAAATCTACCTCAATAAATAGTGCACTATTTAATATTTGGCAACTGGTTGAGGCTTTACTAGCAAATACCTCTAAATTATAGCAATTATAATTGGTTCTGAAAGTGGTAGAGTGTAGACGATTGGTGGTGGGAAATATTTGTGACAAAAATGTGGTACTGTATGATAATAGGGAGATCTTGATTATGTGAAATTTGAAATATATGAATTGAAGATAAGGATACGATCAAGTTAAGAAATGCATTATTTTGTATGATATATTTTATTATGTCAAACTATGTATTTTATGGTTTTAATGCATTGTTTTGTAGATACAGTTCTGTACATATAATCTTACTGTTTACATATAATATGCGAATCTCAATTCGAGCTAGATTACATTAAATAAATAATATGGAAAGGCTCCCTGCATCAATGCACACCAACCCCACAGGAAAGGATCCGAGGCAGCTCATGTGGGATCCGGCGGTCTCCAAGTGAAGAACTAAGGCCGCTGGGCATTGACACAAAATGATTTGTCTGCAGAGGACCCCAGAGGAGAGACAGCCTCCTAAACAATGCATCCTTCAGCATCCAATCACTGAAATCCACAAGGTATCTGGTGCTCCAGGCTGCAAGAACATTTGACAAGCCCAGAATATACTCCACTGTCAACTCGATCTGCCTTTCCAGACAATAATGGCAGACATTCTTTGTGATCTCCGCTAACAGCCTTGATCACGTTCCTCCTAGATTTCTAAGTTTTGAAGCTGAGTGGTGATCAATGAGGCATGTTCTGGAAAACATGGTTCAAAGCTATGATTTTTTTCTGGTAACACAAATAAAAGGTTTCGCTCTGCTGACCGGCTTTGTGTGCCTTCCTACCGGCGTGTACGGATTGGAGGCTGTGCTTTCTTTATAGCAGCAGCTCTGCTTTGGAATGAACGTCCGATAGCTATAAAAAAAAGCTAGCCAACCATCTGGCCTTTAGGAAGGCCGCAAAGACATATCTGTTTTAAATGGAACATTCTTTGTTTTGCTTTGCCTTGTCCTTTAGCTCCAAGATACCTTTGGGTGACTGTGCACTCTAGAAGTTGCTTTAACATAACATAACATAACATAACATAACACAACATAAAATAACTTATAACAAAGTAGCAAGACTTCTTCTTGAGACCGAACAACAAAGAAAACAAAAAATAAATAGTACTTATGGTTCAAACCTTCTTGTAAATGCTGGCTCCCTCCTGGCAATCCTTGGCAGTTTTTATCACTAGTATTGACGTGTATTATGTATCCTGCACGCATTTCCTTGTCTTCAATGAGTTCTCCCCTTTGGTTCTCCTCCATCACTTTAGTGGAAGTGTCCTGTTCCAAGGATCACTTACTTGTTGCTGCTGTCTAGATCTTGGTAAGAAGCTTGGAGCCACCGGGCCGCAAAGCTCCCAGCTGAGTTTGAGGACCTTAGTCTTGCTGGAGGGGAGATCTACTTGCTGTGTTCACGAAGGGCTGGTCACTGGTTCCCAACTCCACCTGTTTGCTAGCCTCCTCGGAACTCTGCAAAGGACCTATTTCTTGGGAATCCTGATCTATTCCCCTGCTTCTGCTGCTGATGGGCTGATCCTCAACCTCATCTCCCATTTCCTCTTTGATTCTTCAATGGATGCTGTTTCATCTTTCCCTCCTCCACTCTGGTCCGCCGGGCATCTAACTTACCTGGGGCTTCTTCCCTCTCTGTTTATCTCAGCATCTCCTTCTCTTCACCAGTCCTCTAATGTTGTTCTTGTCAATCGTAATCTCTTTATTACTATGCACCACCTTTCCCTCCTGTACCTTTACTACGTCATCCTCCTGTCATCTCACTCTCCTGACGTCTTACCTCCTACTCCTGTCTCACATGCTTTCTCATGTTTGTCTCTAACTCCTCCTCTACCTGATCTCTCCAACCTCCTTTCTTATTCTATTGAACCTCCTCTCCTGCAGCTTTCTCCACACCAGCCTTCACCTACCTTCGTCTCCACAACACCCCGTCTCAGTATGTCGGCTCTCTCTTGACTCCCTTTCTATTGGGTCCTGTCCCTGCCTCCAGGGCTTTCCTTCTCACAGGCACTTCTGTTTTTCCACTTGAGGAATATGTTTGCTCAGTTTCAATAACTAGATGGTTTGTAAATTGTGCTTCTTCCTCCACCCCCACACCTCGTGGGTATGCTGGCTGAGGCGATATCTGGGTCCGGTGCCATCTTGGGACAGCTGTTAGTGCATTTTCGCGTAGTCTTCTGCGGGGAGGCGTTCAGCGCGCTCCTGCTGTAACTGGTAGGTCTCCATGTATGCAGGGCTCGAGAGGCATGGTAAGGTATGTCTGTGATGGTATGGGGATTTTTTGTCAAAGGAGCACACCAAATGGTTGCAGCTGGCCTCATGATTCTCTGCCACAATTATATCATACTTGTGTTGTGTGAGTCCTCTCAAGGGACAGAGCCTCTTATTGGTGCTAAGTAACAAGTCCATGTCGCACAATGAAGGACGGGTGGAGTAGACCGGGGACCCACCCGTCCACCCACCACCACCAATATTGGGTGGCGGTACCCGGCCCCCTTGGTTCATGACATTCCTTACCCTAAAACCCAGGGCACATCATCACATGTATTGTTCAATGGACACATTGTCCATCTTCAAGAGAAATCAACAGCGTACCTTGTCCTTGGCCCAGAAAGAATAAAAACAGAACCGCCGAAAGCTCGAAGCAGTTGATATGGAATCAGAGCTCCTCGGAAGACCATTTGCTGTCCATGGTTATTGGTCTGCAGCAAACACACCAACCAGACCTACTTGCATTTGATTCTATGATGAGGTACCAGTGACAAAATGAGGATCGCCATGCTATGCAAAGGCTTTTAAGTGTTTATGACACCAATGTAGCTCAATCATTGCCTCCTCTGAAAGAGGTATTATTTGCATGCAAGCTCGCTTTTGTCTCAGAGGAGCTATCTTCTGCATCTGTAGAGGGCAGTCATGCAGTGGTCCAGGGAATATGGCTTGGGTGGGAGAAGCCAAGGGTCCGACCACTCTTGTGTATTCTGTCAGTAATGTCCTTCCTTTGGACAACAGGAGGCACACTCCCTCCTCTCCCTTGATTGTGTGCACCTTCTCAGCTGGCAAAGTGAGGGTCAATCTCACTGTATCCATGGTGAATGCCAGGAACATTTCAGCCATCCTGCTTGGAACTTGCATGGGACCTTGCTGCCCTGCCCTGACTAATCCTCCTGAGTCGTAGTGACACCGCAACCCTGCCAGACTGCAGTGAGACCATAACCCTGGAGGAAGACGATTGGGATAGCAAAATAAGCATAGACAAACTAACTGAGGTAGGCCATCATACTCTAATATCTGTAGTACTTGTGTGTAATGTTTCTAGTTATCCAAGTCAATACCTGATAACCTCTGCGTAAAGCTAAAAGGTCACGTTCATAAGATGGGTTTGTGCTCTCTGACTGCACACTGCTCCACCTTTGACTCCTCTTAATCACTCTGCAGGAGCCAACTATATCTGTAGTCGCTGTTGGAGATGGGAATCATTCGGAAAACACCACTTGTAATATTGCTTGGGTCGCGCCAACACCTAGGCCATCATATCGCCCCTCGCGCCACCTGCCCCTCTCCTCCCCGCCACCAGGTACAGCTGTACCCATCCTCTGTGCCCCAATGTTCCCTACCCCCTCTGTATATCTTTTCTTTTGTTACCTCTGTAAAGTGCTCCATTATGTATCTGTATTGTTGAATACCTCTGTACAGCGCTCCCTTATGTATCTGTATTGTTGAATACCTCTATAAAGTGCTCCGTTGCTTCTCGAAGCTAGGTCCATGCTCAATAAATACCATACTCATAATAATAATAATTAAATTGCCAGACTTAAATTGAAGTGGGTGGGAGCGTTTGGAAGCCATGCTCCTCTACTTTTTTTATTATTTTTTTTGGATAATTTTATTTTAGTTTAAAATATATACAAAGTACTACATTACAAACAAACAGGTAATATATACATCCAATATTGTAATGCAATTATACAATACAACAAATCAATTTCTTATTAACCTCCTCCAAAGGTCAAAGTTCACATTTACAATCAATCAGTTAGTTAGTATAATGTTAGGAATTTACCCCATACCTTTTTAAACAATGCCATTTTCCTTTCTCTACAGTAAAGAACTCTTTGCATGTCTGCCAGATCATGCATTTCTTTAAGCCATACTGCAATGTCTACAGAATCCGGCATCTTCCATCCTCTCAGAATTGTCTTTTTACCCATCATTTCGCCTCTGAAAATCCATTTTTTCTGATTAGTAGTCAGATCCTCCAACATCAAATCACTACCCTATATTAGAGTGTTGAAATCATATTGTAATCTCTCACCTATAACCTTCTCACAGATATTATCAAACTCCAACCAAAATCCTCTCACTCGTGTGCAATCCCATAACATATGTTCTAGCGTTCCAGATTCCTGTATACAAGCCCAGCAATCTGAGTTGTCACTCATGCCTCTCCTTTGCAATCTCTCTGGTGTCCAATACACCCGGTTTAAGATCTTGATTTGTCTTGATCTCTCTGTTAACCTCAAGGAGCACAGTTTAACATTTTCACACATACGAGACCAATCAAACTCATCAATCTCGCCTCCAAGTCTCCTGCTCCACTCCCCTGTCAATAAATCATTTCCTCTGTATGCAGCCACAACCATTCCATACACACGGCTAGCTGATCCACCCTCATCTGAGCACTTCCAAATTCAATCCATCTTTTACTTCAACCTCCCCAATAGCTTTCTTAATTTTCTGATAGTCTGATCTACTAAAATTTGAAATATTAAAGGTAGATTGAATCTCCTTCCCTGTCATCCAACGCCCATCCTTGTACAGGTCTCCAATCCATTGCACACCGCAAAGGAATCACTCATGGCAGAAAATGACCTTTCCCTCTATTTTTATTTTTGGATTCATCCAGATTGAGGCCTTTGTTTCTCTTGAAGCCTCAATACCAAAGTAACTATTCAGTATTTCCCATGTGATCCTTAGACTCCTCGTTATAGGATCCTTTAGGCCACCTAATCTAGATACCATTGTCAGCATTGCTCTTGGAGTGAGTGGTCCGTCGAAACTGGTTTCAGCAAGAACCCATTCATCTGGCACAGGTTCCAAAATGTCGGGCAGGAATTAAACAGAAAAAGCCAAATGGTATGCTCTGATGTTTGGTACACCCAAACCTCCTTTTGACAATGACAATTGTAATTTACATAGCTTCAAACAGGTTGGCTTTTGGTCCCACAGGAAACTCTGAACTATCCTATCTAGTTCAAACCAGTATTTTTTCTCGCTATCCAGAGGTATCATGCCTAAGACATAGTTTATCCTTGGGGCCGAAACCATTTTCAATGCATTAACCTTACCCCAAAGAGATAGGTGTAGTTGCTGCCACCTTTCAACGTCTAATTTAAGCATCGAACAAACCATATTCATATTTTCCTTAATAAAATCCTTAATCCCCAGTGTTATCCACACTCCCGAATATAAGAGTTAACTAGCACACCATTTAAATCCCAACTGTGTGACTAGACTTTTGTTGCCAATGTGTGTTAGGGGTAAGACCTCTGATTTTACCCAGTTTATTTTGTACCCCGAACACTGGTCGAATTCTAACAAGACAATCATCACTTTTGGAAGAGATTGTTTAAGGTTCATTAGCACCAGGGGCAGATTGTCGGCATATAGCCAAACTTTTTGCTGTAAACCCCAACAACTTACACCCTGTATTTCTGCATCTGACTGCAGAGCTATAGCCAAAGGCTCAATCAAAATGACAAATGGTAGCGGCGAACGTGGGCACCCTTGTCTCGTGCCCCTCTCTAAATTGAAAGGTTCAGATCTCTGCCCATTTGTATCACAGTCGGGCAAGTGTAAAGCAATTTCACCCAGGATCTAAACTGGATGCCAAAACCCATTTTTTCTAGGATCTTAAATAGAAATTCCCAATTGACCCAATCAAAAGCTTTTTTGGCATCCAATGATAGGACCGGCAAATCGTCCTGTCAATCTACTGCTTTTGATATAGGGTTAATAACTTCCTGATATTACTTGAAGTTTTCCTCTCCCTCACAAACATTGATTGGTCCCGGGGTATCAACTTTGGTAGCAATGATTCCAATCTCATCGCCAAACCTTTGGCCAGAATTTTATTATCCACGTTGATTAAACTTATTGGCCTATAGCTTGATGCTAAATTTTCATCCTTATCCTTCTTTAGCAGAACTGAAATCATAGCATGCCTTGTGGTACTTGGCAACAAACCTTTCGATAGAGAAGTGGTAAACATGCTCAACAATAGAGTGAGGGCAGCATTAGGCAAAACTTCCACCGGCAAACCATCGGGCCAGGGGATTTACCAGTATTTAATCCAGCAATTGCTGTCCTGACCTCATCCAGTGTAATGTCTCTTTCAAGAAGTTTTGCCTTAACCTCTGAGACCTTTGTGATCTCCAAATCATTAATAAAATCCTTATCAGAACTATTGACATTTGCCTCATTTTTGTATAAATCTGCATAGAACGACTGAAAGACCTAATTTATTTCTTTAGGTTTAAAAGTGATCTTCGCATCATTACCTCTGACTGAATTGATTGCATGCTCCGATTCTCTTTTCCTTAACCTGAAGGCTAACCACCTGTCACATTTCTTCCGTTTCTCAAAATAAGTACATTTTTGATTAAAATATCTCTTTTCCATATGTACCCTCAACAGAGTTTTTAATTCCTTTTTTAATCTCAATAGTTGTGGGATCAAACCATTATATGCCTGGCCCAACATTAATTTCTGAGAAATATTCTTAATTTTGTATTCAAGATCTTTTTGTTTCCATTCAAATATCTTTCTCTGCCCACTTGCCATGCCAATCAGAATACCTCTCATTGTAAACTTAAATACCTCCCACGCCACATCAGCCACAAATTCCGCATTGCAATTTTCTTTCACAAAAAATTCAGCTAAACGTTTATCCAATATTTCCTTATTGTCCAACAATGTGGTGTTTAACCGCCAAGTAAACTGCTTTTTCAAAGCTGAGTCCATCTTGAAACGCGTTATTATGTGTGTGTGGTCTGTCAGCAGAATATTTTTAATTTTGCTTGTCACATAACTTTCAGACATTTTCCCACTCGTGAACAGCATATCTAACCTAGAATAGATTGCGTGCGCTCCAGAGTAAAAACTGTATTCCCTGCTCAATGGGTTCTCTGACCTCCAAACATCATTCAAGTTTTGTTCTTCTAATAAGTCCCTCAGAGATATCGATTGTGCATCTAACTGTTTGCTTTGCCTCGAAATGCTTCTGTCTGAACCTTGATCCAAAACTGTGTTTAAATCTCCACCTAATATAATATTTCTACAACTCAGATTCTGTATAGATTGAGCGACTTTTCTAAAAAAAATCCCATTATCAACTGAGAGAGTATAGACATTGCAGAAAATCACCCCTGTACCCTGTATATTAACCAGTGATGCAATAATTCTTCCATCACTATCATTCACTTCTTTCAAGACTTTCATTGGAGCATTCTTCCTAATCAATATCGCTACCCCTTGCAATCTCGTATTGTATGATGAACCATACACCTTGCCAATCCAACCTTTTTTCAAATTCTCAAGTTCCCCATGTACAAGATGCGTCTCCTGAATGAAACAAACATCACTTTTTAAATCAATTGAATATGTCATTATGTTCTTTCGTTTGTGAATGTTGTTCAATCAATTTACATTCCACGTGACCCCACGTAGTTCACGATCCATATTTAATCCCTTATCCAATCCGTAGCTGTCAACAGACTCTATTCTGTAAAATTGATATTCAAATGTGAACTCCAACCCACAAGTTCTGAAATAGATGCAAAACCCGAAAAGCTACGTAAAAACTAAACTAGTGTAATACATTTTAAAATGTCCAGCCCTGGACACCTCTCTCTAACTTTTAACGCCTATCCTAATCCAATGAGTTATATTATATTTTTTAAACATTGACCTTCCTAAAAATAAAGATAATTAGCCCCAAGCAACCTTATGTATTTCGCCTAACTTTATCTAGTAAATTAGCTATCATCCATCTAACCTCCATTTCGCCAGTACATCACCAGCACTGCATCCAAATGCCATCCATAAGCCCCTTTAACTTAAAGTATACTTAAAGTACTATTCCTAAAATTTACCTGAAAATATTACAAACGAGACCCCCATCCCCTTACCACCCTCTCCCGCTATAAATAATAACGTCAATCATTCATGCAAAAATAAAATCCTCAGCTTCTCATATAGAACTACAGAAAGTGTTGTCTCAATGCACCACTAGACCTCTTCTTATATTATCTATATTCAGCATCTATAACATCCTGCTGTATATATTGATTGATATCCTATCATTTCCTCACTCACATATCCCATGTAATCTTGTAATTATCCTGACCTCAAATTCCATATGAAAGTACATTGAGACTACCCAAACCCCAATACTGATTCCAAAACAATCAATTCCCTTAATGACCTTTACGTCAATTCTCAAATTTGGCAGACAAATATAAATCAATAGTGGTGCTCTAACCTGAAGGTATCCATAAACCAGTTTGTACTTCAATTTAAAACATGCCATTCAACAGACTCCAAAATCACCCGTATATTCTAAAATGCCATTTTGATACAATTATAAAGGAAACCGTGCAGGTGTATCAAAACATGAATCATTCTTTCTGGATCATCACTTGCTCATAAGGGTCTTACATCAAAATTAATTCCAACCAATAATATCATTTGTGACATTTAGAAAATGATAAGGCTGTTGACTCCTTTAATTGTCATTATTGCCCTGTAGCAGCTCAGCTCAACCAAGTCTCATCGAGGTAGATGGAAAAAGACCCTCAGTTCTCTCTTTTATGATGCAGCATTATATCAAAACAAGGGTGTTGCATAATCAACTTCCACTGGTTGGGTACATATCCCAAATGTAAGACTGTAGATGAAAAGCAAAACATGGAA
Source organism: Ambystoma mexicanum (assembly GCF_040938575.1). NCBI lineage: Eukaryota > Metazoa > Chordata > Amphibia > Caudata > Ambystomatidae > Ambystoma > Ambystoma mexicanum. The sequence goes on from NC_090934.1 coordinate 1,242,416,352, forward strand.
GTCACAAATACAAAAGCCCATAACATATATGGCCCTCATTACGACCCAGGCGGTAAGTTACCGCCTGGGCCGTGACTTTACCACCATGGCGTAAACTACGTTTACGCCATGGTGGTTGGCGGACTTACCGCCCCATTCCGACCTTGGCGGGGCGGTAAGTCCCCAATCCCAATTTACCCTTCCCCATTCCCATTTTTGCCCCATAGGGCATAATGGGAGTGGGGAAGGCGTTAATTACGCCACCGTAAATTACGGTGGCGTAATTAACTCCATGGTCCCTTAGCGCCATGGATTTTAACACCTGCTAAAAGCAGGTGTTAAATCCGCCATGGCGCTAAGGGACCTCGTACTCAGGCGGTAAGGGTCGGCGCTGTTTACGCCGTCGTAAAACCCTTACCGCCTGAGTCGTAATGAGGCCCATAGTCTCCACTCCGGCAGGTAGTAGAAGAAGGTCGTTGCAGATTTCTTAGTAATTCATATACTAATTCCTGCTCTGTTGAATCACTAACATTCATAAAGTTGACATTAATAGTACATTCTGAAGCGCAAAGCACTTCACCCTCCAACCGCCTGTACGCAGCACTGCCCAGTCCAAAATCAGGTATAATAGCTTCCCCACCAGTGACTGACCCACCCTCTTTTGCTGCCCTAGGCAAGCCTGCCAAGGATATTATTATCAAAGGACCCAGCCTGGGCTGGTGAAGTTGGATGCAAAGGCAGAATGGAATTCACAACATCCGAGACCTCAAACACAGACACTGGAAAAGTCACTGGCATTTTGGAGACTAATGTCATGGGCGCATACATTGGCGATCAGTATGGACAAATTGTTATTCATTTATCTACAGAAAACTCTTGGATCAACCGCTATTCACTATTTGGACCTTATTTCCCATTTGCGAGACTTTGGTGCTTTTTTATTTTTCCCAAAAAACTACACTTACCACAATGCACTTGGCTATAAACATCTATTCCTGGCTATTCCTATTTTTCTTCATCAGAACTACAATCCCCAGAAGCCCTAGGGATTTGCTCTGCTTCCACCAGCTCAGGAACAGAGAGGGAGGTGGCCGATTGTCTGCAGGTGTGCTGAGCCAGGTGCAACCAATTAGCCTGCCTCTGTGCTGGGCTGGGCGGTATAAACGCTGCTGCCTGCAGGAGCTCAGTCTCTTGCATTGAAAGTCCTTCCAGCTCCTTTTTGCTTCGAGCCACAAACTTTGTATGCTGTTTCCTGCTTACATCTGCTTTTGTTCCAGTGCCCTGGCAGGCTCCAGCCTTGCAGCCGATCACGCTCTGCTGCCTTCTACCTTCCGCTCTGGGCCTTTTGGGCTCCCTGCCTCAGCCCTGCTCCTCTGGGCGTCCTTCCTTGCAGCCTGCTACACCCTGCTGCCTACAGCCCTTTTGGGCTCCCTGCCTCAGCCCTGCTACTCTAGGCGTCTTGCCTTGCAGCCTGCTACACCCTGCTGCTTACAGCCCTAGCCTTTTGGGCTCCCTGCCTCAGCCCTGCTCCTCTGGGCGTCCTGCCTTGCAGCCTGCTACATCCTGCAGCCTACAGCCCTAGCCTTTTGGGCTCCCTGCCTTACAGTCTGCATCTCTCCGCTGCTTACCGCCCTTGTCCCCTGGTACCCCTGTCTTGCAGATTGCTACACCCCTCTGCCTTCAGCCCTTGTCCTTTGGGCTCCTTGCCTTGCAGCCTGTTTTCACTCCGCTGCCTACCGCCCTTTTCCTTTGGGTTCCCTTCCTTACAGCCCTGCTCCTCTGGGCCTGCTCCTTGCTGTCCTGCTCCTCTGAGCTCTCTACCTTGTACCCCACAGCCCTCAGCAATCCACAACAGTTTACCTGCATTCAGTTATTGCAGCCCCCCTGTTTCCTGACTGCTGCTCCCTTGCTTTCTTTCTCATTTTTAACCCTCAGTTCTTTATCCCTGTCCAATTCAGTTATACTGCTTTCCTTTCATTTCCTTCTGCTAGTTTGCTTATCGACTCCCCTATTTCCCTGGATTTATCTGCCAGTGTCTTCTCTTGTACTGTTTGTAGACCCCTTGTACAGAGCTTGTCCGTTGGTTTCCGTCAGGCAACCTCTGCCCCTTCCCTTGTCTCGTTTCTGTGTTACAGACATCCTTAGCTGTTGTTCCAAGCTATGAGCAAACAGCGATGGCCTCTGTTATAGCAAACTGTGCAGAAGGCTAGAGTTTTCCTAAGGTTCGTGGAATACTCTTTTCCTATATCTGCATACACCCCAAGAGGGAATTCATTCTGTACCTTTTTCTTTGCTACTCTTGCCTACTCTTCGTTGTCTTTCCTTTCAGCTGTGTGTGTACTTATCTGTCCACTTTACTTTGGCACAACCACCCAAACCTTTCCTGGGTGTCCTGTGCCACTCTTAATAGAGTGCCATCCCTGACAACTAATCACATTAAATCCTGACCTTCACAGAGAAACGGAACACTGAGGACCAAATATGCCATGGTGAAGACTGCCTATATGAACCTTGGCAGTGGTGTGGATTTTTTCTTGTTGGCCCTGTAATCCATGTCTCTGCAGTTTTGGATATGAGGCTGATTGGTTGGCTATCAAATGACCTTTGAACATGCCAAATCCAATCACACCACAGATAACTTTTTGTTAGATATAAATTGGTGACTTCCATCTGCACATCACTGTGAAGGAAGGATCTGAATTGAAGGCCTGAGTATGCCACTCCTGCACCACAGGTTGGAAACAGGGATTGGCCTCGACGGTGCATTCCGAAGCGCCGACACAGCACTTTCACCCCTGCTCTCGTGTATGTCTCCAGAACAAGCTGTATTCATGTATTAGGCAGGGCCAATCCACAGCACAAGAACATGGGAATCCACCAGAATTCGCATTTACCAAAACGCGACGTAAGTGTGCATTTTGAAGCTGTTTTTGCTGGTCTTTGGAACGTTTCAATACATCTTGTTCCTCCCTAGCAGTTTACAGGCTATATGTTGAATAACATATTTTTCAAAAGCATTCCGAGTACTTATGTGTCTTTTGGAGCTCATTTGTTCATCTCTTAACTTGTAAAGCAGTGGTAATCCTTCCTCCTAATTTACAGGCTGGATTTTGACTTTTGAATGCATTTTGAGCATTTCAGCGTGTTTTGTACCTGTCTTTCCCCTGCTGTTGCAATACATTTTGATCCTGCCTCGTGTGTTGCCAACAACAGGAAGGGCCTCATTAGGCATGGCTGCCTCCAAACTCGGATCCAGGTCTGGGTCCCCTGAATGGGGAAATACCGGGCCATTCCGACCTTGGAGGGCCCGGTATTTCCCCATCCAGGGAACCCGGTCCATCCCCATTCCCATTTGAGCCCCCATAGGGCCAATGGGAATGGGGAGCATGCTAACAACGGGCCTGTTAATGACGGGCCCATTGTTGGCATGCTGATCCGCGAGCGGGTCCCGCAAAAGAAGTCTGGTGAAACAAGGCGTCCAAAGCGGGTTCCAGCGAGCGGACCTCGTAATAGGGCGGTAACGGGTTAACGGTGCCGGCACCTTTAACGGCGCCGTTAACCCCTTACTGCCACGGTCCTAATGAGGCCCGAAGTGTTAGGAATACATCAGGATTCGAATTTCCAAAAAGCTCAGAAACTATATGCACAATGTGGCTGTAGAGTTATTAAAAACCTTCCAGGCTTACCCACCAAAACGCGATGATATGCAGGAAGGAAGAAGGCAGTGGGAAGAGGAGATAAGGCAGGTGAGAGGAAGGGAAAGGACACAGGAACACAGTCTAAACCAGAGATGTGCAGTGAGCAGGGTCACAAAGGAAGAATTCCGCCGAGGAGACACAGCCAGCAATCAGCCTTCCCAGGAGAGGAGGAGCGACCAAACCCGAAGATGCCCCAAAACACACACCCATCTGTCCGCCACAGGACAGCACCGACACCCCGACAGGGCAGCGCACAGACCCTGGAATGCATGCAGACCTCCAAAGCCTATACGCATCCCAGAGCCCCCACACAGCCCCACCAAAGCATCAACACCACCCCCGACAAACAGACACATCCGTAACCCAAATCCCCCCCACCCCCCAGGCCCGACCCTCCCCCACAGGCCCCACCAGTATCCAGGAGGTCCTCAGCACTACGAACCCTCCGAAAAACTCACCCGACCATAGGACGCAGAATCTCAATTCCCCACCAGTCTAAAGTCACACACAGAGGCAAAGGCGAGTCGCGTCCATATCTTCAGTACGCCACTTCTCATGTTGCAACCCCTTCATCGGAGCACACGGACGTAATCTCTGGCGTCCCGGTCAGATGACCCAATACTCGTGTATTGGGTCCCTTACTTTAATCTCCTCCGAAATTACGGATCAACAAAGGAGCAATGTGCATTTTTCAAAGACATTACTGTTAAACAGCACTATGAATGCAGTGCCATTTTAAGCCTCATTTTACCATATACCAAATGTTCAACTGCAATCTAATAAATAAATGTCAAAACAAAACACAAAGGGGGAAATACTTTCATGTCTTTTGGATCATTGTTGAAGCATTGTTTTTAAATGCTCCCAACCATTGCATAGCTTCACTAAGAGTAGAAGTTCTCTTTTCTCCATCTGGAAATAACATTGTCAGCAAATTGAATTTGTTCAGGAAGGCTTTCACCCCCAAGGACCTTGCCAAATCCTTTGCTTCCTTAAAGGATTTCCTAACCATCAAGCCTTCTCTTGGATAGTCTGGGTATACAAAAATCTGGTTTCCCCCAAAGAGGGCAGATTCCTTGTTTCTTGCTATTTTTTAAATATCCTCCTTGATTCTTGTGCTCATAAGTGAAACCAGGATTTGTATGGCCTTGGAGCCTACTTTCTTGCCCACTCTGTAAATGTTATCAATATCCGCATATGTTCATATTTAAATGAGGATATTAGTATCTCAATCGTCACTTGAAGCAGGTCCTCCTCTGCCTCCTCTTCCACGCCATCAAATCTCAGATTCTTACTCCTGAGTTTCAGGTCCATCTCCATGCTTCTCTCTTTTCCTTTCTGAAAATCTTCTCTCAAATTCCCAGATGGGAGTTACAGATACTCCACTCTGTAACTCCCATATATTTCTGAGGACATTGAAGCTGAACTATTTTACAACACAGAGACTTTATTGTCTATCTGGGTGACTTTAAGAGATCCATGGATGCTTTAACATCTCCTGCATCCTAGGTCCAGAGCCACCTTCAGAAGCAAAGAATAAATATCCTGTGGGCTGGGAACCTGATCCATCTCTGCTGTCGGCGTAGGCTTGTTAGGGATTGGGTTTTCAGCTAGATCAATCTTTTTCTTAGAGTTCACTATTTCCAATCATCCATACAAGGAGAGGGCCAAGAGCTGCAGATTTATGCTGCTGCCTCTGCTGCCTGCATTCCGGAATCCCCGATACTTTTTTTTTAAATTACGTTTTACTGTTCTATAATTTTAAAATAAAAGTGTAGGAAGAAGTTGAAACTTGCACTTTCAGCGTACTGCACTGAGTGTTGCCTTAAACAGCAGGCTCAAGTGTTGGGGGGGGGGGACTTGGATTGGGCGTGGGAGGGGACGTGGGATGGGGTTTGTGGGGACCTGGGCCAGGCCAGCAGGGAACATACTTCCACTACTTCTTTTCGTACACCACTGCATTACATATTAGAAAGACACCCAGCACCATAGCTTAAGCTTTCCTGCAGCAGTACCACGCTAGTCTATGATTGGCAGAACACTGATGATGGCTCCAAAGCGTTACTTCCCATCACTAGTCTAATAACTGCCTTTCCCTAAAGCTTACTCTAACGCGGACTACTCCTTCCAGAGCAATGGTGTGTTCGGTAATTACTTTCAACATAGTTGTACCTGCTGGGCTGTCCCTTTCTGCTTCTGAATACAAGAAGGATTTACTAGGCCCAGCGCCGGCCCGGCCAGCTGGTGGTTAATCAGTAGTGCCTCTGCTACTAGTGATTGACGTATTCATGGGGAACAGCGTCAGCTCACTCCTCAGGACGTCCAAAGGTCGTCTATTCTGTTCTGAGAAATGAGTGTCTTTGCTACAGCTGCACACATGTCAGCCCCACTGTAAACACGTGGATGAGTTTCCATAAAGGATGCAGCGCCAGGACAGGGGCTCCGCAGGGGGCAGGGCAGAGCTCATCTGAAGCCGCGTAGCATAAAGGATGCAGCGCCAGGAGAGGGGCTCCTCTGGCGGAGCATAAAGGATGCAGCGCCAGGACAGGGGCTCCTCTGGCGGAGCATAAAGGATGCAGCGCCAGGAGAAGGGCTCCTCTGGCACAGCATAAAGGATGCAGCGCCAGGACAGGGGCTCCTCTGGCGGAGCATAAAGGATGCAGCGCCAGGACAGCGGCTCCTCTGGCGGAGCATAAAGGATGCAGCGCCAGGAGAAGGGCTCCTCTGGCACAGCATAAAGGATGCAGCGCCAGGACAGGGGCTCCGCAGGGGGCAGGGCAGAGCTCATCTGAAGCCGCGGAGCATAAAGGGTGCAGCGCCAGGAGAAGGGCTCCTCTGGCACAGCATAAAGGATGCAGCGCCAGGACAGGGGCTCCACAGGGGGCAGGGCAGAGCTCATCTGAAGCCGCGGAGCATAAAGGGTGCAGCGCCAGGAGAGGGGCTCCTCTGGCAGAGCATAAAGGATGCAGCGCCAGGACAGGGGCTCTGCAGGGGGCAGGGCAGAGCTCATCTGAAGCCGCGGAGCAGGGGAGTTGCTAGGTCTGGAAAAGACCCGGGGCTAAGCTGATGTCAGAACTGTTGGGACTGGGGGCTAGCTAGTGTTTTGGCTGTAGCTCCTGAGATTATATCCGAGGCTACAACCAAAAGATCAGGGGCTATAGCCCCCTCAGCACCCCCCTAGCAACGCCCCTGCCGCAGAGCATAAAGGATGCAGCACCAGGAGAGGGGCTCCTCTGGCAGAGCATAAAGGATGCAGCGCCAGGACAGGGGCTCTGCAGGGGGCAGGGCAGAGCTCATCTGAAGCCGCGGAGCAGGGGAGTTGCTAGGTCTGGAAAAGACCCGGGGCTACGCTGATGTCGGTACTGTTGGGACTGGGGGCTAGCTAGTCTTTTGGCTGTAGCTCCTGAGATTCTATCCGGGGCTACAACCAAAATATCAGGGGCTATAGCCCCCTCAGCACCCCCCTAGCAACGCCCCTGCCGCGGAGCATAAAGGATGCAGCGCCAGGACAGGGGCTCCACAGGGGGCAGGGCAGAGCTCATCTGAAGCCGCGGAGCATAAAGGGTGCAGCGCCAGGAAAGGGGCTCCTCTGGCGGAGCATAAAGGATGCAGCGCCAGGACAGGGGCTCCGTAGGGGATCAGGGCAGAGCTCCTCTGAAGCCGCGGAGCATAAAGGACGCAAAAGCGTAGGCCTACGCCAGGCTGCAGAGTATTCCTCTACGGTTTCAATCTTCAGCTGAAAGGTGGGACCACTACGCAAAATCCCCGGAAATCAAAGCGGGCCTTATGTTCTGGTGACTCATACTGTGCAGCGCTGCCACCCTGGGGCAGTCTCCAGGCGCTCCAGTATACTACACTCATCTCAGTCCAAACACATGTATGCTTGTTTACCATTTGTCACAAGCAGTGATAGAAGTGTACCAAGAAGTAGCAGAACTGTTACTCTGGCGGGGACAGAGTAGGAAGGAAGGGAGCATTGAAGTGTACCTAGAAGTAGCGGAACTGTGACTCTGGCGGGGACATAGTAGGAAGGCAGGGAGCATTGAAGTGTACCAAGAAGTAGCAGAACTGTGACTCTGGCGGGGACATAGTAGGAAGGAAGGATCAACGTTCAACACATTTTTCAAGAGTTGCTGTCACACTGTTTGACAGCCAATTGAGTTGAAACAGATATCAGTTTAGCTGTAACTCACATCCGGTGGAAAGTGGAGAAGTGTGCTTTAACTTCCCAAAGAACAGTTCTGGAGTGATAAAAATGGTTGCAAAAAGTAGTGGCGCTGTGAACAGTATAAAATAAAAGTAGTGTAACACTGCTCCCGGTGTACAAAGGGGACACAGGCAAGATGAGCCAGTCTTTTGGGAGTCAAAGGCTTTTAATATTTCAAGGTCAAAAAAAGATGTCTGGTACTACCTGTTTCTTAGGATTTCTGAACAAAATATTCAGGGAGGGAACAACCAGGTTCTCATCAACTTCATACAAGACCAAGTTAGGGTATAACTCCAAGTGGCTTGACAAAAACCGTAGGGTTCAGCTGATGCAGATTAAGCGCTTGCAAGTAAAAAGGGAAATATTTTTCATTTTCAAAAGTGCTGCAAAACTTTAAAAAAAGGTGCTAAAATGTTGCAAAATATCGTGTTTTACCCATCTGTCCCTAATTATATTTAGTCTGGGTTCATTTCTAATATCCTGTGCCAATAGTAGCAGTGGCTCCTGGCTCCACACATCCCTTATGTGAAGGAACTCCCTTTGGGAGAGATTGTTTTTAGTCTGGATGCACAAAAGGGGAAGTAGAAATGGAATTCTGGAAGTTTAGTAGCTAACTATAAGTATAGTCATTTTATTACGTTTAAATGCTGCAAAATGTACATGCTTTTACAGCAATATTTTGTTTAGGGATCCAATGATTACACCTAATAAAAAAGAAAGAATTAAATTATAACCAATAAAAAAAAAATACTGAATAAAAAAATATATATATGTGGGGGTGGGGTAATGGGTTAAATCTGGTGGGGAGCGGGTTGGGGTGGGGTTTTAAATATGGGGAAACAGAGGGATTGGGGGGGATTATTTTGAGTTCTTTAAAATGCCATTCTTTATTTTTTGGTTTCTTAAAATTACAGTAAACCCCTTTTTCTTGCTGCAAAATTTTGAAATCAACACCCCGTTACCCTGGAGCGACTGAATGATGCTTTCTTGCTTTCGCTCGCTCTCTGACTGCTCAGTTCCCGCCCATGAAACGATCAAGTCAATGGCCAATCAAGATGAGGAAAGTCTCTTACAAGGGTCTCCGGCTCGTGTCCGAGCCCTGTGGAACCCTACTCGTTTTCTTTAGGCTGCAGGTTTCCAGGGCTTCCCGAACCCGCTTCATGGGCATTGTTGTTCCTTGGTCTTCCTTTGGTGGATGCTTCAGCACCTGGTGCAGTAATCGAGCTCTTTTCAACCAGTCCAGGGAACTGCCAAATCTGTTCAGCAGCAGCGACTGCTCCCAGTGTTTCTTGGCAAGAGGGGGTCATTGGTAAGGGGCCTCTTCTCCCTGCATCCCAGCTTTGTTCCAGAGTTCACCCCTGCCTGGGAGGATCTAACATATGTTCACTACCCCTCTGTGATGCTGCACCGACTCCTTCATCTGTTACTAATGCCGGCCCTCTGGAGCCTACCTATTCACTACGGTTAAGAGGGACACCTGATCTCCACCCTCCTCCTCAGGTTTGATATAAGTATCTTCCCCTCTACCTGGTGCTTTGCTTCTCCAGTTGCCTCCTAGCGGGTGACTTTATCCAGCACTGTCAACATTCCCTCTCGGGACTCCCTAACAGAGAGTAACGCTGCACAAGCCAGCAACTTTGTTTGGGATGGTACTTCTCCTTCTCCACCACAACCTCCTCCTACCAGCCTTCCACTTCCTGCAAGAATCTCCTGCCTTCTCAGTATGCCTGTAGCTCGCCACTTTCCGCCAGAAAACTCCTCTCCAGCTCCTACTCTACAGTCCCACGAAAGGGCTGCTTTTCCACCCTGATCCCCCCTCCTCCAAGGTGAGGTCTGGGGAATCTTGCTGCACCTAGATGGTGTGAACTGGCTTGGCTCTGGATTGGGTTATGTGCTTGGGATCCAGAGGTTTATGATGGTCTGAGCCCAAGGGTATTTGCAAGGCCAGCCGCCATTTTGTCTTTCACACTGTGGCTGACTATTTAAGGGCTGCCACCCCTCCCTACAAAGGCTGTGGTGAGTTTGTCTGTTCAGCATTCTCTGGTTTGTCAGTGTGTACAACTTGTAGCAGTAGGTACCCAGGAAAGCCTTTCTGCTCTGGAAATCTTTTGCTCTGGGAGAAATTACATTTTGTGCATCCCGCGCAGAGGCGTAGCCAGGATTCTCTAACAACTCCGGCCTGAAACTAATGTAGTTGGCCCACCGTAGTGGCATTAATATCTGTAAATGCCCACACCGTGCTGCTAAGTGGGCATTTACAGATTTAGGGTGGGCCTTCCCACTCAGGCCCCACACTGTTCACGCATCTGATCCCGCGGCCTTCATTATAATAGTCAGACAATGAGAGGGATAGAAAATTTTTCAGTGCATCTAGCAGAGATCCGCTGGAAGTGCGTTCGTTGCTCTTGTTGCCACAGTATCGTCGTCCGTCCCGTGGACTCTGGTGGTATGATTGTTATGTTTGTTTGTTTTCTCTGTTGCCACAGCCAAAGAAATTCAAAAGCCACTAATGACTTCAGGTTTCTCTGGCACCGTTGCTGGAGAAAACAATGTATCAGAATTACCATCAAGAATCTTATTTTGACTCAGCGCGCCTGCCCAGGGTAATCTTGAATCCTTACAATATCTCTTCATTATGAGCCCTGCGGTTTGAATAACTTAAAGGGGCAGTTCTGCTTTTTGACCAGAGGTGACAGAGTTTGGGGATTAGAAGGGACAACCTCTAAGGAAACAGGGAAGGACAGACAGAGCAACCTGCCAGGTCCTTAGGGAGAAGCCCCCCGCCCCCAGGACCCCATAGATAGCAATGGGTCCTGTTGTAAACTCATGTGATGAGTTCCCGCTCAACCTAGGAATGCAGCAAGTGTCATCTAGGGATCTGCTGTTTACCACTTCCAGTCACAGCATCCATTTCACTCCTTGTGAAAGGAGGATAGCACAGAGGCAAAGCGCTGGTCTCGGTAGCACGACCACGCAAAACAACAGAGGTTCAAATTCCAGATCCACGCTTAGAAGCCAAACTCAGGTACGGTATTAGGCGTCTTATAAAAAAAAAATACAATAAAATAAATACATACATAAAATAGGGGTGGCACCCAGCCCGTGTGACCACCATTCTACCAGTTGCCACGGTCAAGCATGGGGCCTCATTACACATGTAAGCCCAAGTCACAATGGACCCCCTCACTAAATCTTCCCCAGCCTTGTGGAGTCCTGGGCTGGAACTATGGTACATTTCTTCCAATTGAATAGGAAATTGAGCTCCTGGTGGAGGTTCATGGACAGGTGTCCTTGGCCTAGAAATGACATTGCATCCTAGGACATGAACATTATATCCTCTAAGTAGATGATCCTTCTTGCACCCCTTTCACTGCAGTCAGCCGCCACTGGCTCGTTACCTGCGCTAAGCAACAGGGCACAGAGAAGACCCTGACGTGAAGGCTCTCCTGCTCCCAAAATCACTGTGCCCATTGGAAGTGTAGGGGCAGTTGATGGGAACTAGGAATTGGGATGATAGGTACGAATCCCTGAGGTCTAGCCAAGCGAGCCAGTCCCATCACAGGAAAATGTCTCTGAACATGTGTATTCCTTCCATTTTGAAGTCCAAGTAAACGACCAACTTGTTGAATAACATGACGTTTATAACCAGTCTTAATTGTGTAGCGTCTTCATCAAAAAGTGGTTGTTCCCAAACCCAGTGGGTTTGTATGTATTTATGCATGAGCTTCCCTTTGTGAGCGAGAGCTGTCACTTCCTGGTCTATGAGGGTTTGTTCCTTCTGGGGTAAAATCATAGGGACGGGGAGTCTGTCCTGGTGCTCAGTGGCAAACCGTTATATATGAAAGCCCCTTCTATTTGGCTTACCAAGGCATCCCATGATGTTGCATCCAAATTCTTCATAAACAGCCTTGTGCAAATCCCCACTGTGGCAGCACTGCGTTCTTCTTGATACCCTCTTGTAGTGGCAGCGTTCAGACTTGGTGCTCTCCTCTAACTGTGGCCCATGCTGTTTTGTCCTTGTGACAGGAAGAAGGAATTGGTGCACTGTTCCTGCCAGTGTCAGAAGCTCCTCTGCCCCTGGCCAAAGATCTCGTGTCCAGCTTAAATCGACTGGATGAGCGTCCCCTTCATCTCTAGGCCTTCACAAAAACCTTCAAGTTGAGCATTGTTGGATCAACATGTGTGCCTTTTTGAAATCTGTTTAAGTCCCAACATATCTTGCCAAATTCCTAGCAAAAGAGTTATCAAAAAGAAACCCTAGGGTTGACGCTTCTGCGGCTCACACGGCTAAAGCTGGGTATCTAGTCAATTCAACTAAACCCATTCCATCTAATAACATTACATTTTTCCATCTAAAAAAAGTCCATCTAATGCATGTTTTTGGGGGGTAAAGGTTTAATTTCTGTTCTGGTGCCTATTAAAGCGTAAAAAACCGGGGCTTGGCCCCCCCCCCAAAGAAAAAAAGAGAAAAGAAAATGCATTAGATGGACATTTTTTAGATGGAAAAATTTCGATGGAATGGCATTAGATGCAATGGTTTTAGATGAAATGACCATAAACCGCTAGTTGCCATAGTGTACTATCCCTTTTAATGAAGGCATGCTTGCCAACTAGCACTGCTAAGCTGGCCAACCGATTTTATGTCCAGTTTATAAATATCATCTGGTTAACGGCAGTCCTCATATCTATCTTGGTCTCGCGTCCAGCTGCATAAAAGAGTGTATCCCGTGTCAAGAAGCTGAGCGGAATCAATGAGTGATGAGTACATAAGGTTGTCAAATCAAGTTGAATTTGGGATGAAACTCAGGTTAACTATAGAAAAACACACCATAAACACAGGAGGGCTCCTTGTGGGTTGCTGAAGGCAAAAGTCTCTGGGTGCAAGTAAAAGATCTCTTGATACGGCACACTCTCAATCGGGGATTGGGTTCCGGCTCTACCCTAGTCAATCGTCGTCTGCGGGTTAAGAGGCCCTGCACTTCTTTCTTGGAGCATGGTTTCTTTGATCACAGTCGGCTTCTATTTGTCCTGTCCTTTCTGGTTCTCAGGAGACCCTTTCCTCTGTGTCTTTGGGTACCCACACATTAGACCTTGGCACCAGCAAAGCCACAAAGGTGCCACCAGGGGCCGCACCACTTGGACTGTTCTACAAGCTTGGTTTGGTGTCTTAGGTCTCTTCACTGTCCAGGAGCCTGTCTTTCCTCCCCCAAAGTGCACCTTCTTCTGCATCTTCAGCGTGCTTCAGCGATCTTCTTCCTACGGGACGTGCCCTTTCTCTCCGTTGTGCTTCTCTCTTCTCTGTTCTACCACATCCTACCTGTAGGTTTGAGTTTGCGCTCTGCTCCCTTTGGCATGGCCCCTCCTGGTGCTATTCCTTTCCCTGTGTCCTGTCACCATGCTGGGCTCTTTTCCCAGAGGATTCTCACCTTCCTGGGCTGGCCTACCTTGGCCAGCCAGTGGTCCTGAAAGCTCTTTGAGGAGTCTGTTGACATAAGGCCAGTGATCAACAGGAGAGGCTGGCGGATCCATGTCCTTCCACTGGGGCCTACATGAAGGAGCATATCATGGCCCCCGAGCCCCAAGGTCAACAAAAAGTCCCATCATCCAAATTCCAACGTGTGATTTAGTCAGTACAGCTAAAGGAGCCATTTGGACTGTCAGGGGGCGGGCTCATCAATTTATGATGGGGTAGCGCTCAGAGGGCCTGGAAGCCGGCGGACTAAGTTAGACTCAAAGGCACATCATGGAAGAGTAACTGCAAGATATCCATGAACTCAGAGAACTGGGATTTCAGCTTCTCGTCCTGAGTTCGATGGAGGTTTCGGAACTTATATTCATTTTCAAAATGTCGAAGAGCAATTGCTTGTCATTTCACTAAACGTATTTGGTGCATAAGATTACTAGTGTGGGCCCCGACTTCCAGTTCAGGGTTCTGATTGTTGCTTAATTTGAGTGACAGGTTGCTCCAAATGAAAGCATCAGTGTGTGATCTAATGTTATCAACGACTGTCAAGAAGAGCATTTTTGAATTCTTTCACTGGGCCTCATTACGACCCTGGCGGAATTCGGAAAACGATGGCGGAAATGCAATACCGCCATCGAATAGCGCTCGGTGCGACTATGACCCGTCACCGCAAAGTACGAAGCCACTAGCGACACCGTAGTGAACGCCAACGCCAACTGCACCAAGCACGCGCGCGCGCGCCATGCCAAACCGTAAACACCACCATGGCGCAAGGGTACGCCAATTCCGACCCTAGCGGACATGTACCTAACGCCATCAAGCATGGCGGAATGTACCATTCCGCCATGGTGAGAAGTACGCATCGCGAATCAACCGTAAACGGCCCCACTGAGTGCCTGTACACCGCTCCCTGCCCACAAAGTACAACTCCCCGTAGGTGCAATGAAGCCACAATGCAACCAGTGAAATGTACAAGTCACCCATGCATGCCAACGAACAAAAAAACACAACAGTGGCCAATGGGAGCTGCAGGGCACAGATGGCACGAATACAGAAGCCATCCCAATGGACATGACCACAGTCCCCCACCAAGAAACGCACGCAAACACAGGCACCTGTGACCAGCAATATTCCGAAAATCACATCATTCCACCAGTCCACCTGGCTGACCGGCATCTGTCACACAAAACCCAATCCCCCGCCCCTGAGCATGACAACATTCAAACAGTCATATTGGCAGCCCCCATCCCTGACCTCACGGGCTTCGTAGGCAAACGCGCCCAGTACAGTACCACGCAACTAAACTCCGAAGCTGGAACCCAATGCAGATCTCCTCACAATACATCGCTCCCCAAATAGGCATATGCCACATCACTTGCAAAGAAGAACGCTACACGGGCCAAATCAGAATAGAAATTTAATGCACAACAAAATCACCAAGCCCATACAGCCATCAGGCCATGAACTCCAAAACACATTTCACCATTGTGGGCTGCATCCGCAAGAAATGACCAGCCACTACTTGTGTGACGCCCTGTTCCATCATGGTACACAGAGCCACATTCACGTACGAAAAGGCAACATGGAAGCGCACAGAACCGCAGGGCCGTCCCAATGGGGAGGCACTAGTCCAGCTGAAAGGCCGAAATGTTGCTCCGAGCCACCAGTACTGCGTAAGGGCATGTGGCCCATTGGCGATCGTCCCATAAGATCGTAATGCTGCTCCACTGATTAAAACGAAGCAGCAGGTGTCGGGAGTAAAACCCATCTGCAGGAGTGGCATACAGATGGCAGTGGCAAAAGGGGAGGAGATACCTGTCAACCAAAAGAAAAGAAAAAGAACAGAATGGCCATCAGAACTACATTCCAACAACTCACTTCAATGATCACACTAAATCCACAGCCATATGCATGCTAGCCCACTCCAAAGGTCCATCACCACCCAAAAACCACTTGTGACTCATAACTATCTATATCGAGGTGTAAACACCATCACAAACGAGTGTACCTGTGCATGCGTCTGTCAAAACAGAATCCATCAGATGGGATTGGTAACGTGCATGGACACAAGTGTCTGAGGGCGCGTCGAGACAGGGAGGGCTCAACAAGGCCAGATAGACGATGGTCCCACTATGGCAGCCCTGCATCACATAGCGTAGGGGAGGCGGATAGATCCCAAGAAGCCCTGTACATGGCAAACTCTGTATCAAATCACCTGCCCATGCATCCATTCATCATTCCCTCATCCCGGTATAAAAACGCCTGAATATTTACTCACATAACATTAGAAATATCCATTGAGTCTGTGCGTTATGCAGCCTGCAAAATCCACAGTGCCCCAGCCCGTAATTCCAGTGTAGTGAAGTAACATGTATTTGGGAACGTCCGGCCTCATCGCCCACGTCGCTATTGCGCATCCCATACTATTCATATCAATCATTGCATCCTCGCCATGGCCCCTGTCCCAAGGACATTGAACAATAGTACGTTATATTTGCAGTCAGACCTGTGGGCATTTCCTCGCCGCCAGCTGAAAACCGAAAGCGCCGCCCTTCGAATTCCTCATTTGCAACATCACGTCGAAGAGGCATCTGTGGCCGTTTGAAATCACTAATTAATCCATCGAGTGCGGCTGTGTGTGAAAATGGCAACTGCCTTCACCCACAAATGGGACGCCCCGCCCGTCGTTGCAACTCGGTACAGTGATGCATGAGGGCCCACCGTTACTCGAGTACTACGTTCCACTGACCCTTCACAAGTCTGTTCGCGACTGCACAGATAGTATGTGAAACAATGGGACCACAGCAGAATGAACATATCAACCAATGTTACACGGCCATCGGGTACAAATACATGATTGCAATAGCAAGATGCCATTCCCCGAATTGCAGCGTTGTGCGCGGGACGTGCTCGGCCAAAGGGGAGAGCAGTTTGCACAGGTGGAATGAATCACCACAGGTGGAGGCCATACAGCCTGATAACACATAAATTGCACAGCCAGTCTCCTCCCACAACCACACCGAAATGCTACCGGCAGGACTCGCGATGTTGGCCCTGGGGGACATGATAGCACTGCAAGTACTCCAACTCCAAGAAGAAGACGAACACCAACTACAACCGGCCGCACGGAGGAGACGCAGGAGGAGGAGGAGGGCAAGGCAGGGCCAGCAAGGGCCGCCAGCACAGCCACTACCACCACGCAGGCAGCCCGCAATCCCACGCCTCCGAGCACATCCGTTCAACCTCACTGATGAGCAGATCCACACCCTCTACCGTCTGGACCGGGACACCATAGCCGCCATTGTGGACATGACACAGGCTGACCTTGTCAGCATGATAGATAGCCCAACCGCCATCCCACCCCTACTGAAGGTGGTGTCTGTACTACACTTCCTGGCCACAGGCACCTACCAGCACACAGTCGGACAGTTGCATGGCATTTCTCAGCCACTGTTCTCACGGACACTATTGCAAGTGCTCGATGCCCTCCTGCAGCACGCAGACGACTACATCTCCCTACCACGCTCGGAGCAGGAAATTACCAACACAAAAGTGGGATTCCATGCACTTGCCGGCATACCGGGTTGCATTGGTGCCATCGACTGCACCCATGTGGAATTGGTCGTCCCACATGCCATGGAGGCCCAGTACCGCAACCGAAAACAATTTCATTCTCTGAATGTACAAATGGTGTGTGACTCCAACAGGATCATTACACATTGTTGTGCCCGATTCCCTGGATCAACCCATCATTCTATGGTCTTGAGGAACTCTACAATACCACGCTACATGGAGCGACACGCAGGGAACAGATCCTGGCTACTCGGTGAGTCTCATTACATGCATGATAATGTGGGGTATGTGATTCGGCAATGACCTGGCAGGAAGGGGGGGGGTGTGCGTACGTAGCAATGGCATTCCACATCATACGTTTATCGTCCACATACAGGTGATGCTGGATATCCACTGAAGAGATGGCTCCTCACACCAGTCCGGAACCCACGGGACCAGCATGAGGAGGACTACAACCATGCCCACTCACGTACCCGTGTAGTCATTGAACAGGCATTCGGCCTACCGAAGGGTCGTTTCCGCTGCCTCAGCAGGTCTGGCGGGGCACTCCTGTACCGCCATGAGAAGGTTGCAAAGATGGTGATGGCATGTGTCATGCTCCACAACATGTGCGTACGTAGAAATGTGCCCATGCCCCCTGACGCAGAACTGCAAGCACCTGATGATGGTCATGATGAGGGTGGGGATGTGGCAGCACCTCAAGGAGTCTGCGAGGCACCGGAGGGCCGTGACATTCGTCAGCATCTCATTGATGTATGCTTCTAGCACTCACTCCTGGTGGCTGATACATGGACACGGGACTCGTGGCACTGTGTGTGTCTGGGACATGCACAATATGGACTGTACGCCTATGATGGCCTAGTACACAAAGATCAATGTCCACACATCTCATTGGTTGATCGTGCACTGTTTATGGCATATGTGATATCATGTAGTACACCCTATCGACCCGCCACCCAAGTGAGCCCAACACACCCCCTCCACCCTCCTACCTCCCCCCCGAACACCAGTGTCCAAAGATGCTCATTGTCAGTGGGCTGTCGCTATTGCAAGCCCCCTCTGCGGGTATCAGGGGCACCCCTGCCTGTGGAGCGCAGGTTCCTCCCAGATCTACGTTGGGGGCTGCCCTGGACGGAACTTGCAACGGATGATGTCTCTGCCTGCTCACGTCCATGCATGTCCCTAAGGGTTTGCGAGAGCTCAGTGAGCACACGGCGCACTGCGGCAAGTTCGGCACATACGTCCTTGGACGTCGCATGCAGTTCCCCCCTCAGGCTCTCGGTGCTACTCTCCATTTGTGCCCTTAGTGTCTCTGTACCTCTCTCCATTTCTGCCCTAAGTGTCTCAGTTGATGTTTCTATGTCTGCCTTAGTGCCCCCACATTCATCGGCATGGTCCTTGAGGAGCGTGGCCAGTTGCTGCTGTTGCACGATTAACTGGTCGAGGGACTGTTGCCTCTGCTGGGCCATGGCCATTTGCGGGGGTGTCACAGAGGGGCTGTTGTCCTCATGTTGCCTTGCCACAGGGCTTGTGGGGGATGGCCAGTCGTCGTCTTGTGGGTGCCCCTGCGTGGTATCCTCATGTTGTACGGGATGGGACAGTCAGGGGGATTGGGACAGGCCATGGATGGATCTGACTTCGACATCCCCGTCTTCTGTGTCGGAGCATGCTGCCATCAATGGGGTGTCACCTATGGTGCTGCTGCCACCAGAGGCAGTGCCTTCTGTGGCATCCGTTGGGGGGACCTGTGGTGGTGGTGTTGTGGGCATGCTGGCTGCTGGGGTGCCTGTTGATGTTCCCTCCTCTGTGCTGCCACCTGATTTGTGCTGCTGCCGTGTCTTGATGCGTGCAGCTGAGGTGGAGGGTCTTTGGCCGTTGGTCTTGGCCCTCTTTGCAGGTGTGCTGGTAGGGGTGTCCTGATGCTCGTCGTTTGGATCGGACCCTGTGGTGGAGTAAAGGAGGGCGAGGGTTATTAATGGGTCTGTGGGTATTGGAATGGCATTGTATCACATGCATTGGGGTGGTGCCTGAGGGTGATTTGGGTCGGGGCCTTGGAGGTGCTTTCATTTGTGTGTGGGGTGAGGGTGCAGTTGTTTGGCAGCCTGCAGTTAGGGTGTGCCTGCTGCACGTGTAGTGCGTGTTTTAGGGGTTTTTAATTATTTATGTATTTATTGTGGGTTTTAACGTGCGCTATCAGGCCGATGTGTGTGGACGTTCTCCTGGACATGTGTTTCTGTTGCACTATGTGGACACATGGTACTTCACATGGATGGACTTTGTGGATTTGGCATTGTTTTATTTGGCCCACCTACCTGAATCTTCGGATGTCTGCACTCCTTTCTCCATCCCTCCGACTCCCTCTATGCTCTCCATTCCGATGGTGGAGGCACAGATTTCTTCCCAGGGGGTCAACTTGATGGGTGATTCAGGACCTCCCCCGGTGGCTGTGGCAATGTTGCGGTTGGCAGAGAGTATGCTGCGGACGCGTATCCGCAGGTCGTCCCATCGCTTTCGGCATTGCTGTGGGTTGCGGGGTGCGGTCCCCACCGCACTTACCCGCTGTGCCACCAGAGCCCATATGGCCTTCTTGTTTGCAAGTGCCGTCCTGGTCATTTGCGTGCAGAAGACGACGGCAGCATTCTCCTGGAGGGTCTCTGTAAGCACGGTGAGTTCCTCACGGGAGAAGTGGACCTGCCGCTTGCGGTCGCACGCTTTCTTCGCTACTTTTCCCATTTTTCTTGGTTTCGCTAGGGTGGATGTCGGGTTGGGGTGTGTCTCAGGGTAGTGTTTTTAGTGGTTGTGTGGTTTTAGTGGTTTTATAGGTGTACGGCGGGATGTTTCCCGTTCCGGGCCCATGTTTTAACTTCCGTTTCCGTATATTTCCGGTCACCGTACTTTCCGGTAGGCGCACACTGCGGTGTCCGCTGTGATGGGTGGCGGTATTGCATCTAGGGCGCCGTACGGCGGCGGTGTGGGCCGTTTTGGGGTCATTTCCGCCATCGCGGACTTTGCACTTCCGCCATGCCGTGGTGCTCGTGCCCGATGGGTCGGAATGGGCCGCACTTTGCTCCTTCGTGCAATGGCGGAAACGCTATTTACGCTGTGGCGGTCCGGTCAGTCACTTTCCGCCAAGGTCGTAATGAGGGCCACTGTGTTAGAAATGTGGGGTGCGCTTTTCTGAGGTCCTCCTCAGGAGTGCCTTTTGATTATGGCATGACGTATTTTCACACTCCTGCATGAAGCCCCAAACACACAAAGTTTCTCATCTTCATATGGGACCTTCCAAACTCACCCGTGGCGAGCTACCCAATTGTTACAACTGCGGATTCTAATTATCAGCTTTAATTTAGCTGATCACAGAAGTGATACATTTTCGTGACTTTTACCACTCATCATTTTGCTTCAACGGACATGCAGTTGGTTAATATGAAGCCTATTGGATGGCTGTTCTTGATTCATGAAGGCGATCATGGTACATGGGGAATTTCTGTAATTACCATTGAAGTTCTCACACGTTTTCTCGCCGCTGTAGAACTACCAGGTATCTGCGGGCACCGAGTCATGGAGCAAGCAATCAGAAACTGATTCTAATCCTGCCCTGAAATTGGCTTTAACGCGCAAGGCTTTAGCAGGGAAGCTTTTTTAACGCAGTGTGCTGCAAAAGTGCACGTTGGAGGCCTATAGTGCAGAAGAGGCCATCTAAAATGTAATCACTACCACCAGGTCACCAGTGCAGCCGAGGCCCGAGGTCACCAGGTGACTCTATGCCCCTTCAAGTTATGGCCTGTTATTTCACACATAAATCCATTGTGGGACTTGTAATGTTCAATTTGAATTGAGTAAATTAGACTTAAGTCACCCGATCTCAATGACGTGCAAAAGAAAAGCCCACTGAGATAACGAGTGATGAGGGGGGGTTTGTTGTGTTGGCTGTCACGTGGTGAAATCAGTGTTTACTGCAAGCACCTTCTTTATTGTTGATGTCCGAAGCCCCGCACAGAATGCCTCAGATGTAGGCCAGGGCAAGTGGGCTATTCCATTGCCAGGTCCAGAACAAGGTTCTGAGCAGTTGTGTTATACGAACGCTGCTTGGTGAATTAAAGACACCATGAATTAATACAGAGTAATATATCACACTGCATTGTCCGGTCTTGAAATGAACCCCATTGTAGAAAGTGCCAGTCCAGCCGCCCTGTCCCTTTCTTTCTTCTAGAAACGCATGTGTTCAGCCTTTCACCCTCTATCCGAATCCAATCTATTGTGTAGCATTACGTGGGGCGATAACAACATCCTTTATTTACAGCACTACAAAATGGCACACACACATTGATGTGGGAGGTGCTGCATGGCCTCATTACGACCCAGGCGGTAAATTACCGCCTGGGCCGTGACTTTACCACCATGGCGTAAACTACGTTTACGCCATGGTGGTTGG
The DNA here is from genome assembly GCF_040938575.1 of Ambystoma mexicanum. Lineage (NCBI taxonomy): Eukaryota > Metazoa > Chordata > Amphibia > Caudata > Ambystomatidae > Ambystoma > Ambystoma mexicanum. The sequence continues at coordinate 1,242,437,708 of NC_090934.1, forward strand.
CGGACTTACCGCCCCATTCCGACCTTGGCGGGGCGGTAAGTCCCCAATCCCCATTTACCCTTCCCCATTCCCATTTTTGCCCCATAGGGCATAATGGGAGTGGGGAAGGCGTTAATTACGCCACCGTAAATTACGGTGGCGTAATTAACTCCATGGTCCCTTAGCGCCATGGATTTTAACACCTGCTAAAAGCAGGTGTTAAGTCCGCCATGGCGCTAAGGGACCTCGTACTCAGGCGGTAAGGGTCGGCGCTGTTTACGCCGGCGTAAACCCCTTACCGACTGAGTCGTAATGAGGCCCAAAGCCATAATCCCCTCTGCCTTCCACTTTTCTTCTTCATTCGTGTTAGTTCACTCATTCTTTGCTTTCTTCCCCACTTGCTTCATTCCTCAAACTTTCCTCAATCACTTCCTTTCTTTTTCCCTTGTCCATTTCCCGACTTTACCCCATGCCTTTTCCCCCTTCTCTCAGATCTTTCTTTTCTATCACCAGGCACGTCATTTCACCAAAATGCCAGGGTAGTGGAAGTGACATCACATGACCCTTGACTTCTGATGACATCCCAGCAAGTGATGTCATTTGACCCCACCCCGAAGTGGCATCACAGCAAGTCGATGGAACACAACCTTTCAACCCTTGACAAAACAGGAAGTTGCATCACATAGCATTGTCCCCAAGTACACTACGCAAAATATGGTTAAGATATCACAGTAACGTGATGTACATTTCATACAAGTAGGCATCACCATATGTATCATTAATAACAGTGTGTATAGGCCCATATTTCCAAATTACTGTGAATGCAAACAGACTTCCAAGGCCAAATGATAATGATGTGTTATTATATAGCACTTACACTTAAGATCTTTATATAGAACAAATATACATACAATATCACCCGACCTGTGTTGGTACTCATTTATCAACCTGAGTTAATCTTGCCGGCATTCGAGCCGATTCGAGCCTGCAACCTGCAGATCACACACACATCACAACAGCTAGCACTCAACCCACTGAGCTATCATACCAGTTATAGTTAAACGAGCAATTACATGTCTGAATGTACTGAAAGTCAGAAAGCAAATTATAATCTGTAGTAGATACCAATAAACTGTAACTGAGATTTAACAGCAGGCCAGTTCATCTGCAGGTGGGGTGCAAAGTTGGCCACATGTTAAGCCAGCATAAATCTACTTTACAGGCTTCAGAGGTTGGCAAAATACATACCATTGGGAGGGTTCATAGCTGTGTGTTAAAGAATTTAGAAGAGCACAGGGAAAACAGTGCACTCATAAGGCATCCCGTACTCTGGGCACTCGTTACCTCCTACATGCAAACAAACATCCTGAACAGCATGCCAGGGAGATAGGAAAGATAGGCACATTACAACAACGCGTTAAGTGTGGCAAAATGAAATTAAGGGTCACTTTATGTGCTATGGTCAAACATTTCTACACTGTACACAAGCTTTTAGGCACACAGATTTTGTCAAGTGACCGAGGACACAGAGATGAACGAAACAGAGACAACGGCAGAAAAAACATGCGATAACTGCAACTTGCAAAAAGCAAAATGCATAGTCCGAAACTGATGCTTATTCTACTCTAAAAGGTTTTTGGAAGTTTTTGTCTGCATTGTGAATTTGAGGTGTTTAAGAACAAACCAGTGACTCACCCCCTGAAATGTGCCTGAAATAAACCTTTAACGAGTCTAGCAATTATCGTATAGAATTCCAGAAGGACAACTTATTTGTTTTTCCTATTCTCTCTCATTTACGGTCACTACTCAAGTTGTTACACTTGTGAAACCCCTGATTGTTTTAAGAGGCCTGAGCGAGAAAGCCAACCACTCCAGAAACTAAGAGCCACATGACCGGCGCTGGCCACAGCCCAGGAGCTTCAATTAAAAAAACACATTTTAAACAACTTTTTTTTAGTGGTAGCAAGGGTGACTCAGGGGTTGAAGGTGCGACTTCTGTCTACCCCAAATGACGCTCCTGCACCCCTTTATTTGCCTTCTACCCCTATCCCTTTGTGCAATCAGCCCCTCCCATCGCACTCCACGGACGCCAGAATCCCTGGCCTGCCGCTATTGCTGGACGTGTGAGTGAGCGGAGCCTGGGGCCCCGATTTCATTGCTGCGCTAATTACAGGACTAATAACCCGCTCGTTTATACGACTTTGAATAAAGGGCAGTGCTCAGCGGGCGGCGCGCTCCCGGGGTTTACTGCCAATCCCAGCGGGGTTCGCCGGCAGCAAGGGCAGGTGACCTTTCCATACAGGAAGGAGTACAGGGGTGGGTGGGAGGCGATGGGTGAGCATGGAGATGGGGAGGGGAGATCAGTGAAGGTGGCAAGAGCTGAAGAAAGATAGTGCTTTAAGTGGGGAGAAAAGGGTCAGCAATCCCTAAAGCACCACAAACGAATTGCTGCGAAGAGGCAGGTGCCAGGCCTCCGCCCCTTTCCCTCGTCCCAGTACTTATGAAATTCACCAGAGCTTTCACGTTTCCCGTGGCCATGCGCGAGAAGGCCACCCAGTCCTGTTTTTCCATGGAATGCTGGGACTTCTAGTTTTCCTACATTTGAAATGGGAAAGAAAAAACGACAAGTCCCAGAATCCAAAAGGAAAGGAACAGGACTCGATGGCCTCCGTTTACCTTTCCATCATGAAGCGCATTCCAAAACTTTTCTTCTTTGGCACTACCTCTCCAGGAGGTATACCCCGACAAATCCATAATCCTAGTAATTTTTTTCCTTGCCAACTTGGGCGTCAGTTGCAAAAGCTTAAATTGGGTCATCCAATAGGTGTTCCACGGAGCACTGGGGCTTTTGATGACTCCCTATTTTCCCTTAACGCGGCACCGAAACAAAGAAAACATCTTCAACGTCATCATCGCCCTCCCTTCGTGTCTTGGGAAACTCTGGCAATATGCTGTTGTTGGTCAGTGGTGCTTTGGCCTGACAACGCTTCATCACGTGGTCATGCTGGTTTATTGTTTGAGAGTACCACTGCACCAGCATACCTTGACAAGGAGATTCGGCTTGCTGCACCTCGCGCACTGCCGGCCCACCTCATGGCCAGCAAGGCTGGCCCTGTATAAAAGTCCTCCTGGGCCGCCCATGCCAGGTGGCCCGAAAGATGAAGAAAGGTGAAACTTGCTATGCCCTGGAGGGCGGAGCATTGAAGGTAAGTCCCGCCTCATCATGGCAGCCCCGGGTGAAGAAAATCCCTGGGCTGCCGCAATGAAGCAGACATTGTGAAGGGAAGCGGCCGCAATGATGCAATAAGCGCAGTTGGCATGGCAGTGAGCACGCTGGCATCCCCATTGCAATGGGGACGCCGCCTGAAGTTAAGATGGCGCTGTGGGGTGCACAGGGACGTTGGCTTCTCCCCAGGCTTTCGGTCTGTGATGGCTGAGCCCGTGCCTCGGGCCGCCTCATACACTCGCACGCATCCACTCACGCAAGGAGACACAATACACACGTCTGCAGTTTATGAGGTCCCGGCGGCAACTGCAGCACGGACCGTCTTTATGCACACTACGCATGCGCGGCCGGGAACGAGGCTCGTGCATGCGCACATTTACTTAAAGACGTAACATCCCTTTTTTTCTTTAAACAGAAAAACAACATCAAACACAACAACTTCCAAAACGGACCCAACGTGGGTCGCTGACCTGGCTCGGTCGTTGGCTCAGTCTCCTGAGTCCAGGACGTAGTCCTTGAAGCGGATGGGCAGTTTGCGACCCTGCCTCGCCGGATACCAGCTGCTACTCCCTGGGGTCGGCAGTGGTGTCATGTCCCGTGGTGGTGTGTCCACTGGCATGTCAGCTTTGGGATCCCGGCCCGGTCCTCTGGCAGGGGAACCGCTTCTGGCTCTTCCTCTCGGTGTCGGACTTCTACCTTCTTGAAGAAAGACATGTTGCGAGTGACTGTCCCTCTTTCGCTGGCAGCAGTGACCATAGTCCCTCTTACGTGGGTGACTGTCCAAGGTTGGGGCTCATATGTGAGCGTCAATTTTCCCTCTGGTCAGCGAACCTGACGAGTACACAATCTCCTACGGCCACCTCCTTCTCCTGTAGGCCTCTCCTCATGCTCTCCTTCTCATTGAGGGCCGCTCTCTCCTGTCGGACCTTGTCATCGTTGATTACCCCTGGCTCGCGGCCCTCTACTTCGGGAATGAGTCCCCTGGGGCAGCGTCCAAACAGTGCCTCAGCCGGGGTGACCCCTGTCGACTGGTGGGGTGTCGTTCTATACTCCCGAAGGAACTCAAATAGGTTTTTCTTTAGTTCTCCTCCACCATTGGCAGATATTCGGAAATCTTTGTTCAATGTTCTTATGAGTCTTTCCACTTCACCATTGGCCCCGGACCAGAGGGGTGATACTTTTCTGTGTTGAATCCCTCTCTCCTTCATGTATTGTGCAAATTGATTCCCCGTGAACGGTGGCCCGTTATCGGAGCACACAACCTTTGGAAAGCCATGAGTTGCGAAAATCTTTTCAAGTGCTAAGATGGTGTGGTCACTTGCTGTTAAATCCACTAGCTCCACCTCCGGGTGCCTCGACCACTGGTCCACTATGGCCAAGAAATACATGCTCCTCCCGTTCGACCCGAAGTCAGCGTGAACTGTGCCCCAGGGACTTTCATTCCTTTCCATGGAGCTAATCAGTGGCGCTCTGTCTAAGGGGCTCGCAGCTTGACATGGCAGGCACCTCCACACGTGTCCTTCCACCAGACTTTCTAGGTCTGGAAACCACACTTTTGGACTCAGCTGTGCCTTGGTCTTGGCAACACCCTGGTGACCGGTGTGTGCCAGTTTCAGGACCCTTGCTCTCAGCACTTGCGGGATAACGATTTTTCACCCTCGCAGTAGTAGTCCATCATCTGAGATTGAGAGTTCATCACGTACCTTCCACAGAGCTTGGAGGTCCCTCTGTGCTCTGTCTTCTCATCGGGTGTTGTTATTGAGTACCTCTCTCCATTCTCCGCTCCGTATGGCTGCCTGTATAATTTTGAATACTTCGTTGGTAGTCGATTCTCTAGCTACGACCTCCATCGACAGCACCACTGGCATCGCATTTTCGTAAAATGTTGTGGACAAACTCCTGACACTCCACCAGCTCACTGGTGCCTTGACCCCTTTCGCAGTTCGGATGGCGGGACAAGTAGTCGGCTGGGTTGTTTGTCCCGGGTCTGTATACCAGTTTGACCCTATACTCAAGGAGAACAAGCATCCACTGTTCGATCCGGGGGTTTCGACAACACTTCTGCCAGAATCGGTATCAGTGGTTTATGGTCCGTCACCACTATTAGAGGTTTCCCTAAAATATAGAGGCGAAAATGTCGCCAAACCCACAAGGTCGCTAGCGCCTCCCTTTGGATTTGCGAGTAGCGCCTTTCGGTGTCTGTAAATGCTTTGCTCACATAGGCAATTGGGCGCATGTCTCCTCTGGCATCCGCTTGCATGAGAACGGCTCCTAGCCCCACCGGGCTGGCATCTACCACTATCTCCAACTCTGCAGTGGGGTCGAAGTACGCCATCGTGTCTTGGTCAGAGAGTGCTCTCTTTATGTCTAGAAATGCCTCTTGCTCTCTCTTTTCCCAAGTCCATGGAACATCATTCTTGGTCAGGGCTCGGACTTGTTCAGATAGGGACGCGAGGCTTTTAATAAATCGTCCACAGTAATTGACCATCCCAAGGAAACTGCGCACCTCCGTGGGGGATTGGGGTGCTGCAGCTTCGCGGATGTCTCGGATTTTCTCTGGGTCGGGCGACCCCCCCACTCACGTGGAAGATGAACCCGAAGAATCCAATTCGATCCTTGAAAAACTTGCACTTACCGTGGTGTAGGGTAAGGCCCAGCTCCTTCAGCCGCTGCAAAGTCAACTCCAGACGCTTCATGTGTTCAGCCTGGGACGCTGTGAATACTAGAATGTCATCGCTCATATTGAGCACTCCCTTCAGGCATGCTAGCGCTCCTCTTATGGCATTCTGAAAGACCTCCGCAGCGGAGGATACGCCAAAACTGAGACGTTTAAACTGATAGAGGCCCTCATGAGTGGTAAATTCTGTTATATACCGAGAGTCCAGGTGGAGTTCTAGCTGGTAATACCCGGACCTCAGATCTAGCTCCGAGAAGACTTTGGCCCCCTGCAGCTCGGCCCCACAATGTCGTCTAGCATCGGTGTGATATGGCGTTCCCGTTTGATGGCAGCGTTCGGGAGTCGCATGTCCACACAAATGCAGACTGCGCCGGGCTGTTTCGGTTTTGGCACCACAACAATAGGCGAGACCCAGGGAGTCGGTCCCTCTACTCTCTCGATAATGTCCATCTCGATGAGTGATTGGATCTCCTTCTCAACTTGCGACCTGAGGTGGAAGAGTATTCTTTGGTGTTTCACAGGATGTGGGCCGAATTGTTTCATCAATGTGCACTGGGGCTGCCTTTAATTTTCCTACTCCCTGGAAAAGGCTTGAGAACTTGTCTAGCAGTTGGTCAATGTCTACCTGATATACTGCCAGTGCGAAATGAACAATGTTCAAAGCTTCCGACGCAGCGCAGCTCAACAGTGAATGCGGGCTGACGTCTGTGACGAAGAAGCGTGCTTTGATTGTCTGAGCCCCATGGGTCACAGGCGCCACAAACACGCCTTGTGTCCCCCAAAAGTGAATATTTTGGCTTTGGAATCGTCCAGCGGCGGCGGGCCTGGGATGGCTTTGTAATGTGTAGTGGCTAATACACACACGGAGGACCCTGTGTCGATCAGTACTTGTGTGTGGGCACCTCCAATGTCCACGACACATGTGCGTTGCCTCCTTTTCTTGGTTCCCGTGGCCAGGTTTGAGATAAAGAAAATGTCTTAATCTTCTTCCTCCTCTTCTGCGATGTTTAGCCGCTGAGTGTCCTGTTCTAATGTGGCGATGCTTCGTTGTCTCCTGAATCCACCTCCACCTGCTCTCGCTGGTCCTCTGTGAGTAGTCACTGGAGCAGCCACTTGACACATCCTTGCATAGTGCCCCGGCGTGTTGCATCTCCCGCAGACTCTCGTCTTTGCTGGACAGTCTTCTGTGTGTGGTAAATCATACCCACAGTATTGGCACACAGTTGGGGTGCCTCGTGTAGATGATGTCTCCTGGCGCTTCTGGATCCACCGTGATTTGGGCGGGGTTTGTCTTCCCACTGCAAACGCCTCCTCACTTTTGCACGGGTGCACTGCAGCGTCCATTTTCACGCCTCTGCTCTCTGCAAGCTCATACACCCTGCCATTGTCCAATATCTGTGTCAACGTCATGCGAGGCTCTCGCAGAATCTGCCTGCGCAATTTTCTGGAGCTGCAGCCTTGAATGACTTGGTTGCGAATCATTACCTCCTTGTTGTCCCACCTGCAGGTACTTGCCAATTGCCGCAGGCGTGCGCAAAACTGGTCCAGGGATTCGTCGTTGTGCTGTTTCTCCCCGCACATGATGAATCTGTCGAAATCAACATTTGACAATGGAATGAAATGGTTGTGGAGCGCTGTTTTGACGGCTGCATAGGTCACTACTTGCAGGTTTAAGGATTCATATATCCGCAGAACTTCTGTACCTGCCAGTAGAGCAGCGTGGCAACCTTCGTGTCGTCATCGTCCTCACTTGTGGCTCTAAAAAACATGTCTAATTTCTTTATCCACAAGAGCCATTTGGGGCCCAGTTTAGAGGGTGGGCCGGGGGTGTCAAACTCCTGCATGGGTGGCAGTGATCCCTGTTGACGCAGTGTCACTCTCGCCGACGTGGGCGCCTTGCCATCGCTGTCAGCCATCTTCACAGGTCGCACAGGCACCTCCCTTTACAATGGAGGCCGCAAACCTGACTCAAAACAGACACAGACGTACCTTGGTGTGTCCACTGCAACGATATGTTGGGCGTCAGCTCTGGTACTGGCTACTGGCTGTCTGTCAGGATCTGGATGCCCTTTCCAGCACCTTGCTGCGCAGAATCTGCCACCACCGGCTGTGATTTGCAGTCCTCTGGGTTAGAGGACCGCAGGGGTTCAAAAAAAGGAATATTGTACCTTCTTTAGCACGTGGGCAGCGCACGAGCACCCTCGCGGGCCGCTACTGCCTCACACGCTGAAAGTGAAAGATGGCCGCCATCATTCGTGTCGGGCCCGGATTGCGTTAAAGGAAAAAGATACATGATTGACACGCTTGCGCGTGTCAAAATACCCCCCTCGTTGCATCCGTCCTCGTCGCCAATGTGATGGCTGAGCCCATGCCTCGGGCCGCCTCATATGCTCGCACGCATGCACTCACGCAAGGAGACACAGTACACAAGTCTGCAGCTTATGAGGTCCCGGCGGCAACTGCCGCACGGACCGCCTTTATTCACACTACGCATGCGTGGCCGGGAACGAGGCTCGTGCATGCGCACATTTACTTAAAGACGTAACAAGGGCCACCCAGAATTTGAAATCTTGGCAACAGGTTATGGCAGTGATGACGTGTGGATCCCAACCCAAGCAGGGGGCCGCCCTGAGACATTTGAAGTGTGCTGGTCATGTGGGAGGAGTTCTGGTGGCCCCATGTGGTGCACAGGCCACCCAAAAGGGGGACTGTGGGGACCAGGCCCCACTTAACATCAGGGGCAGATAGCCCCAGCCTTCAGCGCATCAAGGTAACGTTCCTCCACAAGGACAAATTCACCAAAAGGAGAGACCCAAGAAGTTACTCTGAAGGGTTGGCTGACTGCTGCAGTGTGGGACATGATGTATTATATATGTTGTATGTCATTGTTTGTGGTTTATTTGTGTATATATGTAGATGCATATTTATAGCTATGATAACCTATAGAATAGGTTAGTGCTAAGTGGGGGTTACATAGGGGCATGTTATGTAGGTGTATGTTCACAGCATGAAGTATGCAGAAGAGGTAGAAGGATGTGAACCCTGGCATGAGGTAGGCAGGGGGTTTGGCAGCCTGCACGAGGCTGCCTAGGGGTGGGACCACCCACAGGAGCATCCTCTGAACTCATGCATCAGTGAGTAGTACCAGGCTTTAGGCCAGGGGTCTGCTTTGTCAGTTCTACCCTGAGTCTCTCTGTGACCCCTCCAAGAAGGGGTGGGCTGACAGAGCAGGTCCCTATTTAGAAAGATATCACTCCGAGGAACTTGAGAAAGGGAATCGGGTGTTAAGAATATATGAATGTTTAGGGTTGCATTCTTTTCTAAATAAAGCGGACCCCCCCCCCCCTGTTGGGATCCACCTTGGTGTCTGTGTCTAATGAAGTTGTGACGAATCTCCTGCTTGACAGCAATTTTTTTCTACAGAGGTATCAGTGGTGGTTTCCATGGGGACTGTCTCTGGTCTGGGGCAGAAAACAGGGGCTACAACAGGATGATTGCTGCTCTGCACCGGCCACATTCTGTGTGACCTTAGCTGCCGCCAAAAAACACCCTACCACAGAGGAACTGGGGCTGGTTCACTTTGCGTTTCAGGTGGCACAATAGGACGTTGACAATCTTATAGAGGCATACCTTTAGTGTCGGGAGGATAGCTCAAGGGCAATGTGCTTGCCTTGGAAGCAAGACGCAACACAGGTTCGATCCACTGGTCCGAGCTTAGAAACCTCGGGTATTAAGCGCGTTATAAATAACCTATCATATCATATCATATCAAGACCTCTTTGAGGGCACTGGGTGTTTCCACTGTGCTCATTTGCAGCCGACAGCCACTGTGTCAGCCCTATGAAATGGCTCCATTGACAGTCAGAACTCAGAAGGGATCCATGCTGACAGCCGAGAAAGGTGCTTCCCCGATCCTGAAACTGCAGCCTATTCCACAGGTTTGACAGCTTGCCCTCGACGGAGCCTGAATGACCAGCCGTTGTGGGCAGAGAGGCGTCTGATCACAAAGACAACCACACATCTCCCAGGCAGCCGGATGTTGGAGAACCATGCACGGTCATGGCAGCACCCATGAGCTGTCAATGCCCGTGGCCCTAGTCTCCAACAGGCACCACAGGTATCCCCGTCGAGAGACCAGGAGACGTTCAGGCAGGCCGAGGCCCAATGTTGTAGAATGAAGACGTGTTAGAAGACTTCATTTTGTTTGTTCTTGTTAAAAGTTGGTTACATGTCGATAGGGATGTTGTGACACAGGAGGCACTGTGCAGGAGAACGTCCTGTGCCACTGGTGTCAGAGGAATAATAATTGTGAACCCTGGCGAATATGACAGCATTCCCAGACCAGCAGCCTATTCTGAGAGTGTGCATTGCCACACACACAGTTCGAAGGCCCCTCCTTAGTCAGGGCCTCCCGCTCGCAACAGGGATTAGAGCAAATCCCCCCGAGGACTGAGGGGCGAGTGTGAGCAGGGAATGGATAAAGTGCAGCAGGACTTTGCGGAGACGTTGCTACTTATTTGTAGCTTTTTTGCAGAGTGCTTAGAGGAGGTAAGGAGACTGGCTTTCTGGGGGTGGCCGAGCAAACTCGCTGCTACAAAAATAGATGCCCCTGTTGGAGTGTCAAGGGGGGAGCATTGAGGAGTTATTTTTCTCACCAGAGCAATAGGTAGCGGTGGGACATCCTCTACTAATCGAAAAGTCGATATAAGGAAGCTGTCCTCCGCCGGATCCCTGCAGGCGATAGGGGTTCTTAGGTTTTTGCAAACTAGCCTTCGCATAGGGATACAAAACTGTTGTATAGTCTCTCCCTGCTTGTGTGTTCTAGAGCTGGCTAACAGCCATGTTGGATAGGGAAAGGAGATCCCTCAGAAAGCATGTGCGGCTATAACAGTTCTATAAAATACCGGCATATCAAGGCTGAGTTGCATGTATCAGCTGTGATCCACTCAACATGGGCTCCTCTGGGAAGGTCAAAGAGAAGAAGAGGCACATTGTTATGAAGATGCTTTCTTTAGAGGATTCAATCACTGACGAAGAAGGACAAAGCATATTCAGAAACCGAAGAAGGACAATGGGCCTCATTACACGGTAGGTGGTGAGGGTTTACCGGTACCGGTAAGGGCACCGGTACCGGTAAACCCTTACCACCTTACTACGAGGTCCCTTTGCGGGACCCAACCTTAACGGCTGGTGTAGACCAGCCGTTAAAGTTGGGACCCGCAAAGGGACCTTGGTGCTAATTACGGTACCGCAATTTGCGGTACCATAATTAGCTCCTTCCCCATTCCCATTGAGCCCTATGGGGCAAAAATGGGAATGGGGAAGGGCCATGGAGGAAGGGGGAATTACCGCCCCGCCAACCTTGGAATGGGGTGGTAATTCCCCTTCCTCCATGGTGGTACCGGTATGGTACCGGCGGTAACCATGGAGCTAATAGCACCATGGTTTACTGCCTACCGTGAAATGAGGCCCAATGTTTCAGCACTGAAAGTGAAGGCGATAGATCCATAAACCCATAGGGAAGAAAGGGGAAGGAAAAAGGAAAAGATGCAAAAAAGAGGATTATCATGTATCTTTCTCATCATCATTTTCCTCGTCCTCCTCGTGGTCCCTCTATTCAGTGTCCTCATCCACTGTTTGGAGTATTCACAAGAGGATCATGAGGGAAAATACTTGTCCATAAACTGAAGTTGTGAGTTAGCTGGAAGGCTCTATGGGTTACAAGGCCATTTATGGCTCAGGGCCATCCAATGAGCTAAAAATACATCAGATTAAACATACAATGCACCTTTGCAGTTTAAAATCATTTCTCTATGTGGGCCAAAGAGTGCATCAGTACAATAATTAAATATAAATATCTTCCATTGAGACATCTTTGCCAAAATATGTATTCCTAAACATTTGATATGTAATAGACCTATTACGTCACAGTAGGTATTAGGATGTTTCAGAGTTTCATATTTATTTGTTTTCCTTCATAAACAACACACTGATGATTTTTGAAGCCTAGGGGCTAGAACTTCCATTGTGTACAACAAGTTAATCCTATGTCTTCTAAAGAAGCAACGCAATCATGCAACAAATGGCTGCTGCTCAAACTATCTTGGGAAGACTGATACACATTCTCTAGCTGTTGTCCTTGTATTCAAAACAGGTTTGTTTTTGCTCCAGTTCCAGAGCTCAGCTTTGTATTTAAATAATGTAATCAAATCTATCAGATCCAAATCAGATCCAAATCCCAATCTATTGTGCATTGTATTTTGGCAAAACATTTCTGAATCTTCGTGACATAGTCATTCAGAATGGGATAATATCTCTCCTTTATGCATTCCTGCATATAAGCATTTTATTATGTGTTACTTTCATTATTCTCAAATATTGTATGCATTTCCTTATAAAATCAAGAGTATCAAGTGGGATTAATAATAATTGAGCGCTGATAAACTCTAAAGGAATGCAAGGCGACAGTTGCAGAGCTGTATGCCAAAGTTGACCGTAGCCACTTTTTAGGATAGGATTAGATAACCTGGATTCTATCACATCCAAAATTATAGCTATCATTTCTTGCTTAGATATTGTAATCATGGGATTTAAGGAATATCCACCATATCTTTTCTGGACTCCTTTTATAATAGCCTTTATTGGCTTCACCCTTTTGAATTAAGCTATCATTGATTTTGCATGCATTTATATCTGTTGCAAACAATGTACCCAAGCATAGGAACGCATTTACTCCAGTGGCCCTATCCCTGTTTAGCCACCATGTAAACATCTCATTTTTTTATTTGTTTAATTTATGTGTATACAAGTACTGAAACTTTTTAACACGTAATATCATCCAAACACAATTAAAATCCTTTAAAACATCAACATACAAAATCATCCTTTAAAATTCAATGTAAAAATCTTGTGACAGCAATACGTGAGGAGATTTCATGACTAGCTAAAAGTCTATTTCAAAAATACTCGTAGTCTAAAAAAAATCTCACAATGTACACATCTTTCAAACATCTCCACACGCACTTTATAAACATCTCATTTGATCTATTAGTGGTGGAACTCTTGATTTTTCAATTATTTCTAGCAAATTATGTTTAGAATACTTTGCAACTTCCTTCAGTGTATGTGTTAATTCCACGTTTGTATGGTCCAGCAAGATAATCGCCTGCATAAACTAGCCAAGCTATCTGTACCATCCCCAGAGTTGCAGTAATTATATTTTAAAGTCTTGTGGACGTGGAACAGGAGGACACCTTATTTGATGTCCCTGATGTTATCTATCTGGATTGTGAAAGCTCCTTCATTGCTCAATATTTCCTACAGCTCTATTATCTGATCCGGTAATATCTGGTTTTTTCCCATATTGGACAGTTTCTTATATAGCCTTTCTCGATCTACACAGTGGAAGGCGGCCGCGTAGTTGAGGAATGCCACATACAAAGGGGGATTTCTGGGAGCATGGATTTCTTAGCTAACATCTTATCATCAACCCATCTAGTCCAATGTTGTCACAGGACAGAGGCAAATAATTTGCTTGCAACATCTAACAAGGAAACAAGGAAAACAATCTATATTGCTTTTATCATCCTCTGGGGCGTTTTTGTGCAGTGGTATCATTGAATTAGAGCATGATTTAGGTATTGATTTTGTATTTAATATCTGCTTAAAAAGTAAGTGAAGCACCCAAGTCCATTCTTCCTGGTTATCTCCTAATAACTATGTTGGCCAAAGCATCCAGGCAAGGCGCGTACAATTTGCTTTTAGGGGCTTTATTATTAATATATAATATATCTTCCTCATCAAAGTTTATTTGGCTATGATTAGATTTTCAGCTTTCAGTATATTTTGTCAATTCTACTGCATTTCAGTGTACCATTTCTATATATTCTGTGACAAATCCGGGGCATTTGTCCTTTCCCCCAAAGGGGAAGCCACCCTCTTTCTGACTAGAGAGGTGAACCTGACATGCTTAACACCCCCTATGGGACAGGGCAAGTGGGATCCCACTAGGGTGATCCCCCTTGTCTTGTTGGACAGGTAAACCCCAAGCAAAGTTTGAAATCCTCCTCCTTCATTGCTAAGTCCCAAAAATGTGTTGGCTAAATGGGATGCATGAAGCATGGACCCAATGGACTATCCCATCTTGTTCCAGGGAGGAGCATAAAGGTTCCATCTGGATTCCGGAATGGAGAGTGATGGAGTAGCAGCCTAGTCCAGCAGCTCCTGGACCTCTTCCTGAAGATATTTTCATGACATTATGAACTCAAAGAAGAAGATTGTAGAGGCCGAGAATCCTGTTTCAAAAAGGCCCATACAGATTTTGGAAATGGGTGATACCCCTAACATTGAGGATGTCTATAAAGTCCTTCTCCAGGTGGCCCAGGATGTCAATGAGGTCAAACGGTCTTTGGCTGATCTCAACTTGAAAACATGTCAGCTTGATGGCAGAGTGTCTGATCTGGAAAAATCTTCACTGTCTATGAGCACTGAAATTGCGGGCAGCTTTCAGGCATATAGCAATTTAAAGTCCGATTTACATAAAGAGAAAGAAATGCGCTTGGATCTAGAAATGAAACTAAGGGCAAAAAACATCAGACTGATTGGTGTGGAAGACACGGCTGATAATGAAGATTTGATCCCTCTGGTCATCCATATATTTAAGGAAAGTTTCAACTGTGGCTCCATCTCCTTGGATGATATTGACAACGCTTACAGGATTGGTAAACATCGGGGACACATCCTAGTTACTTTTTTGAATCAAAAGTCAAAAGAAAATCTGCTGAGCTCTGCTAGACTGAAAGGAAATGCTGTCTTTAAAGGTATACCTGTCTTTATCTTCCCAGATTTTCCCAAAGAAATCTTAACCCTGAGGAAATCTTTTAAAGGAGCAAAAGATCTGGCAAGACAACTAAATTTGAAGGCATTTCTGAACAAAAGTAACATAGTAACTGTTGTGTTGCCTGATGGTGAAAAGAGTACTTCTGACCCTATACAAGCCTTGCACTGGTTGGAGCAACATAAAGGGGGAAAATCTGTATCTATTCCTCTGAATTTGTGATGTTTCCAGGACCCTTGGTGACCGCCCTGCTCTGATATGGTTAATATCAATACTTTGTTCTGGTTTTCATGATTTTTGTTTGCGTTTTTACATTTTACAAATGGCACCTTAGAAACAAGCCTGTTAAACGTCTTTCCGATGGAACCTTTATGACTCTGTGCTTGTGTGCCCGCCTTACATTGGAACATGGAATCCATCAGCTGTGCTTTTATTCAGCTACGTTTTATTTTCCGAATTATTTGGAAGATTATTTGTGGTGTAGTGGGCTGGGCCGTAATGTTTCAGCGTTTCGATATTATGTTGGTGATAAGTTACGTGGTGAGTTTCATTGACACGTAAAGTCCATGCTTTGCTGCCCGAGTCTGTTCCGAGTAAAGGACCCTGCATAAGGGCGGTCAGCTGATCCAGGAAGTCCATGCTGCACTGCTCCCAGATGAATGTCTAATCTAGAGTGATTCACAGAGACTGTTTCGGATCTGGGAAACCTCAATTCAGCGGTGCCGATCAGAAAACTGTATTCAGATATGCTTGGCTGAAGCTCGTCCTCACGCCGGTGAGTCGAAGTATGTATTTCAGCATGAACGTGAGATGCTCCATGTCATCCAAGCCACTCGCAGGAGACAGACCAACAGCGGAGCTCTTTCCCCATATCTTCTCTTGTTTTTAACTCTCACTAACTGTGTTGATACGAGCTGATGAATATTAACCAATTCTGAAACTTTTCGCAATGGGGCGTGACTGGGATTTCTTTGATATATTTCCGTGTGGCAAGCTAATGTATGTCAACTCTAATATCGTATGTGGGGTCTTTTGTTGAAGAGGTATCTGGAACTTTTGTGGATTATATCAACATCCAGACTTTTCTGACTTGCTGACTCCTCGTACCTATAATCCAGCTCAATTGATATTGATGGGGGTTTACAATAGTTAATTTTTGAATTTGCAAATGTTATTCGAAAAATAGTCTAAGTGTGATTGATATGACGGTCACATTGGGCCTCATTACGACCCAGGTGGTAAGGGGTTTACGGCAGCGTAAACAGCGCCGACCCTTACCGCCTGATTCCGAGGTCCCTTAGCGCCATGGAGGATTTAACACCTGCTTATAGCAGGTGTTAAAATCCATGGCGCTATGGCGCTAAGGGACCTTGTTGTTAATTACGCCACCGTAATTTACGGTGGCGTAATTAACGCCTTCCCCACTCCCATTATGCCCTATGGGGCAAAAATGGGAATGGGGAAGGGTAAATGGGGATTGGGGACTTACCGCCCCGCCAACCTCGGAATGGGGCGGTAAGTCCGCCAACCACCATGGCGTAAACGTAGTTTACGCCATGGTGGTAAAGGTACGACCCAGGCGGTAACTTACCGCCTGGGTCGTAATGAGGCCCATTGTATGCCGAGCCTTTTACTCCTCTATTACACACATGCCTTGTGTAATTTTTGTTGGCTACATCCACATTGCCTTTTGGAATAATGTTGTTTGGTTGTTTGGAGGGGGTTCATTTGATTTTTGCTCATTTATCTGCATATGGCTTATAATCAGGGGGTGGATGGTCCTTTCACAATATTACCTTGGGGAGCATACGAGGTGTGTATACAGTGGTATGGATAATGCACCTTTTCCATTTCTAATTCCTCAAATTCATATTGTGTATTACAAAAAAATTAATTTGACCCTAAAGATGCGAAGTGTGCTAAACATCTATTGCTGCTGTAGGTATGCACTTTTAATAACGTTAAGAGTAAGGTTGTTATTTCACTACTTTTCATCGGCAATGAGGTGAATGTACTCCTTCTTGGTATTGACAGACAACATTTTAATGTTAGGGGTTATGGAAGGCTATATTTTATCACTCTTTTTGGACGTTTGAGTTACGCATTCACCGTCTGGATTTGCATTTGGTTTGTCTATAAAGGAACTTACAAATACTAGAGAGCTTTTGGGATTTAATATTTCTTTCGATTGGAGGTATGAATGTATATTGCTCTCCTTCTTTAACAGCATTCAAAACATGCGGGGGGCGGTCACTGGGGTACTTCAATTTTATTTCAAAATGTACTTTTAATGGTTGAATTCTTTGAGTTCTTTTAGGATTTGGGAGAGGTCCTAGAGATTGTTCCTATACATGTTTTGTTCACTGTTTGCTAGGTTGAATAGACTCCACAGTTTTGACTGTTTCTATAGAAGGTATTTTTCTTTTCCTTTTGTTGTTTTTCTTTTTTGTGTTTTTGTTTTCCCTGGTGAATGTGAAACAATGGCTGTACGGTCAACTAACATAATTAGTGAGGGTTTGTGTGTCGTTTCTTGGAATGTAAACAGAATTAACAATTCAATTAAAAGAAAGACAATATTTACGGTTTTAGATGAAATGAAAGCAGATATCTGCTTTCTCCAAGAATCTCACTTTTTAGCTGCTGAGATTAAAATGTTGGAGAAGGAATGGGTTGGTTATGCTTTCGGCTCCTCTTTTATATCCAGATCTAGGGGAGTTGTTATGGTTCGAAAAAAGGCACCTGTTACAGTTTTGAAAACATTTGCTGATGAAGAGGGGAGAATGGTAGCTTTGCTAGTCGAAATTCAAGGGGAACAATTGATTTTGTGTAATGTGTTTGCACCTACTGTGGATAATGGTTCATTTTTTAGAATGGTAGCCGAAACATTACAGGATTTGCATTTGCCTAATATCCTTCTTGGAGGTGATTTTAATACTGTTGTGGACCCGGTACTTGGTAGAACCTCTTGGAAATTAAACACATCTATATTGATGGGCAATGATATACTAGACAGAATAGTTTCTGAAGCCAATTCTTTTGTTGAAGAGATTCGTACCGGTGAGGTTAGGTTACGAAATGTTTGGGAAGCTTTCAAATGTTCTATGCAAGGGATATGTCTTAATTTGTCTAATGGTAAACGGAAAAAGGGGATAAATTCAGACAGGAACTTGAACAGATAATCAGAGATATCTCTCATGATTTGATGAATGATCTGTCAGACCAAGGGAGCACTTGATATGGAGCGACTTGCCTCGTCGTGTAGATGACGAAGTCTTCCAAATAATGTACCTGTCTGGCTATTAGAAATAACAACCAGAATGATCTATTACTGGAAAGACAGGAGACCGATGACCCAGGCGCCGTAGAAGTGTAGACTCAGTGGACAGGAGGACACACCACCAGCTGAAAACAAGGCAAGTATCAGACTTTGCATAAACAATAAGGCCAATACAAACAGCATACACGGAATACCACTAACCTGCTAACTCAGGTAAGAAGTTAACCGGCTGGTAATGCTGACACCTGCAGTCTAAGCAAAGAATACGGCAATGAGTAACTTATCAATAAGCATCAACAGAATAACTAGGAGTCCCTAATACTTTCATAGTCTTACCGTGTTGGACTCCTGTCCAGTGGTAACAAGGGTCCGGATGGGCAGAGGAAGTTCGTAGTAACCTCAGTCGTGAGGCTTAAGAAGCAAACAACCCACAACGTACACCACGGAAGTCTCTAGTCCGTGTACTTGTGAGGGACGAAAGCAAGGAAGTTCCAAAACCAAAACGAAGCCAAAATCATTCAAGGTGATGCAGCAGCGTGGAAGCAATCCAAGGCAAAGTCCAGTAACAATCCAATGTCATGCAGGGAGCGAGCAAAGCAGACCAAATCAGTATCCAAGGCAAAATCAGGTACAGTCCGAGTTCAAGAGGAGGAGGGCAAAAAGATCAAAAAGGCAAATCCCAAAGAGCAACCAAAGCAGTCCGAAGTCAAAACCGGGAGGACCAGAGAAAACTATGATCAGGAATCGAATCCAAAACGCCACCGAAGAAAGTTCAGAAGCGCCGGTGATTGTACAGGGAGGAGCTTATGAAAACTGTATCACGTGACTTGGTTTGCGTGATACCGTCACAGCAGGGCGAGTGTTCCTGTAGTGTAGAGGACGCCAGCGTTGCCAGGCTACCTTCCAGGCACCGCGCTGCATCCGGGGTAAGTGAAGCACACGACTGCTAGGATACACTTTAGTTTTGCGCTGAAGTCTTTGATCGTGGATGCGCCGGTGAGCAACTGGCGACGCCGTGCTTCCTTTCCCAGCCAACAGACTGGAAGGGCAGAGAGATCTAACATGATAATAATAATAATAATAATAATAATTAGGCTTTTATATAGCGCTACAAACCCTCAGGTATCCGAGCGCTGCTTATTATTACCCACGGTGTGTGGTGCTCATTTATCGACCTCGGAAGGATGAAAGGCTGAGTTTGGCCCCGCCGGGATTCGAACCTGCGTTAACAGGCTCTGCACAGCGCTCTACTCGCTGTGCCACTTGACCGGCTACTGATTCCACAAAAATGGGGATACTAAGGAAATTAAAAAGAGATTTGGATGGAATCCTATCTTTAAAGGCAGAGCGTAATCTGTTCTATTCGCAGTGCGCTTACTTTGAAAGGGGTGAAAAGTGTGACAGATGGCTCGCATACAGGTTGAAAAAGAAAAGCTCTGAATCTGCCATTACCTCTATCATTGATATGGATGGTAGGATTACATTTGACCCTAAACAAATCAATTTGGTGTTCTGTAATTATTACATGGATTTATATCGCAAATAGGTAGGCATTACTGGAAATGGGAAGGATTTCTTTGGTAATTTTACGATCCCTATTCTTTCTGATGCCGAGAGTCTGCTTCTTGACACTGAAATAACGATTGATGAATTGAAAACTGCTATTTCCATGCTGAATATTGGTAAATCTCCTGGTCCGGATGGGCTTCCAATTGCATTTTAGAAAATCCTTCCAAATTCAGCCCTTGAACTATTGAAAGATATGTATCTTTCTAGTAAAATGGACAAGATGTTGCCCTTGAGTACATGTCACGCTTGTTTCAATTTCAGTTTTCTTGAAAAAGGGAAAGGACAGCAATCTCCCTTCCAGTTATCGCCCTATTAGCCTTATTAACACAGATAACAAAATCCTGTATAAAGTTCTGGCTTTAAGAATGGAAACATGTCTTCCAAAATTGATCAGTGAGGAGCAATCAGGCTTTATGAAAAACAGACGCACTTCTAGTAATATTCGGAAACGTTTACATACTATGGAAAAGGCGAATGCAGGTGACTGTGATGCAGCTGTCTTTTCCCTTGATGCCAAAAAGGCGTTCGATAGAGTGAACTGGGAGTAACTATACACAGTTATGAGGGAAATTAATCTTGGTATGGAGTTCATCTCCTGGGTCCAGTTGTTGTATGCCAATCCAACTGCTGATGTAAAAACGAATGGAGTCAAGTTTGAGCCATTTTGTCTAGAGCGTGGTACCAGACAGGGATGCCCATTTACACCACTTTTGTTTATTCTAGCAATTGAGCCATTGGCTATAGCTCTCAAAATATCATGGGTTGTTTGGTGTCAGTTGTTGGGGAGTTATGCAGAAAATATGGTTCTACGCTGATGATCTGTTGTTAGTTCTACAAAATGTAGATGTGTCTCTACCAGCCTGATGCAGACTTTATCTAATTTTCATGGGCTATAAAATTAATTGGCAAAAATCAGAGGTCTTGCCACTTACTTGTAAATGTGACAAAACCCTAGTTTTGGATTGGGTTTTAGATAGTGTAATGCAAAACTGTGTTATTTGGGCATTTGGTTGACAACATCTATATCTGATATGGTCGAGGAAAACATGCGTAACATTTGTAATGACTGTAAAATAAATTTAGAAAGTTGGTCGCTCCTTAACCTGTCGCTCTGGGGCAAGGTCAACGCTATTAAAATGAATTTGGCTCCCAAAGTTAATTATATAACTGGTATGCTACGTTTGAAAATAAAAATCAATTTTGCAGTGATTTGGACCATTTAATTACAACTCCCGGTTGATGAAGGCGGACTGGGCGTCCCAAATTTTAAAGCGTATCACTTGGCCTTTACGTCAGAGTCATTCATCCCATTTCTTAATGCAGTACCAGACCCTTGGACGGTTGCGGAATGTAATGCCTTTGGCCCACTTGGCCCGGAGGCTTTACTTACTACAAACTCGAAAGATCGTGGTTGTAGATCAATGGTGACGGGCTCTCTACGTACTGCATGTGTGAGTTGTTAGAACGATTGGTCATGGTTGCATTTAAGTGTCAAAGGGCTTCCATTTGGTTGAACCCAAAGATTAAAGACAACACCAAATCACTTTTTTGGCCTGATTGGTTTCTATGCGGCATTAGAAAGATTGGTGATCTTGGTAAGGATGGTCGGTGGCTGAAAGCGAATTAGATCAGAGAAAAATTGGACTTTGGGAGCTTGACGGATTCAGCCTATAGGAGTCTGAATACGTCAGTCGGTGATGTTGGCTGGACCAATACTTTGGAGTTGGATATCCTCCTTGCTAAACCTAAATAAGGTGAGGGTGGTCTAGCTAGGTGAATATATAAACTGCTTGTGACACATTTTCAAAGAAATGACAAGTTACGGGAAGAATGGGGTAGGCGGATTGATTTTGATATCTCTCCGGAAAGTTGGCATAATATGTGCAGAAATGTAGCACTTTGCTCGGTGAATTTGGGAGAGAGATCTCGACAAATTAAAATTCTGAACCGAGTCTATTGGTGTCCAGAGAGATTGAAAAAAAGGGTCTTTCAAATTGTGATGAGTGTTGGGGCTGCATACAAGATATTGGCTCCTTGGAGTACATGTTATGGAGCTGTGTACGTGTCTTTGGTTTTTGTCAGAGGTGTGTGAGACGTGCGTGAAAATTACGGGTTTAAATCTGAATTTAGATTTCAAAACTGTGATACTGGGAGATGATTCCGAGTTAATTGAATTCGGTTCTGCAATTAAAAAATGGCTTTTCAGGGGCACCATTATAGGCAAACGCCTGGTCCTTCGAGGATGGAAAACTAGGATAGCTCCTTCATTTGACGATTGGATAGAGGAGAGGTACAGACTTTCAAAAATTGAAAAGGTGATTTACAAACTGAAAAACAAATTGATCGTATGACAAAATCTGGGGGAAATGTAATGATTTAATATAATTTGAAGGGTTTTTTTGTTGTTTTTTTTTTTTTCTTTCTCGGGGGAGATATGTTTTTTGTTGATGTTTTATATGTTATTTGATGCCTCCTATTCTTTTGTACTTGTTCTTTTAACTTATTGCAAGTTTTCCTGTTTTGTGTGTTAATTATCAATAAATTAAAATTAAAAAAACAAAGGGCATAGCCTGGATAGCAACAGTAAAAGTACAATTTATATTCATGTTCATACCTTATGTGTGTGACTCTTGTCTTTATGTGCATTCAAACTATTCTGGTTCATGTTGCCTACAAAGGAATAAGAATTTTGTATATTTTCTAATTACTTCTCCATGTGTTCTATTCGTTCTTTGTATTAGTGATTGAATACTCTCATGAAGAGGACGATTAATTTGCCTGAAAAATAAAATATTATATTTTGCCTACGAAAAAAAATAATAATAAATAAATAAAGGTTCCATCAGACCGACACAAAGGAAAAGGACCAGCCAGAAGGCTAGAGATGAAAACCTGCGTAGAAGCACAGAGCAGGAAACGTCCTCCTTCCAGAAGGAGTCTGAGGACAGCGTGGTGGGTGGAGGAATGTAGAAGCCCACGGAACACTGCAACCTGAAGCAAGGCAGCGAGCCAGAAAATCTTGGAGCTGCTGATTAGAAATGACATGCAGTGACCCTAGGAGCGGCCAACCAGCGTCTTACATAACGGATGCTGAAGTCCTGTTGAGCACCAATGGGAGGACCCAAGGCCAGAGACCTTACGAAGAGGACCAGAAAGAAGTCAGTTGCGGTTCCGCATTGGTCCAGAGAGACTGCCTCCTCCAAAGGACCTCACCGCCGATAACCAAGCACGTGGCACGTATTGAGAAGCAGAAATTGGGGAGGGGAAGGCAGGAGATACCCCAAGAAGGGATGGGAAAGCCAATCAGCCTAGAATGGACAAGGAGCCAAATAGTCAGGCTGAGATCCGAGAAAGGCCACGAAGGGGTGAGAATGCCAATAAGGCCAGAAGGGCTGAGTAGCCAAAGAGCTGGATGCAGACCGATCAAACAGGGATGCCATTCAATCCCGACGCCTTTGACCCCACACTGAGTGCCTTTGCCACCCACTCCCCCAGTCCTCACGTTGTGAACTTCCACGATAACCCTGGTATGGGGGACTTTGCTTTGCTTACAGAGAGAGATGCCACCACAGTACATCCGGAAGGCCACTGTTAGTAAAAGGACTGTAAATGTTAATGCTAAACACCACATTTGTAAAATGTCACTTAATAATGGCATTTGTCTTGTTTCTGGGCAGTTTATGTTTATGACAAATATGACAACTGGGTTCAAACTAGGACCGAAAATAGCCTCTGCATCAAAAGAAGTGAGGAGCTTTCGCAGATGACAATTCAATCATTTTGTACAGAAACTGTTTGAGTACAACCCAAGGGCTGCTAAAATGTGTGGCCAATAGTGCTGGTTTGCTCCAAATTGAAGATTATTGATATTTTCAACAAGGAAACACAAACCATCTCATAAATTCCCATCAGTAATCGACATGGCTTGATGACCCTGGAACAAATCTCCACACCCCCCATAACCACCCACCAACCCAACCCACCCTCATGCAGCATACACCGACAATGTCTGAGTAAATCATATCAAGTGTTACCTCCCAATTCCCTTAGCCAGACCCTTCTTGGCTTATTGGCAGCCATATTTCACAGAGAAGGGTAACCACAGACTTTCATTATTAGACCTCGACTCATCCAGGGTGTGTGAGAGGAACTCCATGTCACATATGGCTCAAACTTTGGCAACCCATTCCCTTTCCGTGGGCAAACATTTCCTCTTCCAGAATTGAGCCAAACAGCTTCTGGCAGTCACCAACAAAACACGCACCATGTGTCCCCCTCCTCAATTTCCTCCTCTTCTGTCCTAACTCCAAACAACCTTGGCGAAAGCGGTCTGGGCTCCCTGACAATCCCTTTGATCCGTGAGAGGACTTCCTTCCAAATTGCTGTACTTGAGGGCATCCCCACCACATATGACAGTGGTTGCCCACCGCCCTACAACATTTTCAGCATTCGGAATCATATCCCTTGTACATTTTGGACAATGTGACCAGTGGGTGCTGGCATCTATGAAGTCATTTTTTTGCCTGCATCCTGTACTGCAGAGAAACAGTCGCCTGAGAGACCCTTCTACGCATCTGTGCCCACAGGGCATCATTAGTTTCCTTACCTATGTCTTTCCCCCATTTTACTCTATCTGGCAATGGGTCTAGAGGCTCTGCTAACAGGCTAGCTTTGTACAACCGTGCTACAAGCCCCCTGGATTCCACATTGTCAATCAACAACTTTTCGAATTCTGTCAGATCTCTACACAAGGTGTCCCCCCATTTACGGTTCGTTAACATGCCCTTTAGCTGAAGGGACTGAAACACGGACAGCTTACCAATGCGTAGGCACTCCTCCAACTTGTCCGTAATAACAACATTCCCATCGACCCACATTTGGCCAGTCCTGCTCAGACCTGCCTCATACCAGAGTTGAAACTGTAGCAGCTCTGCAATTTCATCCTTCAAAGGAGGGCCCATATACAACTTCGAGGAGACGGCCATGTGGACAGCCACCTAGTGTTTTTACCCGCCCTCCAAAGGGACCATAAAACAGTGAGAACCAGGTGTTTAACCACTCTCCCTGGGATCTAGTACTGGGGAACACATAACCACTCCCCAGCAACACTGGAGCAAATATTGCATTGTCCATATGCACCCACTGCTTTCTAGTTCGGGGAATGTAAGTGGTCCACCATTATTTAGAGTTGGGCTGCTCTATGGTAGGTCTTCAAGTCTGAGAATCCAACCCCTCCTTTTGCCCTCGCGGGGGGGGGGTCCAAGACCCTATATGAAATCCTATGCTTAGCCAACGCCCAAATAAATATCAGCAGGACACACTTCACTTTGTCCGGAAAGACCGGTGGAATCACCACTGTGAGTACTTCAAAGAGGCAAAAATTTGGACAGGACCACCATCTTAATATAATTCAGGTGCGCCATCCATGAAAGCATTAGTGGGGCCCATCTGCGCAGGTCTGCCTGCACCGCCGACTACAGCAGCAAATAATTAGCTGCAAAAAGATCCCCATAATCACATGGGACCTCATCCTCAGGTCTCTGAATCCCTCCTTCTGCTCCTGTAACAGCAGATGTCCCCATGTAATCTCTGTCATCGCTTGATATCCCTCTGGCCATAAAGGCTACTGATTTATCTAAGTTGATTTTAAAACCGGATTGTTCGCCATATCGAGCTAGACTCTCCAGCAAGTGTGGCGCTGATTTTCTTGGATTGGTGATGTACTGTAGCGCATATGATGAAAGAGGCTTAGCTTGGGTTCCACCCCCCTTATCATGACCCCGAGATTCCCACATCAGCTCTCACTCCTATGGCCCAAGGTTCCATGACCAGCACGTACAGAAGCGGTGAGATAGGGCATCCCTGCTGTGTGCCCCTTTCTAATGGGAAGCCCTTGGACTTGCCCTGTTAACCCCACCCTTGTCTTTGGCTTCGAATAAAGAGTCAAGATCCACCACATCCATTTCGGACCCATCCCAATAGCAGAAAGAACCCCCTAAAAAGGTCCAATTACCCCATCAAAAGCCTTTTTGGCATCCAGGACTAGGAGTAGGGCTCCCTCTCTGTTCACCATTGGCGCATTAAGAATATGCAGCATCCTGCGTGGGTAATCAGCTCCTTTCCTCTGGAAATTAAACTCTGTCTGATCTGGGTGGATCAACCTAGGGAAGTGAAGCTCGAAGATTTTCGTGCCCACTTTTAACAGGGAAATGGGCCTGTATGACACACAATATGTGTGGTCTCGCCCTGGCTTCGGGATGACTGCTATTAATGCCTGTAAGAGCAAGGATGGTATGGTGCCCTCCCCTGTGATCAAATTAAATAGCTTGACTAGGTGCTCTGCCAGAAGAGCCGGAATATTGCCTATAGAAGTCAGCGATTAAACCGCCCTCCCCTGGTACCTTACCCGCCTTTAATTGCCTTATCACCAATGCTACCTCCCCCCCCCGGGACCTCTGCATCCAACAAGTTTCCCTCCATCCATCTCTGTAAGCCACAGGATCTGCAGTCCGCTCAAATATTGGTGTATGTTGTCTCTTGAGGCTGTGGCTGGTTGGGCATACAACCAACTGTAATAGGCCGCAAATTGTACTGGAATGCCCCCCTTTTACCCTCTAGAGTCCCATCAGCCCCACGTATCTGATCTACCCATCTCTCCACCCTAGTCCCCTTGACCCTGTTTGCTAACAGCATACCCGCTGTGTCTCCCTTTACATAGTATTTTTTTGACCACCTCTCCTATCAAATCCGAGTGTAGCTCTTGCCGCTTGACCCTCATCTCTTTCAGGAGCTCTTCCCTATTGGAACCATTCTGAGTAAGTTGGGATCTCAATCCCTTCAACTCTTCCCTTATTCTGCTTTTTACCAACCCCCTTTCTTTTTTTTTCTTGCCCCTTCCGCCATCAATAGTCCTCTAATCGTGGCTTTGGCCGCTACCAACACTGTTGCCATGGCCACTTCCCCATTATCGTTTACATCAAAATACCCTGCTATCTCTTTTCCCAAGAAGTCCCTAAAAACCAATCCCTCAGTAGGGTATTGTTGCATCTCCATTTAGGTGTTCGCCTATGGGGTCTCGCCACTCTTCACTCCACTATGACCACGTAACTCCCCTTGGGCAAGTAGGGACCAATAGGAGATCTATTCTTGTGCATGTCTGGTGCATAGGCAAAAAAAAACGTATAACCCCCCCGGACCCTAAAAATAATACTGCCATATATCGACCCAGAAGTGATAATTGAAGAGATTCCCAAAATCGCTGTTGTCTTTGCTAACCTTCTTCGGTCCACATCCCTTCACCTCGAACCAGAAAAACACTGGGTCAGCTATGATATTAAGGTCACCCCTCAAGAGTTAGCACCCTCAGCCCAGTCTTCTAACAGTGTAAAAATCTGTCGCAAAATTGTATCTGACCTGCATTGGGCATGTACAGCGTGGCCTTGCATGATCCTGGCCGCCTTGTGAAGCCCCTGAACCACCAAGAACCGCCCCCAAACCACCTCAGGACCTGAATATCTGTCATCTGGAAGGATTTCCCCAGCAGAATGCCTACCCCCTCCTTCTATGCTCCCGGTGTGAAGCCCAAATGACAGTCCCGGTGTCCTTCCCCTTTATCAGATCATGGATTCCTCCCCCTGTCTGTAATGGGTCTCCTGCAGGAAGAGGACGCGGAAGTGTTGCTTGTGAAACATGTTGCTTATCAGATCTCTTCTTCTGGGAAGTGAGCCCCTTTACCTATAAGGTGGCAGCCTTTACCTCAGCCATACCCACGCTTCACAAATCGCCTCACCCCCTTTCTCCCCTAATGGTTTCCCAACACACCTTTGAATGTGTGCAGCTGCGTGAGATCCCCCCTCCTCCCTTTCCCTCTTCCCCAATCCCCCCAACATCTAAAAACTCCCCCCTTGCAACCGAGCAGGTTCTTCCCACCCCCTCTCTACATGAGGCGTTCGACCATGCGGTCCAAAGAACACGGTCCCACCAGTCAAACCACCAGAAATGTGTCCCCTGCCCCAACAGCAGTAAGAACATTTTTAACCTTTTTCAAACAACCCTAAATGCCAGTCACCTTAGAGGCCTCATAGTCTGTTGCCCAGCCGCCTCGCTTTCTCTAGGATCCTCACCATGTCTTCATAGTAGGGAAGACGTGCCAGCACTGGCCGGCGGTCCTTTGCCCCCTTCTCCTGCTCGATGCATCCTGTCCAAGGTCGCCTGCGTGCCTTCCTTGTCTCCAAGGACCATACTTATTATCTCTTGGATCTTTTGCTCCAAGCTCGCCGGCGACTCCCCCTTTTTTTCCTTTATTCCCAAAAAGCAGAGGTTGCGCTGATCCAGATTTTCAATGTCACCCACTTTTAGTCCCAATTCTTCCTCCCGCCACTCTACTGCTAGGAGACGCACATCCATCTGTGACGCTTGGACATTCACCAAGGTCTGATTCACCTTCAAGCACTCCATCCTTTCTCCATATCTTCCACCTTCGTAGTGAGGTCAGCCACCTTGGATCAATGTCTGTCCTCATCCCCCTTATTTCTTCTTAAATGGCTTGAATATCTTTCTTAATTGTCCCTATTTCTGCACTGCATGGATGGGGCCCTGCATCTCCCCTTACCTTCACCATGTTCCCCCTGTCCACATACTGGAATGTAAGGGGAGCGTTGCTCCAGTTCATCCACCATTGTTCCGCCAGGCTCCACTCACCACTGCCTTACTTCCAGGTCCCTCCTTCCTCGGATCTTGTGCCTTATGTTGCCCCTTCACTCTGCAGTTGGGGGGAGCACTGTCTGCTGTTGCACAGCCCCCGAGCTACAGGGCTGCCCCGGCTATCCTCCTAGAGTTCATGTCCCTCCACGAGGCTGCAGGTCTCCCTCAGCAGCCCTCCGCCTCTGTGCCGCACTCTGTTTCAACGTTGCCTGCTACCAACGCAAGTTCTCCCAATTGCTGCTGCTTCCTGGCACAACCATGGCATCCCTACTCCCAACGTAATCTTCACTGGGGAGCCCCAGGGAGCTGGGATCCGATGACGCCAGCCTTCCACCATCTGCTGGGGGCTGTCGCGGAACTCCACCTTGCTATGATGCAGCGCTACTCAGTGCAAAACTAGCTGCTGCACTCTATGACAGTCCTGAAGTGGATATCAGGTCAACGAATCAATTTCTTTCAGGTACGATTATTAAATCCAGTCCATAGATAGTGGCCCTGCGTTCCATAAAGACGGATCGGCCACTCAAGCACCACCATAAAATTATGCGACAACTTGGTGCCCTTTCTGCATCCAGGGTCGTCAACCAAGGGCCACTAGCTCTGCCGCCAGGCCATCCCATGCTGGCGGATTTCCTTCTTCCTGTTGCTCCGTGGGGGTTCAACTTTCACCTCCCTCCGGGTCTGCCACCCAGTGACAGGACCCACGTTACCCCACTCAACCATGGGGGAACACGGCTGTTTCCACCCGACTGGGGGAAAGGGGTCCCTGGCACCCCCACACTTCTCCACCGGTCAGGGCAGCGCCCCGCTGCCTCGTCCAGAGCCACGGCACACCTCTCCAGGAACCACAGCGCCATTTTCAATTAGATGCTGTGCAGTGCATGCAGCATCCCTCTGCAAGCCTCAACACCGGCCTCCCCGTTTCCCCCCAAAGACGGGATCTGGGTTGCTCCGCTGTGGGGCCACTAGCACCTTGCTGATGCACATGCTCTGCAACCAGATTGGTGAGGGTCCATTGCTCCCATCTCTGAGACCACACCAGGACAGTCAGGCTTCCATTTTGCCTGTGCCCGTGGCTGACCTCGGCTCATTAGTCTGTCCAATAGTTCAGTTTAATGCACACTTGGCCAGTTTCATTGGTTGAAAACCTCTAGCTATTATTTCATCAACCCGGCCCACGTTGGCTTACAGACATGGCATGCACTAGCCAGTTCGGACCGCCCTTCGGCCATTGGCCTGTTGCCCTATTGGCCATTCTGAGCCTGATGGAAACCGAGGAGTGTGGGAGGACAGGATTTACCCAGGATCACACCACGTGGTTAAGGGCGGAGGGAAGGTACTAGAACTCTACACTCTTGCTTCTAAAGTCAGCGCATTCCGGTCTGGAGCTGCTCCCAATGGCTATGTCGGCAAAAACTGAAGCAAAGTTTCAATGCAGTATGTGGTGGGCTTTGCACTCTTAACACCAATCACAGCCCTCACAATGGAAATGGGCAGGGAGTCACTGTACCTTGGCCTGCAGGAAATTCAGTAATGAAATGAACTCCACAGAGAAGGAGGTGAGTCTCCCCAGGCTCTCCAGGCGGCAGCATATGCTAAATACGCACATAAAGCCCAAAACTCCTCAAGCAGAGCCTTCGCAAAGGTTAATCACCAAGAGAGGGTTCACTGCAAAAAGGACGGAAAATCACAGAACTTCTTCAGAGCGCGCGCGAGATAATCAAGGAAGGCGCTTCCGGAATGGAGGGGGCATGATGGACGCCTATATAATAGCAGAGTGAGGCGGGGCCTGTGCGCCTCCGTGTGCATGCAAGCAGAAATGCAAATACACATCGCGTAGAAGTTCGGAATGAGATGCACGCGCCTGCATGCTTGGCATTGAGGCTGTCACCCTTTTCTTGTGCATGGCTCCTTACCTGCTTATGTAAACAGGAGTGGTTCACAGAAGATCCCACCTGAAGCCCCTTTTTGGCATTCCCCCCTGACCCTGTGACCTGCCTACTCGTGAACTTAGTGATTTGATGTTATAGCGCTTTTATCCTCCCCTAGCTCCTATTCAGGGCTCAGTAAAGAACCCCATGGGAGATTTGCCCTTCAAATGCATATTCCTATTAATTGCAGTCACATGGAAGCAGCGCTGTAAATGGAAAAAAAATACTCTGGAAACCCTCTCCTTCTTTGGGGCGGGGCCTGAGAGGGGAATGGGCATGGCTGAGGGGTGTGGTACCAGTCCAGGTCACATCTCTTCATGGAATCCAAGCCTGTCGAATTTGCATAAAAGCAAAGAGCATTTTGGGAACATAAGAATGCCCGCAATTGTTAATGTGGAGCATATCTGTGATTGTGATTCAGAATGAAACCCTTTTGATCGAGAAATGGAAGTTAAACTCTGCACTTTTTATTGGTCAGAATACTCACCCTAACAAAAGAATGACCGTAAGTTGCAGCACATATATACCAATTTGAACAGCTATTGGTTGTTCCTGCTTCCAGTATTGAGTCTTCTGAAGCATGGTGTGGAAACATAAGTGGAAGATGCCTGGGGCTCGTGCTAGAATAGAGCTCAGGTTTGACAAACCATTCTGGAGTTCTGATCCAGCCCATTACCTTTGCATTGAAGTAAACATTGACGCTCATGATCTTGCTCACCAGAAGGATCTACACCAATCAATTCCAATATCATAGTCCCAAGTAGGTTGTAACCTTGGGAGGGCGCAACGTGCCTGCCTTGGAAGCAAAACTATGTGGAGTACCACAGGTTCGATCCCCGCAATGTGCTTTCCTTGGAAGCAAAACTACACAGAGCACCACAGGTTCAATCCCCGGACCACCTTAGAAACCTCTGGGTATTAAGTGCGTTATAAATAACCTATCATATCACATCCAGTTAGGTCTGATCCACTTATATTTCCTCAGTTACAGTGAAATCTGCTTAAAGCCAGTCCATGTATTGCCACCATCGCTTTAGTCCTCATTAAGTGTGGTCTTTCGTTTTGCCCCAGGAGCAATCCAAACTGATACCCAAATACGAGAAAGCGGGTGACACTTCGTCTTATTCTTGTGCCTACAAATCCTTCTTGCCCTCACTCGCAGGGCCTTTCCAATTGCTCATTTGGACGTTTTCTCCTTTGATTCCCTCCTGCTCCCCAAATGGCTTCACCGACCCGTCAGCGGCACTGGTGTGACAGGTGTGCACAACACTTTGGGATCCTGTTGGAATTGTATTGGCCCACAAAGCAAGATTCTGTGTTGCCTGACTGGCAAGTGGCGAGGCTCTAGATATGTCACAATGCTATCGCCTAAATTGAGCTAACCTCCAGCATTCTGGCACCTAGACGAGGGGTGTTATGCATGGTTGGGGGTCTCCCTTCATATCACCTTTCTCGTACCGAGATCCGCAGAGCATTACTTTCCCAGATTTCGGTCTAAACCTATAGCACTTTGTACAGATGCATCAATATATGAATGTGGAATACACCAGAAATGTATTACATATATTGCAATATTTCACATCACACGATGTTCTCTGTTAGTTATGAGCAATACTTTAGACTGGTTTGAAATATACTTTCCAAAAGAAAACATAACTCTTGAAAAAGGAATACAAATGGTAAGTGAGTACGCATTTTACAATGCGCTAATGGCCTCTTCCCATTTAGAAAGACCAAACAACCTTTTAATAGATTCACTATATATTGTGAACACTCACAGGCCGATTCATGGAATAATTAGCGCGGCGCAAGTGGCCAAAAACGTGCGATTCGCAGTGGAATAGCGAAAATCGCAGTGCAAGTGCGAAAATCGCACGAAAAGCAGCGCACGTCGATTCATGGAAGTCCGTGCGCGAGAAAACCAGCGGATGTGCGATAAAAAAGTGCGCGGCGCACGTTGGCGCACAGGCCATCAAACAGCGTGCGCCAGGTCACAGCGAAAATCGCACAGGCCACAGCGAAAATCGCACATAGCGCGGCGCACGCAACAAAAGTAGGCGGAACACGGGGCGTACCACTCGGAATGGGGAACAACTTGCCAAAATGTGGGCGTCACGGGGGAAGCACAGGGTACAAGTGCGCGGAACGCCCACACGCTCGCCTACAACACGTATTCATGGAATAGAATAGGGCAAAAAAGCGCACGCTCAAACCAGCGCACAGGCACAAACACGACCGCCATAAGAAAGCAGGCGGTAGCGTCTCTGTGCCTGGAAGAAATGTGCGCCAAAAGGTGCGCCAACAAATAGCACCTATATACAGCCATGATGAATGGCCAATACTGTGGCCCTCCAGGACAAATGACGTGCAAAGGGGTACCCACAAACACAGACACGCGCTGACAGAAAAAAAACGTGTGCGTGTATACCGGGGTGCGCGGGAAGTCTCACACGCGATTTGTCAGGGTACGTGGATTTCAGGGGTGCGCGGGAAGTTCCACACGCGATTTGGCCGGGTACGTGGATTTCAGGGGTGCGCGGGAAGTTCCACACGCAATTAGGCAGGGTACGTGGATTTCAGGGGTGCGCGGGAAGTTCCACACGCGATTTGGCCGGGTACGTGGATTTCAGGGGTGCGCGGGAAGTTCCACACGCGATTTGGCCGGGTACGTGGATTTCAGGGGTGCGCGGAAAGTTCCACACGCGATTAGGCAGGGTACGTGGATTTCAGGGGTGCGCGGGAAGTTCCACACGCGATTTGGCCGGGTACGTGGATTTCAGGGGTGCGCGGGAAGTTCCACACACGATTAGTCAGGGTACGTGGATTACAGGGGTGCGCGGGAAGTTCCACACGTGATTTGGCCGGATACGTGGATTTCAGGGGTGCGCGGGAAGTTCCACACGCGATTAGGCAGGGTACGTGGATTGCAGGGGTGCGCGGGAAGTACCACACGCGATTTGTCAGGGTACGTGGATTTCAGGGGTGCGCGGGAAGTTCCACACGCGATTTGGCCGGGTACGTGGATTTCAGGGGTGCGCGGGAAGTTCCACACGCGATTAGGCAGGGTACGTGGATTGCAGGGGTGCGCGGGAAGTACCACACGCGATTTGTCAGGGTACGTGGATTTCAGGGGTGCGCGGGAAGTTCCACACGCGATTTGGCCGGGTACGTGGATTTCAGGGGTGCGCGGGAAGTTCCACACGCGATTAGGCAAGGTACGTGGATTGCAGGGGTGCGCGGGAAGTTCCACACGCGATTTGGCCGTGTACGTGGATTTCAGGGGTGCGCGGGAAGTTCCACACGCGATTTGGCCAGGTACGTGGATTTCAGGGGTGCGCGGGAAGTTTCACACGCGATTAGGCAGGGTACGTGGATTTCAGGGGTGCGCGGGAAGTTCCACACGCGATTTGGCCGGGTACGTGGATTTCAGGGGTGCGCGGGAAGTTCCACACGCGATTTGGCCGTGTACGTGGATTTCAGGGGTGCGCGGGAAGTACCACACGCGATTTGTCAGGGTACGTGGATTTCAGGGGTGCACGGGAAGTTCCACACGCGATTTGGCCGTGTACGTGGATTTCAGGGGTGCGCGGGAAGTACCACACGCGATTTGTCAGGGTACGTGGATTTCAGGGGTGCGCGGGAAGTTCCACACGCGATTTGGCCGGGTACGTGGATTTCAGGGGTGCGCGGGAAGTTCCACACGCGATTAGGCAGGGTACGTGGATTTCAGGGGTGCGCGGGAAGTTCCACACGCGATTTGGCCGTGTACTTGGATTTCAGGGGTGCGCGGGAAGTTCCACACGCGATTTGGCCGGGTACGTGGATTTCAGGGGTGCGCGGGAAGTTCCACACGCGATTAGGCACGGTACGTGGATTTCAGGGGTGCGCGGGAAGTTCCACACGCGATTTGCCCATGTACATGGATTTCAGGGGTGCGCGGGAAGTTCCACACGCGATTTGGCCGGGTACGTGGATTTCAGGGGTGCGCGGGAAGTCCCACACGCGATTAGGCAGGGTACGTGGATTGCAGGGGTGCGCGGGAAGTTCCACACGCGATTTGACTGTGTGCTCCCAGGTATTACCTGTACACCCTCCACGGCCCCTGCAGGCAGCACACACCACAGGGGACTACCCTGCACACCTGCTCATGTCACCCACCACCCCCACCCCCCAGCCACCAGGGGCACCCTCCACCAGGCCCCCACCCATGTCACCCACCACCCCCAGCCACCAGGGGCAGCCTCCACCAGGCCCCCACCCATGTCCAACCCATGTCTCCCACCACCCCCACCCCCCAGCCACCAGGGGCACCCTCCACCAGGCCCCCACCCATGTCACCCACCACCCCCACCCCCCAGCAGTGCAGGGGCATCCTCCACCAGGCACCCACTCATGTCTACCACCACCCCCACCCCCCAGCAGTGCAGGGGCATCCTCCACCAGGCCCCCACTCATGTCTCCCACCACCCCCACCCCCAGCCACCAGGGGCATCCTCCACCAGGCCCCCACCCATGTCTCCCACCACCCCCACCCCCCAGCAGTGCAGGGGCATCCTTCACCAGGCCCCCACTCATGTCTCCCACCACCCCCACCCCCCAGCCACCAGGGGCATCCTCCACCAGGCCCCCAATCATGTCTCCCACCACCCCCACCCCCCAGCCACCAGGGGCATCCTCCACCAGGCCCCCACCCATGTCTCCCACCACCCCCCAGCAGTGCAGGGGCAGCCTCCACCAGGCCCCCACTCATGTCTCCCACCACCCCCACCCCCCAGCAGTGCAGGGGCATCCTCCACCAGGCCCCCACCCATGTCTCCCACCACCCCCACACCCAGCAGTGCAGGGGCATCCTCCACCAGGCCCCCACCCATGTCTCCCACCACCCCCACCCCCCAGCAGTGCAGGGGCATCCTCCACCAGGCCCCCACACATGTCTCCCACCACCCCCACCCCCCAGCCACCAGGGGCATCCTCCACCAGGCCCCCACCCATGTCTCCCACCACCCCCACCCCCCAGCCACCAGGGGCACCCTCCACCAGGCCCCCACTCATGTCTCCCACCACCCCCACCCCCCCAGCCACCAGGGGCACCCTCCACCAGGCCCCCACCCATGTCCCCTATCACCCCCACCCCCCAGCCACCAGGGGCACCCTCCACCAGGCCCCCACTCATGTCTCCCACCACCCCCACCCCCCAGCCACCAGGGGCACCCTCCACCAGGCCCCCACCCATGTCTCCCACCACCCCCACCCCCCAGCAGTGCAGGGGCATCCTCCACCAGGCCCCCACTCATGTCTCCCACCACCCCCACCCCCCAGCCACCAGGGGCATCCTCCACCAGGCCCCCACTCATGTCTCCCACCACCCCCACCCCCCAGCCAGCAGGGGCATCCTCCACCAGGCCCCCACCCATGTCTCCCACCACCCCCACCCCCCAGCAGTGCAGGGGCAGCCTCCACCAGGCCCCCACTCATGTCTCCCACCACCCCCACCCCCCAGCAGTGCAGGGGCATCCTCCACCAGGCCCCCACCCATGTCTCCCACCACCCCCACCCCCAGCAGTGCAGGGGCATCCTTCACCAGGCCCCCACCCATGTCTCCCACCACCCCCACCCCCCAGCAGTGCAGGGGCATCCTCCACCAGGCCCCCACTCATGTCTCCCACCACCCCCACCCCCCAGCCACCAGGGGCATCCTCCACCAGGCCCCCACCCATGTCTCCCACCACCCCCACCCCCCAGCAGTGCAGGGGCATCCTCCACCAGGCACCCACTCATGTCTACCACCACCCTCACCCCCCAGCAGTGCAGGGGCATCCTCCACCAGGCCCCCACCCATGTCTCCCACCACCCCCACCCCCCAGCAGTGCAGGGGCAGCCTCCACCAGGCCCCCACTCATGTCTCCCACCACCCCCACGCCCCCAGCCACCAGGGGCACCCTCCACCTGGCCCCCACCCATGTCACCCACCACCCCCACCCCCCAGCCACCAGGGGCAGCCTCCACCAGGCCCCCACCCATGTCCAACCCATGTCTCCCACCACCCCCACCCCCCAGCCACCAGGGGCACCCTCCACCAGGCCCCCACCCATGTCACCCACCACCCCCACCCCCCAGCCACTAGGGGCATCCTCCACCAGGCCCCCACCCATGTCTCCCACCACCCCCACCCCCCAGCAGTGCAGGGGCATCCTCCACCAGGCACCCACTCATGTCTACCACCACCCCCACCCCCCAGCAGTGCAGGGGCATCCTCCACCAGGCCCCCACCCATGTCTCCCACCACCCCCACCCCCCAGCAGTGCAGGGGCATCCTCCACCAGGCCCCCACTCATGTCTCCCACCACCCCCACCCCCCAGCCACCAGGGGCACCCTCCACCAGGCCCCCACTCATGTCTCCCACCACCCCCACCCCCCCAGCCACCAGGGGCACCCTCCACCAGGCCCCCACCCATGTCACCCACCACCCCTACCCCCCAGCCACCAGGGGCAGCCTCCACCAGGCCCCCACCCATGTCCAACCCATGTCTCCCACCACCCCCACCCCCCAGCCACCAGGGGCACCCTCCACCAGGCCCCCACCCATGTCTCCCACCACCCCCACCCCCCCACCCCCCAGGGGCACCCTCCACCAGGCCCCCACCCATGTCTCCCACCACCCCCACCCCCCAGCACTGTGGGGCACCTGCCAGCAGGCCCCCACCCATGTCCAACCCATGTCTCCCACCACCCCCACCCCCCAGCCACCAGGGGCAGCCTCCACCAGGCCCCCACCCATGTCTCCCACCACCCCCCACCCCCCAGCACTGTGGGGCACCTGCCAGCAGGCCCCCACCCATGTCCAACCCATGTCTCCCACCACCCCCACCCCCCAGCAGTGCAGGGGCAGCCTCCACCAGGCACCCACACATGTCCCCCTGCCCCCAGGTCCTGACGATACTCAATCATGGCAGTAATGGGCAGCATACCCAGCACAAACACCCAGGCAAGGATTGCATCCACCCACATAGTGAATGCAATTACATGATACAACCCCAATGGCAAGTCTGTAAATGAACACATGTCCGTCACACACACATACACAATGGGTGCAAGTGAATGTCAAAACCCATATCATGACATGTATGAAACCAATGAGAAAATACCACAAGTGAAAGTTAAAAAAACATGTATTAAAGATGAAAAATAAGTAAACAAATCAAACATACAACAATGGGGATAACAAAATAAATGGTCCATGTCCGAGAACAAATGTAAAAAAAATAAAAAACAAAGTAATCCAAAAACAAATGTTGTCCAAAGCAATATCATGTGGAAGGAAAATAATGAAAAACCATTTCCTCATGGTGAACACAATAATTAATAAAAAAAATGTTTCTTCAAAAAGCAAACTATTTACACAAATATTCCAGGGTCCATGAGCCCAACACCATAAATGAAACCTACTACTACCTAATGAAAATAATATATACAAAAAAGTGGCCATTGTCCGAGCGGTCCAAAAAAAAAAAAAATAATAAAGGAAACCTAACACTAACTAACTAAATAACTATATACAAAGGCAGCGGGCAAGTCCTGCGGCTCACTCGGTGATGTTGCTGGCCAGGGCATCATCGAACTCCATGTCGATGTCCTGGAGGCGGGACTCTGTCCTGGCCCCGAGGTCTCGCAGGGATAACCCCATGTCCAGCTCAAACTCCCTGCGAGCTTCCTCGAGGCACTCAGCCCGCCTCAACGCCCGACGCATGGAGAACTCCGCCCTGACCATGGTGAGCCGCTCCTCTTCCGCCTGCTGCCGCTCCGCACCTATCCGCTGGACCAACTGCTCCCACACGGAAGACACCACCATCCCAGGGTTGCCCTGCCCTCCGGCCGATGCCTGCCCCTCTGATCTTGAAGGCCCCGAGCCATGATGCCTCCCACGTCGAGCCTGCTGCTGCCTCCGACGCCACTGCCTCTGCCAGCACGACGGCATCCAGGCTGATGGAAACCACCGACGCCATCGTGCACGTGCCCTGCCTGATGATGCTGTCACATCTTCCATCTGCTGGGGTCCAGTTGCTGTGTTTTCCACCCCTGCTGGACCTCCGACTCCCAACTGTGGCAGGGATGGGATCCCCACCGAGCTGGCTGCATTGGTCGGGGCAGGTCCACAGGGGGCCCTGGTGGCATCTGGGCCGGAA
Source organism: Ambystoma mexicanum (assembly GCF_040938575.1). Taxonomy (NCBI): domain Eukaryota; kingdom Metazoa; phylum Chordata; class Amphibia; order Caudata; family Ambystomatidae; genus Ambystoma; species Ambystoma mexicanum. The sequence continues at coordinate 1,242,476,090 of NC_090934.1, forward strand.
GACGGCAAGGAGAACGACTGGTGTATAGCCTGCACAGAGGAGGAGAGGGCCGCCAGATTGGACAACACATGCAGGAAACCCCCGAACATGGCCGATCCCAATTGGGCCACGTCGGCACGGTGCACTTCGTGATGACGTGCGTGCTCCTCCCGGGAAGCACGCACGGCATCACGAATCACAGCCGTGCACATCGCGACCCCAATCAGGACCTTGTCCACACGGCCAGGGGTTCCCACGTCCGCAGGTGGAGGGGAGTCAGGTGACATGGACATCCCCTCTACCTGCGGACGGGCCTGGGACGGGGCATCCCTGCTGGTGCATGGTGGTGCACTCACAGGGTCAGGGACAGCGACATGCACAGGCCCCTCCACGGTGACCTGTGCTGCCTCCTGCCCCTGGCCCTGGACTGCACCACTTGCACCAGCAGGGATGCCCCCACCAGGCCCCATGTGTGCCCCAGTGGCGGCCTCCTCCTCCTCTGTGCAAACCACCAACCTGGATGGCTCCTCACCGTCTCCCACCGTAGCAGGCCCCTGTGGGGGCTCACCTACCCCTTCCGCTGCAGCCGTGGGGGCATCCCCGCCGCCTTGCTCCACAGCGCCGTCTCCGCCCTCTTCTTCACTAGCCGCTGCGTAGAGGGAGACAAAGAACACAAGCATCAGGGCACTGTACAATGGTCCCCTAGACAGGAAGCAATAGCAGATGAGCACCACTGTCAAAGTACACTTCCATCATGTCCCTCCACAACACATGGGTCAGTCCAGGCAAAACACACACAGTAACAGGCATGGTGCATGCCATGGACATTTCCATGCATGTCCAATGGACTCTTGAAACATTCAATGATATGTAACTCACATGCATCATGGCTCATGCCTATCACATGCACACACTTCACCTCAGTCACATCCATCTGGCCCCAAACACACCAAACACAGCGGATACAAGGGTAATTTGGCTGCTTCACTGAATCTGTGCATTGTCACACACATGTGTCATGCATCCATGGCATGCACAAGTCACAGACACGCAGGTCAGGCACACAGACATGGCTACCATATATGTACCTGGCATCAGCACCCATCCCTCACCCCCACCCATGTCCAGGTACAGAGACTGGCATGCTCTCATGTTCAAAATCTGCATAGGGCTCCCCATGCGGCATTTGAACACATGCAACAACCATGTGGGTCACACATCACTGGTCACACATGCATTACCATGATGTCCCTGCACACATACATGCATACATGGCCTATGGCACACATACAGGCAAGTATCATAGAACCAGCACACCGCAACATGCCCTGTCTCACACAGTAATGCTTGGACACTTACCGCTCAACTCCAGACGGGCCTCCCTCTCAAGGATCTGGGCGTGGAGCGCTGGGCGTACGCGTTCCAGGACCCTCATCTGGATGGAACACATGCGGCCCCGTCCCCCCTCCACGAGGCGCCGGGCCTTCACAAGGGTCCTGGACCTCAAGTCCTCCCAGCGCTTCTTGATCTTCAGGACGTTGCGGGTTGCCACCCCCTCCGCGTTGATGGCAACCACACAGTCGGCCCAGATCCTCTCCCGTCCTTCCTTGCTGGCGCGGGACGATCCAAAGAGGGCATCATACTGCCCCAGGACATGCTCCACCAGGACACCAACTTCGGTGTCAGTGAAGCTGGTGCCCCTCTGCCCCTCTGGCCTGGGGTTGCCACTGGTGCCAGATGTGGAAGTGCCCGACATGGCAACCCCAGAGGCAGGTGTGGGTGGGCAACTGGGTCCTGGGGCTGGGCTGTGGAGCGATGTAATCCCAGTCGGGAGTCTTCAGTTCCAGCAGGGGTGGACACAGCAACTGGACCCCTGCAGATGGCTGATGTGCAGGCACCAAATGGCAGGGCACGGTGGCAGCAGGCAGGCAGCAGCAGATGGCACGTGGGAGGCTGCTCGGGGCACTGCGGGGCAGTAACTCGGCCTTCTGGGCAGGAGCGTGGTCTTCCGTGTGTTTCCGCGTGGCCAGCTTGATACGGAGTGATTTGGCACGTGAAAATCCTGCACGTCAGCGTGAAATCCGAGGAAAGGCCCTTAGCGCGTAAGCGCGTCAGCACGCATACGCGATTCTATTGGACCAGAGTCCCTCAGCGCGTAAGCGCGTCTGTGACGTGACCCGCACGGGTGTTCCCCACTCAGCACGTGATGACGGAGCACACGTGGAAATACTGCACGTCAGAGTGTCATCGCGTGTAATTGGACAAAAGTGCGCGTACACGCGATTGGCCTATGTACGTGTATTTCATGGGTGCGCGGGCACTTACACACGCAAGTACGTCAGCGCACCTGTATCCCGTGGTGCGTGGGAATTTCCACACGCTATTGGACTGGGAACTGGATTCCAGGGGTGCGCGGGTCACACGCTCGCCTAGAACACGCGCAAAGCATAAATTTGCGCACTTTAACAATAACAAGCTCAGACGCCAGGATGAACATACCGTTCCTAGCAGCAGTGGCAGTGGGCTACCAAAGGAGGAGGAGGAGGATAGTCAGGGCCAGAATATTCACACCCAGAACCAGCCTTTTCGGGATGCCTGATGACCAGGTGTATGGGAGGTACAGCTTTCCACCACACATAATACTGGACCTGGTGAGTGAGTGGGAGGATGACCTCACATCACCCACCCTGTGCTCCCAAGCACTCAGCCCCCTGGAGAAGGTCCTCAATGTACTGCACTTCTTAGCCACTGGATCATTTCAGCGGACAAGTGCCATAGTGGGTGGGGTGTCACAGGCCACCCAGTCACGCTGCCTACACCAGGTCTTGAACATCATCACTGCACGCCCATCAGTCCGCAGGCACATATACCTGCCCAGAACACCTGCAGAAAGGCATGCTGCCGCCCTGGATTTTTACGGTGTGGCACGATTCCCCAAAGTGCTAGGTGCCATCGACTGCACCCATGTGGCTCTATGTCCCCCCAGGGCATCTGAGCACATCTATAGGAACCGCAAGCACTGGCATTCCATCAACGTGCAGGTAGCATGTAATGCCAAGGGAATCATCACCTCAGTATATGCCAACTATCCCGGGTCCACCCACGACAGCTTCATTTACCGAATGTCCACCCTAAGCCGGGACCTAGAAGCTGGGCGGCATGGCGATACATGGCTGCTTGGTGAGTATGTATGCCACTGCACATGCATGCATGTTGGATACTGAGCAAGGTCACAACCCCACCAATGATACCAATCACCACCTCCACAGGGGACAGTGGGGCCTACCCTCTCAGCCCCCACATGATGACGCCAATTCGGAACCCCACCACGCCACCCGAGGTAAGATATAACACAGCCCACATTACGACCAGGGGCATAGTGGAGCGCACATTCGGAGTGCTAAAGTCACGCTTTCGCTCCCTTGACCGTTCTGGCGGGCAGCTGTTATACGCTCCCCCAGTAGTGTGCAGGATCATAGTGGCAGCATGTGTCCTGCACAGCGTTGCAACACGCCGGGGCCTGGCCATGGACATGGTGGTGGCCCCACATCCCCAACCACATGCACAGCCGCTGCGCATGGGAGGGGAAAGGGCACGGGGGGAGGCAGCCCGTACACAGCTAGTGGCTAATTACTTCACATAGAAATCACACCCCTGTGGAGTGCACACTGCCCTGGCACATTCCATCTGACAATCAATGATGACTCAACCTGACACTGATCCTGAATGTCTGGAGAATGAACCGTGAATACCATATCAGCCTGAGATTGTTCACCTGGAAGTGTCACAATGTGTGCATCCCTACCCACACAGACACCACCAATGCAGTTTTGTGAAGTTACACATTCAAGCAGCTAAAATGAATACCCACTTGCAAAATGCAACAAGAGGACAGTGCCATGTCAGCCAACCCAACCCCAGCACCGCCACACGACACACCGTGCCATGTCATGCTATTTGCAGGTAAACAAAGTAATCCCCACAACATGACACTAGTGTCACTATGTACAGTGTCCCTATTAGAAACCTGCAACACCTGAAATGCTCACAGCAATGCCGGACCAACAACATACTTGAGCACGTACTACCATTAACATGACATCACAAATGTTACATATTAGTAGTCTCACCACCTGGAAATGCCTGCACTCCCACCACTACCAACTGTGCAGTGTTGGCGCCATGTAGAGTTGTAGGTGCACTGCTGCCAACATGGACCCCATCTCCAGACTAGAGGTCCTTGTGTAGACATGAGGAAGGGACCTGCAAATTGGGAGGTAGACACAGAAGATGAGTTACACATCAATGCAACATGCAGTGTACAACACAACAGCAATATGCACTAGGAATGTATACACAGTATTGACTACAGACTGCCCACACAGCTCATGGGAGTCCAACGTCACTGTGTAATTCACTGTCACTTGGGCACACCCTTTGCAAGCCCATGGAAACGGGAAGCAGGAGGGGTGTGTGTGACTCAAACCCAAGCATCTGAACCAAATACATTACAAGCCTGCATGTGCCCAGCCACAATGCAGCGTATGCCCACAGGAACCACGGAAGCCAACAAATCGTCCCAAAAAAATAGGGAATAAAATAAATAAAAATAAAAATAAAAATAAGAAACAATCAAAAATGGCCATTGATGGGCCCGGGGGGGTTGGGGAGGCCACCCAGGAGGTCCGAGGACAGGATGCACACCAGAACCCACCTGCGTGGATCCTGGGAAAATAAAACACCTCCATGGGCTCATGGCCCACACGGCTACCCTGTTGTGGGAGTATCACTGCTGTCGCTATTATCACCCTGTGCAGCTGCATCCGGAGGTGGTTGCACTATGGGAGGCAGCCCACGCAAGGCCCTAGTCTGCTCCTCCATGGCTGCAAGCATGCAGGTGTGGTAGGTCTGGTTCTGGAGGATGAGTGTGCGGAGGTCCCCATGCAACAACTCACGGGATGCCCGGACCTCCGCCCTCGTTGCCTGCATCTCAGCTGAGAGCGTACGGGTGAGACGCTCCAGCTGCTGTTCTGTCCTTTGGTGTGTTGAAGCCTCAAGCTCAACAAGAGTCGTCCTGAGGTGAAGGAGCTCCTGCCTCAGGGCTTCCCTGTGGCCCTGGGACTCAATGGAGATGGCCTCCTGCAGAGTCGCCAGTGCCGCCCGCCTGTCCCTGTTGGACCCCAACATGTCCTCCCTGTGTGACTGGCAGATGGAGTCGGTTGCCTGCTCTAGTCGCTCCATCAGCCTTTCTGGGGGGACAATGGAAGTGGCCACCCTATCCATGGCCTGAGCCATCATCTCGGATGATGCAGCCTGTTGGGTTGCCATACCGTAAATGGATTGCTCCCATGCGGTATTGCCAGGTGGCGTACGGCCACCACGTCGGCGGGCACCACACCTGTCTGGGGCAAGGCGAACTGCGCCTTGCTGTGCCGGCACTGCCTGAGGCTGCAGGACTGCATTCCCCCTCTGATCTGCTGGCCCAGGAACAGGATCAGATGTCGCGGAGTGTGACCCTGCATCCGTAACCACCAAAGGCGTAGCTGCCAACACTGACATCCCCATGGAGGGTTCTGACCCTGGTGCAGGTGGGTGAGACAGAACAGAATCCCTCCCTGGAACACTCACCTGCGACGGCACGTAGGTCTCATCCGAATCAACACCTGAGTACAGCTCGGGGGAGGTGCAGCCAGAGACACCCCTTGAGAGCACGACCTGCAGCACTTGTGGGTTCTCCCCCACCACCACACCACGTCCCTCACTGGTGGTTGGTCGGCCCTCGGACCCCTCCTGGGTCTGCACCATCTCCACAACCCCAGCAGTATCAGGTGCGTCTTCCCCTGCAAAGACATTAAAACAAAGAAATGGAAACAGGCATTAGCACCATGGCACACAATGAGGGCTGAGAAGCAAGAGAACCAGTACTTGAATGACACATGTCCCACATGACTAAAACCCTCCCATGCATGCACCCTCACTGCGTATGAAGTGCAGGCAAATGGCACACACTGATGACACCAAGATGGAAGATGAACACATTTTCTGCATGCTGCCTGGCAGTGGCATCACACATTGGCCTGTGATTGCCAGGTGAAACACACATGCCATCACACAGATGGCATGTACCATTGCTATTGAGTGAAGATGGAGAGGAGGGCAGCACCTATTCATTCAGTCCAGTTCCCGCATGTAATCGCTTTTCTAATTCTAACAGGTCAGATTTTTCACCTGGAGCTGCCAGTCTGAAATGGTCCAATTGCACAGGGACATGTGTGTACAAATGATATCCAGGTAACAAAGTCACTCCACTTTACCATAGCCATGTCAGACATGTGACTAGTGGACAGCGACATGCCTAGTAAAAGTGGTGGAATGCAAACAATCTGACTGAATGAACAGTGATAAATAAGCAACTATGTTGTGGCAAGGTGACACTTCAAGGGCAACTGGCGTGCAGTTGGGCTAGATGTCTACTGTTGGCAGAAGGGATACTGCTATGGCCAAATGCAGCTGCGCAGGAAGTATTGCATGAAGCACATGGCTGACCCATACGACTCAGGCGCACACACTCTCACCTGGCACACAAACAGAAGCCCTCACACACACACCATGCACATGGATGACACACACATGCATGTGCACTCACCGGACAATGCCTCGTAATCAGCCAGATCTCCCACGCCTTGGATCTGTTCCTCCGTGACGTAGGTCCCAGCGACTGACTCATGTGGAGTGAGTTCCATGTCTACTACTGGAGACCCACCTCCAGTCACTAGAGTTGCGGCATGACTTGAGGCCAGCTTACTCTTTGCCCTGCGCTTTAGGTCATTCCAGCGCTTATAGCAATCATTGGCTGTGCGCCTCACGATTCCAAGGGCACTTACGATGTCCGCAACGGTCTGCCAGTGTGCCTGGCGTTGTGCAGGTGTGGTCTTGGATCCTGCAACAATGACCATCTCGTTGTCATGTCCGGACACATACTCGACAAGTGCATTCAGTTCGTCATCCGTGAAGCCGGGCTTCCTGGACGGGCCGGACTGTGTAGCCGTGTCTGGGGCATCAGCCTGTGCCGGACGAGCACTCTTCCTCTTCCGCTTGGAAGGTGGTGGTGATCCTGAGTGTCCTGCGCCGCTCTGGACACTAGGGGCAGGAGCCCTGGTGGACTCTGTATCAGGAGTGTGGGATTGCACACTCAGCATGGGAGTTGGTGCAGGCATTGGCTCTAGTGTGATGGTGTCAGGGGGAATGTCAGCAGCATGGACTAAGACCGACACTGTCCTGGCTGGGTGTGTGAGGGCTGGGGTGGATGGAGCCGCAGCTGCCCCTGCAGCCTCTCCGCCCTGCCTCCTTGGTGCAGCAGATGACCTTGCTGGCCCAGATGCACGTGGCATGGTGACATCAACGTGCACCAGCGCACGTGTCATAGGCCTGCTGACCTGGAGGTCAGCCATGGAGTCAGCCAGATCTGGTGCCACAATGGGCTGGTCCAACAAGGGCTGAGCATGGATGGTGTCAGCCACATCAGCCTCAACGGGAGGGGGGGGGGGATTATGGGTGCCCTTGACTGGTCCTTCACACATGGGGGGACAGGCTCACCCTGCAAGTAACGACCACGTCCCCTACCGGATCCACCACGGCCACCACTTGTGGCTCTTCCACCTTTGCCACCCTTACGGAATCCTCGCCTCCCAGCCATGGCACTGATGTAAATGTGTGTATGGGAGTGGCTGTATACTATTGTCCTGGGCAATTGGGGGTCAAAGGGGTTGGGTACCAGATGGTAATTGTACCCTAGTGCTCTTGCAAGGCTGATTGTAACCCCTGGGGAAAGATGACGGGTCACGCTACGCACATGAGCCCCAAAAAAGGGAGATGACGTGCACGCAACCCCTCCTAGACCACGTGTGCAGAAAGAAAAACCTGCACTACGCTGTGGCACCCAGTAACACAAGAATGAACGTATGCGTGTCACACGCAGCCTAGAATGACCTCTGAAGGGGTAGGCTACACACGGGGCAAGCACAGATGTTAGATACGTGCGTGACTCACCGTCTGCCTGGTAAAC